>NC_137609.1:7759310-8379310 GCF_963280865.1 Gymnoscopelus braueri
TCTTATTATGGTCTGTGGGAGTTAGACTCATGCTTTTATCCACTTAAACATCTTCTAGACTGGAGAACAGGTGGAGTAGTGAAGGCCAGCACATAGTAGTTGTTGACAGAGGAGAGAGAGAGAGAGAGAGAGAGAGAGAGAGAGAGAGAGAGAGAGAGAGAGAGAGAGAGAGAGAGACTCATTCACTTCCTCTGCTCAGATCTGGCCAGCTGGCCTGGGGACTTAAAGCTTTTTCCTTCCAGTCACAAGCTGAGTTCTATTACATTACACAGGAAAACTCCAGAGTGTTCATTTAACTCTGGGAATGCACACAATGGACCCTTACGGGTCCATTTGGTTCCATTCGTGCACTCTCTGAGTTACATGAATGTATATTTTATTAACAATGAGGATTTTACTGTGTAGGTTTCAGCTGCCTGTGGCGGTTAGTTAGATTATTGTCCCATCTGTTGATTCAGGCTCTATTCCGCCGTTGGAATAATTGCACGCAGTTATGGAAATTAAACGCTTACAAAATGTAAATGTAAGATTAAAGGTAAAACTTTAAACTACTTTAATACCGTATGAATTTGGTTTCTAGCGCTGTAGAGAGATTAATAATGTGGACCACCACAACTAAGAAAGCCTTGCCGAGCCATGTGGACCACAGGGCAGGAGCCTATCTCCTGTTTCTGCAATCTGGGAACCCATCGTCAAATAAAAAGGAAAGACAGCGCCCTCTGCTGTTTTTCACTTTTGCATTTTACTCTGGGGGGGGGGGCATTAACTGGCCCCATGCTCACTGGAAACCGGGGTTTGGACATGCCCTCAGCCCTCCACTTCCGGTGGTGTGCCGATGTTTTCATTCCCACTAACAATATTTCTCCACGGAACACTAACACCACTTCTCCCAGAGAAAATGGATCGTTTTGGTTATACTGTAAGCCCACTTGTTTCTATGATGAAAGAACAAGTTCAAATGTGAATATCTTTCCGTGGTTTTGTCGGCTTCGAGGACGCTATTGTTAAATGAGTTTCGGTTTGTTTTCAGTGGGAAGCGAGCGCACAGACAGTAAATCCTGCCCACTACATTTGATTGGGTAAAGCGCGGCCTGCTTCCTGATCTGAAGGCCCGCCCACTTGTAGCCAATGTGCATGGGTTATCAACACGGCTCCCGACAGATTCAAGCGCAGCTCGAATCTGTTCTTGAGAGATTACTGTTTCTGTAGCGTGAGGCAGCTTGATGTACATACAGTACACCCCCCCCCCCCGGACATGACGCTAGTATGTCACAGGGACCAACCCCCCCAATCCAACCCTTGATGCTGAGTGCCAAGCAGGGAGCCATTGGGTCCCATTTCTAGAGTCTTTGGACCACAACTAAGTTGGTGCTATTGTCATTTATAAAGTGATATGCAAGGCACAGGAATACAATACAGTTTGTTACATTTAGCCCGGGGTCATGCCTATGTTCCCTCAGCCCTATGTTCTTACTTTACTTTACTGGAGTATTTCCAATTTTCAGTACTTTTACTTCTACTCCACTACATCTCAGAGGCAAATATTGTACTTTTACTCCACTACAATTATTTGAAAACTTTAGTTATTAGTTACTTTGTAGATTTTTATTATTATTACAAAACATACATTAACTACTTCAGCCCTACATTTCGGCCATTTGAAAATAGCCGATCTACAAGCTCACAATGCGTCGCGATGCGACGCATTGTGAGCTTGTAGATCTGCTATTTTCAAAAGATGTTTATACATTTTACCCATTTGAAAACTTGTGAAATGGGTTCTGCATAATAAGTACTTTCTACTTTTGGTAAGTACATTTTGATACCAATACTTTTACTTGTAAACAGAGTATTTCTACAATACAGTATTGATACTTCTACTTAAAACATGTGAGTACTTTTCCACCACTGGTGTTGAGGGAGGTACGCTCCGCATTTAGCCTAAATTGTGTCATAACGATGTCTTAATAAACACATACACAGTATATAACTCTCAGGTAACAAAACATCAAGATTTCTCTATGAGAGCCAGGATAATTATGATCCACAACTTTGTGATTATAACAACATAGTATGAATGTACAACACACAGGAAGGCAATTCGGTTCATTCTCCTGCCATAAAGATTTCTTAATGACAGCATAACATTCATTCATTCAAGATTTATTTATCCTCCAAATTACACTGAGTAATTAAACTCATTTGCGTCGTCGTCGAGTAATACAATACAGAGCAATTACAGAGCTTAATGAGAGCAGAACACACGTATGGAAAGGGAAAAGTCTGCACAACAGCTTGCAACAATACTTTTTTTTTACCGTGACACAAACACAAACACACGTTAACAATGATGAAACAGATCTCTGTATGTGATCGTGACGATTCCTTAATGAGTCTCTCATACTATATAGTGTATGTGGACCCTGATGTCAGCAAAAAAAAAACCTGCATGGATTGGATGGTCCCACGTGGTTTCTCTGTGTGTGTGGTGGTCCCACTGTGCCCACCTGTCTCGCAGCGGCTGTATACCACTCTGGGCCTGGCTGCCAGCTTGTGGACATCTGTTTACTTCCTCTTGCATCGGTCGTCATGGCTACAACCCCCCTACCCCCTCCACTTACCCCTCCCATATCAAACCAAAACCCCTCCTCCCTCTTTGCAGGCCCTCTCTCTCTCTCTCTCTCTCTCTCTCTCTCTCTCTCTCTCTCTCTCTCTCTCTCTCTCTCTGCAGTCTTTTCTTGGGCTTCCCCAAAACACCAGCTGCCAGCCACTCATGCGCATCCTGCCTTCCATTCCATTCGAGCCTGACTGATAAACAACTAGCCTAGCCCCACCACTCTGTCACTGACTGACCGACCGCTTCATTTAGATGTGTTCATTCAGTGGTTCTCAAACCTTTTCATGTCAAGGACCCCCAAATTGATATATATTTGTCCGCCGCGGGCCCCCATCTGAAAATGTTTTGAGCCACGGACCCCCAGAAGAGAAGATTTGTGTTAAAAAATGCAAAATGTTAAAAAATAATTCTAGATTTTTCAAAAATGTTCTAAAAGATCTACAAGCTCATAGCGTGGCACGAAGTGACGCGCTGCGAGCTTGTAGATCTGCTATTTTTGAATAGCCAACTTATAAATGGATAAAGTGGTTAAAATGATTCTGATGCTACATTAACTACTTTTGCTGGGGATCCCCTGGAACCACAAGGACCCCTGGGGGTCCCCGGACCCCACTTTGAGAACCAATGATTTATACCAACTGGGGGAACAACATGTACAAATTCTGCACATGTAAAATCCACCATTTAATACTAGTTTAGTTTAGTTTACTTTAGTTACAGTACAAACAATTGTCAAAACTTGTTTGTATGAAGCGATGAAAGAAAGCATAATTATACAAAAAAGGTAGTGACTCCTGAACCGGTGGTATCATATCCACGATCCATTGAACGAACAGCCAGTACGAGATAATCAGATATAAGATAAACTGATATCCAGTGGTGTGTTCTATCGTGTTATGCTATATACGTAGTGTGACCTGCAGAACATTTTCGTAGCCAAGCGTAGCCATCCAGAAAGCGTCCGAGGAAGCGTATCTGATACGCAGGAGGAGGGGCTGGGGGCAGCAAGAACGTAAACTTCAGTTCATTTCGCCTTTTTCATGTGATAATGTGGCGTCTGAGGTGCAGGCTTACGTATGTGTGGCTTATTGTCTTGAGGTGATAGTGACCCCTGGCCATTGGAGTTTCAAAGTAATTCACACATTAACTACTTAAAGGCATACAGTACTAGGTAACGTTTTCAACAAAACTAAAGTTAAATTGTATATCTTTTGTGAGTGGCAAAAGTTTCACGACACCCACTCCATGAATTTCACCCCCGGAAGCCTTTTATTTATATATTTTCTATTGAACGTGGACTGGGGGGACTTTCCCGGGGAAATGACGTCATCTGGCCGGAAAACGGAGGTGGAAATGCACTGGTTTCCTGTTTGGCCAGGAACTACCGCAACGGTTTCCTGTTTGGCCAGGAATTACCGCGCTAATAACAAAAAGGAACCTCACGCTGATTTTAAGAGAATGTAGGATTGGAAGATCGAAAAAGAACAGAAAAAGAAAGCACAGCTCATGGTAACTAATGCTCCAATGGCTAAGAGAAACGATCCGTAGATAGTATAAAACAATTAAAAGATCGCTTTTTGAAACGCTTCCGGCTTCCGGTGAAAACGAATGGAATTCTGGGTAATCGAGGACTACGGAAATTGTATGCAGTGACGGTAGTGACCAGCAGAGGTTGCTAAAAATCGTTAGTTGTGAATTTGCATTGTACAACTTTAACAATAGAGCATTTCATTCGGCGATCACACTCGCTCGTACATACGTGAGCATGTGCGTGTGCACATAATGTGCGTGTGGGAGGGAATAACAATAGTATATATGCCCTCCGAAAAAACCTAGAACACACCACTGCTGATATCCTGAGGTAAATGCAGGTGTCATAGCGGCGACAAGCAAGCAAGAATGACAACAGGACAGGTAGCCTACAGGTCAGAGAGTTCAGTTACAAACACACGGGGTCTAATAACAACATGCCATCCCAGTGGATCTCTGACATCATGTTGATGACATCATATTGTCATGGCCCCAGCTCTAGGGCCACAACAATTAAAGGGGAAACACACAGAGGGTAAAAGGCAAAAAGTGCTAACTTTTTTTTTAAATAAAGGTGAAATATAGGTTTCACCATAAAGTGGCAGGGAAACATGATGCCCAAATTAACATGTGTGTTCTTCAGTGGCCACTCCTATGGCCCAGGGAGGAATTAAGAGAGAGAACCATGGAAAGGGCGCGTCTTTTATACCAAAGATGGTGGATTTAGAAAGATGCGCCATCCCAATTGTAGCCACTAGAGGCGAAATGGTACACAAATGGCATACAAATGGTCTCCTAGGTGGTCGCCGTCTGGCGGCAGATCTCCCCAACGTCCTATGTTTACTGGTGCTAGATCCCGCGAGAGTGTGTTGCTGGAACAGAGAAAGGTTGATAATAAAGTAGATTTTCTCCTGATTTGTCTCTCTGAAAAAAGCCATTTAAGTGTCAAAATCTTCGGAAAATTGTGTGGCTTGTGGCGATTGGGTCCAATATTTAGTTCAGTGACCTATGGTTCACTGAACTATAAAGACTCGTTCAGAAGCTGTGTTCACGCTCACTTCTCCCATTTAATGAATTGACTCCCACCTAATTCCGGTGTCCTAAAAAGGCAGCCACCTACGTCACGCAGATACAGGAAGTGAACTGGAGAGTCTTTCTCTTTTTTATTCTCTTGGTTTGTATGGCGAGACAGTGGCCAGGTGTGTCCACTTCCCCTGATTACCTCCGACTCCACCCTCCATCCAGCGCTGCAACAGAGAACAGTTACACAGAGCCCTGGCAAAGACCCCCTAGGGGGCCGTCACAATATTGATGAAGTCAGTCAAAAGTCCTTGGCCTATAGCAATGTGCACAAGAAATGTGGCGCTGATTGTGGTGGTTTGTGAGACTAGACATGGACAGACAGACAGACACATAGACTAGTGTCTATGTGTGAGTGTAACTGCTGTCATTATAAGTTATATAATAATTTGTTATTTGTGTTAAGTCCAAGTTCATAATTAAGAAGTATTCTAAGTCACATTTATGTATACTTTTTGTCTTTTGAATCAAGTTGTTGTAATACTTTTATTTTGATGTCAAAGTCATTCTGTGTGTCGTTTGG
This sequence comes from Gymnoscopelus braueri, assembly GCF_963280865.1. NCBI lineage: Eukaryota > Metazoa > Chordata > Actinopteri > Myctophiformes > Myctophidae > Gymnoscopelus > Gymnoscopelus braueri. The sequence continues at coordinate 7,765,061 of NC_137609.1, forward strand.
TTTGCTCTCATGTTAATGGGGTTCACACAGGACTTTTTGCATTAAGCAATTAAGAAGCAGCAAGCAACAAGCAGGAAGGTGCAGAAGCTCCATTTCATGTTGGTCACAAGAGACTGTCTAAAGTTATAAGAAGGGTCATGGTCACAAGAGACTGTCTAGTTATAAGAAGGGTCATAAGGACCTGAAGACTGAAGAGTACTCCTTTTATGTGTAGCATGCAGCCAACAAGGTATTTGTATTTGTTTGGTTGAATTTTACTCTGGTAAATATCTATTCTACATGCTGTGCATGATGTCACTTATGTTATTGTAACATGATTATTTTATGTTTATTGTTTAGTTTTCACGGAGGATTTGGAGGAATTTGAAGTCACCTTCAAATAAATTAGTAGCAAGGAAACCACTTGTGTCTGTCTGTGCTTGGAGGGAGTTACAGTGAGACTATCCATGGACAGACAGACAGACAGACAGACAGACAGACAGACAGACACATAGACACTAGTCTATGTGTGAGACTAGCCATGGACAGACAGACAGACAGACAGACACATAGACACTAGTCTATGTGTGAGACTAGCCATGGACAGACAGACAGACAGACACATAGACACTAGTCTATGTGTGAGACTAGCCATGAACAGACAGACAGACACATAGACACTAGTCTATGTGTGAGACTATCCATGGACAGACAGACAGACAGACAGACAGACACATAGACACTAGTCTATGTGTGAGACTAGCCATGTACAGACAGACACATACTGTAGACACTAGTCTATGTGTGAGACTATCCATGGACAGACAGACAGACACATATACAGTACACTAGTCTATGTGTGAGACTATCCATGGACAGACAGACAGACAGACAGACAGACAGACAGACAGACACATAGACACTAGTCTATATGTGAGACTATCCATGGACAGACAGACAGACAGACAGACAGACAGACAGACAGACAGACACATAGACACTAGTCTATATGTGAGACTATCCATGGACAGACAGACAGACAGACAGACAGACACATATACACTAGTGTATGTGTGAGACTAGCCATGGACAGACAGACAGACACATACAGTAGACACTAGTCTATGTGTGTGGAACGACAGACAGACACATGGACACTAGTCTATGTGTGAGACTATCCTTGGACAGACAGACAGACAGACAGACAGACAGACAGACAGACACTAGTCTATGTGCGAGACTAGCCATGAACAGACAGACACACACTAGTCTCGCTAACCAGACTGTTGCCACCCACAATTTTCAAATGCTCCCATCATACAGTTTGGAGCAACGGAAACTCTGAAAATGATCAGAGGATAAAGCGCTGTGTTTCGTCTGTGCAGTCGCGCAAATTTGTCCTAATATAAATCAAAATAATCGCAGCATACAGTATATAACTTGATGCTTATCAGAAATGAACATTCTAAAATAAAAATAATTAATATATTTTTGTGCACGGAAATGACAAACAGATGACAGCTTGCCCTCTCGGCTTTCGGGATGTGTACAGTAGTTCCAGACTCTATATAGCGTTCGCAGATTGTGGAATAGTTGTCTGGCTACGCGAGACTACGGAGACACACACACACAGACAGAAAGACACAGACACACACAGAGGACCCTCTTCTAGATGGCTCGGCCCCTATTCACCTGTTTCCTAGGCTGTGTGTTTTCCACTTCCTGTCGATTTGATCCAATGAAATTCAATGAAACTGGTCAGATATCCAATGAATTTGACAGGAAGTGGAAAACACACGCCTTGGAAACAGGTACAGGTGAATAGGAACCACCAGAGCCGTATAAGAGAGTTACGTCACTAGCATAGACTCTCTCTCATTGTCTATCTCAATGAGGAAGTGCCAATGTTTGGAACTACAGCCCATAGCGGCCCGCTTTGCGGCGAGATCAAAGCGTGACTCTCTCTTATACTGCTCTGGGAACCACGCCATAACACTGGTTGTGTTTGGGCATTAGGTTATAAAGGTTTCAGTTTAAGTATGGGTTTAGTGTGGTTAACCACTTAAACCCTAGTACAGTAGCCTATATACTTAGCTGATTGGGGTTCCCCAGGGCTCTATACAAGGTTCGCACCTTTTTCCCCCCGTAGTGGCCTGAACATCTAGAGGTGACACCAAAATCAATTTTTGCCAAATGTTCACATACGGCTAGAGGTGGTGTTTATACAGCAGGTTAAGGTTTATGGGTTCGTTGTGGTTAAGATCAGAGTAACGATCTAGGGGAGCGGTTGGTTAACCAGTTAGATTGCATGACCTCATGACTCCCAGACTTAGAGAACGAGCACAGGAGGACCTATGAATACATAATGAATGCATAACGCCAAGGGCGTCAAAACAAACATGCCATCTCAAAACAAGGATACATCTCTCCATACCAAGTCTGAGATTTATTAAAAAAAGAAATTCATAAATAAAAGATGAACCTGAGTGTGCGTGCCCCTACACACACACTCTACGACCTTCAGACACGTTTCAAGGGCGAACTGGGGGCGGGCAGGACACGGTTCGATAGAATGCAGCTTTTTTTTTTACAATACAGCCATAATATATTCACTGGTAGGCATACTCATTTTCTTTTCATATTTACGGCGATTGATTGGCTATTAATATTCAAATATCAACATGAGAATATTTAACACTATCAAACTGTATTATCCAATACTTTCATTTAATATAGAAATGTGTGAGGATGAAATTGAATGATTCATTAATTAATCCATTATATGCATGGCTTTGTAAATCCTCACTAATCTTAATCCAGACAGAGGGTGTAATCTTCACTACTGCACTTGATTTCAGTTGAGTCAGTTGAGTTCTTAATTCTTCTCAATTAAACACACCGTCATCATCTATTGCACTGCTAATATGTTAATACTATGCTTATGCTAATACTTCCAGAGCGCTGTGGCCATGATGACTGCTGGTGCAACAGTTAAAAAAAGGTTTAGAAATAATTGATAATTTAATTTAAAGAAATCAATTAATAATCAATCTCTATTTTAGGCAAAGATCCTTAAAACATGTAAAAAACTTTCCCTTTTTTGCATGACACCGCGTTGCGATTCTGAAATAGGGCTTAAGTGGTTCATCGATTCATTGATATATAAAAACTATTACATAAAAAAAATAGCGCTTTTTGGTTATTCGATTAATCGAAAAAGTAATCGATAAGATTAATCGGAAAATGATAGATAGTTTGCACTAGACTGCTGCAGTCAGAGGAACAAAGAAATATGTCTAACAGATTTTCAAACAAGCCTGAGCACGTGTTCACGTTGGCATGGGGAATTGTGTTACACTCACCCCTGCTGAGAGGGAGCAAGTCCAAATCCTAATCCCCCCCCCCACCCCCACCCCCCCCAGCCAACTGAAGTTCACAGTGAAATCTGGGGTGTTAATTTGCCCCCCTTCCCTTTACTGGCCCATTTCTACACCTTCAGAGTTAAATGAACACTCAGAGTTTGGCAGAGTACTGTTCAGCAACCACTTTCTCTTTCTTTTTGTCCCACTCGGTTGTGGCCAGTAGCCTGATTTGTAGTTGTATACGTCTTACAACGGCATCACAGTGGCTTTATTTAATTTAACACTAGCAGTAATAAAAGCATGCTTTGATCATGATGGCTTTATTTAAAAAGTACTTTTCATACATTGAAATGCAGCTCAAAGTGCCGTACAATACAACACAAAACAGATGAAAAACAATACAGACAAAAATCAAATTTTAACAATTTAAACATTTAAACAACAACAACAAAACAGCAGCAACAAAACAGCAAGGTGCTGAGCAATACATCTCATAGGATGCTAGTTAAAAGCTAAGCTAAAAGGTGGGTTTTCAGTTGACGCTTAAAGATGTTGCCGTTCAAAGTGCAGCGTTCTCTAAGAGTTACAATTATGTCTGAGTAGTGGAAAAAGTACTTATATTTTTTACTTGAGTAAAAGTATCAATACTGCAATGTAGAAATACTCTGTTAGAAGTAAAAGTCCAGAATTCAAAATGTACTTGAGTAAAAGTACAAAAGTAATGGTATCAAAATGTACTTAAAGTACCAAAAGTAAAAGTACTCATTATGCAGAATGTCCTATTTCAAGTTTTCAAATGTATAAAAATCATTTGAAAATAGCAGATCTACAAGCTCACAATGCGTCGCATCGCGACGCATTGTGAGCTTGTAGATCGGCTATTTTCAAATGGCCAAAATGTATAGGGCTGAAGTGGTTAATGTTTTGTAATAATAATCTAAATCTACAAAGTAAACTACAGTAGTAACTAAAGTTTTCAAATAATTGTAGTGGAGTAAAAGTACAATATTTGCCTCTGAGATGTAGTGGAGTAGAAGTAAAAGTACAGAACATTTGAAGTGCTCCATTGAAGTAAACAATACCTCAAAATTGTACTTAAGTAAGTACAGTACTTGAGTAAATGCACTTAGTTACTTTACACCACTGCTGATAATGCTGGGAGCCATGCCAGGAGTATATGGGCTGGTTGGTGTGGATGAAGCTGTTATCACAGTGAATTAGAGTTATGTATGATATGCAGAGGAGAGAGCTGCAGAATGCTAGACAGCTGAGTGAGTAAAAAGTGCTCGCTGTTAACGCCTGGCGGGACAGGAGCCGTGCTAAAAGAAAGCTCAGCTGCCTCCTGTTCTTTTGTTACCTCTGTGAAAAGGAGAAAAACGGATCATATGTGCTGGATGTTTCCTGTAAAGGGGAAAAATAGGTTTCACAGAGTGAGGTTATTACTACAGTATTACATACTGTGACCTAGCTCAGCTGGAATCGGTTGGATGTCAGCTAATCTCTATTATGTATGGTTAGCCTTGTGTTTGGGCTGTTGGGGCTGTGCGGGGCTGCTTCAGGGACTGTTGGAGGTTTCAGTGATGCATGCTGCCATCTCTTCCGTTCTTTTTGTTTGGCAAAAATCGATATCTAGAACCAATAACCGACTTAATCTTGCCTATGTAGGTAATCGACTAACAGGTTTTGATGTGTTTAAAAAAAATATTCTAATATTTCTTTCTTTTTATAAACAATAGTCTGATTAACCACTAAACCCACTATTATACTTAGTACTTTACTTTTTTTTACATTTTTATCCCACGGTTTTTGTAACCCACCCAGTGCCAATTATCTAAGTAATCCTGGGCGCTACACTGCCTATGCCAGCCTAGGGAGAGCCTAGAGCCGAGCTCATGCCTCCTTCAATGCATGAGAGCTAGCAAGCCGCTTCTTAATCACCCGACAGGGGGAAGAGTCCCCAGTAGGATGTAGCGTGTGGAAGGAACACGTTATTCCAACCAGTTCCTTTCCCCTCCATCAGGCGCCCCGGCTGACCAGGGGGAGGCGGTATAGAGACCAGGATTACTGCATGTTTTTGTGAGGGTATTAACTACCCTAGGAGACACGGGGAGAACATGCGAACTGTTGTACGTTACTAATGAGCCCAGATAAGACAGGGCCCTATACTGTACATCCACAACAGCTCCCTGACAGTTGAGTAGGTCCAAGTCAATGGTGGACGCGTCCTGGATGTCAGTCATCCAGGACTCATAGTGTAGCTCAGTGGTTCTCAACCTGTGGGTCGGGATCCCCAAATTATTTTGGGGGGTCCCCAGATGATTAGCTTAATGTGCAACATTGTTTTCTCACTCAACAGTATAAACAAATCGACATACAGTATAAGTGAATACAGGGTATCTGCACATTTCTAAAGTGACAATTTGAGGACTTTTAAGACCAAATTGTCAAATATTACGTAAGAAAGAGGCAAACGTTGTGAAAATTGCAGATCTACAAGCTCACAACGCCTTGCAACGCGTATTTATCTGTGGGAACCGAGTCAAACTAAATGTAATGCCTCAACTCCTACAATTCCAAGTCCTTGTCAGGGTGGGGGGTCCCCAGTTCAATTATTTTGGGGGGTCCCCAGTTCAAATATGATTATTTCTGGGGGTCGCCGTCGCGGCCTGAAAAGGTTGAGAACCACTGGTGTAGCTTACTGGTCTCAGATATCCTCTCATCTGAGCCCACTCCCCAGTCATAGCTTGAATCCGCTTCATTGTTGGTGACCAGCCTGGAGACAGAGGTCATGAGGGTCATGAGGGTCGGGCAGGGTCCCGGGTCGGACCAGTGTAAGAGAGGCTCCCGATGTCGATGAGGGATTTGGTTCAGGTCACAGTTCAAGTATAGCCCTTCAGCTAGGCCTATATCAGCCAAGTCGGTGGCACAATTACTCCTTCTGGTAAAACAGCTGATTCCTGGAGTCCTATTGATAGGTAGGCCGGCCAAATCTCTGTGACACAGTTCTGTCGTAACCCCGTGTGGAGGTCTTCAAGGTCTGCTAGTGCCCGCCTCGTTCCAATGCCAGCGCGAGGTGGATGACCATCTCACCATCTGACCAGCTATGATGGAGTTCAGCCCCCATTTGAACCTGGCTGAGACAGACATGTTGTAGGCCCATCTCTGCAGTGGCCGTCAGTCCCAGCAAGGAGCCAGCGACGATGGCATGCCACCCAGGGAGCTTGGAGGAAGGGAGTGGTGGCTCATTGTAGCACCTTGCCATCCATCAACGGAGGAATACATTATTTTGTCAACTGTCAAGGCCTGGATGGTGGCTGTAGTAGAAACCAGGGTTTATTGTTTATTGTAATTTTTTTGATCCCATTAGCTACTACCTTAGCAACAGCTGCTCTTCCTGGGGTGCACACAGAAATACATTACATGACATAACATGACAACATATTACATGACAGTAAGAGAACAGTTACAAACTTAAAATACAACCAAATGTAAACAAATGAATAAAATCATTACAGTGATACCTCAACAACCATAGATCCAATTTCCGGTTTATAAATATTTACACCCAAGAAACACTAAACAATGTATAGTATGCTTTAGCTGTAATATAAAAGAAGATTTCTTGAGATGTTTTTTTATTTCTTTTAAAAATCTGATTTACTTGTTGACTGTATGAGTTGTGATGGAAGACTATGCAGCTCTTTCATTGCTCCATACATTACTGTGTGCTGCATTGAATTAGTATTTGAGATGGGAAGCGTAAAGAGACCTTGTGATGAATGAGTGGTGTTAGGTGTGTTCATCAGCCATACAGGACACCCGGGACCCTATTTGAAACAATGCCCTCTTTAGCGACGTGTGTGGGCCAAGGCGGCGTCAACGCTTTTCGGCGACTGCCGTTGCCAGTGCCCTTGGGGTGGCGAGAGAGCCTGGTGCCTTCGACTGTATGTTCCTGTACTGTAACCAGTTTGGTCATCCCACTTCTTCTGACACCAATGTTAATAAACGGTGGGTTGAAGTGGCAATGAAGAGACATGGCAACTTCTCTCGGGAGCTCTTTATACTGTGGCAACTGTACAATAAAGTTTCTGCATGCCAACCTCTGCCCCAAACACCACTCAACTAAACAGGCTTGGCTTTGGAGATGAAAGTGGATCCAAAAAGAGACTCTCCCACACAAAAAGAAAAGGGAGGGAGTGCATACAGACACTACTCACTACTCACTAATCACCCACGGTTTGCAACAGTAATACACATACAAAATAAATGGCTCAAATGGAACATCACTCATCACGATAAACTATGCTTAACCCATTTCCTAACTTAGATGCAATAACTCAACAATGAACAATAACTATAGTACATGCCCAGAGGCATGCTGAGAAGACCATCTAGGGACACGTATAATATCATGAACATGTTTCACATTATCTGTGTGGTGGTTGTTAATATTGAGCCATTGCAATATCCTCAAGCTTCTGATAGTTGAGATTCCCAGGAGAATCAGCAAAGCCCAGAGATCAGTTAACTATTATGAAAGATTAAAAAATGCAGTCCCATAAAAACAAAACAAGCAAAATGAGCAACAAACAATAACAACGAAATTGTCCAGAACAGCACATCTTGCTGCATTGTTTTTACAATGACTGAAGCAAAAGCATAAAATGCGACACCATCACTCATGGTGGAAGGAGCTTTTTTTTTTACCAGGCAGACCTTTGAAATGGCCACCCTTTCTGCACACAGTATATGAGATACAAGGTATGTATTTTCTGAGTTGTGTGTTGTGCGAGCGTCTTCCTTGAGCTGTGTAGAGGTGTGTCTCAGTCTGCATGGTTAAAGAAAACATTCTTTCAAAGATTAGTTTTAGGTAACATTAGATGTTTGTGTTTTGACCTAGTTCTGAGGCCCAGAAGTCATCATTGTTCGAAGAAGAGAATCACAACAATGGCTTTTTTCACCCCCTTAATGGTGTTTGGTTTGACGTTACGCTTTTTTGTCAATGACACATTTGGGCCTTTTCGCAGATTTCACAAGGTTTCAATGGTCACTGTATTTACGCCGCCAGTTATACCTTTGTGCCTGTTACAAAAACTAGTATACTCTGTACAATGCACCTGCCAGTTGGGTGGAAGCCAACATAATTGCAACACAAGAGCAAGCATTATGTCATGTAATGTTTTTCCTTGCCACTGTGATAGGGCTGCACGATTATGGCCAAAATTATTTTCACGATTATTTTGGTCCATATTGAAACCAGAATTATTTGTCATGATTATTCACTGAGTTTAGTGACACAAATATTTTTGATTGCACACGTAGCACTGCTTTTACATACATTTTGTGCCACTGTACATTCCTGCTTATGTAGACATTTTTTAATAAAAATAAAATTGGTCCTCCTTATTCTGTACTTTAAATTCTGTGCATCTCAGAATGAATACCAAAACTTAACACCAAATATGTCAACAGATTACTGCTTTCACTTTTACATTGTGCTACATTCCTGCTAATTAACACATCAGTAAATGTCAATAATCGGACGATTGCGTTCATTTAATTGTGGGAAGCCAAAACCGTGATCACGATAAAAATGTGATTAATTGTACAGCCCTACACTGTGGCCAAATGCTTGTTCAGGAGGGAAATGTTGGGTCTCTGCTCTTGTGCTCTATTAGTGTCTGGAGACAACTTGTTGTGATTTGGCACTATAATAAAATCTAATCGAATTGAATAATACTGGGATCTCCTTATGGAACTACCTCGTGCTTTAAGGCAATTGTGGAGAGTATTATTGTTTTCCCTGTTTAAGAGATGGAGTTTGAACCATGCCGTGCGGTATCTTGTAATGTATTTGTTTCCATAGACTTGTTTATTTACATGTATAGTTTGTTTCCATCAAGGAGCACTTTGCACATAAGTTGCAGCGCTATCTACTGAGATGTTTATGTCATGATGACGCTCCCTTGAGTTATTGTGCTTTATAAATTCCTAATAAAAATCCGATCCGATCAGATCACTGCTTTGTAAACATTCTCACATTCAGCCTTTATAATAATAATAATAATCATTTAGTGTTAACGTAATGCTTGAATACGCCTTACGTTTTAGATGAGAAATAGCTGATTATTGGATAGAACTGCAGTTCTTTCATGTTTTTCTGAGACATGGGAAAATGCAGGTGACTTTAGCAAAGAGAGGGGTATCTCATAACATGGTCCATGTCAGCTGTCCCACTGTGCATCTCTCCTTTCTAATGACGCTGGCCATGGATCCTGCCCTAACCTGCTTGAGGTTACAGTGAAATTAACACCCTTCCACAGGCTACTTACTACAACACTTTGTCATCTTTTTTTTCCTTTCTAGAAGTAGGTTTGATGCATGGCCACGAGGTTGAGAAATGTTTCCTTTCCCCAGTTTGGTAACTCAGTAAGACATCAAGGTCAATTCAGCATGACATCATTTCATTTGTGATCAGTGTGTGATTCACTGTATAGTGAGTTGATGGTATTTCTTCAGTATACGTCATTTCACTCCTGTTACTATAGGCCTTCTACAGCTTAACCACCTCAACCCTATAAGGTTGACCGGAGTCCCTCAGGGCAATATACTAGGGCAGTGGTTTTCAACCTTTTTCATGCCAAGGACCCCTAAATTGATATACATTTGGCCGCGGACCCCCATCTGAAAATGTTTCATGCCAGGGACCCCCAGAAGAGAAGATTTGTGTTAAAAAAAAAGAATAGAAAACGAAATTCACAAAAACATTCTCACTTTTATCGGTTCTCGCTGCGAGCTTGTAGATCTGCTATTTTTGAATAGCCAACGTATACAATATGGATAAAGGTTTGAAAATGTATTAACACCTTTTGCTGGGGACCCCCTGGAACCCCCTCAAGGACCACTGGTGGTCCCCGGACTGTACTAGGGTATTTTCTGTTTTCTGTTATTCAGGGGAAAGCTTTCGCATAAAAATAGCAGATCGACAAGCTCACAACGCATTGTGAGCTTGTCGATCTGCTATTTCCTGCGAAAGCTTTCCCCACAAAACGGGTGCTGGGGTTTAGGTGGTTAAAATTGGAAGCCCATTCATATAGAACAGTGGCTTGTCCATAAAGTGCTATTTCTCTTTGGCAGAACATTAACTTTAGCACACACAACATTTATGAACCTCAACAGACCCTTGGGCATCAGCTAATACCCACACAAGTCCAGAGCTGTCTATGGCTCATGAGGTAGAGTGCAGGCCATTAGGCTTACAGGAACCAGAAGGGTCACAATTCCATCCCAAGCTCTTCCTGGTTTTAATTGTGTCGAAGTGTCCTTGAGCAAGAAACTGAAGCCCACTGCTTTCTCCCAGTGAGCTGGTACCTTGCATGGTTCCTGTGTGTGTGTGTGTGTGTGTGTGTGTGTGTGTGTGTGTGTGTGTGTGTGTGTGTGTGTGTGTGTGTGTGTGTGTGTGTGTGTGTGTGTGTGTGTGTGTGTGTGTGTGTGTGTGCGCGTGAACGTGTACAAATGGGTGCATATAGACCAAGTTATCACCCATCTATCTATCTATCTATCTATCTATTTATTGCATAAGGGAAAACATATATGTAGTTAAGCAATATACCTGAACCAAATGTTTTAATATTATATATGGTGAGACCAGAACAGGCACTCAAATGTTGATGCTTTTTTCTCAGCTGAGATTTGCAGATTTTCTTGATGGCAATTGTTTGTCTCAATTGATAATTCTTTCTGCGTGTGTGCACACACACACACACACACACACACACACACACACACACACACACACACACACACACACACACACACACACACACACACACACACAGAGAATAAACATCATATCCTCATCATCATGTTCTAGCAAGCCATCAGGTCGATTTCAATTTCAGTCAGTGGTTGCATGGATGGATTGTGTGTGAACAGGTTACAGCATCAGTTCCCAGACCCAGACAGACTGATCCATGCACAGTACTGTAGTGTTGCAGTGGTAGCAGTCAGCCAGGCTAATACTCGCAGGCTCTAGGACCCAGCAGCAGCAGCGCTGCTGTCAGTGCGTTAGGAAGGCAGCGCTGTAGTCTCTCTCTCAGACAAAGAGTGTCGGCAGAGAGACAGACCGCGTGCCTCTGTGTGTGTGTGTGTAGACCCTGCAGCATCTATCTGTCTCCATACTATACACCCACTACCACCAGCCTCCCCACTCCCTTCAGCACACCACTGACACGCAGGTGAGTTACACACACACACACACACACACACACACACACACACACACACACACACACACACACACACACACACACACACACACACACACGGATGATTAACTCATTTGGTTTGATCACCAAATGTATTTTACAGTCAGAAGGATTTCAGCCAGCAGCACCCGCTGTCTGGCACAACCTGGCGATTGTCATTTGTAGTTAATTTAAGAATTTAATGATTGATTTAATGAGCTTTTATTCAGCGTGATGATGTGTGTGGGGCCACTGAGCAAGTGGTCTGTGTGTGTGTGTGTGTGTGTGTGTGTGTGTGTGTGTGTGTGCGTGTGTAGGTGTGCGATCACACCCCATTCTCCTTTTCTTCAATGTTAAACCTGTAAGACCTAATATTCTCTCTAGTCTACAGATGAGACGTATAGTGAAACTTTTGAATGCGGCTTTAAAAGCAGCTCAGAATGGATTGATATGTCTAGACATTAATATAGATGATGCTGAAGCTGTGTCTTTAGAGTGTGTGGGGTCTTCTATACTGTAGATCTCAGTGGGGAGTCTCTCTCTCTCTCTGCCAGCCTGCCACACAGAACAGAACAGAACAGAACAGGACCAACATCACATTATCACACAATGTAACTGCAATGCTGTCTGTCTGATCATGATCATGATGATGATGATGATGCTCAGATGAGCTGGATTTGATATGGAAGAATGTGTCCTTTTCTTTTAAACCTGCTCTGTTAAACATAAAGCATCATGAATGATTATTATGATCCTCATTAATATTATGGTGGTTTGACTAATACTATAGTGGCTATAGCCTATATACAAGTGACTTGTGGCTGTGTGTTAAGGAAAAGCAGTGTACTGTATCACATCACATCCATTCATTCATTCATTCATTGAGAAGAGCATGTACTTTCTTGACTTGAGTCAGTGCATGAGTCGCTGCATGCTGCTACTACTGGAAACGGGGTTCATGATGTCATAGTCTAATGGCAGGACAATGGACTTTGAGACAATGGACCTGTCCTAGATGATGCTGCTGGTGTGTGTGTGTGTGTGTGGTGGGAGGAAGGGTCACTTGTTTGTTAGTTCTGTCTATTAAGGGCAGCAGATGGGATTGAGAGACCTGGTGGTGGGCTTTGTCGGCTGAAGAGAAGAGCGCCCCCCAATTCCACACACGAGTCCCCACCCACCCTATCTGTCCGCCTGTCATAAAATCCCGGTTTAGGGGGGACGGCTGGGGGTGTGGCCGGCCGGGGCAGGGGGGGGGGGGCTGCTTGAAGGCCCACCACCACCACCTCAACTCAACATTTGTGGGTGGTGACAATGTGCTCCTTCTATTTAAATGCCCTCTGTTTGTCTCTGCTGCCTGCTCTGATATGCATCTGTGGAATTCAGCTGGGAGGGATTAGGAATGGTGGAGAGAGAGAGAGAGAGAGAGAGAGGGGTTTGGTCAATATATGATCCTTATTGGACCTTTATGTATTCTGCTGCTCATCATGCATAATTCACAGCCATGAAATTAGTGACAGTGGAGATTATGATTTGATTGAAATTCTTTATTAGCAATAGAATAACCTCTTGAGATGGGTAACATCTCGTTTTTCGAGGGGGTCCTCAAGAGGATCACATGCATGCAGGACTGTTTCATTCCATGGGGTTTTGTGTGTGTGTGTCTGTGTGCGTGTGTGCGTGCGCGTGTGTGAATTTATAAGGTGGTAATGATGGGTCATTTTTTTTTTGTCAAAAACCTATAGCACTGGTGATTGATTCAGAATGAATGAATCTTGTCAGGACTCCTATAAAAGCTGGAATGCAATTATTGCTTTTTAATCACTTTCAAGTTGGCATGCCTATTTTGGGCCTGTCATTATTGGCAAAAGATGTTTAAAACATTTTCCAAAAATGGCAAACATTTTAAAAAAAATAGCGAAAATAGCTGATCTTCAAGCTACAAGCTGTGACGAGTGTGAGCTTGTAGATTGGCTATTCCCGCTTTTTTTCCTCTCATTTCTTTTCCTTAAGTGGATAACAAGCCTGCTCAAATTGAGTCTGTTTAAAGCCCACGTCAACGTATTTAGGCGAGTGTTGCGAGGGAGTTATTGGATTACCACACAACATACGGCCAACAGCTGTTTCTGCTGGGGTTGAGAGTCACAGCTCTTAGCTCTCAGGCCCGTCCTCTGATTCATTTCCCTGCCGCACACCTCATTTCAATATGCTGATGAGTGGAGGAGATAACCACGCAACACTGACTGCATACATACTGCATGATGAGAACACAGGGTTTTAACTTCAAAACAAAGAAACAGGGATTTGAATGAGTCAAAGTAGTCACCAGAGATGCCAGTCACCAGAGATACCTGAGATGAGTTAGATATAGATAATGAGTTCCCAGATGTATCGGGGCCCTTTTGTGTGTGTCCGTGTGTAAACGTGTGTGTGTGTGTGTGTGTGTCTGTGTGTGTGTGTGTGTGTGTGGATCAAAGGTGAAAGGTTTTGTTATGTGGCTTAAGGTGTGGTCACACAGCTAATATGGGATTTAAGAGGAAGTGGGTTTCATTTACTAGTTTCCTCGACCCTGCATAACGTGTAGGTATAGCTTTCCAAATAGCCATGCAGCCAGTTGATTACTACAACAATAGAATCCTGTGGATCTAGGGATCCATATGGGAACGAACGGTGTGGCTCAAATGTGGATCTCCGACTTCCTTTGACCAGCCTGTGATATCAGTCATCTACTGCAGGTGGTTCTCAACCTTTCTCAGGCAGTGACCCCCCAAAATAATGGCATTTGAACTGTGGGGACCCCCCAAATAATCATATTTGAACTGAGTGAGGACCCCCCAAAATAATCATATTTGAACTGGGGACCCCCCACCAACACCACCCCTGACAAGCACTTGGAATGTTGTTGAGGCATTCAATTTAGTTTGACTAGGTTCCACAGATAGATATTGTGAAAATAGCAGATCTACATGCTCACAACGCCTCGCATTGCGAGGCGTTGTGAGCTCGTAGATCTGCTATTTTCAAAATGTTTGCCTCTTTCTTCTATTATTTGACAATTTGGCCAAAGTTTGACCATTTTATAGTATAGTTTGTTGATTACTTATGATGTCTTAAAAGTCCTTAAATTGTCACTTGGGGACCCCCCAAAAATCATGTGGGGACCCCACTGGGGGTCCCGACCCACAGGTTGAGAACCACTGATCTATTGTATGTCATATCTCTGACGTATAGGACCCCATACACAGACCCTCTCTTATACCATCTTGCTAGCCTTTTCCAGAGAGAGCCATGAAATTGACATTTACAACAAGAACGAAGGCCTGTCCAAGGATGACCTAGACTCTAGGTCATCCTTTTTATTCATAATTGAGCAAATATGTCTCTCTAGGTCCTAGAGAGACATATTTGCACTGTAATTTATTTGCTGATAAAACCTTATTTATTTCTGATTAAATGTCCACAGAACACTAGCAACTTGGGCTGTCGCAATAACACATTTAATTGATGACTTAAATATACGAAGACATATTTAATAATTGTATACATGTAAAAATAGAAGAAATAACAGATCTACAAGCTTACAACGCGTCACTTTGTGACGCGTTGCAAGCTTGAACACTAGCAACAAATGTAACCCTACGTTTAGTTTCATGCATGCAAGGCAAGACATGGACCAATTGACTTGCACTGCAGTGCAACAGACACACTCAAATGATTGTCTGCTTAATCATTTAGTCATCTCATTCCCCCAGCTCATGTCTAGTTCTATTCCAATGCAGACCTATTTTTCTATTACATTTCCCCAGTGAGTCATTGTGGTGTCCCTGAAAACGGAGAAGATGACATTAAGAATTGAAGCAGATAAATTTTTATTTTCACCAGAGCATCGTGTTCACCACCACCGGGTGAATGTGATGAACCTCGTGGCAGTTAGAGACGTCTGACTAAGGATTTTCTTCTTACACCACAGAGCTGCATTTCTCTTTGGGTTCAAGCCTTGTAAGGAGAGCTTTCAAAAATATATTATGGGGTTAAGAGGCCTCTTTCGAACGAAATGTTATTGGGAGTTAAGGTGACTGACTCATCATTTGCCCCCTCCTCCCCTTATAGTAACCTTCTTTGAATGTTTGTAGGACATGTCATTGCTTGAGACAAGCCATTAAAGGGATAGTTCACCCCCAAAAAAAGAGACTTGAATTCATGGATATTTTTTTGTTTTTGTCGCATTCCTAAGCCAATAATTGACCAGTGGACAGGTAGGCAGCGGTTCCGGTAGGAGACACAAAGGAGAGTCTTTGTGTCTCCTACCGGAACCGCTGCCGGTCATCAAATTATTGTCTTAGGAATGAGACAAAAAAATATCCATGAATTCAAGTCTCCATGGGGTGATTAATCCATAGAAAAAAGTCATTTTGGGGGTGAACTATCCCTTTAAAACTGCAATCTGCAACTTCTTTTTTTAATGAATAGAATGTTAACCAATCTGTATTGTAGTATGTTAATACAATATATAACTATTACATCTGCAGTGGTTGGAGGAGATCGGCCGATACTCTTCCACTGAGACATTTTTAGACCCAGTATAGACACCTAGTGTACTGGTTGACAAGTAGTACTGTCTGAAGCCCATGAGCTCAATATTTCTGCTGGCCAAGTAAAGTGGGGATGGATGCCTTGGTAGAAATCTGGTCTGTCATCATGTGGGAGACCTCAAGTTCAAATCCAGGGTAGGAGTTGAAAGTTATGGAATTGCATCTTTTAAGAAACACCCTTGTGAATTAAATGACCTGGTTTATTAGGAGTTAAGATCCGGAATGAGCTTTTCGTCTACATTTATGTCCAAAAAAGGCCTTTTACATTAGAACTTTATCTGAATTGTTTAGAGCATGTCATGTACAAGATATTTGATCATTAATCTCCATATCTTCCGTGAGTGGCTTATAACTCAGTACATCTGAGATTGTCTTCTAGTCTAATAAGAATAAATACCAGCTGGGTCCACCCACTCAGACGACGCAATTATCTTCCTATCAAATACAGACGACGCAATTATCTTCATATCAGATTTGCACAGCAGTCTGTCCGGCTCAGAAATGCAGTCAGTGTGTGTGTGTGTGTGGTGTCTGTCTGACATTATAAACCCATTGATTGAACTTTGATTATGTAACATAAAGCTGATCGATAACGACTGCTGTGTGCTGACTCAATTTAAAATGTCATAGAACTTTTCAGGTCGAGGACCTGTTATTATTCTAACAGACCTGGTCCTGGTTCAGGTCCCCGAGGGAGAAGAAGAGACCTGCAAACGGTCTCTGTCGTGGTGGAAACCTCATATGTCCAAAACTGTTACTTTTTCAGGATTCAAATTCTAAAACCATCTAAAGTAGCAGATCTTTAAGTCAACCAAATGGACCCTTATAGATTTTTAACTCTTGAGAGCGTAAAATGAAACCAAATATTTGGTTATTTTACACTCTTTACACTATTATTGTTTAAACACCTGCATTACTTAATTAAAGAATTCTTATTTTGATCAATGTTTGCCTGTTATCTCTCCTATGGTACCAACATCAATACAGCATGGAATTGTGGAAAAAAATCTTTATTCTAATATTTTAAGTTTTATTCTAAGTTTTAGGTCTGAGAGGCAAAATCTCATGAAATGGTGGTTCCGTGGCTCAAAAGCCGAATAAATAATGGACCTTGATATGAAAAAGGTTCAAAACCACTGAAGAAGGGCATCAATTTACGGAAAAAAAGTTACAATATGGAGATAAGAGGTTTCTGGCCGACAGCTACGAAATGTTCCACCACTACCCCTCACTGTCTGGGTCACAGACATGGAGCTAATTGTCACAAGGGACTTAGCACTGTAGTGGATGGATGTGTGAAACAAGAGCCGACAGGAAGAATAATGTTACCATATTTTCAATTGTTGTCACACTTTCCTTTCAAAGCATTGTTAAAGCACCTTACAATATTCTGTTCTTGTTTTGGGGTTTTTTCAGAGCCCCCCGGACCCCAACCCCATCCCGAACCACCACCACCAGCACCACCAGCACCGCCGGCACCATGGAGCTAGACTTTGGACATTTCGACGAGCGAGACAAGTCGTCCCGCACCCCGCGGGGTGGGCGCATGAACGGCCTGCCCAGCCCCACCCACAGCGCCCACTGCAGCTTCTACCGCACGCGCACCCTGCAGGCGCTGACCAACGAGAAGAAGGCCAAGAAGGTGCGCTTCTACCGCAACGGCGACCGCTACTTCAAGGGCATCGTGTACGCCATCGCCGCCGACCGCTTCCGCACCTTCGACGCGCTCCTGGCCGACCTCACACGCTCGCTCTCGGACCACATCAACCTGCCGCAGGGCGTCCGCTTCATCTTCACCATCGACGGCCTACGGAAGATCGGCACCTTGGATGAGCTGGAAGAAGGTGAGCTTTTGTAGTGGCGTGTGGACCGGTGACGCTAGAAAGGTTTAAAGGAGTATTTCACCCCAAAAATGACTTATTTTCTATCAATTACACACCCCACGAAGCATTGAATTCATGGAGATGTTTTTGTCGCATTCCTAAGCCAATAGTTTGATGACCGGCGGAAAGATGCTAAAGTTTCCGGTAGGAGACTCAAATGAGTCACTTTGAGTCCGCCGGTCATCAAATTATTGGCTCAGGAATGCGACAAAAGAAAAAAGAATCTCCATGAATTCAATGCTTCATGGGGTGTGTAATTGATACAAAATAAGTCATTTTTTGGGTGAACTACTACTTTAAACGTTCCGGTAGGAGACACAAAGGAGACTCTTTGCGTCTCCTACGGGAACAGCTGCATCAAATTATTGGCTTAGGAATGAGACAAAAACAAAACAATATCCATGAATTCAAGTCTCCATTGGGTGACTAATCAATGGATAAAAACTCATTTTGGGGGTAAACTATCCCTTTAACAGCTAGCCCCCCCCATGCATTCATCTGAGCCACCTGAGCACCCATTTGCTGGGTGAAGCAATTCAAGTGATATCCCCTTCCCTATGGGGACCACAAAATACCCCCTTTTCTCTAATCTCTTCATAAAATGTCCTGTCTCTTCTAAGGTGTAGTTCAATACAATATGTTTTGAGTTCAGTCAGTTATGCAAGGTTTGGTCTGTTCCATCGTCATTCGTCACTGTTTATTGAGGAGGATTATCATCTAGCCTACACTGACCCAGAGAGGGAGATAAGGTCAGCTCTCATTAAAAGTAGAGTATCCGAAAAGAGACGTACAAGCCAATTGTTTATGACAACAGGGCCTAAAACGTCAATATAATGACCTTTCTTTCCTTTATTTAGAGAGGAGAGTGGACACTAAAAGGGTAAAGAGTTGGAACGACAGGTCTCTGGCCATAATCAAACCTGAGACATTGCAAAAAAAATATTTATCATGAAGATTATTCTTTTGACTTATGTCAGACAGATAGAGTAGAAACCAATAATACATAAATATTCACTGCAAGTGGCCATTTGGCTCAAGGGAATCACATCCCATACAACCACTATCCATTCCAATCAAATTCCATTGTTATAAAAGTTTGCTCCAAATTCACACGATCCATCTTGCTTTAGTCCAAAGCTACAGTACCGGGAACTGACAACCATTGTTGTATTTGGAGGCAAGCAGTCAGCTGGCATCCTTACACCAGCCCAACCACAGCTATGTGGTTGTGTGTATGGATATACGATTGGGCCTAACAGCTGCAAACAAGCAGTCATATCTAACCTTTAAACTGACCAAATGATGACTAGGCTGATAATGATACTTGGCTTCATGACTTGATTCAGCAGCACGCTAGTTTTACTCTATGCCAGGGGACTTCAACGTTTTAAGGCCAAGGACCCCCTAGCTGAGAGAGAGATGAAGCAGGGACCCCCTACTCTATATTGTATAAAATTGTTTCAGATTAAAGTTTTTTTTTTACTTAGTCTGCTATTTTCCCCCTCTACACCTATAGCCTCTTTGCCAAAAATAGCCGATCTACAAGCTCTCAACGCCTCGCAGCACGAGGCGTTGAGAGCTTGTAGATCTGCTGTTTTCGGCTAATGTTCCCCTCAGAAAAGGAATTTTAGGGTTCAAGTGGTTAATGTAAAAAAACTAAATCCTATCACACAAAGATTTGGCGGACCCCCTATAGCAGCTCTGAGGACCCCCTAGGGGTCCCGGACCCCCTGTTGAAGACCCCTGCACTATGCTATGGGGACGATTCATGCTTCTAGGGCTTATGAAGCAATTTTTTTAATCTAGTTTCTTGACAGTCACATGGCACAGTTGTAATAGATGTATGGTCCGTAATCAAACCACCTCAAAGACAGATATCCACTACCATTGCTCTGAAATGTGGCCGTTATGAAAGGTTTTAGAACGCATAGTAAAATACTTCATTCTCAATCAGAGTCTCGCCAGAATCACAAATAATTTAAAGGGATAGTTCACCCCCAAAATGACTTTTTCTATCGATTAGTCACCCCACGGAGACTTGAATTCATGGATATTTGTTTGTGTTTGTCGCATTCCAAAGCCAATCATTTGATGAACGGCAGCGGTTCCGGTAGGAGACACAAAGAGTCTCCTTTGTGTCTCCAACCGGAACCGCTGCCTACCGGTTCAATGGTCATCAAATTATTGGCTTTTTTGCTTGTAGATCTGCTATTTCCTAACGTTTAAAAAAAAAATCACACCCAGTGTGAAGTGGGCGGTGTGGTCATCGCAGTGGTCATCATAGTGATGGAAGCTCACTTCAAAATTTTTTTGATTTTTGGAAGTTCATAATCCTATTTATAGGTTATTAATATCATCATGTGTCTCGCTAGCCAATCACAGTGCTGAATAGAGTCAGCCAATAGAGTCAGCCAATCACAGTACAGGAAAGTGGGCCAAGTGGGCTAATCACAGTGCAGGAAACTAATACTAATGAGGTGTCCCAAGTAACCCCACTTATAGGGGCGGTTACACCGCCCAAAAAGACATATGTTGCTATAATATCAGTGGTTCTCAAACTTTTTTCATGTCAAGGACCACCCAAAATGATAGGTATTTGGCCGCGGACCCCCATATCAAAATATTTTGTGGAAAAAAAATAATATGACTGCATCTGAGTAGTATCAAAATGCCACACTAACACAGACTAAGCGTTTCCTCAGGCCGCAAGGCTGCTGAACAGGCTGCTGAACAAACACAAAAATATCCATGAATTCAAGTCTCCATGGGGTGACTAATCGATAGAAAAAAAGTACTTTTTTGGGTGAACTGGGTGACCATACGTCCTCTTTTACCCGGACATGTCCTCTTTTGAGGTGCTGTCCGGCCTGTCCGGGGGGAGTTTATAAAATCCTTCAAATGTCCGGTGTTTTGGGATTTTCTTTTTTTTTTACACTGAAAGCGCTAAATATGGTCCTTCCGTAACCCTGGTTCCGCAACACGGCTGCTGACAGGCTGCTGGAGGCACACGTGACTCACGTGTGCCTCCAGCAGCCTGTCAGCAGACGTGACCAAACACACACACTCACACACACACTCACTCACTCACACATGGAACAGTGTCGCGCTCAGCGCTTCCTATCATTGCTCCCCGAAAAAGTTACACAGACAGACAGAGGCGGAGAAAATGCCGAAACGCAAATGTAACTTCACGGATGAAATGCGCAAAAAGTACCCGTGTTTTCGTCTGGGTCGTGACAAATGCGAAGCAGAGTGTACTGTTTGCAAAGCAGGAACATATGTCTCCGTGGCAATAACCGAAACATTAAATAACAGGCTACTTCTCTATTTTCTTTTGTTTAATTAACAGGTTTTGAGGCATTTTTTACATTTTTACATTATAGACATGAGAGAGGTTATTTTGAAGAATGGGGTACCGAAACATTAAATAACAGGCTACTTCTCTATTTTCGTTTGTTTAATTAACAGGTTTTGAGGCATTTTTTAAATTTTTACATTATAGACATGAGAGAGGTTATTTTGAAGAATGGCTCCCCCAAAATAATTAAATAACATAACCCTAACCTAACCCTAACCCTAACCTTAAAACCGAAATAAAGTTTAAAAAAAACAGTTACAAAATCCACCCAAAATCCACCAATTTTTGCCCCAAAAAACGGCCAAAACCGCCCAGAACCGCCCCAAAAAACGGCCAAAACCGCCCAGAACCGCCACAAAAAATCGCGCGCGCTTCGCGCGCGCACGGAACGCATGCGTGCATTCGTTGGGTGTCCTCTTTTTGGGCATTCAGAATATGGTCACCCTATAGACTATCCCTTTAACATGTTGCAGATGTCTGGAAAGCTGCGAGTACTTCTTTCTGATTAAATGATACTGTTGTATAGTATTTGATTGGTTGACACGTTGCATGCGGAGGCTTGCCTGGAAGGAAGGATTATACTTGTCTCTTTGTTGACAAGTTTCTATCAGTAAACCTTAATTGCCCCGTCTCTGCAAAACATTCTAGTTCATTATTATTGTAAGGATGTTTACAAACTGCTAATCAGCTAATCAGCTAATCAGACTTTGTAGAACGCTTTGGCTTGAGAATTCTGGAGCAATGCTATATCAGCGCAACATATTAAATGACAAACAACAGAACGTGCTTTTATACTCTGTGGGGAGACAGTGGCCCGGTGTAGTTAATGAAGTTAAAAAAGATAAACCAATTCTTAATGAATCCTAAACAAGGTTTCATCAATTCTATTTGCCCTGTAGATGAAACCTCCTGCTGCCCATGCTACAAATGTTTGCACATGCACTACTGTTTGGCACTTTGGATAAAAGATGTTACTAAATGGCATGTTTTTGTACATGAACAGTAATTGCACGGTCTCATCTGCACTCTTCTATCCCGTGTTAGTAGAGTGCTAGGCCTAATGGAGGCCCCATGGGCCCCCTGTCCATATCTCCACCTGTTCCCTTGTTTGTGCAATGAAATACACTCTAACAAGAACAATTAAGATACAACGGGAACAAATAATTAGTTCGAGATTCTCTTTTTGTAGTTGTGGAACCTAAAGTCTGGTCTTACTTAACCTCTTTGGCAGATCTGGAACAACTGAACCAGGTCTGTGATTCCCTTGTGAAAAGTGAAGGAGCATCCGGCATGTTCTGATTGGTCTGTTGAGATGTCTATCAAAAATCTTAACAGGCAGTTCAAAGATGATGACAACACATTACTGATGATGAGATCTACAAGTGTGGGCTATTGATTCATTGAATATAGTCTGTGATAGGCAGCTCCATATTACACTGTCCCCCCCCTTTTTATCACACTATGCCCTGGGGAATGTAAACACCCACATGTGGGGAGGAAATCCCTTAACAGCACTGGAACTCTTCCTAAGCTAGATTCACTTATCCAAGAAAATTGGGGACATTAGTCCACTAGAAATAGAAATCCTCATTATGTCTGGGTTTAGTTTTTTACCTGGTAACATTCTAGTTTGGTTGCTGGTGTGGATATTTTGTGCCCAGAATAACCGTACGGTTGCTCTTTAATTTGTCCATTTAACTGCCATCCTGAACAATGCTTAATGTGTCCATCACTTAACGTTAGGCTCAAAGCTGCTTTCTGAGCAATCTACCTTTTAATGCTATAGTAGGCCTGTTACACTTTGTATTCTGCTTTCAGAAGCCAAAGCATCCCATCAGGCATTATGGGTTACTCGAGACGGCTGTGAAACCCTAGAGACCGTTTCTCCCACCGGCGCCCAACTAGCTCATGTAACCTAAATTCCCTTGTAGTTCCTGTTGATGTAAACATCTCCTCAATGAGGCAAATGGCTCTCAGGTGTCAAACAAATTGTTGAATGGCTTATCGTTTTCTCCTTGGAGACACTCGGGCCTGACGTCTGTATCGTCTCTGTCGTGTGGGAAGAGTGAGCAGATCTACAAGGTCTGCAAGGTCTACAAGTTTCGACCTTGTAGATCTGCTACTTTTGATGCTTTTGTGTGACGCTGTAGTATGATCAAGTACAGTAGGTCGTTCATTTACGGGGAAAAAACACAAGAAAGTTTCTTTCTGCACGACAGCAACGCTATCTTTTTACCGTCTGGTCTCTGAAGAGACAGAGCACTAGTCAACATATTCTCGACATCTTTTCGATCATTGGCTGTCCTTTAAGCCAATGGGGAGACATCCCATACTCTGAACGGCGGTCTCGTCCTCCCATGCTATGGTATCATAACAGATTCTGTGAGAGAAATAAGCAACCAGGTCTATGAAAACAAGCCGCGCATACACGGAACACACACACACACACACACACACACACACACACACACACACACACGGTCACAGAGAGAAAAAAGATTGAATGGGGGCAAAACAAAGCATGCAGCTAGCTGGTATACATGACGTGTAATGTCTTATTTTTTACATCTCAGGAGAGAGCTACGTCTGCGCATCGGAGAACCTCTTCAAGAAGGTCGACTACACGAAGAACGTGAACCCCAACTGGTCCGTGAACGTCAAGGCCTCGGCCAACCAGAAGACCATGCAGTCGCTGGCGGCCAAGGCCGCCGCCGGCGCCAACGAGGCCAACGGCGGCACCAAGGACTTCGTGCGGCCCAAGCTGGTGACGGTGATGCGCAGCGGCGTGAAGCCGCGCAAGGCGGTGCGCGTGCTGCTCAACAAGAAGACGGCGCACTCCTTCGAGCAGGTGCTCACCGACATCACGGAGGCCATCAAGCTGGAGAGCGGCGTGGTCAAGAAGATCTACACACTGGACGGGAAGCAGGTAAGGTCTTCCTTCCTCACAACTTTACACCGAGTAGAAACGGAGTGGGTGGCGTTCTTTTTGTGTGCAAGCTTTGTGAAACTGTAGTTACATTGTTAAAGAAAGAATAACATTCAAAAAGAGTTTGAAAAAGGAAGAAAAATGGTACTGAGGTGTTTACCGTACATAGTCAAGTATGTGCTTATCAAATATACATAAAAGTGTATGAGAATATCAGTGGTTTTCAACCTTTTTCATATCAAGGTCCATTATTTATTCGGTATTTGAGCCACGGACCACCATTTGATGAGATTTAGACTCTCAGACACAAAACTTTGAATATTTTGTTATTGTTGGATAAGATTTTGTCCACAATTCCATCCATGCTGTATTGATGTTGGTACCATAGGAGAGATGACAGGCAAACGTTGATCAAAATAACAATTCTTTAATTAAGTAATGCAGATGTTTTACAATAATTTAATGTCAAATTTAATCAAACATAACATTTTATGTCATTTCAATGTAAAATGAAAATGGACCCTTATGGTCCATTTGATTTCATTGATTTCATTTTACGCTCTCAAGAGTTAATGATCTAAAAGGGTCCATTTGGTTACCAACTCTCCATCATTTAGCTGGGGACCACCTGGAGCCCCCTCAAGGACCACTGGTGGTCCCCGGATCACTGGTTGAGAACCACTGGTGTATATATCGTCAATGTAAGGCCAGAAAGGTCAGTGTACTTGGGGTGCAAAATGGTGCATGGAAAGACCAGAAAGAACACATTATAAATGACCTGCTGCATCAAAGTGCAGCAGGTACGTACCGGTATACAGTAAACTATATGGATGAATATGTACAGACGTATGCAGCAGTGTTGAGCGCCTGTTCAGCAGCCTTGCGGCCTGACTCAGGAAACGCTTAGTCTGTGTTAGTGTGGCATTTTGATACTACTCAGATGCAGTCATATTAGTTTTTTTCCACAAAATATTTTGAGATGGGGGTCCACGGCCAAATACATATCATTTTGGGTGATCCTTGACATGAGAAAAGTTTGAGAACCACTGATATTATAGTAACATACGTTATGAAGGAAATTGTAGATCTACAAGCTCCTATGAGCTTGTATATCTGCTATTTTTGTACAGGCGTGTGCAGCAGTTTTGAGCGCCTGTTCAGCAGCCTTGCGGCCTGACTCAGGAAACTAAAACTAACAATGCCACACTGTTAGTGTGGCATTTTGATACTACTCGGATGCCGTCACATTTGTTTTTTTCCACTGACCGCAAAAAAACTTTATCCAGCAGCTCATTTGTGTCATATTCAAATAGAAGACTTCAATGTCGTAGTGCGTGTAACACAGGCTTTTGCGTAGCACACTGGCCATTTTCATGATGTCTATACAAAGGCCCTCTGTCTGTTCCGGGGGAAAACACAACTAAAGGACACGCAGGACCAAAGCCACATAATAATAAGCTCTGTGGGAAGCAACCCGCACAATTCCACATTCATACCATCCACCTACACACACACTCTGCTATCAGGATCAAAGCTAAGCTCTCTACATGCTTACAATGGCAATATACAGTACAGCACATACAGTATACTATATATACTATATATATATATATATATATATTATATATATATATATATATATATATATATATATATATATATATATATATATATATATATATATGAGCGAGAGAGAGAGAGAGAGAGAGAGAGAGAGAGAGAGAGAGAGAGAGAGAGAGAGAGAGAGAGAGAGAGAGAGAGAGAGAGAGAGAGAGAGAGAGAGAGAGAGAGAGAGAGAGAGAGAGAGAGAGAGAGAGAGAGAGAGAGAGAGAGAGAGAGAGAGAGAGAGAGAGAGAGAGAGAGAGAGAGAGAGAGAGAGAGAGAGAGAGAGAGAGAGAGAGAGAGAGACGATGACTGACTGACACAATGACTGACTGACTGACACAATGACTGACTGACTGACACAATGACTGACTGACTGACACAATGACTGACTGACTGACACAATGACTGACTGACTGACTGACACAATGACTGACTGACACAGACAGACAGACAGACAAACAGACAGAAGTCCTGTGTGTCCTGTGTGTGTTGACTCTTGAGAAAACGGACCCTCCGGTTCAATTTGTATGCAATCAGAGCTAAAGCGTCCCTGAGGAGATGTAGCTGTGTAGTAAGTACAATCCACTGCTGTGACCTGCCTGTAAGTAAGGACCGTCATTGTCCGGTCAGTGTCTTTCTCAGGGCTTTAGGGTCCTCTCTGGCGTGTCACACCCTGCTCTCCTGTCACTCAGTGTATTGTCTGTTTGAGTGACTTTTCTAGGTCGCTTCGCCGGTCATTGTTGTGATGGATGTTCTGTTTTGTAAAAAAAACTCCATAGTGTTTAGAACGTATCGTCGCCCGCCCCCCCGCCCGCTATAGTTGTCAGGGGTGGAAAAAGTACTCGGTATTCACATTTTAAATTAAAAATGTACTTGAGTAAAAGTTCAAAAGTATTGGCATCAAAATATACTTAGAGTATCAAAAGTAAAAGTATTCATTATGCTGAATTTAAAGTTTTCAAATGTATAAATATCTTTTGAAAATAGCAGATTTTCAAATCATTGTAGTGGAGTTAAAGTACAATATTTGCCTCTGAGATGTAGTGGAGTAAAAGTAAAAGTACTGGAAATTAAAAAAATAAAAAATAAAAAATACTCGAAATACTCGAGTAATGTACAAATTCCTCAAAATTACAGTACAGTACTTAAGTAAATGTACTCAGTTACTTTCCACCACTGATAGTAGTTGTGCAATAAGTTGGACGGGCTCTGATGTTTCACCCTCTTTAGATCGCTGCACCTCGGTTCCCCTGTTGTTCAGAAAATGCTTTCGTTTTCCCTTTCAAACCTGACGTCCCTATTTTAGGCCGAATGTCACTATAGGCGAAGATTGTCACACAAAGGCTATTCACACTGGCACTCCAAGTCAGATTTTTGGCCTTTCCAGATTGTAATCAGATAATTTTTTTATCAAGTCTGAACAGCAAAAAAACTGATTTTTATGTAGATTTGAACACATTCCTTTAGCCTTGTTCAGACGGCATAAAACTAATCTGACTCCAATCTGAATGGGAATTCAGATCTGGGCCGGATTTGGGCTGCCAGTCTGAACAAGCTTAGGCACTTTTTTTGAGCGAAAACAGCATATCTGTAAACGGGGTGACCCGATAGCTGAGTGATTAGGGCGCGTACCCCGTGGGTTCTCAACGCCCGACAGCGAGTCCCTGGTTCATTTGTCAACCGGCCTGACCATTTGCTATACGTGTCTCTCCCCTGCTCTTTGTCTACAGTTGTCTACTGTTCTTGTCACAGTCTCTGTACTGTCTCTAACGGAAATAAAGCATGATAATGACAAAGAAAATCAGATCTACAAGCTCGGAACGTGTCACATTGTGACACGTTCTGAGCGCGTTGATCTGCTTCTCTTTGTGAGCATGTAGGTCGGCTATTTTCCACTATCAGTTGTAGGATACAGTATATATACTGTAGGGGCTTACTGTAAGTTGTTCAGATATAATATGCTAGGCTCAGGTTCCCTCCTGCGCTGTGTGATTCCCTACTCCCCCTCTCAGAAGGTGAAGCTGTAGTGAGGTTGTAGACTGCCTAATCTGCTGTTTTTGAAAAAGAGCTGGCCTCATTTCATTAACACGGGGGAGTCCCCCCGTATACTCCCCGAAGGTCAATCGACCCGTGGAGAGAGGGAGCACGCTGACCCCCGACCATAATAACGCTGTGACTGTGATGTCTAGACAACCGTTGTTGTGACACCTGGTTGTCGCTGGAAGCAGAGCAGCGTGTTAATCGACGTGTTAATTTTGTTTAAAACACACACATTTCTTTGTCAAGCCGCCCGGTACACAAAAAAGGGTAAAACAAAAAATGTCCTTATGTGCAACCTTGACCACTCCCTGGTGTGCTGGGTCCAGTGTTCCATAGGCTGTTTTTAACCCATTAATACCCGGGAACGCATACTGTGTCATTTTGAGATTTCTTTGGCTATTCAAAAATAGCAGATCTACAAGCTCATAGCGCGGCACCGAGTGCCGCACTATGAGCTTGTAGATCTGCTATTTTTGACAAAAAATTTTGTGCAAATCTTTGAATATATATATATTTTTAAAGCGAACATTTGTAACTCAGATCTTTGCTTCTAAGGGTCCCTGGAACAAAATATTTTACAAATGGTCGCTTGAAAAATCTAGAAGCTCATAGCCGCGCTATGAGCTTGTAGATCTGCTATTTTTGAATAGCCAAAGAAAATGACACAGATGTGTTCCCGGTCTAAATGGGTTAAACCATACAGAATTCAGGACACAGGAGTCCCTGTGAGGAGCCACACTGCGGAGGGAATGGAGCCACATGTGTGGAGGGAAGGAAACCCTTTGTTGCATCATGTAGGCTATACCAGGGTTTCCTTGTTTATTGCGTGGATTCCCAAATAATTGGTAAGCCACTGAGACTTGATTGATAAAATAACATTGATATGAAAAAACATTATGTAAAAAAAAAAACAAATCATGGTATTTTTTTCTTTAACCCAATAAATCCGGGAACGCATGTGTTATTTTCGTGCAAATCTTTGAATAAATATGTTTTTTAAAGCGAACATTTTTAACTAAAATCTTTGCTTCTGGGATTCTACAAATGTCTTCTAAATCCTAACAAACTTTTTTACTTATACTAGCTCCATTAATCCAAGCTGTGACACAATCGATTGATTGATCATTAAAATAAACATGGGGGCGCCGATGTCCGAGTGGTTGGGGGCGCGTACCGCTGTGGGCTCTGGTGGTGCCTGACAGCGAGTCCAGCGGGTTCGATTCCCGAGACCTTTGCTGCATATGTCACTCCCCCGACTCTGTCTCCCTGTTTCCTGTCTTGTTTTCCTGTCTTTCCTCTCTTCACTGTGGACTATATCAATAAAGCCCAAAAGATATCATTAAATAAATAAATAAAGATGCTCTGAAAATGTGCTGAAGGCCCACCCTTCGAGATGTTGAAGTGGGCCCTGATCCAAAAAAGGTTGTGAACCCACTGGCCTATATGTTTTCATCATAGTCTGTAATTATGCAGTAATTATCAGCAATATACAGACTTACAGTGAGCTTTTACAGTACATGAAATGTACCTCCGCACTGCACAATGATTAATGAGGTCTGTTTTACTGTAACATGAATAGTACACTCACAAGGAGGCATTTCTCTGTTTCATGTACATTACAATTAATCACTTTTAACCGTATTTTGGGCATGTCATTATACATAAAATATTTAATAAAGAATATACAAGCTGAAATCACATCGCAATGCGCTGGGCTGTGAGCTTGTAGATCAGCTACTTTCGCTATGCGTGGCTCGACAAAGTAATGTATACGGCTCAAGTGGTTGATGGTAATGTAAGCAGAGCACGGCACTGATTTCAGCGAGAGGCAGAACTGGCCCTTTTTTTGTGTCCATAAATGGCATTTGTGGAAGTCACGATCACATTATCAATGGGGTCAGATAACAGTGGTGTTCGCGGGAGGCTGCGAGAGGCTGCTAATGACTCTGGCCCACTTATGGCTTAGTGGGCGCATGTGCAAAGACTGCGTGTGTCCCCCTCCTTGTAAATTGCTCGCAAGATCGGCCAAAACGAAAGCCATCAACCGATCAGCGCGAGGGATGCTTGACTGCTTTAAGGTCAATCCTCTGGCACTGACAGGAGCGTTTATCCATGTCTGCATCACAGTGATGTCCAGACTCACTGTGGCTTCACACACACACACACACACACACACACACACACACACACACACACACACACACACACACACACACACACACACACACACACACACACACACACACACACACACACACACACACACACACACACACACACAACTCATTTGGGTAGAGAGGATTACTTCAAGAGCCTGAGTTTTCCTCTTCGGAGGCAAAACACTTAGGCTAGTAGACATGAACTAAAAGGAACCCTAGCTTCCCTATTCTGGGCCAAACATTCGGCCATATATTTGGTATAGAGGGGGGAAAAGGAGGGGGCCTAGTATAGATCCCTGGGGGATTATGATCGACAACAAAGTATATGGGGTTTAAGTGGTAAACACAGCTTTAAAGTTAATGGTTGAAAATGGTTAATTCAGCCCATTTCACGCCCCCCAAAATTGAACTTTTAAACTGCTGTACGGAATTTATTTTAATCCATAAAACATTATTTTAACCCATCTGTATGGTAGAGTGTGTTAATACAATATAACTAGTACATCTGTATGGTAGAATAGATTATTTCAATATAACTAGTACATGTTTAGTGGTTGGAGGTGGCCTCGCCCCACTCTTCCATTGAGACATTTACACCCTGGTGTCGGGTAGGACACCTACTGGTTGACAAGTAGTACTGCCTGAAGCTCATGCAGGATGCGCAATATCTTCCCTGACCAAGCGAGCATTATTGCCTCTTGGCTGAGTTGGTCGATATTAGATCTCTCACACGGGACACCGCCAGGCTACAAATCCCTGAAGTGACATTAAAGTTACACATTTCAGCTTGTCAAAGAAGTACAATCCCCTTTTCTCTCCTTATTTATTTATTTATTTATTTATTTTGTTCACGTGATAACCAGAAGACCAAACAACTGCGACTGACTGCAGTGATACTGTATAGCCATGCAGGCAGCTGCAGGGTGGAGCAAACACCAGAAACATGTGTGCATGTGAGAGTCTACAGCTGTTGCTCAGTCCTAACCTCTTTGATATGGTGAACGTGCTCTAGTCATGTGGGGATCCATCTGATTAATATCAATTATGACATAAAGACCGGGGGCCTGGGGGTGGGGGTGGTTGGGGGTAAATATCTTTGTCAATTTTCCAAATATTTTGTGGCTAAGCGATTGAAGGGGACGCATACTGTGTTCGTTCCTTGAAGCCCTCGTGTTTTATTAACATGGTTGCTAAAAGGAACCCATGCATGTCTCCTCCTCCAGTTCCTCGTGAGGACGAGAGAGCAGCGGCACTCAAAAGATGAAATGAATCTTAATGGCCGGTCCCTGGGGTCTGCGACGGCTGCCCCGGGTCCTTTACTGTCTGTCTGTCTGTCTGTCTTTTACACACAAACACTTGTTAGGATTTCAACGTTTATCCTGCTTTTTGTGTGTGTGGGGGAAATGGTTTCTTAGGTACAGATCGATAATGCACCGCACCGTGTAGAGGATCACGTAGAGCCAGACTCGTTTCCATTTCCATTTTCATATTTTTGGGTATTCAAATGAATGGGTGAGTGGATGAGTGCTTGGTGGTTTGAGCCTCAGATCTGCTTTCAGTGATGGCATCCTACTCTCCCCACTGTCACACACACACACACACACACACACACACACACGCACACGCACACACACACAAAGTAGCGTTGGCGGTTGCTTGCCATACATTTTTAATGACAATTTCCTTTCCCCGAAGTGCTTTCTAATAATCAGCAGCATATGGTGTCCATCCCTGCCAGCGCGTATTGTTTCTGGGCATATCATCTAGTGTAAATATGTGCATAGATCATTTGAAGGCAATAGTTCATTCCCAATATATCCCCACAGGTGAACCACAAGCTCTGAACGCTTCGCGATGTGACAACTTTAACCGTGACGTCTATATTTTGGGCATGTCATTACAGTTGAAACATTTTTCCAACATTATCCAAATGTTTCCAAATGTTCCCAACATTTTTCGTAGTTTTCTATATTTTTCCAAAATGTTCATTTTTTTTTTAAATATACGATGCACAAGCTCACAAAGAGTCACATTGCGTTGTGATAGGGCTCAGGCGGTTCATTCCTGTACTGTCTTATACAGTAGGTCCATCACTCTCAATGCATCAATCGATTGTGTCATCGTAGACAAGTGTCACTGATGACACGTGATGTACGGTAGAGTAGCTCTGGTGTGTGTGTGTGTGTGTGTGTGTGTGTGTGTGTGTGTGTGTGTGTATGTGTGCGTGTGTGGGTGTGGGTGTGGGTGTGTGTGTGCGTGCATGTGTGGGTGTGTCTGAGAAAGAGAGAAAGAGAGAGAGAGAGAGAGAGAGGCAGAAATGCTTGCATGCGTTATGGGGGGGGTCTGTCTCTTTGTGTGTGCTGGGGCGGGGGTCTGCAGTGCCATGCAGCTGCTGCGTTGCACGGTGGAGGTGATATTGATGCAGTGGACCCCGCCCCTCCATGATTCTACCCCCCCCCCCTCCTATAAAACCCATTCCACTGCCATCACTACGGCTGCTGCTGCTGGGAGTGGTTGCTAGGAAACCACATCCCTGGCAACAAAGAGAAGCCCAGCTGGTGTGGACCGGTCTGTCAGTCAACACTGTGTGTGTGTGTGTGTGTGTGTGTGTGTGTGTGTGTGTGTGTGTGTGTGTGCAACACCAACGTGTGTGTGTGTGTGTGTGTGTGTGTGTGTGTGTGTGTGTGTGTGTGTGTGTGTACGTACATGCACGTACAGACGTGTGTGCATGCAGTCAACACGTACTGTGCCGAGGTTTGTGTGTGTGAAAGAGTTCACCGTCTACGTGAGCATGTGCTTGCAAATCACCTTGCACACACGTGTGTGTGTGTGTGGATGATATGTGTGGATATGACAGTTAAAGTCTGTTAAATCAACCCTGGATTTTGTAGTTTGTGTATGTGCGTGCATGCGCGCGTGCGTGCGTGTGTGTGTGTGAAAGCAGGAGACATGATGATGGGGTAGATAGTAGGTGACACTTCAGTGAATTAAAAAGATAAAACACCTTGTTTCAGACGATCATCCCCCCGTTCCCATTATATTTTTTGTCAGAGAGTGTCGGAGGAGAGAAAGACAAATGACGCCCATTTTCTCCTCAAAATGCTGGTTGCTTTTCATCCCAGCGGAGAAGGGTGGGGTACGTGGGGCGGATTCAAGAGGCAAAACGACTCCAAATTACGGTCATTTTATAGTCACCGAGGGGAGGGTGTTAATTATTCCTTGTGTGTAAAACATGAGACAATTTGAGTGGATTGCTGCAAAATGGTACGCTGGAGGTGAGGGAGTTTAGTTAATCAACCAGCAGCCATTTTGTGTTCATTGCTTTTGATAAAGGTGACTGTGTGCAGGGGA
Organism: Gymnoscopelus braueri; assembly: GCF_963280865.1. NCBI lineage: Eukaryota > Metazoa > Chordata > Actinopteri > Myctophiformes > Myctophidae > Gymnoscopelus > Gymnoscopelus braueri. Next base: position 7,798,559 of record NC_137609.1, read on the forward strand.
ATGTACTGTACATATATATATATAAATATATACTGTATCACAAGTAAGCTTATCTCCCTAATGATGTTGATTGGGAAAGTCTTGGATTGATAGCTGGCAAAATGTGTAGAGGTTTAATCCATTATGACCGGCAGATCTACAAGCTCACAGCGTGGCACCGAATGCTATGAGCTTGTAGATCTGCTATTTTAGAAAAATCGTGAAAATGTGTGCAAATCTTTGAATATATATATATATTTTTTAACATTTGTAACTCAAATCTTTGCTTCTGCAGGGGGTCCCTGGAACAAAATATTTTAAGATGGGGGTCCGCGGCCAAATACATAATATTTTGGGTGGTCCATGACATGAAAAAAAGTTTGAGAATCACTGATTTTAGCAACATTAGTTTTTTCAAAAAACTGTTAGGATTTAGAAGACATTTGTAGAATCCCCAGAAGCGAAGATTTGAGTTAAAACATTTTGCTTTAAAAAATATATATTGAAAGATTTGCACACATTTTCACGTTTTTTTTTTTTTTTTGCAGATCTACAAGCTCATAGCACGGCACTCGGTGCCGCGCTATGAGCTTTTAGATCTGCTATTTTTCAATAGCCAAAGAAATCTAAGATGACACAGATGCGTTCCCGGTCTTAAAGGGTTAAGCCCACACATGTGACTTAATGCAAGAATCATTATAATTTGAGTTTTTATCTGAAATGTACGCCATATTATGTCTGAAATGCATTCTGTATGTTGCTGAGTGCACTGCACTCTCTGTGCCGTTGCAGGGGGTGACTATGGTCTACAACAGCAGACTTACCTCATGTCTCCTTCACACTAGATAATGCCATAACATTGCTGCATAGGGAAATTACCATAAACCGCTGGCATAGGCAGTGGATAGTCTGCAAAAGGTGTAACCAAGGAAACAAACGAATCACAAAAAGACAAGAGGAGAAATCAAGTTCATGTCTTTAATCACAAAGTCAGCAAGTCTAGGAGACAGCAATCAAGTCAGGCTGTCGTTTCTCTTTTTCCTTACAGAGAACAAAAGATTCCCAGATTCAGTTTTTAGAAGTGGCCCCCATGCTGTCGCTGAGGATTGACTGAATTAGAGCAACGCGAGGCAAGGAGTTTAGCTCTTTTTACAGCGACTGAACGCTTCTTTGAATAGGAAGAGAAGAGCTAGACGTTGAGTTTTTATCAGCGCTCTCCAGCAGCTCTGTGCCACGCAGCAGAGCTAGAGACTGTTGTCATGGCGACGCGCTCCACACTGCTGGGTTCTGTCTGTGACAATGGAGAGAGAAATACGCTGAGTGTGCTTTTTTTTCCTTCTTCTTTTACCTTTCTCCCTCTTCTCTCCCCGCTATACCCCGACAACACCGTTCACTGCAGACACACTTCAGGGTGTGCAGTGCACGCACACACAAACACACACATACTGTATCTGGTAGCATGCCATGCACATGCACCCACCCACACACACACACACACACACACACACACTTCGTCACTGACGGGTGGAAACCTTTTATGTCCAAAAGAGTTAGTGTTCAGGAAATTACCTGAACCTGTGTTCCAATGGATCCAATGTAGCTATTATATATATAAAACACACAGACACACTTAACCACTTTCACCTTTGCTTTCCAAATGTTTTTTGCAGATAGCTTATAGATCAGCTATTTTGTTTGCTACTTTTGTGCAAAACTGTTGTACTGACAAAGCAGGGCATTCATTTACAAAAAAAAAACATAAATGTCAAAACATGGAGATACGATGTTTTCCGCCCGACGACTCGCAGAGAATCGATGCAGACATAATGGAGCTGCCAGAGGGGCGTGGCTCACATGATGAAGCATCTTGAAACGGTCCTGTCCTGTCCTGTCCTGTCCTGTCCTATGTCCTGTCCTATGTCCTGTCCTGTCCTATGTCCTGTCCTGTCCTGTCCTATGTCCTGTCCTGTCCTATGTCCTGTCCTGTCCTATGTCCTGTCCTCTCATGTCCTGTCCTCTCATGTCCTGTCCTATGTCCTGTCCTGTCCTGTCCTGTCCTATGTCCTGTCCTGTCCTATGTCCTGTCCTATGTCCTGTCCTCTCATGTCCTGTCCTGTCCTTTGTCCTCTCATGTCCTGTCCTGTCCTATGTCCCGTCCGTCCGTCCGTCCGTCCGTCCGTCCGTCCGTCCGTCCGTCCGTCCGTCCGTCCGTCCGTCCGTCCCACCGTCCGTCCGTCCGTCCGTCTGTCCTGTCCTGTCCAGGGCTGTCACCATTACAAATTTAAGTTGACGATTAATTGTCACTCAAATAATTGCGATTAACGATTTAATTGTGTGCTTGGCCATTGCACATTGGAACATATGAAGCCTTTTAGGCTCCGTAATCAAAAATTGCACAGGGCAGATATGACAAATAACTGAAATATACAAAGAAATGATTGACATAATTTAATCATCTTTATACATGTAAAGAAAAAGTCATGACACTTTGTAAGCATGTAGATCTGCTATTTATGCTTTTTTTAACATTTGAAAATGTGCGAAAGTCTTTCAACATGGAAACGATTATGACGATTATGCGAAAAATAATTTCGATTATCTCAAATAATTGCGGTTAGACGATTGTTATAATTGTGACACGCCAAGGACTCCTGTCAGCCCGTTTTGCATCTGCTGCTCTCTCTGTGAGGTTCCTGCTCCAACAGGATGTAATATGCAAACCACATCAACAAGTGAGCATGACCTGAGGGGGGGGATACAGAATTTAATAAACCTTAACAAGGTCACATCAGTGGACCAAATGGCTTCCTTATTTCCGTAAGTGTGTGTGACTGTGTGTGCGTGTGTGTGTGTGTGTGCATGTGTGTGTGTGTGTGTGGTGTTGGGGGAGGGGGCCATCAGACACCAGCTGGTGTCCATGACAGTGCATTTCTCTCTGGGTGACTGACTCATCTGTGGAGCAAATGTGTGTCCGCTGACCTCCAGTGCACAGAATTGATGATCTATGCCGTATACAAATCCACTCGGTTCCATTTGTACACGCTCTGGGTTGAATTAACACTGAGGATATTATGTTATCACGTTTTAATGTAATATGGAACGGCGGTGCAGGCTACATGCTCCAGTGACCTGCCAGTACTGAGGTAAAACTGATATCATTACAACGTAGTTTTCCTCTCAAATTTGACTCACTGGCACAGTAAAGTCCTGAGTGTAAATGTAACTACTGAAGGCCAGATTTACATACACGGTGCAGCGCCAATTCGCCCTGCAATTTGCACAGACGTAAGATGTGTGGAATTAACGTCTGATTGGTCCAGCGGTTTGCAAGATCTCAGTAGCTCCGGACAGACAGAGAGGCACACAGACACACACAAAGACCCTCTCTTAGACGGCTAGCCTCTTGCAGAGCCTGGCCAAAATTAAAACCTTGTGGAGGGACACGACGATGCAACTCCATCCATCCATTAGAAGTCGGGTGACTGTTGCCCTTAAAATAAATGCATTTGGAGTCACAAAACAAACAACACAAAACAGGACAAGGATTTGGTGTCTTGTATTAAGAGAGCATTTTCGGGTCCCTGTGAGAGGGGAAACTGCTTTTACAGCTTCACCTCGCTGATGGCTGCTCAGTTGGCGCTTAACACACACATGGTGCTGTTAGCGGTTGTGTGTGTGTTGCTCAAGGACACTTTTGACACATAGACATGGGTGAGCCGATGGTTGGACCGTCACACTTCCGATTCCCACACAGCCCCTCTACCCACTCAGCTGCAGCCAACTATAACAGATGACTTAAAGGTGTTTAAAAAAGCACCTGCATAGTGTGTTGAATGTCACTGCTGGATGTGGGGGAAACATGTGCATTCACCTGGGACAGGCACGGCAACGTGGGCTGTAATATTTCAAATGCTGTGCTGTTGTAGATTCTATGTATCCAGATGGCAGATAGTGTGTGGGCTACTTCGTTGTCAGGAGTATTGCCGGATGAAAACATTGTGTGGGAGGTTCAAGGTTGCCTTTGATTTCTCCGAGTACGAGACTGCTCAATGTATGGGGCAGTCACTGCTCAACGTATGGGCAGCAAGCCCCCAGAACCCAGAGGTTGCATTGAAGCGCATTGGACATGCTGGCCATTCATAGGTACTGCAGCTTAAAACGGCCTGGGGCCACTGTCATTAACGAGCTAAAACGGTTTCGACCAATGGGCTCGACTCACGAGCTTGCGCACAGGGTTGCGCACGGAGTCACCTCCGTGACGCAAAACGTGTCACAGAAGCCCCAAATAGGCCCCGCCCGTCACATTTCCCAACCCGGAAGAAGGGGTGATTTAGGAGTATGCGCTGGGTGAGCAACTCAATGCAAGTGGATGGGCGGGGATTTCCGGTGCCATCTCTATGTATTTCTACATTGTGGTATAACTGGTATTGATACTTCTACTTAAGTAAAAACAAATTGAGTACACCACTGGTCAATGTATGGGCGGTGACTCAAACTGAATTTCCCTCGTGGGATCAGTGAACGTCTGACGTCTGTCTATCGATTTTTCTGTCTGTCTGTGTGTCTAAGTTGACACCAATCTGTATACAACTTAATACATGTTACTGTCATCTCCACCACCTGCTTCCTCTAGCCTGCCTGCGCTGATTTGCACCTGCTTTTCAGAGGCGGAGAAGTTCCACATAAAACTGACCCTCGTAAATTTTTATTAGCATTAGTCAATCCGGCGGAATGCGTAATCATACACTTTATCATATACAGTATATCCTGATTCCTCCCGTCGTCTGTTTGATCCTCACTTACCGTAAATGCATCTACATAGAGATGAGCTGCTGGATGACACACAAAGCAAAGCTGAAAATAGCCTCGCGTTGCCAGACGATCAGAGATCTCCGCCTACTCATACTTTACAACTGGGATTTCTAAATCCGAGGTAGTTGCTGATCTCTAAAATATAAATCCAAGACTTTGGATTGCCTCTGCAAAGCATTTTGTATGGCATTGGCATGTCTCCTCAGAGTTGATCTCTAGATTAGATTTATTTACTGTGGAATTATTTCCACACAGTTTTAGAAATCAGTTTCTAGTTGAGCGAAGAGTTTAGAGACCGACTTGTGAGTCTATAGTTAACTCATTGAGTGCCATTCACGTGTTTCGCGTGTTTTACCGCTATGGTGCAACGTGCCAATCACGTGTTTCACGTGTTTTTGAAAAAAAAAAAAAAAAAAAAAAGATATCATTATCTGAAGATTTGCAGCTCCATCCACTCCTTGTTTAACTTATAACTGAAAAAGGCTGTATCTCGCTTCCAAAGCATTTTTTTTTACTTTGAAAAAATAAATAAAAAATCGCACTGGCCAGAAATAGCCAGAAATAATTCTGGCACTCAGTGAGTTAAAATGACAAGCACACTGCGTTTTTAGGCCTACGCTGTCGGGGGTTTTATTCTGCAGTCCATATAAAACTCAGGGTAGCAGAACTGACAGCAAACATGGCTTAAATAAACAGAGTATCCAACAAACACTCACTGAAACAAACCTGCATGCCGCATATTTACCGCACACAGGGAACTAACTAGACGAACGTGAAACTCAAAGGCAATCAACACACAAGACAGACAACAGCTACAAGACAACAGGAAATACCAGTAACATTACTTTGTAAAGTAAAACCAAAGCACACCACAGACAACAGAAAACGATAAAATGTCTCTACAAAATAAAACATGGAGACACATCCTGACAGGTGCACTGGATCAATGTATCCGAAATGAGGTGCAAAAGGATTAGTGCATCTATAGCCCTCTCTTTGTATGTTCATTTTAAAGGTTGACAGAGAGAAAAACAGAAGATGCTTTGGTTTGGTTCACACACAAACACATTCAGCACTTGCATGACAATACATATCCAGCACAATGCTGCAATGCAACGGTAACAGAACATGTCTCATTTGAAATAAATACACTACTGTTGAACTGCAAAAAAAAAGGAGATCTACAAGCTGACAAAGCGACATGTTGTCAGCTTGTAGCTCTGCCATTTTCGGCATATAAATCAGGCTCAAGAAGAGTGATCAAAGACTGGTTTGGGCAGGGTGGGTCACGATCAGATAAAGAAAGGTCATTGATTGTACAAATACGCATTAAAGGGTTAAGCTAGAATCTATTGGCGGACACGACCTTCCTGTTGTTTGCATTTAGACTTATTGGATTGGAGACTGGATCCTTGGACTGAAGATTGGATTCTTGTCCTAGTTGACACTCATAGATTGAGCTGTTATCACTGACACTATAATATAGTGTTAGTTAAGGTGTTGATTATATTATAATAACACTTATATTATAATTAATTATATTATAATTAACACTTAAATATGACTATAACAATTGTTTTCACAACTGCACATTAACTCATTCAGTGCCTGACTTATTTCCAGTGCCAGAGACAAAATTCATTGTAAAAAAAAAAATGCTTAGGAGCCGAGATACAGCCTTTTTCAGTAAGAAGTTAAACAAAGAGTGAATGGAGCAGAACATTTTCAAATCATCATATCTTGGGTTCTGAACATTTAAAAAAAAATGTTTTGGACGTCCAGTGGCACAGGGCTTATGATACAACGGACGTCTTAGACGTCCAGTGGCACTGAATGAGTTAAAGTTTACGTAAAATGTCCCTTCTTGCAAATGTTTTTTGCGAACCGAGAGGAAGCATCTTGAAATGTGGTGTTTCATCCCGCATTTGGACATTTAAAGGTTCCGGATTGCAGCTTTAAGAAAAGCAAGGCGCCCTGATCATGTCTGCTCAAAGGCCACGGTGTGAAAAATGGAGTGTGTGTTTTTTGGAGGAGATACTGCTGCAGTGTTTTATGCAGAGGCCATGTTATCGATTTAGGTTTTAGTGAGGCTGGAGTGAGAGGCATTGAGTGAGTGGGAGTTTCCCCATGGGCCTGTGAGTCCAGCATAACTCTGAATTCATCACCAGCGAACCAATCCTTTGTTTGTCCAGTCAATTCTTAAAAAAGTAGATTTGAGCTATAGTCATTATTTTATACTTTGGCTATTCAAAAATAGCAGATCTACAAGCTCATGGCGAGCTTGTAGATCTGCTATTTGAAAAAAAATCTTGAAGAACATTTTGTGCAAATCTTTGAATACACTTTTTTTGTGAACTCAAATCTTTGCTTCTGGAGGTCCCTGGAACAAAATATTTGACAAATGTTCGCTTTAAAACATATATATTTAAAGATTTGCACAACTTTTCAAGATGTTTCAAAAATAGTAGATCTACAAGCTCATAGCACGATTCAAACCCTGGGTCTCCCGCATGCGAGAGCATGCAGGAGCATTTTATTTCATACACGGTAAAATAATGACTGTTAATTTAAGCCTGAGAGTCTACGCACTCAGATTTACAAATGGATAAATTAAAGAGGGTGCCTTACCCATTATCCCTAAACTTCTTTGCCATTTTTTTCAAATTTTAAAAACATTCTCAAATAGCTTGTAAATTGGCTATTTGAACTATTTGAAAATGTTTTAAAAAACTAATAAATGGCGAAGAAGTTTAGGGATAATGGCTAAAGCACCGCCAAAAATAGGGCCCTGAGTCTTTAGTTGTACTAATGTATATATTTACAGTATAGTGTGTACATTCCCCTTCCTACTCATGCACAGCAAAATCCGGAGTGTTAATTATCTCCGGGAGGGTAGAGGGACTATTTTGCCACTCCCAGAGTTAAATTAACACCCCCTGATTTGGCCTTGGCTCAGTGGTTTTGGTCTGCAATATCACGGCATTCCGCTCTAGTACTGTATTTATGTGGAAGTGTTAGCGGGATGAGATTAATGTAAATTGCTCCCAGGGGAGCTGCCTGATGTTAGATGTTTTAGTAAGGCGTCTGCTAGCAGATTCTTTTGCCTCTTAACCCGTCTTTAGAAAACGGCTCAGTAAATACTTAAGGGTTGGAGGAGAGACCTGCGGGAAGGAAGGCTCACTTCTGGCACACATAGAAATGTTTGTTTGTTTGTCTGTTTTCCCCCTATAAACCATGCAAGGCACTAACAAACCCTCCAGCCCAATGAAGGGTCCATCTACAGTCTATACTACAGTCTTAACCGAGCAACATCGTTTTGCTTACTTTGTGTTTTCTGCTCAGGGAAACCTCCAGGGCTCTGATTAAGTTATTATTTTATTCATTTAGTTCTAGTTTCAGGTCGCTCCAATGAACTGCAGCGGCCAATGAGGTATCTAGGTTTCTATATCTATGGTGCAAGAGCTTCAGGCAGTACTACTTGTCAATCAGAGCTTCAGGCAGTACTACGTGTCAATCTACTTGTCAATCAGAGCTTTAGGCAGTACTAGTCAATCAGGGTCTAAATGTCTCGATGGAAGTGTAGGTACTAACTAGTTATATTGAATTAACATACAGTACTTTACCATGCAGATTATTCATTACAATAAGGATGCCGGATTCCAGCTTTAACACAAAACAGGAGTGTAGTAAAGTGGATTTGTTAAGACAAAACCAAACTTTTCTGATAGTGAAAGACCAAGGATTGGTGAGCCCTGTTTGAAGAAAATGGCTCTTTGTCCCTTGGCAGAACTTGGCTCAGAGAACAAAAGAGCTTGGCAATGAATCGTTTTGATCTTTATCTGTTCCGACATCATTGTTTGTACAAGATACAAACTCACAAACCCTTGTTGCTGTGCTAAACCATTCAGTCCGGGAACGCATCTCTGTCATTTCTTTCGGCTATTACAAAATAGCAGATCTGCAAACTCATAGCGCGGTACTGAGTGCCGCGCTATGAGCTTGTAGATCTGCTTCATCGTGAACATTTGTGCAAATTTTTGCAAATCTTTTTTTTGTAACTCAAATCTTTGCTTCTGGGGGGGTCCCTGGAACAAAATATGTTCAGATGGGGGTCCGCGGCCAAATACATATCATTTTGGGAGGTCCTTGACATGCAAAGGTTTGAGCACCACCACTGACTAAAAAATAAATGTTTAGAAGACATTTGTGGAATCCCCAGAAGCAATAAGATTTGAGTGCGGTGTAGCATGCTGTAGTGGCTTCCCATTGGCTGGCTATAGATGCGTCGTGCATTTGAATTCCAGTGGAATTTACCGCCTTCATCACCATTTGAAATATTATCAAGACAAATATCGCTGCCAGCTGGCACTAATAGTCAGACTAATTCATATTAATAACTGTGAGGTATTGTCCAAGCCCTGTCTCTGTTTATGATGGCGTGTTTATAATATGTTATTAAACCCGTAAGCATGTGCCCGTTTTCAGTCAAAACTGTGACACATTACATCCCTACACAAGCATGACAAAGGAGACACAGGGGCTCTACTGTGATTTAAAGCTGAAATACGTAACTTTTATGTACTACTACCCTCAGTTTGAACCCGGTGTCTCCCACACAAGACACCACATTTGTAACCGGTCATACAAGAAGCAATAGGCGCTTGGCCCTGGGGAGATATTGTGCTTATGAGCTTCAGGCAGTACTACTTGTCAACCGGTAGACACTAGGGTCTAATTGTCTCAATGGAAGAGTGGGGAGACCACCTCCAACTTCAACAGGGGGTCCTCAGAGCTACTACAGGGGGTCCGCGAAATCTTTGTGTGATATGATTTTTTTTTTTTACATTAACCACTTGAACCCTAGCATCCCTTTTCTGAGGAGAACCTCTGCGAGGCGTTGTGAGCTTGTAGATCAGCTATTTTTGGCAAAGAGGTTTAGGTGTAGAGGGAAAACAGAGCAGAACAAGTAAAAAAAAAGTTGAATCTGAAACACAATTTTATATAATATAGAGGGGGTCCCTGCTTCATCTCTCTCTCAGCTAGGGGGTCCTTAGCCTGAAAACGTTGAAGACCCCTGGTATAGTGTATTAACATACTCTACCATATTGATTGAAATAATGTTTTATTAATTCAAATAACTCATGGATTGCAGCTTTAATGACTAGTTTTTCCTGCATGTTTTGGTATGTTTTCTCACCTAAGGCTATAGTAGCATTTTCAGCCCAGTGGTCCATGAAGGATGGATGAATTCCATAAAAGGTTAAAATTCAGAGGTTATTGAGTGACCTGTTGATGGTTTCTAAGAATGTAGGATGGAAGGAATGTGTTTTCATTGCTGTGTTAAAGAGATCTTAGAAGGTTTCCACCAGTTTATGGGCCTTAATGCCTTAATGCTCTCTGTACTGTTTGTGACCAGTGATGAAAGTAACTAAGTGCATTTACTCAAGTAGTAAGTGACGATCTATACAACTTAATAAACCAATGACATGTAGGTACAGGATAAAAGAACCAACCATTAGACGTCCTACCCGACACAAGGTTGTAACTTGGAAGACTAGGCACACCACCTCCTACCCCTGCAGATGTACTAGTAATAATATTGTATAAATAACGTTTCATTCATTAAAATAAGTTCTGGGTAGCAGCTTTAAGCTCTTTCTCCCTCTCTGTCTCTTCCCCAAGCAGAAAATAAGCACATCTGAGTATCATTATTTCTGTCATACTTGACATGAAAGGAACTTCAGCTCCGTGGTGTCCCACTCCCCGGTGGCTCAACAAGTCATTGCACTGACAGTGACCAGTGTTTCGATGAGGCCTTCTGTCTCTATGGTCTCTCTATGGTATATTAATTAATTAATTGATTAATTAATAAAATAGAAAAGACTGTGTAATGCATTCTTATATACTAGATAAATACCAGTATACAATTTAGGCAGTTAGCAAAAACATGAGAACAAATGACCATACAGTATATTGTTGGGGAGTGGGGACTCTGGGGAGGGGGGGTGGTCCTTGAGGATTTTATGAAATATGCTACTATTTGGTAACCCTCTGCCAGATGGGGGCGGTATTGACTTCACAATACAGCCTCCATCTGGACTCGCTCAGATAGTAGAGCTGCCCACACCGCTGCGTGTTCGAACCAATCAGCGGCTGCTATAGAGCGGGATCATCCAATCACCTGCCAAGTAGCTTGAAAAAAAAAGCGACCGCCCCTTCATCGATTGTGCTACCGAGGTCCAGGGGTGAAAGTGGCTGAGTTTTCTTGCCGGAACTGTGAGGACGCGCGGCGAAGCCGCGCGGCCGGGGGAATGCGGGCGATTTTTTTGCGGTTCTGGGCGGATTGGGTCCGTTTTTTTCGCGGTTCTGGGCGGATTGGGTTCGGTTTTTTTTCCAGTTTTTGGTTTCTTTATTTTGGTTTTAGGGTTAGGATTAGGAGTTAGGTTAGGGTTATGTTATTTAATTCATATTTTTGCCTGATTTTACCAATTTATTATCACAAAAAACAATTTCTGCCTAATAAAATATTCAAACAAAATGGGTTTATACTAATGTAAAAAATGTATCCCTTTAGCCCTATTTTATACCTAGGCTATTTGAAAATAGCCGATCTACAAGCTCCACAAGCTTGTAGATTTGCTATTTTCAAACATTTTAGTAGTTTTACTTTTGGTACTTTAAGTACATTTTGATACCAATACTTTTGTACTTTCACTCAAGTAAATTTTCAATTCCAAACTTTTAACAGAGTGCTTTACATACATACATTGCAGTATTGATACTTTTACTTAAGTAATTGAGTACTTTTCCCACCACTGTACCTGGGCGTTGTTGTTCTACAAACTTTGTTTTTAACCACATTGTCAGCTTCTTCAACTCTGTCTTCTTTTCTCTTAAACATCTCAGTTAGTTTTCGTTGCATTGTGCTTCATTTATTTTTAAAATTGCATTCTTCATCAAAACAGTGTTTATTTCCCCTCGCGTTTCTTTTCTTTTCTTTTTTTCTCCAGAAAAGACGTGTTGATACTGTTGAACCAATCAGAACTAACTATGCTAGTCTGTCAGCCAACCAGAAACATGTTTTGAACGTTGGTGGGATTTAATTCGTCGTAAAGCCCGCCTTCTTTATCCGGTAATTTGCACATACACACATAGGCACGGACAACGGCCGTTTCCGTATCCGTTTTATACCGGATCTCCAAGCTGCAAAGTGAATTGATCCCAGTCCCAGTTTCGTTTCGCTGGGGAGAAGAGGAGACGCTTCTCCTCTCGGCTCCGTAAAATAAATAAACACCGTAAAAATAGCACGGATTAAGCTGACACAAACACACAGTGGAACAATTCAAAAGCACTTTATTAGAAAATTGAATAATTGTGTATGTTAATCTGACGTTAGTAGATTATGTTTTCTTCTTGAACATGGCCATGGGTCTGTGGCAGGTTATTTAATATGGGATTTTCACAACTACCTTCGAATTTTTCTTAACGGAACGGCGTTCCGGGACCAAATCTTTTACCGGAACGCCGTTCCGGACCGTGCCGGCCCACTTTCACCCCTGCCGAGGTCCCAGATGGAAGTAGCCTGTGAAACAAATGTGACGCAAGCTTCTTCCATCTGGCAGAGTCAGGTTAACTATTTGGTCCAGTAGCTCAAAATAGGTTGAGAACCACTGCTCTAGGTCTAGTCTACCCCATTACTCCCACCTATCAAACCCCTGGTCCTCTGGGACTATACACTGCAACTGTCAGTAAAGTACAGAGGACCCAAAAGCAGGACTCGAGACAGGCTAGATAAACTTTAAGTATGTAATAACAGGTTGACAAAGGGAGGTAAGTTTGCAACTTCAGAATCGCCAACTGCCAAACACAGACTCTCTTATATAATGGTCTACAGACTGGCAACAGCAAATGCAAAGGGCTTAAATAGACAGGGATAAACAGTTCACAGGTGAACACAGGTGAACTCAACAGACAAATCAAGAGACGATAGGCAGAGGGACTAACAGGACACAGGAGGAGATAACTAATAATCACCGGGAGGTGAGACAAGGCAGGTGAAAAGTAACTAGGCAGACAGGAAGGCACAGAACATTACTACAAAGTAAAGGTACAGAACACCAGGGCAAAAAAGGCAACAACAGTGTACAGAAATACAAGACAAAACACAGAACAGCCTAAACAGGCCTAAAGAATCCAAAAGCTAAATAATACAGTCAGAGTCCAAGGCCCGAGCAGCGGACCGTGACAGCAACTATCAATATTTACAAGCAATTTAACAGAAAAATAAGCCCAATGTCGCTTATAATACAGACATGGTAACACTGGTGGTGGTTTTGTTTTGGGCAGGGGGTGGGGCTGAGGTCATATGGACTCTGACAGCTGGTGAGGCACAGATTAGGGACGGGCCTGATGGGGCGGAGGGTGATGGACACCTGGAGACAGGGAGGAGACAGTCTGTTAATAGGACACACACATGCAGACATACACACACATACCTAAACACACACACACACATATATATATATATATATATATATATATATATATACATACACACTACACAATGCTTCTGTGCTCTTATTGTGTGCATACATTAAACAGTAAAAATGTACAGCAGCAAGTACTGTACACTGTATAGCGATGAAATAATTGTGAAATAAAAGTGATGAATGGTTTTAATATCATCTGAGCTGAGAGACGATGAACATCGTTCCAATATAAAATATTTTTTGTCATATCGTTTTATCATGTTATTACATGTAATTGTAGTAATTAGTGATGCATTAATGTGTGTAATCACTTTAATGTTGCAGCTGGAAAAAGGTGGCTCCAATTTTAATGACTTTATGTGCTGCTGGGTAGCTTAGCCAGCTAATACATGCTAATGCTAAAGCTTAGCTAATACATCATCGTTTATCAGTTAATCTTGTTATTAGTCATCTAAATCTGCAACATAACTAGTAAGTAAGCTGTCAAATAGTTGTAGTTAAGTAACTGAAGTCCTACGGGCTTGGGGCGGCACCTGTCAGCAGGGAGTGTTCGGCGGGAGGAGTAGGACGGAGGCTCTAGTCTACGTCCTCCCAGTGGGGGCTCCTCACTGGCAGGTGAGCCAGTGAGGACTGTTGTCACAACAGCAGTGACAACACAGAGAAATGGGTGTGCGGAGGAATTAATTGGCATAATGACTAAATTGGGGAGGAAAAAAAGGGGGTAAGAAGCACAACAAAAAAGAAAAAAGGGGGTAAGAAGCACAACAAAAAAGAAAAAAGGGGGTAAGAAGCACAACAAAAAAGAAAAAAGGGGAAAGAAGCACAACAACAAAGAAAAGAATGTGACCACTGGATTTGGACATAGTCCCCCTTGCAGCCACACTGGCTGCCCGGGGCTGCTGTCACCAGTGTTGATTTCGTCGACCCAAAACTATGACGAAAAATGTCTGTCGACTACCTTTTTTCACTGACGAAATAAAAACAAAATAAAAACTAAGCTATGATGACTACAACTATGACTAAATATACTGACAATTTCGTCAACAAATAAAAACTAAAATATTTGGGAGTGACTAGTGGAGAAGAGATCCAGTAGAACTAAGACAAGTCATCATGGGTGTGTGCGTGTGTCACAGACCGAAAATAGTTGATCTATAAGCTCACAGCGCGACACGTTGTGAGTGCAAAAAAAATGCTTTGGTCGACTAAATCAACTTTAGATTTAGTTTACTAAATTATTATGATATTTAGTCAACTAAAACTAGACTAAAAGTAAAACATTTCAGGTGACTAAAATATGACTTTTTATTCAAAAGACTATGACTAAAACTAAATCTAAATTTGCTGTCAAAATCAACACTGTGGCTGTCACCTCCCTTCCTCCTGGCTTTGTGTCTAGCAGTGGTGGAAGAAGTACGCAGATATTTTACTTAAGTAAAAGTAGCAATACCACAATATAAAAATACTCTGTTACAATTAAAAGGCCTGTGTTCAAAATGTTACTTGAGTAAAAGTACAAAAGTATTGGCATCAAAATATACTTAAAGTACCAAAAGTAAAAGTACTAATGTTTGAAAATAGCAGATCTACAAGCTCACAATGCGCGTTGTGAGCTTGTACAGTAGATCTGATAAAATAGGGCTAAAGTGGTTAATGTATGTTTTATAATATAGTAATTAAATGTATATCTGCAAAGTAACTAGTAATCAAAGTTTTCAAATACTGGAGTGGAGTAAAAGTACAATATTTGCCTCTGAGATGCAGTGGAGTAGAAGTAAAAGTATAGCAAATTGGAAATACTCTAGTAAAGTAAAAAGTCAATCAAAATTGTACTTAAGTACATGTACTTAGTTACTTTCCACCACTGGTGTCCAGGGACGAGGAGCTGCATGGAGGAGAGGAGGGTACAGCTGTTAGATGTATAGATGCCACGCCGGTGATTCAGCCCTGCGTATTTAGACAGCGTCTTCTTCCAATGCATGAAGACAACACAACCATCATGGTGCAGCTGCTCCATGGGGCAGGGCAGGGCAGCTCGGGGCAGGGCAGGGCGGGGCGGGGTGCTCCCGAATTATCTGCAAGCTCATAGTTTGGATGTGTGTCACAAAGGAGGACTACTGTAGTTTCCCAGTAGAGGTGGAATGTACAGAGTGTGGTTCGGCCCCGAGTCCTCCTGGAACACCAGGAAGAGTCATCATGATTCTCTTTGTATTTTGTATATCCTTGCTGTCAGGCAGAAACCTCTTATCTCCATCTTTAAACTTTTAAACTACAGCGCGCAAAAGCATCAGAAGTAGCAGATCTGCAGGCTTGAAACGCTTGTAGATCTGCTACTTTTGCCATTTGAAAAAATAAAAATGGTGTTAATATTTTGAAGCCAATGGGGGTTCCTTAGCAGCCACACGGTCGATGTGGAAATAAAGCGACTCTTACAATTCGGATGCATAAGCCAACACTGCTTATACAAAGACAAGGCAACTTCTTCTCATCTGCTTCTTGTTTCAGTGTATTTAATCTGTGTATGAACTACTTTCACCCTGCCATCCCTACGTTGGGCATGTCAATATACAGTATGCGAACATAAAAAAATTGCAGATCTACAAGCTCACAGCGTGTTGCATCACAATGAGTCATGAGCTTGGTAGATTGGCTATTTTTGAATATCCTTAGTATAAATCAGGCTTAATTGAATAAAAGTAAACGCGGCAATTATAGCATGCATTGAAATGGGATTAAGATAGCATTACAGTGTACTTTAGCTTTACAATGAGCTAAATACACTGGAGCAAGCACATTATAGTGTAAAACAAAGCTTTATTAGCCCCAGCCCCACAAAGAACATGAAGGAGGAACCATTAACACGGTGGGTCTTTGTTTCTAGGCTATAATAAGCCTGAGTATTGATTGGTCAGCTCTGTGGAGAGGGGGCGTGGCCAGAGACATCTGTCCACTGAGTGAGCCATATTGTGCCAACAGCTGCTGTAGAGACTAGAGAGGAAAGACCCCGTAGTGGACCCACAGTCTGAACTCTGAATCAGCTCATCATTAACAGGAAAGGAGCAACTTTATACCGTACTGGGTACTTGTGTTACTAAACTTGTGAGGGCCAGATGTCCCCACAAATACAGTAGAACAGGGGTCTTCAACGTTTTGTTGGCAGACACGTTGTGAGCTTGTAGATCTGCTATTTTCGGCTCCCCCCAGTTCCCCCCAGAATAGGGATGGATGCGAGGGTTCAAGTGGTTCAAAACAACGACACTACATGTTTAAGGCAGTGGTGTTGACAGATTCTGTATAGTTGTGTGTGTGTGTGTGTGTGTGTGTGTGTGTGTGTGTGTGTGTGTGTGTGTGTGTGTGTGTGTGTGTGTGTGTGTGTGTGTGTGTGTGTGTGTGTGTGTGTGTGTGTGTGTGTGTGTGTGTGTGTGTGTGTGTGTGTGTGTGTGTGTGTGTGTGTGTGTGAGGAGAAGCAGCGTTTAGCTGAAAGGCGTGCTAACGTGTTAAGTGTAACACATACAGTAACTGACCTAGAAAGCTTCATGCAACCTCTGTGATGCTGGACAACGGGTGCCACTAGGGCTGTGAATCTCACGATTAGATTAGATTCCGATTCTTGGGTTCATGATTCGATTAAAAAAGTAACATTGATAAACGCAAGTAACATTAACGAGTGTCAACGAGCATCAGCTGGACAGTGACACACACACCTTAGCTGTGCTGAACTGAATATAGTTTTAAAAAAATCCCTTGAATATGAATGAAGACATGATAATGTTTACTGTTATTATGGTAAGCTTACATTTCATATCGCAAACACCATAGAGTAAAATGGTGAATCGATTTTGAGTCGTTGATAATAAGAATCGCGATTCTTACTGTACATGAATCGATTTTTTCCAACACCCCTAGGTGCCACCCTGCAAAACTCGAGGTGTCAATTTTACAAATTTCACCTTCACAGTTCAATGGACACTCTAGTGTGCAGTGTAGACAAGTGTCTAGTGGAGCCGTCCTTTTGACCTGTGTTTAGAAGTGGTGCAAAGTAACTAAGTATATTTTGATTTACTTTACTTTACATTTTTCTATGCTTTACTGCTCCACTACATCGATCTCAGAGGCAAATATCGTACTTTTTAGTCCACTACAATTACTTACAAACATACATAAAGCAATTAACCCTAATCTTTTTTTTTTTACTATTTTCGTTTTTAAAACCTTTGAAAAAGAACTTGTGAAATGGGACATTCTGCATAATGAGTACTTTTACTTTTGGTACTTTGGTAAAGTTTTTAATACAGGACTTTTACTTGTGGAGTATTGTGGTATTTGCTACTTTTACGTAAGTAAAAAAATCTGAGTACAATCTTCCTCCACCACTGGTGTTTAGTGGGTCCAAAGATGGCATTTAGTGAACATTCTTTCTGCCTAATTACAGGCTACAGCAGATGTTCTATACACAATTATTAATCATTATATGACACAACAACATTGGTTTTATGTCTGAGGTATGCACTGTGTTCTGACTCCATTCCACACACTGTTATGTGTAGCTGTTAGCCACGGTCTGATACCTGGGTAATATCACTTCTTTAATTAGTCCATAATCAGCATGTCAGATCCAATTAATTTAAATATATCATAATGGAGTAGCAGATTAAGAGCCTCTAGGGGTTGCTGCAGGGTCTTGGTTGCTGTATTTCCATTTCTTTTCATGTCTTGTGTTAATATTGATATTATCATAGAATTTTTGTCTACTACATAGCAATGATAAAAAGAACACTTAAAGGGATAGTTCACCCCCAAAAGGACTATGGATTAGTCACCCCATGGAGACTTCATGGATAATTTTTAGTTTTTGTCGCATTCCTAAGCCAATAATTTGATGACCGGCAGCGGTTCCGGTAGGAGACACAAAGAGTCTCCTTTGTGTCTCCTACCGGAACCTGCTGCCTACCGGTCCACTGGTCACCAAATTATTGGCTTAGGAATGCGACAAAAAAATATCCATGAATTCAAGTCTAAATGGGCTCTTATGGATACAGAGGGTGCAAAATGGATCCAAATGGACCCAGAAGGCTCAGAGTTAAATTAACTATAACGCTTTTACAGTATAATATCTGATGATGTCATCATAAATGAAGTTTGTTTGTTTGTCTGCACGTTCCACAGGTGACCTGCCTGCAGGACTTCTTCGGTGAGGATGACGTCTTCATCGCTTGTGGTCCAGAGAAGTTCCGCTACGCCCAGGACGACTTCTCTCTGGATGAGAACGGTAAGACCACCACCCTATGGCACAGTCTATAAGACCACCACCCTATGGCACATGTCATAAGACCACCACCCTATGGCACATGTCATAAGACCACCACCCTATGGCACATGTCATAAGACCACCACCCTATGGCACATGTCATAAGACCACCACCCTATGGCACATGTCATAAGACCACCACCCTATGGCACATGTCATAAGACCACCACCCTATGGCACATGTTATAAGACCACCACCCTATGGCACATGTCATAAGACCACCACCCTATGGCACATGTCATAAGACCACCACCCTATGGCACATGTCATAAGACCACCACCCTATGGCACAGTCTATAAGACCACCCTATGGCACATGTCATAGACCACCACCTCATACACCATAGTGTCTAATGAACTCACAGATTCTTCTTGAAGGAGTAGTTCACCCAAAAAAAAATCGTATTTTCTATCAATTACACACCCCATGAAGCCTCAATGTCTCCTACCGGAGACTCCGCCGGTCATCAAATGATTGGCTCAGGAATGCAACAAAAACAAAAAAAATACTTAATTATTTGGGTGAACTACAATAAAACACAACAGTTACACATCCACTTGGCCCCAATACGACCGTGGTTTTACAGTGATGTTTAGAACAGCCTAATGTATATCAAACTACTTGAAATAAAAAAATATTGATAATCATGGCAAACTTTTTTTTGATAAAAAAAAAAATCAATACATATACCTACAGTATAGGCAACGTTTCATAAAATAAATACAACAACAACAAAAAAATATTCATACATATTCATTCTAATGCCAAGCAATGTAGTTCCTCAGCTACATTTAGCAGAACGGTTGCCAGGCAACACACTCACAGACACAGAAACACACAGACGCAGTGGAGAGAAAGCATGCTTCTAGACAGACTGGGGTGATCGTTACAGTAGCATGCATCTGGATATCAGCATTAACAGGCTCTATGCACAGCAGCCACATCGTTCTTCCATTGTTACCAATGATACTAATGAAGGCTCTGTTCCATTCTGGTCAAACAGAGTCAGGGTGCTGGCTCACTGGAAACTCTGCTACACCAGTGGGTGTCAAAGTGTGGTCCAGGGACCCTCATATGGTTCATTGAGGGGGGTTCCAAAAAGCCTGTTACGGGTGTGTAGCTCTGAGAGTGTACAAATGGAACCAAATGGCCTTTTGGTTCCATTTGTACACTCTCAGAGTTATGGGGGGCATGTTAGCTCTCCTCTTTGTGACATTTTGAAGCTGTTTGTTTGGTGCAGTAATAATGATGTAATGTGGACACAGATGTGTGTTTATAGAGAATTTTACAACAGCTTTGAACATGCCTTTTTTTTTTGGTTTGCAATCAGTTCAAAGCTTTTTAAGATATTCAGATTAGGAAGTCAGATTCTGTCCGGCTATCTCTGGCCGGCGGCCGGTTGCTTGTTATGCAGTAAATGTGAGGTTTCCACCCGACAGAGACGATAATGTGAGAGAGAGATAGAGCCCTATCTTGCGTGCCGCCTTACCCCTTATGCCTGTGTCGATGTATGATCTACATCGACACGTTGTGAGCTTTTAGATTGGCTATTTGAACTTTTTAAAAATGTTTTTCAAAATAGTAAAACATGCATACAAAGTTTAAGAACAAGGGGTAAGGCAACACTGTGGAGTCCACAGCCTGAGAGAGAGCGAGAGAGAGAGAGAGAGACAGAGAGACAAAGAGAAAAAGAGAGAGAGAGACAGACAGACAGACAGACAGACAGACAGACAGACCGAGAGAGAGACAGAGAGAGACAGAGGTGAGAGAGAGAGACAGAGAAAAGAGAGAGGCAGAGGGAGATTAAAGGAGATCATATCAAGACAGAGAGAGAGGGTCTGAGGGAGAGACTGCCTTATCTGCAGTGAAGCTGCAGGCGAGAAGAGCAGCCATTAATCTAGGTGCTGATAGGTTTAGGTCAGTTCAGTGTGTAGAGAGAGCACTGCAGTACAAGCCATTATTGTACATCCAGTGTTCATTTATCCGGTCAACGTTCAGAATTACACACACTCTGGATTTTACTGTGTAGAAACGGCATCTTTTTATGTAAATCTCTCCCGTATTAGTATGATAAACAACGCTTCATTTAACTACGCTATGCTACGTTGAAATCAACATTTGTTAAAGGGATAGTTCACCCCCAAAATGACCTTTTTTTGGAACCTTGAATTCATGGAGATTTTTTTTTTTTTGTCGCATTCCTAGGCCAATAATTTGAAAATAAGATTTATTTTGGGTGAACTATCCCTTTAACCACCTAATATGCCACCTATAAACCCCTACACTTAGTTTACTGTGGTCCCCCAGGGCTCTATACTAGGTCTGCCCCCCCCCCCCCCCCCCGCTCTACTTCAGTTGACCTTTTAGATCCGCTATGTTCGGTGAACGTTCAAAACCACCAAACACCAAAACCCCTCCAAAAAACATATCTGTTGATCATGTTACCACCGACCTCCTGTGGTTTACCCAACAGCTGAAAACAGGGTCAAACAATCGATTCCCCCCCCCCCTTCCCCTTCTAAAAATCTCTCTTGTGAAAGGGAACAACACAACATGACAGTAGTAGGTCAGCAAAGCAGCCCATGAGTAAAAGTAGGTCTGTCTTACACAATGGCTGCTACACCTGGAAAAAGCACCGCTGTAATGCTACACCCCCTCCTGCCAAAAACCCTTATTTTTTATATTTTTTGCTCTCCAGCTCGCATCCCCCCTCCACTCCTCCGCTCCGCGTTGCACCTCCAGCATCTCATGAATAAGAATGACCTTCATACCTCACTGATTTGCCATGCGGTATCTATATATATATACTATATATATATACCTCTCCTCCTGTCCCCGCTCTTGTCTTGAATTCTGGGTCTTGGCAGGAGACGCCACATTGTATCATAATGATCAAACTCTGCCTTTTTTTTTCCCCGGGTCCCACTAGCCTGCCGATGCTAAATTAGTTCACGGGGGGGGGGGGAGGGGGGGGGTCCCGTAATAGACAACATCAGCTGAGGTCAATGTCAAACCAACTGGCATTGTATAAGATTGTATATAAAGAGTAGAGCTGTCACTACTATATACCATGAGCTGGCTCTGTGTGGGCTTTGGGGGAAGGGGGAGCCGCGCCTCTTTCCCTACCGCACACATATTAGATTATTATTATTATTAATACAGCACCTTCCAATATAACACAGGTCACTCCTGTCCATGTCCAGTTGAATACGAGTCCTGTGTAATTGAATGGGCAGCAGCGCAGGGCTCGGCCCTGAAAATACTGACACTATTAGGCATTCCATTCCATTCCATTCCTAACCCTAACCTGTGCTGAAAAGAAAAACATTGATAAAGAATATTGGATATTAACAAAAATGTCAGATAACAATCCTGTAGTTTTTGGGTTAACATGTGGTTTGAACAGAATTTCAGGAAAAATAAATGGCACAGATAGATAAAATGGTAAACGGTGCATTTATTACAGTGCCTTTATCCAAAACCCTTGGGTGAAGCTGCCAACGTGCGTTACATTCACCCACCCATTCACACCCCGACGGTCGGAGGAAACCATGCCACGCACCAACCTGTTCATCAGGAAGCGGTTAGGGGCTCAGGTGTCCTGCTCAAGGGCACTTCCACACTGACCCAGGGCTCGAACCGGCAACGTTCAGATTCCCATGAAGCTCTACCTCCTGAGCCACCGCCGCCCACAGACAGAGAGATAGATAGACAGACAGACAGACAGACAGACAGACAGTAGGGGTGGGACGATAATCGTTATTATCATTTATCGTGATAAAAGATTGTTACAATAATCATATTGCAGAGATTTAAATTTATCGTGAAATTTGGCCACACAAATCGTGACATGTTCATAATAGTCTCATCCCTAATAGATAGGCCGATAGACAGACAGATAGATGTGTGTGAGTGCGTGTCTGTGTACGTGCACGTGCGTGCGTGCGTGTCTGCGTACGTGTGTGTGTGTGTATGTGTGCGTGTGTGTGTGTATGTTTCCATGCAGGCAAAGAGCAACGTCTGATCTCATTTACTCAGCGACGTGGATGGCCAAATACAGATGGACTCCAGGCTCTGTGTGTGTGTGTGTGTGTGTGTGTGTGTGTGTGTGTGTGTGTGTGTGTGTGTGTGTGTGTGTGTGTGTGTGTGTGTGTGTGTGTGTGTGTGTGTGTGTGTGTGTGTGTGTGTGTGTGTGTGTGTGTGTGTGTGTGTGTGTGTGTGTGTGTGTGTGTGTGTGTGTGTGTGTGTGTGTGTGTGTGTGTGAGAGGTTGTAGAGTAGACAGTCTGTCACTCTGGAGTACAGCAGAGAGCCTGGTGGCACGTGGTCGTCACCACCAGCGCTATGAGCCACGCTGTAGTGCAACGCCTGCGTCTGCTCGCCCGACAGTGTGTGAAGGTTACGAGCAGGAGAGAGTGAGAGAGAGAGGAAAGACACAGCGAACCGCGATAGATCCCACGAGATGGAGGGAGGACAGAGAGTATAATTAGCATCGACGGAGGAAGAGAAGAGAGGAGAGGAGAGGAGAGGGGAGGGGAGACTCCAGAGAACCAGAGGGTTTAATGATCGTTGTTTCTAGAGGAAACACACAAAGATGGAGAGGAGGGGGGGAGCGGGGAAGACAGAGAGAGAGAGAGAGAGAGGAGATGGAGAGAGCATGCATCAGACATGAAGAAAGACAGAGAGAGAGAGGGGGGGGTGGAGAGAGCATGCATCAGACAGAGAGAGAGAGAGGGGAAGAGCAAATAGAGGGGAGGAGTAGAGTCTGGAATCTGTCTGCCCTGATTAATACAGTGAACCCAGAATGCACTGCATGCATCTCTGCTGTTCTGTACTGTACTGTATTGTACTGTACTGTACACCATGTATACAAAAGCAATGTTACACACAACGCGCAACGTAACACAACACAACACAACACAACACAACACAACACAACACATCTGAGGTCCCTGGACAGGCTGTCAGACTGTCTAAGTACTGTCTGCTTTTATCATGTCAGACTGTCTGATTCTCTCTGTCTCTCTGTCTCTATCTCTCTCTCTGTCTCTCTGTCTCTCTCTCTCTCTCTGTCTCTCTCTCTCTCTCTCTCTCTCTCTCTCTCTCTCTCTCTCTCTCTCTCTCTCTCTCTCTCTCTCTCTCTGTCTCTCTGTCTGTCTGTTGATCTCTAAGAATCAGAGCAGAGTAAAGAGTGGAATATGAAAGCAGATTGGACCAATCTCTTGTGAATACCATACTGTAGTAGAACATAATAATAACATTCATGTAAATATAATACCAGACTCTAATCTGATATCATACACTAACACTAATAATAAATTAATGCATAAAAAATAGAGTACAACCTTCCTTCACTTCATAGGAAATGACCGCACACTGACTCCATTGTCAAGAATGACACGATGGATCAACTTACTTCAATGCTTGAAGCGTTGAAGTAAGTCGGTACATGGAGTACGTTTTGATAAATGAGTGTTGCAGACATTTCTTTAGAGTCGAGGAATCTTTTAACACTCCATACTGTTGTTGCAAAGCCTACTTTCTGGTCTTGACCAGCACTCTCCCCACTCACTCTGGAGACGTCTAGAAAAAAGAAAAAAACACAATCAAAGACCAAAAGAACAGCGATAGTCATTACAATGAGTTACACTGCTAGATCAGGGGTCTTCAACAGGGGGTCCTTGGAGTTACTACAGGGGGTCCGCCAAATCTTTGTGTGGTGGGGAACATTAGCCGAAAATAGCAGATCTAGAAGCTCACTTGTGAGCTTGTAGATCTGCGAGAGTCGGTGTAGAGGGAAAAAGAGCAGACCAAGTACAGAACCGACGGTCAAGTTGACTAAATATTGAGGGTTTAAAGGTTAACTGTCTGAAAATACACATTAACATGAATCCAGCTATCGACGTGCTCCAGTGCTCTCCAGTTGAACAAAGTCACACAACTGCAATGTTTTGTTGAATCCTTTTGTCTGGAAGTGAGCCAGATAACATCTGTTGTTGTGGACACATCTGTGCATCATGTAGAAATTAATTCCCATTGTAAAGTGTTAATAAACGGTTATCCCTCTCTTTCTCTTTGGCTCAATGTCGCGGATTCGAGTCCCGAGGCCTTTTGCTGCATGTCACTCCCCATCTCTCTCTCTCCCCATTTCCTGTCAAACTATTTACTGTCCTATCAATAAAGGCATAAAAGCCCCAGAATAAATCTTAAAAAATAAATAGTAGTACAGTATACTCTCTATGCCCCTAGCTGTCACCTTTCACGATGTTCCTATGTTACGGTAGTTGCACTTCTTGCTTTTGTGTCTTTATAATACTCATGCTGTGTGTGTGTGTGTGTGTGTGTGTGTGTGTGTGTGTGTGTGTGTGTGTGTGTGTGTGTGTCTGTGTGTCTGTGTGTGTGTGCGTGTGTGCGTGTGTGTGTGTCCACAGAGTGCCGGGTGATGAAAACCCCCCAGCCGAAGATTCCGGGTCTGATGAGGATTGGAGCCAAGAGTCCTGGTCCCATCAGACGCAGCAAATCTCCTGCCGAGTCAAGTGAGTCCACTAATTATCTGATTTATAATCACACACGTAGCCTCTGTAATGCTTCATTTTGTCTGGAACACGCCTTAGGATGAAAGGTATAGGACCCCCAAAACATCTAGAGAACACAACAAGGCCGTAAGCGGAAACTTACAGTCTTTACTGACAAAAAGTTAACAAACACAAGTACACCTCTCACAGAGGGGGAAACGGGCAAACAAAGGTTCTTCCTCAAAAACGAGGGAAAATGTACAAACAAACAATAACTCGAGCAAGTCACCACCTAACACAATGAAACACAAGACAATAATCCGGCAACCTGACAATTGGCACATTGGCAGTCCTTTTAAATACCAGAACACTAATAACTCAAGCATCTTCAGCTGGGTGGCCCAGGTGGAGTCAGTCTCTCAATAAACATCTGAACAGTGAGAGGGAGGCTATATATGGAACTATACGGGCGGGGCTTCCCATCGCCACTGGCCGGGGCTTTCGCCCTACTGGACTTAGGGAAGCCCCTATGGTGGGGGCGTTGTCTCATTCTAATACAGCCTGAAAACCCATTCCAGCACCTGCCTCAGTGGCTTGCCTCGCCAATCATGAAACTGCCCAAACCCTACCTCCTGGGATCGAATCCCGCTGCCGCTGCTATTTTTCCAACAACCGCGGACAATTTGTTTCGCCGATAAAGTATAGTTTTTGACCGTGACGGAGGCGCGCCGTCTCAAGCGAACTTGAGCCACGAGAGGCACCGCCGAGCGAGCTAAAGCGAGCGAGTCGCCATGCCGAACGTTGCGAAGTTCGCTTGAGCCGACTCAGCGCCGTCCGAGTTATGTACCGATAGGCACAGAATCGTAAATCATGTTTTGGGGTTAGCATTTGCCACAACTGCCACTCAAAGTGACTACTGGTCAATCACAGCGCGTCTTTTCCGGGACTTTTCCAACTACCGTGCACTCAAATAATGAGTAGAACAAGACAAGGGATAAGTCACATCAAAGACAGTGGCACACTGGCAGGGGCAGAGGCCACTATCGTGACAAATGTATCCTCTGTCACACACCGGTATCGCACACAGAAAATAGGTGATCTACAAGCTCACAAAAGCCCGGCAGCGACGCATTGTTGTGAGCTTGTAGATCGGCTATCTTTGACGCCCGACATCATCGTGCAACAAAGTATAAAACGGGCTTAAATGTCTCATGTTCCAATGCTAAACCACTATGGCTCTTTGGTCCCAGTGAAGACAAACCAGCTTTAGTACAAAGGCTGACAAATCCTGTGTTTTGCTCTAAGCTAGAGGGCAAAGGCAAGGCATGAATTATATGAATAGCACCAAAGCAATTCAATGTTCTTTACATAAGGCTTAAAAACGGGCATTTATACATTAAAAAAATGCATTTCAAAGGAAATAAAGAATAGAAGGAATACAAAAGAATTTAAGAATATAAAAAGGCATAGGTAAATTAAAGGTCATAGTTTTACCCATTGTTACTGCCGCAATGAACTCTATTTGTCAGAGGTCAAGGGATTTTATAACAACTTTGTAAAACATAAAAAAAGGAACTGCCATTGTGGAATCAAACAATTTAAAGGAGTAGTTCACCCCAAAAAATACGTATTTTCTATCAATTACACACCCCATGAAGCCTTGAATTCATGGAGATTATTTTTGTTTATGTCGCATTCCTGAGCCAATAATTTGATGACCGGCGGACTCTTCGGTAGGAGACACAATGGAGACTCTTTGAGTCTCCTACCGGAGACATTAGCATCTTTCCACCGGTCATGAAATTATTGACTTAGGAATGCGACAAAAACAAAAATATCTCCATGAATTCAAGGCTGCATGGGGTGTGTAATGGATAGAAAATAAGTATTTTTTTGGGGTGAACTACTCCTTTAACACATACAGTGCCAAGATCGCATCGATGCGTTCTTTCAAATCCATCGCTTGAGTGCCAGGATTCCAAAGAACGCATTGATGCGTTCTTTTGAATTTTCATTGTTTAATCTGTGATCGCACGGCTGTGTTTATTTCTCATCAACACTTTCGTTTTCCACTTACGTCACACTCACCCGGAGCCGAAAAAAATAATAAAATTCCGGGTCACATTGTTTTTCTCCGGTAATTTTCGACCAGAATAAGGAAAAACACGGTTTTTCACACGGTATAAAAAACGAACGGACAGCTCAACTTCTATTTTCTTTGGTCCGGGTGACTAACAGTCATCGTCGTAGTGTATCACATCGTTTTCAGGCCGATCAGCGGACCAGGGCTTGTCGAAAACGTCACATCCGGTGAAAGACAGGATATGACGTGGGCCTGTTTGGGAGGGGGTGAGCGAGGTGATCAATGTCTGGATTTGCTGCTCTCTACTGGTGGAACTGTTATATGTGCTTGACAACACAATCAGAGAATGTATTTGAATGAAAAATTACAAAACAAAAAAATTTAAAAACACGCAAATTGCTGGCACAGGGGTGAGTACATTATGAATAAACTCTGGCAGTCAATGTGTTAAGAACTGTCTGGGTTGACAAAAGCCAGAGTAGACATTCAAATTTCCCCCTTAAATCATAATCTATAATTTTGTCAAAGGGCAGAGATGGGTGTCTCCTGTCATGGGGGGGGGGGGCGAGGGAGGGAGGCGTGCATTGTGTTGTTCTTGTTTACTGGGTGGGCACGTGGACGATCATCTCCCTAATCCCAGCAACACTTTCCAAAAGGTCCTGCCACTTAGTAATACAGCAGATTGAGGACACACACAATCCTGCCTTTGTTCATTTGACAGCAATCTGAAGAGATTAAGAACACAGAAATGTCCTTAATCCCAGATGATTTTGCTCAGCGGCGGCTAAATGTGGAAATTAAACAAAAGGTATTTATTTGGAGGTTCCTGCGGTCAGGACTGTAAATATATTTAACGACTGCACTGTCTCTATTTATGAGGAGGCCTTGATGACAGGTAGAGATGAAGGGAGAACAGATATTGTTTAGGATACATTTTGTGTTAGAAATTGTAATAATTTGTTCAAAAGACAGACGCAAAGGAATAAAAAAACAAAAAAACAATCAAAGACCAAAAGTGATAGTCATTACAATGAGTTACACTGCTAGATCAGGGGTCTTCAACAGGGGAGCCCTAGGGGGTCCTCAGAGTTACTACAGGGGGTCCGCCAAATCTTTGTGTGGTGGGGAACATTAGCCGAAAATAGCAGATCTACAAGCTCACAACGCCTTGTGCTGCGAAGCGTTGTGAGCTTGTAGATCTGCTATTTTCGGAGAGTCGTGTAGAGGTAAGAAGAGCTGACGAATTACAGAGCCAATGGTCAAGTTGACTAGTAAATATTGAGGGTTTAATGGTTAACTATCTGAAAATACACATTAACATGAATCCAGCTATCTATGAAAGTTTAATCTTCAACACATTTTTATACAATACGTAGTGGTGGGGTCCCTGCTTCATCTCTCTCTCAGCCAAGGGGTCCTTGGCCTGAAAACGTTGAAGACCCCTGTGCTAGGTAAAGTGGATGGCATGCAACTAATTGCCAAGAAGGTTTACTGTGACATTTGACCAAGATGATCTAAACATGGCCGCCATATATCATAAAACTTGCTTGAATTGTCCATCATGTAATATTGAATTTTCTCCAACATGTAATATACCAGTAAGTTCAGATAACCACGTCTTGAAGTGAGGGACAGTATTTGATTTCTAGAGTCTTTTGTTTGTTTTTTGCAATTACCATTCCATACATTATTGTGTTTTGTACAGAGACATTATGATTTGACAATAAAAACAATGCTGTCTCTGGATCAGGTTTAGGATTAACTTTGCAGCCTGAACGTGTCCATGCGTTGTATTTCATGATGACAGCAGGACAACAGATTTGGCCTAGGTGTTTCTGTGTCCTCCCGTGACCCTCAGTCCGTGACATCTGTCACTCCACTCCGCATGATTAGCGTGACGGTCATTTGTCCTCTCAGGACTAAGCTGACCCATCCTCTCCTTCCAGGGCTCCTTAATAATTCAGTAAATACTGCTGGGGGGACACTGTGGCGTTTTAAAGACACCAGATGGACAGCCAAGAGCCTGGTTAGAGTGGGATCATGGTTAAGTGTTAGTAAAACCCATTCACTGATAAGGTTCACAGTTTCACTCATTAAGGGCCGTTCTCCAAGCACTATAACAATAACCACAGTATATCATTCACCATTGCCTTTGTTATAGTTGACTGTGCCATTCACTTTAATTAGAATGGAAATTTACGCCATAAATGCCTCCATATGAGGGCATACTTGTTTTTTAACGTTACACAGACGTTTACTTTCAAGCATCAACTAATGATTACTGCCATTCAGGGGCGTAGCCACGGGTGGGCTTAGGTAGGCATATAGGTATATATATATATATATATATATATATATATATATATATATATATATATTTCTATATATAATATTCAGCCATTTTGATAACAGTGTATATATAGGTATCCGAAATCCGTAACAAACCAGCAAAAAAGTAACAAAAAAACGGAGAAAAAAACCCCGGATATTTTCGCTAGCGTTCTGGCTACGCCACTGCTGCCATTACAGTAGTGAAGATCCACTTATAAGGTGTCATTTCTGTGATGGTGAACGTATGGTTCTTCTGTATTCTGTGGTATTTGAACGCATTGAGGATACATTAAAAGAAAACAACAGAGCGACAGTTGAGGTTCCAAACTGTTATTACATTTTTGTGCAGAAAAGAACAGAGAGGATGATATGAAATCTTCACCAGTCGATCTAGAGAGTAAACTAACCTCTTATAAGTCATATTCTTCTCTGCTTATTATCTGGTCTCATTTCTGGCCACTATATTTCAATATAGCCACTGTAAAAAGTCCCTTCTTTATATCCAGACATTCTACCTCCTTAATATCCTCTGTTGAATGTTTACCAAAGGATTATGCTTTCAACACAAAGCTCCAGTGTCTCTCGGACAACTACTGCTGAAAAGAGAAAACAACCTTATTTTCCACACCTTTCGTCCTAGGGGGTGGAAAGGGGGGGGGGGGGGGATCCCATATAAGTTTACACGACAGTGCCTTAAGTAGAGGCTCTTTTACAGTGGACTGATTGCACTGACTTGGGACGGTCTCACTCAATAATAATGTTCAAGAACAATGGGTTGAGTGCCAGTCTGCTTTGTAAACTATGGGGGGGGGGTCCATTATGTGTCTGGAGACCTGCCACCATGCTGGAACATTACTACCCTTCAGTGATCAGATGCTGCTAGGGGAGGGGGGGGGGGGGGGGGTTGCCAAAGAGCACAAACATCAAGTCTCCAAAAACCTAGAAATCTGAGAGTCAAATCCCCTGACTCCTCCACCGAGAGAGAGACTACCTAATCTGCAAAAACCCAATGAAAACACCCTTCTGGCTTTTAAACGGGGCATGATGATGGATGCCTTTTTATACTCACAGTTAAATGAACACTCGTAGTTTTTAATAGCATCTTTCCAGGAACAACGACACCGACCAAAAGAGTTCAGGGATATCAAACTTTTCACTTTGCTGTTTTATTCTCCTTTCAGAAATAACAAATAACAGTAACTAATGTGGTCAGGAGAGACGTGCCAATGTGATGGATTAGTCACCGCAGAACACAAAAAAAAGACTGTAACGTTATCGGCCTCTCGCAGCAGCCCGAAGGAAACCAAAGAAAATAGCGAGGAGAGGAGGGGGGGGGGGGGGGGGTTCAAATGACACCATTGAAAAAAAAGGTCAAAAGAAAGACATAGGGAGAGGTGGAGATGATAAGATTACAGCCTATTCTTTTTGTCGCATGCAGCGCTGGGTCCCTTCGCTACCGCCGCAAAAAAAACGCTCTCCAAACATTCCGTGGCGGGGCCTTAGTCTGTTGGCTCGTGATGAGATGAACCTTTTTAGTGGCATTAGAAGCTGCTTGACAGGAAAGGCTTTTATTTTAAATATATATCCTTTCTTTCGTTTGCTTTGTTTTCACCTCCCTGCGCTTGGCAGACACATAACAGCGGGGCCATCTGGAATTTCTACGGTGTTCTTTCTTCGGATCGTTTTGTAAACAGAAAAGTCTTTTTTAAGGGGCCTTTTAACGCGACCAGACCACACCGCCGTCGTCGTTTGCCCGCTCTTAGATGTACGGCACACAATGTTACCACACACAGATACCCTGGCAACCTGGCAGGATGTCCAGATGGGAATTAAGTGAGTGTGTGTGGGGGAGAAACTAACAGAAGCCTAGTCAGACGCACACACACACACACGCACACGCACACGCACACGCACAGACACACACACACACACACACACACACACAGGCACAGGCACACACACACACACACACACACACACACACACACACACACACACACACACACACACACACACACACACACACACACACACACACACACACACACACACACACACACACACAAAGACAGACACACACACGGACACACGGACACTCACACACACGCACACGCACACGCACACGCACACGCGCACGCACACACTTACACAAACAGAGCCCCAGTCTGCACTATGAGCCAAATGAGACTACACTAAAATCCAGAGTGCTCTGAAAGTGTAAGAATGGACCCTCTCGGGTCCATTCTTACACTTTCAGAGTTAAAGGAGCACTCTGGATGTTTAAAGGCTTCGGGGCTGATCTTTCCCGGCCCATCGCCAAGCGAGGTCATTCAGTCTCCTCTTTATACGTCTGTGTTTTTTAACCTCTTACTTACTTCTCTGACTTTTTGTCTC
The DNA here is from genome assembly GCF_963280865.1 of Gymnoscopelus braueri. NCBI lineage: Eukaryota > Metazoa > Chordata > Actinopteri > Myctophiformes > Myctophidae > Gymnoscopelus > Gymnoscopelus braueri. The sequence goes on from NC_137609.1 coordinate 7,830,470, forward strand.
TCTGCCTCCCTTCCCCCCTCCCTTCCTTCTCCTCCTCTCTTTTCCTCCCTCTCTTTTTCTCCCCTCCGTTGCGTCCTTGTTGTTGCGACCCCGCCCCTTTTAACAACATCAGCCAATGGCACGGGCTCCAGCAGCCAGCTGTCCACCCCGATTTCCAAGCATTCCCCAACCTCAACCCCGTCCAGCCCGGGCCTCAACCGCAAGCAGAAGGTATTACCTACCGGTCCCCCCCACCCCCCCATCCACCTAATAACCCCCCCCTATCCCACCCTCCTACTCCCCCCACACCCCTTCCCCCTCCCCACCACCTCCATTCCATTCATCTCTGTCATCCTCATTGTCTCCTGTGTGCCCCGTGGTATTCACCAGGGCCGCCACTGTACGGGTGGGCAGGTGACTTCAAGGTTCACCTCCTGTCCTGTCCTGCCAAAAAACAAAAAAGGTGCACTTGCTGTGGAAAAGGATTGCATAACATTATCTAGTAATATTTTTCAGACTTCCCACCCTGGAAAAAATCATTTCAGGGAGGTTAAGAGAATATATGAACTTATATATTTTTCATAAATGCCACATATTATGTTTAACATATATGTGGATATACATGAGCAATATATATGACACATATATTTCCTATAAATCCACATATATGCACATATATGAACCTGAATATGGCATACATGCAGCATATGTTTGCCATATATTGGCATATATGTATGTTGATACATTTAGTAGACAGGCTCTAGACCGGATCCGGCATTTGACAGAAACGCTAATTTCATTTCCGGGTGAGGTGGGATGTCTGCATTTTACTGTATGGGCTCAAGAGGTAGAATCGGAATCGGAAGGTTCCAGGTTTGATCCCCGGCGGCCGGCTCCTCCTGGCTTAGTGTGAAAGTGTCCTTGAGCAAGAACACTGAACCCCCCAACTGCTCCTGTTGAGCGTTGTTGGAGCCTTGCATGGTTTCCTCTGCCGTTGGAGTGTGGATGTGTGAATGGGAAATACGCTGTTCAGCACTTTGGAGAAAGCAGTTTTTTCTTCTTCTTTTGTACCATCATGGGTTTGAGTTATACGTTCTAAGTGTGTTTTCTCTCCCCTCGTCTCTGCAGGATCTCTACCTGCCCTTATCTCTGGATGATGACGACTCTCAGGGAGAATCCATGTAGACTCTCCTCTGCGGCTGCAGCCTGCCTCCAGTTTTTGGCCTGACACACACACACACACCCACCCACACACCCACACACCCACACCCACACCCACACACACACACACACACACACACACACACACACACACACACACACACACACACACACACACACACCGAGGTGTGTTGCCTCCGCTGCTTTCCACCTTCACTGACAGTGCCACCTAGTGTCCAGGAGGACCGATCTCTCTCTCTCGTCTTTTTGTTGTCGAGGCCTTGGCTAACAACAGGGCTTACTGTATAATGTGACTCTTTGCTGCCCGAGAATTATCCCGTCGATTAAACAATCTTACTTTCTTGCCAAGCTAATATATATATACAGTACAGTTCATACACAAAGCAATGTTGCAAGAAAAGGAAATGCTCGATACGGAGCAATATGAGCCTATAACACTCAGAGTAAGTGATTTTGGAAGCTGAAGAGGAGCAGACAGATTACTAATAAGCTGTTCTCTCACTATGTACAAATATGACATTGATTTTGCTATAGAATGAGCCTAGCATAATTCCGAGCAGCAAACAGAACTTCTCTAGGGGTGTATTAGTCAAACTTTGACTGAAATGGTTTGTTTTTTTAAACACTTTCTGTCCTCCTGTCTTACTGATCCTAGGTTTAAAAAGGTGTGAAAGTGTAAACAGCGATATTTTTTAAGAGGAGGTGACCGGTCCGCTACGCCGGAGGAAAGACGACGGCTCGGTCGGTCGGTCTCTCTCTCGCTCTGCTTGTAAATACTGTGCATAGCTGTCATAACATCCCCCGTCTAATAATATGTTCATAACTGTGCTTCAAGAATGTCCGTACGATGTCTGTCTGCCCAGCGTTCGCTCATCATTATACAGGGTATGGGTCAAAATGAAAGACACAAGCGGAAGCGGCGTCACTCGCTGAGTGCAGGCTACGTTTCCTCGCGTCGGAATCCCAACAGATCTAACGGTATAGGCCCGCTGTAAATGCACCGTTTAACCACTTAAACCCTATACACTCCGTTGACCGGAGTCTCCCCAGGGCTCTATACTAGGGCCCCTCCCGCCTTTTTGCTCTACTCTAAATGTCTGCCGAAAATTGCCCGACCTAAAGCTCACAAGCTTTTTCTCGCCGAATGTTTGGGACGCTAGGGTTCAAGTCGTTACTGTAACGATCCTCTGCAATTAACTCCAGCTCAAGATGCATTCCTTTTTCGATGGGGGCGTCTAAAACAATAATACTCCATTTAAGGGGGCATTTGATTAGTCAAAGAGCTTAAAGCCAATGCCTTCTTAATAAGATGCTCCCATCCGATCTATAAAGTGACACTTCAAAACTGTCGTAAAAACGTGTCATGTTTACAGCACGAAGTAAAACCGACGACTGTGCTTCAGTTGACTTAATCCAAACCGTGCCGTGACAAGCCTGACAGGGTTTGGATTCGTTCATCAGGTCAATGATGTACTGTAGACGCGTCCTTCGTTTTGATCCTATACATATATAATGGGCTATATATGGTATACTGTATGTGTATACCATAAGATTTTATTTAATTTTTTCTCATGAATTGCAGTGCATGGTAGTGATGAATGGTAATGGAATCATGGGCATGTACAAAGCAGAATTGGGAGACTTTTTGTTATGGTTATCCAAAAAACCAAAGTGAAATGATTAGACCGCTATATGAAAAGCGAAGCAAAACAAAACAATGAGTGGGTCAAAAAATAACTCTTCTTTGAGCTGATTTAATAGGATATTCCTTCATCCTCTCCTTAAAAAGTGATTTTATAGAGGTGACCGTAGCAGAGGTTTTTTATATTTAGCACTGATGTTTTTTGGAAGATTGATAAAAGCGTCAAAGCCAAAGTATGTATTTGACTAAGGAATATAGAAATGGGGGAAAAGTATATAATGATATTATTTCTAAGGTTCGGTCAGTGCTGTAGGAGAAGGCCAAATGGGGGGTATAGGCTATGCATGATGCTTTTAAACTAATCAAAAATAGTGCCAGACTGTTTGTTTATGGCAATTAGAGTCTCAACAACGTAGCAGAGCTTCTCATACTTTGCATGGCTTAAATAAAGATTTTCACAATTTTCAGATTTTCAGATTGACAGAGATAGAATAAAAAAAAAAGCGATCTTTGTAAAGTCTTGTAAAAATTGTTTCAAATCCTATTAAAGGGGTAGTTCTCTTGTTTTTAAAATCTTTGAATTTGATATCGCACTTTTAAATCGGCAATACGGTTACTGAGAAATATCCACTGGGAAGCTTGTTTGCTTGTTGCTGCAATGCTGTTGGAAACGAATGGAATCAGCTATCCAGCAGTAACTGTTTTTGTTTACTGCTGGTGAAATTATTTTAATGATACAAAACTGAACTATCCCTTTAAGGCTAAATCCATCTAAGATTGTCACTAGATTTATCATCGTCACTCACCACCACCTCTTCTCTACAGCCTGTTTGCAGCTTTAACCCATTTAAACCGGGAACGCATCTGCGTGTGACCACTTAAACCATTATTTTATACTTTGGGCTATTCAAAAACAGCAGATATACAAGCTCATAACGCGGCACAGAGTGCCAAGCTATGAGCTTGTAGATCTGCTATATTTTTTAAATCGGGAAAATTTGGTGCAAATCTATAATATATTTTAGCAAACATTTTTAACTCAAATCTTTGCTTCTGGGGGATTCTACAAATGTATTATTTTTTTATTTACTTATGTTGCCATATATATCAGTGGTTCTCACACTCTTTTCATGTCAAGGATTTGTCCGCGGACCCCCATCTCAAAATATTTTGTTCCAGGGACCCCCCAGAAGCAAAGATTTGAGTAAAACATATATATATACATTCAAAGATTTGCACACATTTTCACGATTACATTTTTTCCAAAAATAGCAGATCTACAAGCTCATAACGCGGCATGAGCTTGTATATCTGCTATTTTCGAATAGCCAAAGGAATAAAGAAAATGACACACAGATGCGTTCCCGGTCTTAAAGGGTTAAGCCTCATTCATGCTCCGTCCGCGGCGATGTTGCTGCACGCCGAAAACGGTCTGTGACGCCATCGCACGACGATAGCATGAATCGGGCTTCATATGGACGTATTTAACCACTTAAACACCATATGGTTGAGCAGAGTCCCTCAGGGCTCAGCACTAGTGTCTTTTCTGCTTTCTGTTATTGTGGGGAAAGCTTTTGCAGGAAAATAGGCGATCTACGCCGCGTTGTGAGCTCGTCTATCTGCTATTTTGTTGCAAAAGCTTTCGCCACAGTAGTACGGATGCTGGGGTTTCAGCGGTTAATTCATTCCACTCACTGCTACTTTTGCCGTGTCTTACCGCTGTCTGTGGGAAAGGCTTCTCCTCGGATTTCTGCAGGGAAATGAAGCCGTTTCGAATCGGACAAATAATGACATTGGCGAAAGGAAAGCACAACATCAGGGCTCTCTGTACAACACTTTATCAGCCGCTCTGTATGTTGTGTCATGGTTTAGATCGTTAGCTAGTCCGCTAATTTCGACAGAAATATGTTAATGAGAAAACCTGACACATAGTTTGGAAATATGCTCTGAGCGCTGGTGTGCTCTCTAGGGACGATTGATTTGACCAAACGTCGACATGTGACCCCGCGGGGTCTCACCGTTTTACGTCTCGGGTTTGAAAACGGCACTTCCACATCTCTGGAGTGCGAAAGTGACCAAGACGTCGTCCAATGACCCCCCCAGGGACCCCCGTCTCAAAAAGTCACTAGGCCGTTTTTTGAGTGAGAGTGTGTTGCACACTTGACCGCTCAGCTCAGAAAATGGCAACGTCAGTTATTGAGTATCTCCTCTGACCGTTTCGTAAATCAACTCAATATCAGAGCACACTGACGTCACAACGAGATCGCTCTGAACCTCGGAAGCAGACGCTCAGAGAGTATTTCCGAACGCACCCTTAGAATATTTTAGAATAAGTACCAACTATCCAAGAGGGGTGAGATTCTGCCGCTCATGACTTCACAAGATTCCGTCAGCTAAAGTTTGACCGTAATAATAATAATCAACTGCCATACCGAGTCTGTCAATGACATCCCTTAACCTGCAGGGAGCGCTATGGTACCGGCACAACACAGCTGGTATCGGCAAATCAAACTGTCAGGACAAAACACTCACCTTCCAGGAATAATTTTTATACAAAAAAAAGAGCATTTGTAGTAGGTTTTGTTTTTAAGAGGTCATTCTGTATAATCTCACCAGCCGTTTATTACCTTGTCTCTCTTCCCCCCGAATTTTCTACCGCTTATAAACAAAAGAAAAAAGAAGAAAAACATGCTCTCAGTAAATGTCCGTCGTTTTGTGTGAATCTGCCACCACCATCTAACATGGGAGGTGTTAACTTATCACCTACAGTGGTGCCTTTTTTTGTTTTCTTTTTAGATTGCCGTCTTTTTATATGAAACAATACTAAATGGGAAAACTTAAGACACGTGTTCTTTGTTAACAAACTTGTTTGTAAAACACATTTTCAGATGTTTTGAATGAGGAGAGCCCCCACACACCCGCACACTTTATTTTGTAGAGGTACAGGGCTTTTATCTTGGTGTAAATCTGATTTCCTGTTCTCTTACATAGGTACACACATTTTCTGGTTGAATGAAGGACTATTTTCCTTGGAAATTTGCATTGTACTTTCAGTGGTGTTTTACAATGTCACAGTGGCTTGTTTCAGTGCTCCATTCTGTGTATTAACTGGTATCCTTTTTGCAATTAAAACGGTTGTATTTCAACTCTCTCCTTTTGAATGGTTTCCAATAATGTGTGCCTCCATTGTGTCGTTCATTCAGTCTGACAGAGACTTCTTTTAGGTGTGTTTGTTTACTCACAAAACACCATTTTCATGCTCCTATTAATTCCAATTAATAACTGATCTGTGTGTAGAATGTGAGAAAGAGACATTGTGAGAGACAATAGTCCTGGTCCTCACAAGAGAAATGGTTGTTTTATGGCCAAAGATGTCGCAACTCGATGTTGTTCGGCCCCAAATGCAAGGAAGCTTATTTAAGGAAAGGACGCACTGGACGCCCAGGATGGTTCAGGAATATAAAAGAAGACATATCACAGGTTGTTTTCTAACCACTTGCTTTTCGATGTGCACAGTACATTATGTTATTGGGGCATCTAAACAGCGGCAGGTGTCGTTTCTGTCTCGGAGGTATTGTGAGATTTGGCTGCCAGACAGGAAATGGTGGACAGTCTCGCGATACTTGGCATGTTCAGAAACGTACTTTGTGCTCTTTAGATACCTTTATATAATTATACAGTGTACACATCGAAAAGCAACAAAGCAGAAAACAATGTGTGATTTTATAAAGGTCTCAATCGTTCAGAAATAGTGTTTGTTTATAAGCTGTCCAGCCGGCTCTCAGCCGGCTCTCATACTCCAATGTTATTTCACAGAACTTCCGGTGTGAGTCTGCCACCCAGTGCGCAGAATCTGCCGGCTGGAATTGCTGGATAGAGAAAATGACGTTGGCGTCCCTTCCTTAAATAAGCTTCCTTGCCCAAATGCAGGAACTCAACAGAGGGAACCAGGATGAAGCTTAACAAAACTTAAACACAAAACTACTAAACACAACAAGGAAACATCCACCAGACACTCAAACATGGCATACTAAAACTGAGGACTAAGACACAACCTGAGACATACAGAGAACAGAACAGAACCTACCAACACAGAGTTACACAATAACACAGTATTTATAGTCTCTGGGCTCATTAGCAAGACCTCAGCTGGTAACCACAGATGAGTCCATTCAGAGCAATCAGGGAGGGAGAGGAGAGAACTCAGGGGGGGGGGGGTAAATGGTAAATGGTGCATTTATCCAAAGCGCTTTACATAGATTGTGCATTAGATTCACCCATTCACACATACATACATTCACACACACATTCATACACCGATGGTGGAGGAAACCATGCAAGGCACCAACCTGCTCATCGGGACAAATTAGGGGTTCAGCGTCTTGCTCAAGGACACTTCCTCTTCTGGGGGAGCCCGGGATCGAACTGGAAACCTCACGGCTTCCATCCGGCCGCTCTACCGGCCACTCTACCCCTGAGCCACTACTGCCTCTGTATGATGTACGATCAATAATTCCAAAAATGCCAGAATGTACGATCATTTCATCATATTACAAAAAAGTGGGAGGACTTACTAAATTCCCTGGCTGCTGATTTGGGATCTGGTTCAGCTTTTCAAAATAAATCAGTGAATTAGTAAATCTGACCCTAGATCTGTAGGCCTACTAGGAGGCATTAAAAACACGGGTTGTGTCTTTCCAGTCCAGTTCCAGGCTTTTATTTGTGTAAGGTCCAGGAAGTTGCCCGTTTCCATGCAGCATAATATGTAATGCGCTTTTGTCTCGTAGGAGTCTCAAACAAGGTTGTTTCTTACAATAAATACGTTTAAAATTTGTGAAATTACATATACAGTACACACCTGTGATACATATTTTTGGGCTGTGTGTACGATAGTTTTCTTTCAAATACGATAATTTTAAGCCTTCCGTACGATAATGTAAAATTTCCCATCTGGCAACACTGACGGGGGAAAACACACAGGGAAAAGTCTCAGCAGGGTGCACTGGACAGTCAAGGGCATAAATGACCGGGGAAGGGCCCACAGGGCAGTGGCAGAGGGCAAGACCGTGACAGCCAGTGGTGGAAAAAGTACTCAGATGTTTTACTTAAGTAAAAGTATCGATACTGCAATGTAGAAGTACTCTGTTACAAGTAAAGGTTGGTTCCATTTGTACACTGTCAGAGTTACATACTTGTAAGGGTCAATTTAGACCCCCCTAAAGGAACCCAGAGAACCACTGCTCTAGAAATGAATGAAAATGTTCATTGTTGCTGCAATAGTTTAGCTCTCCAGTAGATGGCACTGCGGTAATGTAGTATTTCACACAAAGTGCATGGCCAGACAATGGACATATTATGAGGTAGGCCTACTTGAGTAAGAGCTGGGACTAACCTTGTGTAATTTAATAGCCCACTCGTCTTTTGATTAAAGGTTGTTCTAGTACATTTCAGAATCTGAAAAAAAAGAAAGAAAAAGGAAAACTATTTCAATCTTCATAGGAGATTAAAAAAATAAAAACAGTGATGCATATGAGTGAATCTTGATCTCCTAAAATAAACATTATCATCATCTATACTATTACTATAGCCTATAACGTCAAATATGAATAATGACAAACAAGTTAAAAAAAAAGCCACTTTGAGTACTTAGAAAAGTGTTACATAAATCTGAGATCTTATTATTATTATCATTATTATTATTATTATTAGCCTATTGTTTCTTGGAAGAAACTACACTTTGCTGGTTTCATTGAAAAATATTCCATATGATTATATATAGCCTACTGCTGTTGAATTTGATTATATTACTACAAGTATGTTGTAAACTGTCATCAGCTACTGTTACTGTACCATCAATATACTACCAGTCCAGTAGCCTCCTCACCTACTGACAGATAATTCTGTCATTCTGAGTTTCTAAATGTTGCACTACCGCCATCTGCTGGATACTTAAGCAATTGCAAAATGTATTCAAAGCATGTACTTTTTAACCACAACTCATAAATATGAATACTATAAAGGTCCCCGTTCCTTTAACGGTGTTACATGACGTGTCATTTGGATCATCATAAATGATCGCTCTGAAGATGTTTTGCTCGAAGATTTAACATGCAGAAGAGTTCACGTCGTTCGGGTCGCAGAGGGACCATAATTATATTTTTTTGGACCAATCTGTGACCAACTGAGCTGAAAAGAAAAAAACACTGCGTCACAACAGCGGTGGCGATCAAAAATGATACTTCCGGCTTTCCCTTCAGAATAAAACTAATTCCCCAAACCTTGGTGTTTCTGTAATTGAGTTCCCAAAAGCACCATCAAATATGACACAGTAATTAATTTTCCATTATTTCAGTCCTTTTTTCGTTATTTTGTTTTTGTTTAAAAGAAAAGTGTAACCCAGACTGAACTCACAAGGAAGAACCATCAGGACAATTTTAATAGAAATCAGATTAAATTCACCATTACATTCTTTGAACAAAGTTGTGTGGTTTTCCCATTGTTTGTTGTCATTGTTGTTGTTTCAGTTGTTCATTATGAAGAATGCACTACTAGCCTATCCAATCATTCAGCCAAATTATTAATTTATTTGTTTGAGCATGTGATGCAACAGAAGACTCATGTGTATCTCCTACACCCAGTATCTCCTACACTTACACAGCCATTTATCTTTGAGGCCCCCGGCCCGTACGCTACCCAGAATGGGCAGTCGGCTGGGCACGCAAATACATTACTCGGGTTGTAAAGCATTTGTGGGTCAAACAAGCACCTGTAGTTTAGTGTTTACAGTCTAAAAGGGCCTTATAGTGTGGCCGGGGGCCCTGTTAATGCCACATAGTGCACCGAAGTCAGTTAAGCCAGTGCAGGCTTAACTGTTTTAGGTGCTGCAACAAAGGGCACCAACCTTGGGGGGGGCACCAAACGGCGGGGAGAAAGTGAAAGAAGACTCAACTATCACCGAAGAGCGGCGAAATTTAGAAGCAACGGCTGCTGAAGGAGCGCTAAAACGGTGAAACACCGCAATCTAAGATTTTCCAATGGGAATTCCAATACAAAAAATAACGCCATGACCCAGGGGTAGTGGGAGTGACCTCAGCACTTTGGTACTATAGGAGGGGTCTTGTAGCCTAGGCTACTGTATAGGCTGAGGGGCCTAAGTATTTGAGAGTTAACCACGCTCGGCAAGACCTAGCCGGTTGAGTGTCTAAACGGAAGTACTAGAATTTGGTGGAAGTACCACCCAAGGAAATGTCTCTTCACAGATGAGTAAAGCTTGGGAATGAGGCTAAGAGTTAACCTATACTATATTTTAGTAAATTGTCATTGAGCCGTGTGGCCCAATGCTGCCCAAGGGCCCCTGGTAGTCAAGGGCCCCTGCACTGGCCCCATTGGCCCGGTTTAGCCTATTATCCGTCCTTGCCTACACCGTCCACATGATGACCTGCTTACCACAGTTATAAAGCAAATACTGAGATGGTAACGGCCACATCCTCAGGCCTTGCAAGGCTTTGAAGAGCTCGTCAACAGATCGTCTGTGGTGCCCCAACGATACCTGTGGTGCCCCAACGATTACCAGCCCGGGGTAATGGGATAGGTGAAGGTGAAGAATGCTAGATTGTCTTCAATTACCAGCTACAAAAAGTATTACAAAATATAACAATAATAATAATAGTAATAATAATAACATAAATAATAATAATAATAATAGTAATAATAATAACTTACAGGAATAATTGAAGCAATTTTGGCAACGCTTTGTTGGCTTGTAGATCTGTTCAGCGACACCATCGTACGACGGGGTATATAAAACAAGCTACAAGGGGTTGAATTCATTCTCCTGCTATGCCACAAAAATGTGGAATGCCCAGCCCTACCAAAAGCCGTGAAGGAGTGTGAAACCCTACTCTCCTTCAAAACCTTTCTAAAAGAGTACCTACAGGTGGCTGCAATTCGAAACTTGCCCCTGTAAAAGTCAAAGCCAAACCCCAACTGTTTACTGTACATATTTCTTTTTGTTTTCAAACTGTTTTTATGATGCTTTGCATAGTAGTCTATATGTATGTCATTAAATGTTTCGATGAATTGAGTACAAAGGACCCCAATTGAAACAAGCCATATCGGCTTTCTTGGGTTTAAGATCCTCTTAGCTGACCTTGTATTGAACTGTACTTTTTTTTGCAAACTGCTTATAAAGTATTCAATCAATCAATCATTCAAAGCTACGATACTTTTACCAGTGGTGGAAAGTAACTAAGTACATTTATTTAAGTACTGTACTTAAGTACAATTTTGAGGTATTTGTACCTTACTTGAGCATTTCCAATTTTCAATACTTTTACTTCTACTCCACTACATCTCAGAGGCAAATATTGTACTTTTACTCCACTACAATTATTTAAAAACTTAACTACTGTAGTTACTTTGTAGATTTTGATTATTATTACAAAACATACATTAACCATATACCCTATATACATTTTGGCCATTTGAAAATAGCAGATCTACAAGCTCACAATGCGTTAACTTGCGATGCAATGCATTGTGAGCTTGTAGATCTGCTATTTTCAAAAGATTGTTATGCATTTGAAAACTTGTGAAATGGGACATTCTGCATAATGAGTACTTTAACTTTTGGTACTTTAAATAGATTTTGATACCAATACTTTCGTACTTTTACTCTAGTATATCATTTTGAATACCGGACCTTTTACTTGTATATTGCAGTATTGATACTTTTACTTAAGTAAAAAATTTGAGTACTTTTTCCACCACTGTATAAAACAAGTTACAGTGATTTTACTTTGAAAACCGTAGAGCAGATGGAGCTATAGTATTCATTGACTCATCTCTCCTGACTTGACTCTCCTAGTAGAACGTTCATTCATCTCAGAGGCTCATAGTATAGCAGCAGCTCCCGCTCGCGTGTGTGCGTGTGTGTGTGTGTGTAGTGGTGAGAGTGTGTTAGTATGCTAGAGGAAGATGTCTGTGGATGAGGTGTATGTGTTCAGACCCTTCAAGCTGATCGCTCTGTTCAGCGTGTTCCTCGCCCTGTGTCTGGACGTGGTGGCTCTGCTCAGCCCGGCCTGGGTCACCGCGGACCACTTCTCCCTGTCTCTCTGGTGGTCCTGCACCCAGTCTGGAGCCCAGGATGAGCCCCAGTGGAGCTGCTTCTCCACGCTCACATCTGGTAAAGAGAAATTCTTTCATTTTTCATACATGCATAAATGTGTTGTTATAATGTTATTATTATAATGTTTTTTGTTTTAAATCAATGTTTTATTGTTGCAACGTGGTCAGTGCCGCCCATGCTTTGTTTATTTTGGTATAGTCTAGTACAGGGGTCTTCAACGTTTCTCAGCCCAAGGACCCCCTATAGCTGAGAGACAGATGAAGCAGCAGGGACCCCCACAACACAAATTGTATAAAACTGTGACTTTTTCATAGATTTTAAGCTATTAATGTGTATTTTCAGATAGTTAAAGGTAGGGTAAGTGATTTACTTTGGTTAAATAGCTCTATATTCTGATAGTACTCATTGCTACAGAGTGTTTGTTCAGTAAAAGGAGTCTCCATGTCTCTCCAGCTCTTTATTAAACAGAAAATGCATTTTCAGTGCTCTCTCCTGATTGGCTTAAATGTTGTCACCTACCTGAAAATGTATTCTGTTTACTAAAAAGCTGGAGAGACCCCTGTGACCGAACAAACGCTCTGTAGCAATGATTACTATCAGAATATAGTACTTTAACCTTATACCGTACTTTAACAAAATAAAAATAAATACCCAAAAATATCACTTACCCTACCTTTAACCTTTTAAACCCTCAATATTTAGTCAACTTGACCATTGGCTTTGTATTGTCTGCTTTTTTTTGCCTTTACATCTACTCTCCGAAAATAGCAGATCTACAAGCTCACAACGCCTTGTGCTGCGAGGCGTTGTGAGCTTGTAGATCTGCTATTTTCGGCTAATATGTTCCCCATCACACAAAAATTTTGGTGGCCCTGGCACCCTGTAGTAACTCTTTCTTGAGGACCCCCTAGGGGTCTCGGACCCCCTGTTGAAGACCCCTGGTCCATAGTAGTAACTAGTGCAGTGGGGGTTCTCAAAAAAGATGCTGTGCCAGTGACCAGAGAAGAGTTGTGTGATTAATTTTGTTTCTTCCAAAAATGTAAAAATATACATTTACATTTTGCATCAATATTTTAACCACATATTGTCCAGATATGAAGTATATATCACAAAAAACATGTGTGTGTCTGTCTGTGGCTAATGTTGCAAACCACTGCCCTCTTTAGCTGACAATATTTGTTTTTTCGATTTTTTTAAAGTAGCAGACCTATCTAGCTATTTTGAATTGCCCATGTGTTATATTGGGTTAAAGTGGTTAAACTGATTTTGATGCTATTAGCTGTTATCATTTTGCTTGGGACTCCGACCCAGAACCCTGCAAGGACCCCTGGGGGGTCACCAGACCCCACTTTGAGAACCATATTATTGCCTGCTGGCTATAGTGGGATAAGTGATGTTGAATCAATATTCACAAATCAATGCAGAGTCAAATATGACAACAGTTTACTGAGTTTAACAACAGGCGTTATTATGTAAGGTTGATTATGATGAAGAAATACATAGGCTACACAACTGTACAAACTGTTGAATTATCTCATCATCGTTTGAACTGAAATAGTGGGATTATATTCAGGGTGTACTATACGGATCTTTGTAATCTAACAGCAAAATATTATAATTTTTGCGCAAAAGAAAATTTGTATTTACATATTCATATTTAACCCAATATGGTTCTCAACCTGTGGGTTGGGACCCACCAGAGGTTGAATCAAGAAGAGGGGGGATGTTTATTGTTTATTAATGATTAATGATTAGTCTACTACACCGTAGTGGTGTAACTTCACAATACAAATCATAAAATGCAGTACAGCATGGTCAAGGTTAGTGAAAATAACAACACAAAATTAGAGAACAAAATTTACATTAAAATAAAAACAGGTTTGTCTGTCTGAAAATGCCAATAATAATAACAAACCTAATCTTAACTCATTTCCTTTATGATCATTGCTTCCTCAAGCTTCTTTTTGAAACCAAATGTATTTCTAGTCAGAGTCATATGTGGGGGGAGCAGCACATTCCACATTGCATAGTGGAATGTGCTGCTCCCCCCTGCATGTGTTTTATGGGGTGAGATGGTTGAAATAATTAGCGCCTATTTACTGTATTGATGGGGAATACGTTCATAATGACACCCTGGGCCTGAAGCGATGTTTACAATCTCACAGCTCCTGTTGTCCTCACTCAGTGGTGGTAAAAGTACTCAATATTTTTACTTAAGTAAAAGTATCAATACTGCAATGCAGAAATACTCTGTTACAAGTAAAAGCACCAGTATTCAAAATTGACTTGAGTAAAAGTATAAAAGTATTGGCATCAACATAAGTACTAAAAGTAAAAGTACTCATTATGTTAAGTTTCCTAATGTATAAAATCCTTTGAAAACAGCCGATCTACAAGCTCACAACGCGTCGCTTTGCGACGCGTTGTGAGCTTGTAGATCGGCTGTTTTCAAATAGCAAAAGTATATTATAGGACTGAACTGGTTAATGTGTGTTTTACAAAGTAACTGCTAACTAAAGTTGTCAAATTATTGTAGTGGAGTAAAAGTACAATATTTGCCTCTGAGATGTAGTGGAGTAGAAGTAAAAGTATAGACAATTGGAAATACTCCAGTCAAGTAAAAGTACTTGAGTAAATGTACTTAATTACTTCACACCACTGATTGTACTGACAAAATGTTGTCACATATGGAATGGCAGGATATCCACCAGTGTATCTCAAACATTTTCATGTAAAGACAAGGACCCCCCCCGTAAGAGAAGATTTGTTGTCAATTGTTTTTTGAAAATAGTAGATCTACAAGCTTGTAGATCGGCTATCTACACGTACAGTATGGCTACAGCTGATAAATAAAATGGGGCTGTTCCTCATTTTAGCTGGAACCCCTTCAAGGACCCCTGGGGGTTCTCGAACCCCACTTTGAGAACCAGGGGTTCAGAGGATCTAAGTAAAATGCACCGTTTGAGCTACACTAGAAAGCTATGTTAAAACCCAAGCTGTTGATGGGTTACACATTCACAATGACTTGGATAACCACTTTGTTTACATAACAAAACAATAAATATATATATTTATTGTGGTGTTTACCTGCAGAAACACACTGCCCTGCCCTGGCTCTCTCTCTCTCGCTGTATTTTGGGGTTTTCAATGTTTGTTTTGGTTGCCCCAAAATCATCCCTGTCTACCAAAACAGAGTGAAAACACCAAAAATACAGAGAGGTCAGTGTGTTTCTGCAGGTAAACACCACCACACTACTCCAGTGGCTGATGACTGCTGCTATAGAGGGAAATGATTGGTAAAGAACTTACATATTATGCCTATAAAAGGATCCCTGGCTAATAAAAACAAATTCAATATTGTATTTATTTTATAGTAGCTTTATTTTTATTTTATAGCAGATATACAAGCTCATAGCGCGGCACTCTGTGCCGCGCTATGAGCTTGTATATCTGCTATATAAACATGAATATCAATCAATATTTTAAATATGTTTTTGCGACGGGAGTTGTCCCTATTGAGTAAAAGATGAACTGTTTCTAAATTAAATACAATATTTAAGGTGTTTTTGAAATAGTTATTTTAGTTATAGAGGGCAATTATAATGTATTAAGGCACATTTGGCTTATTAGCCAGGGATCCTTTTAAAGTGACAGCAGTGCTGAGTCTACTACAAGGTGGACTGGCAACAACATAACGTCTTCTGTTGCTGCTACATTTTGTAAGCCTTTTCTACCAGCAGCCACTTTGGCAGGTAAACAGCAAGCAATTCAATGGTGATACTGTTCTGTTTCAAAAGCCTGTTTGGCTTACAAAACGGTGCTGGTGGCTGGTGGTGAATTGGTCCCATGGACAAAAGAAGTAGGTCTCCATCTACCCTGGTCTTCAACAATCATTATTATTAGTTACACAACATGTATTGTGCGTTTTTTACGCCTAAAAGACTATAGGAAACGTTCAAGTTTTGTTTTTGACCTTATTTTAGAGATTGTTTTTGTGTAACCAATGAGATTTGGACTAAAGGAATCCTTAATATAAAACACAGACTATGAAGTCACACAACAGCCATCCAAGTGAATGAAACAATAATTGGACTGGATGGGTGGGAGTCAATTCAGATCATCCCCCCCCCAAAACAAACCGTATGAACCCTCACAAACTGCTCTGCCATTATGTGCACTCTGCACACACACACGCACGCACGCACACGCACACACACACACACACACACACACACACACACACACACACACACACACACACACACACACACACACACACACACACACACATAAAGTGGTGTAAAGTAACTAAGTACGTTTACTCAAGTACTGAACTTAAGAGCAATTATTATTTTTACTTTACTTTACTGGAGTATTTCCAGTTTTCAGTACTTTTACTTTTAATTTTACTTACTTTTACTACTATATCTCGGAGGCAAATATTGTACTTTTACTCCACTACAATTATTTGAAAACTTTAGTTACTAGTTACTTTGTAGATTTTGATTATTATTATAAAACACACATTAACAACTTCAGCCCTATATACATTTCGTCCATTTGAAAATAGGGGATCTACAAGCTCACAATGCGTTGCGATGCGATGCATTGTGAGCTTGTAGATCTGCTATTTTCAAAAGATTTTTGTACTTTTATTCCGGACTTTTACTTGTAACAGAGTATTTCTACATTGCAGTACTTTTTCCACCACTGCACGCACGCACGCACGCACGCACGCACGCACGCACGCACGCACGCGTGTATATATCATGCAAGGGTTCCTCAACACAACAGGACGGCTGTGATGTGATTGATGGCTCTGTGATGCAGAGGAATGCATTACGTTGAATCGGAGGCGGGCCCATTGGGGTTTTGGGGACGTCCCAGTTGAGGGGACATGATGGTGCCTGATGGAGCTCATTACAACCACAATAGGAAGGTCAACGGGGTCAAAGTTCTCCCAAAAAAACAGAAAAACAACTAGGGTTTGGGATCCAGAACTGGATCCAACATTGAACAACCGGATGACCTCCATAAAGTGTAAAGTAGCTAAGTACATTGCTCAAGTACTGTACTTAAGTACAATTTTGAGGTACTTTTACTTTATTGGAGTATTTCCAATTTTCAGTACTTTTTACGTCTACTCCACTACTTCTCAGAGGCAAATATTGTACTTTTACTTCACTACAATTATTTGACAACTTTAGTTACTAGTTACTTTGTAGATTTTGATTATTGTTACAAAACATACAATTAACCACTTCAGCTCTACATTTCGGCCATTTGAAAATAGCCGATCTACAAGCTCATCGCGACGCATTGTGAGCTTGTAGATCTGCTATTTTCAAAAGATTTTTATACATTTGAAAACTTGTGAAATTGACATTCTGCATAATGAGGTACATTTTGAATTCCGGACTTTTACTTGAAACCGAGTATTTCTACATTGCAGTATTGATACTTTTACTTAAGTAAAATATGTGAGTACTTTTATCCCTGGCTAATGAACCCCCCTATCAAGAACGACCCGTCCGTTGTGAGGTTTCAGCTTTTACTTTCAATGGTGTGACGTCTCACATTCTCTTTCTAGATTGGAATGGTTAAAGGGAACCGCTAAGGAATTGGACCTTTTTAAGAGGGAATCGTTAAGGAATCAGAGTCATTAAAATCCCAACCCTAAAAACAACCCCAAGCTGATTTATTATGCACAGCATTTCACCACAACCCCCCCCCCCCTCCTCCAAACTCTACACTGTCTCACAAATTGTTGTGGTCTGGCAGTTTATGATGATGCCTTTCATCTAATGATGTCATCTGTAGGACATTCTTTGCAAAAGAAAACAAAAACAGTTTAATTCAATTATAAGAATGAATAACAGAGAGAGAGAGAGAGAGAGAGAGAGAGAGAGAGTTGTGGTGGAAAGCGAATTTAAAGTATCCTATAAGTTAGTACTACAATAGTGGATTTAATGAATGGTCCTCATTGTCTGACCTACCGATTTGTGTTGTGTTATATATCTTAAGTACAAAAATACCCCAAAGGGGGTGTAGTACATTTATGTTTTATTTATTTATTTATTGGCATTATTATTATTGGGTCAGTATGCTTATTTTGGGGTTCCACTATGTGTTTGGAACTTGAGCTGGAGCTGTCAACTAAGGACTGGTTTCTGAAGAACACAGACAGGTTCAAATGGTTTCTACTCATACTGAAGACAGGCTGTAGCCAGAAAGTAGGTTATTGGGACACGCACGCACGCACGCACGCACGCACGCACGCACGCACGCACGCACGCACGCACGCACGCACGCACGCACGCACACACACACACACACACACGCACGGACACACGGACACACACATGCACACACACACAGCCACAGCTCACTGGCTTCTTCCAGTGAACATCGACCTGGTTCTTTTTGAGGATCAGTGTGTTCTGGCATTGGTACTGCTGGGCCACCAGACTGGGACGGTCCCAGCTGGGACCGTCAGTGGCACCATGCACTCACAGGGCTCCAAACTAACTTCTTAGTTGGTTGCACTGGTGCGCCTTACTTTTTCATATACATGTAGGTGCACCAGCATATCATTTAGGTGCACCGCCACACACACACACACACACACACACACACACACACACACACACACACACACGCACACACAATCAGACATGATAAATGTAAGTGTCACAGGTGCGACCAACAATGTTTAGTTGCACCTGTGAAACTTGACACCTGGACAAATTTTTGGGTACATGTGCACTATGGCATTGGTTCTCAAAGTGGGGTCCGGGGACCCCCAGGGATCCTTGGAGGGGTTCCAGGGGGTCCCGAGCAAAATCTGTTATTGTGGCTATTTCAAAATAGCAGATCTACAAGCTCACAGTGTGTCACTTCGTGCCGCACTGCGAGCTTGTACATCTGCTATTTTTTCTTTTTTTGGGGGGAAAAATTTGTTTGAACATTTTTGAATAATATAAAAAGTTTTAACACAAATATTCTCCTCTGGGGGTCCCTGGCACAAAACATTTTCAGATGGGGGTCCGCAGCCAAATACATATCAATTTGGGGGTCCTTGGCACAAAAAGAGTTTGAGAATCACTGCACTATATGGTGCCCTGACTCATTATGCCACCGCCGTCGTCACCTGCCTGCATCACAGGTGAGGAGACAGGAGACTGGTGGTGAGGTGGAGGGAGGGGAACTGCCTACCGCTCAAACAGCACTGTCCACGGGGAGGTGGTGGAGTTCGTGGACCGCCACTGGTAGTGCCTCTTAACAACGATTTGGAGTGGACTGATAACTGGGCTGCCCTCAGCATAAGGGCGCAGGGCAGGCTGTTGTTGCTGAGGAAGCTCAGATCATTTGGCGTGTGGAACAGGATGCTGCAGATGGTCTATCAGTCTGTAATGGCTAGTGCAGAGGTCTTCAACAGGGGGTCCGCGACCCCTAGGGGGTCCGCGGAGGTACTGCAGGGGGTCCGCGAAATTGTTGTTTGATTAAACAATATTTTTGTTTGAAAAAAACCCCATTATTTTTTCTTTTTTTTCCCCAAAATGTCAAATTGTCTTTAAACATAACATGAATCCATAGCAAACAGATACATGGAGGCACACTGCACAATAACATGGTATGTTTATACATATTTTGGAGAGAATTTTTATTTTGCACACCTACTGGGGCAGGTAGGAGCAGGCAATATAAAACACCCTACGAGGTAGGGGGTCCCTGCTCCATCTACCCATCAGTTTGGGGGTCCCTGGCCTGAAAAGGTTGAAGACCCCTGGGCTAGTGCACTCTTTTTTTGTGATTGCCTGCTGGGGGGGGGGGGGACGCATCTGTGTCATTTTAGATTTCTTTGGCTATTCAAAAAATAGCATACAATAGCAGATATACAAGCTTATAGCGCGGCATCGAGTGCTACGCTATGAGCTTGTATATATGCTGTTTGTTTTTTAAATCGTGAAAATGTGAGCAAATCTTTGAATATGTATTTGGCCGGGTCCGCAGCCAAATACATATGTAAAAATGTTTTCTAAATCCTAAACGGTATGTTTTCCATGTCAAGGACCCCCAAAATGATATGTATTTTTCAAAAATAAATAGCAGATCTACAAGCTCATAGTGCGGCACCGAGTGCCGCGCTATGAGCTTGTAGATATCTGGTATTTTTGAATAGCCAAATAAATCTTAAAAGGGCACAGATATGTTCCCGGTCTTAATGGTATTATATAGGGCTTAAGTGGTTCATTCATAATGCATTTTTGTATGTTTTGGGTCCCGGGGAGACGCCACATTTCTCCTTTTTAGCTGGAAAAGTTTGAGAAACACTGACTGCCATAACTCCATCCAGAAGGCTCAGTGTGGTGAGCCCCTCCCTCTCTCTAACCCAACTGTTACTGATTAGGGTTCGATTGCTTCAGCTCTGACGAATGCCTTCTGTTACTTCACGGCCGTTATTTCATAATCGCCGCAACCGATCGCAGCTGCCGTTTGTTTTTCACTCCCATGGCTACGAGGTGGTGGTGAGCCGTCCAGAACACCAGGTTCTCAACGCATGGTTCGAGGAACCACCAGGGGACCAATTGGACCCTTAAAGGGATAGTTCACCCCCAAAAAGACTTTTTTTCTATCGATTAGTGACCCCATGTTTTTGTCGCATTCCTAAGCCAATAATTTGATGACCGGCAGCGGTTCCAGTAGGAGGCACAAAGTCTCCTCTGTGTCTCCTACCGGAACCGCTGCCTACCTGTCCGCTGGTCATCAAATTATTGGCTTAGGAATGCAACAATAACAAAAAAATATCCATGAATTCAAGTCTCCATGGGGTGACATATTTGTTTGGGTGAACTATGCCTTTAACCGGTCTGTGACTCAGAGAATGTATAGGCTTGCGTATAGCCAGACTAAACTATTCCACAATCTCCGAATGCTATGTAGAGTCTGGAACTACACCATGCCGAAAGACGAGAACGGAAGCTGTCATCTGTTCTTCATTTCTGTAGGACTGTATGACGGAAGCATTTGAAAATTGCGGGAGGCAACGGTCTGGCCCGCGAGACTAGAGAGTGTACGTTTGTACACTCTCAGAGTTAAATTTACTTTTTTACAGTGTAGGTCGAGGTCCCAGAGATTCAAATTAAATAAACATGTTATGCAATATGTTATGCATATTAAACTGGGGGTCCTTGAATTGAAACAAGGTTGAGAATCGTGTGTGTGTGTGTGTGTGTGTGTGTGTGTGTGTGTGTGTGTGTGTGTGTGTGTGTGTGTGTGTGTGTGTGTGTGTGTGTGTGTGTGTGTGTGTGTGTGTGTGTGTGTGTGTGTGTGTGTGTGTGTGTGTGTGTGTGTGTCACAAACCACTGGACTGATGCAGCACCATGTTTCTTGTGAACCCTGCCAGTAAGGCCAATTAAGGAAGTAACTCCCCAATCTTTTTTTAGTTTGTAGAACTTCATATAATTTGACACCGGAAGTCAGTGGAGGTCGGATTGGCCTGACACTTTGCCCAATTATGGGGATGACTCATATAGCACTGACTTTAAGTGCATTTATATAGTGCCTTTTATCCACAGCGCTTTACCTCTAAAATAAGGTCAAATCCTCTTTTAACCCATTAAGACCTGGAACGCATCTGTGTCACTTTAGATTTCTTTTGCTATTCAAAAATAGCAGATATACAAGCTCATAGCACGGCACCGAATTGCCTCAGGTCTTAATAGGTTTTCAAATGCGCAACACATTTTGTGTAACCAATAATAATGATTGTTGAAGACCAGGGTAGATGGAGACCTACCATTGGACCAATTCACCACCAGCCACTTGCACCGTTTTGTAAGCCAAACAGGCATTTGAAACGGAACAGTAGCACCATTGAATCGGTTGCTTGTATACCTGCCAAAGTGGCTGCTGGTAGAAAAGACTTGATGTTATGTTGTTCCCACCTTGCAGTAGACTCAGCACTGCAGTCACTTTAACCCATTCCATCCGGGGAAAGCATCTGTGTCATTTTAGATTTCTTTGGGCTATTCAAAAATAGCAGATCTACAAGCTCATGAGCTTGTAGCTCTGCTATTTAGAAAAATCTTGATTTAAAAAAAATATATATATATTTGCGAACATTTGTAACTCAAATCTTTGCTTCTGGGGGGGGCCCTGGAACAAAACATTTTGAGATGGGGGGGGGGCAAATACATACCTAAAAATGTTTTCTAAATCCTAACAGTATGTTGCTATATCAACTGTGCTCCAACTTCTCCATGTCAAGGACCCCCAAAATGATATGTATTTGGCTGGGGACCCCAATCTCAAAATATGTTGTTCCAGGGACCCCCCAGAAGCACAGATCGGAGTTAAAAATGTTCGCTTTAAAACATATCCTCTGCAGCCACTGGTCCTCAAGCCACTGTTCTTGAGCAAGACACTGACTGAACCTCTAACTTCTGTTTGAGGTTCAGTATCTACTGAACCTCTAACTGTTTGAGGTTCTAACTGTTTGAGGTTCAGTATCTACTGAACCTCTAACTGTTTGAGGTTCTAACTGTTTGAGGTTCAGTATCTACTGAACCTCTAACTGTTTGAGGTTCAGTATCTTGCTCAAGAACAATTTGACACTTAAGACCCAGGGGGAGCCGGGGATTGAACCGTGGAACGTGGCTCTGATTCCCAAGCATCCGCTCTACCCCCTGAGCCGCTGCACCACTGACTGTCAGCCCCACGTCAGATGACCAGCGTTGCCACATGTTGTGAGAGAAACAAGCAACCAGGTCTATGAAAACAAGCCCAAAAGAAGCGACTATATCATTGTATCATCATCATCGGCTATTTGGGGGTAAAAAACTGTGAAATGTTTTTGGAACATTTTAACGACACACATCTTGTGTAATGGGAGTCCCTGGCACAAATAAATACATATTCATTTGGGGGGTTCTGACTCCTTGACATGAAAATGTTTGAGGACCACTGGTTTAAATAACATTAGGAAGCAAACTACACTTTAGAAACAAGCCCCAAAAAAACGCAACCCGCGACTTTACAGAAAAACAAGCCCAAAGTCGCTCATAATAAGCAGACCTGGCAACACTGCAGATGACTGACGTCATCTGACTGCCTGGTCACATAAATTCTACAGGGAAGCCATGGCGTGATTAGACGCCGTCTTGTTTTGTGTCTTTTAAATAATCAGACGTGTAATGTTATTCCGTGTGACCTGGT
Organism: Gymnoscopelus braueri; assembly: GCF_963280865.1. NCBI lineage: Eukaryota > Metazoa > Chordata > Actinopteri > Myctophiformes > Myctophidae > Gymnoscopelus > Gymnoscopelus braueri. The sequence continues at coordinate 7,853,617 of NC_137609.1, forward strand.
TGTCCCCACACTGTGACAAAGCTCTCCTATGGCCCAGAGAGCTGTCACATGTGTGGGTGTTTGTTTGTGACACATTATTCACTCACCTCTGTGGGATTACAGGCCTTGTTTCATGTTTGTCAGCACAGCGCTTCCATTCAGCGCAGGCCTCTGAATCATGCTTTTGTTAGCAACGCTCTCCCCTGTAACCTGTGTGTGTGTGTGTGTGTGTGTGTGTGTGTGTGTGTGTTTGTAATTTACTTCTATTACTATACTTGTGAGCAGGACTAAATGTCCAAAGAATAAATAACGCACAGCCCTCCGTTCCTTGGGGCTGAGCCAAACTGTAAGAACAGAATCATTCTGTAAGAACAAAGCGGGGCTCGCAACTCTCTTGTTGAATGCTCCAAAGGTTTTTTTATTTGTGCCAAGTTCTGTCGTAAATAAAAAACCTTTGTAGCAGTCAAGAAGAGTTGCGAGGACTAAATGACCCCACAAGAATAGTATAAATGTATATGTTCCTGGTCTCATCACAAGATATTGTTTTGTGATGTTAAAAATGATTTGGGGAGTTACCACTTCTTTTTTTCAATTCGATACGATACCGATACTTTTGGGGTCGATTATATCGATACCAGTATCGATACGCACACCATTAGTAGCGTTAGGATTAAGAGGTTAGGTAGGTTTAGGGGTTGTGATTGGACTCATACTTAGTTGTGTGCACCAGTGTTATATGCACCGAAAATAGCATTCCGGATTTGGGGTTAGGGTTAAAAAGGCATTTCTTTTTTATGTCATCCATTCAGTCATCAGCTTCAGGCAGGTCTATGGTCTAAAAAAATGCCATTGCTTGCTATTAAAAATGTTGCACAGCTTGAGTGTGCGGAGGCTGCCTTTTATTATTCATTTGGTTTCCTTTTGGCTCCAGCACCTCACCCAAGTTTACTGCAGATGATTGAGCAATGAGCAGCTTTTTTTATTTCTTTAAATGGCATTCATAAAATCGGTGCCCTAAAATGTTGATGTCCTCACTAGTAGGCTAAACGTGTGTGTGTGTGTGTGTGTGTGTGTGTGTGTGTGTGTGTGTGTGTGTGTGTGTGTGTGTGTGTGTGTGTGTGTGTGTGTGTGTGTGTGTGTGTGTGTGTGTGTGTGTGTGTGTGTGTGTGTGTGTGTGTGTGTGTGTGTGTGTGTGTGTTCTCCTCCTGCAGACTGGCAGATTGCCACCCTGGTCCTGCTGGTGACCGGTGCCGTGGCAACGCTGGTGGCGTTCCTGGTGGCCCTCATCTCCCTATGCCGAGGGACACAGAGACGACACTATCGCCTGGTGGCCGTCTTCCTGCTCACTGCAGGTGAAAGGACTGACTTCTTTCTTTCTCACTCACTCTCTTGTGCTACATGTCAGTCTCTCGCCTCATAACACATAACGTGTGCAAATGTGACCAAATGGAGCCTTTGCAGCCATTTGGTTACATTTGTTACTGATATACAAGCGAGTGCCGCGCTATGAGCTTGTACTGTAGATCTACAATACTTTTTTAAATAGTGGAATATGTGTGCAAATCTTTGAATATGTTTTAAAGCAAACATTTTCATATACATATTATATTCAAAGATTTGCAAAAATCTTTGAATAGCCAAAGAAATCTTAAAATTACACATATGCGTTCCCGGTCTTAATGGATTAAATCTGTTACTTCACGGCCATATTAAATCGTCGCAACCGACCGCACGATACATTTTGTGTGAAAGTGACCTGTGTCACTGTCTTTGGCTTTGTTTAAAAGTTAACCAAATATATAGAATGTAAAAGACGGGTGTTTTTCAAGGACCATACCGGCGTCACTACGTCACTGTCTATTCACAGCTTTGGCCACAACGTTGGTCTGTAAACATAGAGCATTTTTTCCCCGTAAATGACGGTTCCGTGGTTTTGTACTTAACCATGAAGGAATAGGGTTGTGTGCTCCACATATGGCACTACAACTTCTATACAGACAGGCCTTCTTGTTCCTGAGAAGACTGAATGTGAGTGCTGCTGCTGCTGGGACAGAGGAATGAGGCGTTTTGGGGTGAGCTCACTCTCTGTGGTGTGGAACGGAGAGTCCCATGTGAGCCTCAGTGAACTAGCTCTCATGCCAAAAAAAGGCAGCCGCAGCATGATCACACTTACCCCAAAAAAATGTGTTCCCACAGGCTCCCAACTAACAGCCTCTCTCTCTCTCCCTCGCCCGCCACTACACCACCCTTGTTGCTTTAAAATGGGCTTCTCTCTTTGGAAGTGTTGTAGGGGGTAAAGTCGGATTTATACGACACTGTTGTGTGCTGCTGAACATAGCCGATCTACAAGCTCACAACGTGTTGTGATGCAATTTACAATTTAGACATTTAGCAGATGCTCTTAATCCAGAGCGATTTACAAAAGATAATACATCAAATGTATAGAGACAGTGTTATACCTCAGTAGCCTCACATCACATCACATCAGTATAAACATTATAATACCTAAGAAATTACAATATATAGGCCTACATTGAAACTATACAAACTTTGGGATGCCAGGTCAACAAAGTCATAAGACTGCATGGTCGTCAAGGCGAGGGAGAGTGCTACGGGCTAAAGTGGAGTCTGAAGAGGTGAGTCTTCAGATTACAGTGGAAAATTGGGGTCTGCAGTTCTAACTGCAATGGGGAGTTTGTTCCACAGTTTTTTGGGAGCCAGAAGGGAGAAGAGTCTGGGAAGTGTGGAGCGTTGTAAAGTAAAGTAAAGTAAAGTAGTTATTTTCGTCCCACGCTTAAGGCTGCAGTTGAACCAATATATATATACTGTTAAATTAAATGTATTGGATCAAACTAAATGTTTAAAGAGCCTTAAATGTGTTTTTTTGTGGTTTGTTTTAGCTGATTCCACTTATGCCTATGTGTGGTACATATTTCACAACTTTTAGTCACTGAGTCAAATTTAAAGCTGTATTTCCTACCTGAGATTTGAGCTTTTAAGGAGTACAGTATATGAAACTTTCTGCTCTTTCTGTCCCGAAGGCAACTAAGCAACATGTAAAGACGGCCCGGCCATGCCAGGCGGTGTCAGGCCGTGCTGATGTATGCCTCCCGTTTCAAAACAAACTAGTTCTCCCTCACACTACGCTACGACTCGCAACGATCGATTTGCCCGCCGTTCGTCAACGTGTTAGTTTGCAGTCGTTGGTTGGTGTGTGTGTTCTTGGTGCTTCGTGGATTCTCAACAGTCGGAAGCACTGGCAAACAAATTGCAGTCTAATCGAACCGCATTTCTAACACCAGCAATTAAGCACATCCTCTCACAGACACAGAAATAGAAATATATAAAAACAAACAGGCGTAACAGCCACGACCCGCAAGCTCAAATCTGTGCTGACACAGCTGTGAGGATTCTCTGGCCAATCAGTACTCACAGACTTTACACGACACCATTTAGTTCTAGTTCAGCACCAAAAGAGTGGGGTCCTTGCCGGATGCACCACTTTCTCACTCACTCTCTGCACCACTTTCTCACTCACTCTCTTCTGCTACATGTCAAGTCTCTCACCTCATAACTCATGATGTGTTTAAATGTAGCTACCGGGTTCCTTGCATATGGAAACGACCGCAAGTGCTATATGGAAACCCGGCATATTTCAGGATTCGCTCATGACCTTTTTCCACCACGATTCCAACAAAATCTCCTATTGAGCCGTGGCAGTACTGTGAGGTCTAAAAGAATAAAAGTCTGCTCAACAGCAATGCTCCTAAAAGTGTTTTTTTTTACTTTAAAACACAGAAAGTGTAAACCTTTTAGGACCAATGCTGTTGTGCAGACTTTTATTCTTTTAAACTGTTACCCTGTGTCCAGCACCAGCGACAAACTGGATGTGTGCAACCCACTTCTGAACCCACGTCTCTCACTTTGGTAGCCAACCAGTGTGTAGTAGGCCTACACCAGAATAAAAGCAGGAGCACCGCAAGCGTAAACACAGTGAATGGAGAACAAGCGGCTACTTTATGCTACTTGACTTGCTGCTGCGTGTGTGTGTGTGTGCCTCATTTGTACTGAAAACCCCCCCAAAACAAAACCTAAGAGCGTAGAAATAATCAGACCACATGGAAACATGGGTTCACTGTTCTTCAGAGAGAACTGAGAGCTCATTGGCTGTTGATGCTCACGTAGACACAAGAATCCACCCCGTGACTGGAAAGGAAATCCAACCGATTTGTTTAAGTCTTTGAACTACTGTTCTCTGGCAAAAAATAACCGATCTACGAGCTCAAAACGGGTTGCATTGTGACACGTTGTGATCTCTGTAGATCTGCTGCGTTCTGTATTTTTAGAACATATTTTTGCAAATGTTTGCCTAATAATGATATGCCCAAAAAAGGGCTGCCAGGTTGAAAGTGTTTAAACAGTTTTTAGTATCTGTTAACGCAGCTCTAGGGGAAGTCACACTACTAAAAACGTCTGATGGTTTTGGGGGCCGCACGCTGTCTACGTGCTGCCAGACCAGAGCCAAGGCCCACAGTGAGTCTGTCTGTGGAACCACTGACGCATTGGGTTCAACGTGAAGCCAATATTATACAGCATGGTTTCCAAACAACGGTCAAAACACAACCGCAGCCTCGCTTATAAACCTTGTGCCCTGACCCAAGTTTGCCAGAGTTTCCAATACAAATTTGGACTATGTAACAAAGAGATGTCCTGTTTATGGAATCAACATTAAAAAATGCTCCCGACCTCAGTCTGAATTGATACTTATATCGCTGTTGTCGGGCCGAAACCTCTTATCTCCATATTATTTACTTTTTGTGTTTTTTTTTGTAAATGAATGCCCTACTTGATCATACTACAGCGTCGCACAAAAGCAGAAAGTAGCAGATCTGCAAGCTCGAAGCGCGGCGCAAAGCGGCGCGTTTTGAGCTTGTAGATCTGCTGCTTTTGCTGTTTTGGATTTTGAATCCTGAAAAGTAAGTTTTGGACATATGAGGTTTCCACCTGACAGAGACGTTATGTTAAACTGAAGTCTTTTCTGACCCTGCCTAAGTGTGTCAAGGAATGAAAAATAAGACAAAACGCAGGAGCAGCAGACAGTGACATTTAAACGCAGCAAAAAAAATCCTGAGGGTTACCTTTGACTCTTGGGTTACTTGGGACAATGGAACCCTTACAGGTTCCCCCTGCCTTCTTTTTGCGTACAAGTAATCTTTGTCTTGTTCCGTCCATCTGGGCCGGGGGCCGTCTTTCAAAGGGACCAGTGTGAACGGGGTCTAAATTGCAGGGGACGTAATCTCCGTGGCTTTGGCTGTTTTCCATTTAGCGAAAACATGCAGAATCGCAGATGCAGTGTTTTCCTTTCCGTGTGTGTGTGTGTGTATGTAATTGCCTGGAGGGGCCCTGTGAGAATAATGTCTCCCCTTATAGCTGCAGGAACCGACGGGCGAACAGCAAGTGGGGAGGAGGTTGTGGAGTCCTTGTGTTAAAACCACTTAAAGTGCCTCTCTGGACTTTGCAAACCAGTGGTGGACAAAGTACTCAAGCCTGCAGTCAAATAATTACTCGACTACAAGGGAAAGTTGTTTAGTCCAATGTGTGCTTGAGTTAAAGTACTGGAGTAATTGGCTTTTACAAGATGCTTACAGTATGTATTCAAAAGTAAATGCTTTTGGAAATACTATACACACGCTATACGTTACGCTTTTGACACGTTGTCGGCTTGTAGTTGTCGGCTATTTACGCCAAACGTTAGCCCCAGAATACTGACGCTAGGGTTCAAGTGGTTAAACGCCCCCTTTTTAGTAGTAAGCGTATAGCTCCTCTCCGCTCAGCTTGTGGAAGTGCCGTGCGGTATGTGTGTGTTTTCGTCAGCCAGAAATATGAGCTCAGCAGTCAGTCAGTCAGCCAGGCTCAGGCTGGGCTGCATCAACACCACGGTCTGCATTCTTGGGCAGAGAAATGTCTTCCCCGCTGCACGCTCCATCTGTCCTGCAGCAGGGAAGGAAAGGAAAGGTGGTGCAGAGAGAGAGGGAGAGAGGGAGGAAGAGAGAGAGTGCTCTGGAAATTACACAACCCCCCCTTGTGTCTTTTAGTAGGCCTTTGTACTACGGCTGCTGCTGGCACGGCACGCCAGGGCCGCCGAGCAATTAATGGAAAAAAGAAATTGCTAAACGCGAAAAGGAACTACTGCTATTTTCCAAACTGTAGAGTCTGCAGTAAATTCAATTCCATGTGGGAGGGGGAGGGGGAGGGGAGGGGGGGGTGGCCTTGGGTTACAAACTGGTCTTCTAAAAGGTATTCTAGCGCTGTCAGGATCAACTTTGTTGTTTGTCTGATCACTGGTTTACAGGTGTAAAGATGTTTTTTGGGGTGTGCCCCATCGTTTGCAGTTTTCGTGAGAAAGGGAGGAGGATGGAGATGTCGAAAAACACAGGATTAGACAGGTCAAATAATAAGAGATGCATACATACAGTACATACATCGTTGCTGTCGGTTCTAACTTAAAAAATAATAATAATAATAATTAATGCCCTACTTGATCATGCTACAGCGTCACACAAAAGTATCAAAAGTAGTTTTGAGCTTGTAGATCAGTTTGATATGCATTAGATAGCATTATGTGTATCTCCATTTGTACACTCTCTGACTTAGAGACAGGTGAAGGTCCTTTTGGTTCCTAACTATCAATCGTTTAGCTGGGGACCCCCTGGATCCACCTCAAATACCCTTCTGAGGTCCCTGGACCCACATAGAGAACCACTGCCGTAAACAGTGCAACAAAAAAAAAGTTGCAAATGATCTTGTAGATTTTCTACTTTCGGTGCAGGACACCGACGCGCGTATATAATAAGCATTATAAGAAAGCAGCACAGCCGGCGGAGGAGGGGCTATCAAAGGGTTGCGTATTAATTAACCCAATAAGACCGAGAAAGCATGCTTCTGGGGGTCCCTGGAACAAAATATTTTCATATGGGGGTCGGCGGCCAAATACATATAATTTTGGGGGTCTTTGACATAAAAAGGTTTGAGAACAACTGATTATAGCAACATACGTTTTTTCAAAAAACTTTTAGGATTTAGAAGAGATTTGTTGAATCCCCAGAAGCAAAAATTTGAGTTACAAAAAAGAGATATGTTCAAAGATTTGCACACATTTTCTAAAAATAGCAGATCTACAAGCTCATAGCGCGGCACTCGGTGCCGCACTATGAGCTTGTAGATCTGCTATTTTTGAATAGCCAAAGAAATAAATGACACAGATGCTTTCCCGGTCTTAATGGGTTTGAATGGATCATCGATATGACTTCTCGTGTGGAGCATAATAACTAAAAATAAGCCCTGCGAGTGGCAAGGTGCAAGGTTTTTTTATTGTCTCTCATTCGCAGTCGAGAATACCGCTTTGAAAAAATTGCATATGTCCCCCAAAATGGTTCTGCCTCATAGCGCACACAGTGCGCTACAGTTTAAACCCATAAAAAAAGGAATTGTAGCCACCGGTATTCAAGCAGACCACAGTGTGCCTCTGCTCTGTGCACATGCACACACACACACACACACACACACACACACATGCGTGCGGCGTGCGTGCACACACTCACTGACTCACTCACTCACTCTCACGCACACACACGCGCGCGCTCACTCGCTCAACGCTGCCAAGTCATTTAACCACAATCTCCATGGGGAGATTTGGCTCTTGGATGGCTTTAAAAGAAGTCATTAGTGTGATAGCAGGGTTAAAGTTATTGCACCTCTGTGGTTGAACGCATTGATGTGGATTGTTAGACAGTCGTCCGCAAGGCAAGCACACTGGAATGGAATACATGGAGGTGGAAAGACAGGAAAATAAATGGTGTTGTACTATAAAGAGCAGCGGGCGGACAAAGTACCGAACTCCAGTACTTGAGTCAAACTATAGATACAAATTATGTACCGGAGTGCATGCTTAAGTATTCAAAAGTACATGCTTTTAAAAATACCAACTATTCAAATGTGCAAATTACATTGCTATGTTATAGTTTTGAAATTTCCCCCCAAAATTGTGACAATAGTAGATCTACAAGCTCACAACGTGTTGCATACTCACATTGTGATCCGTTGTGAGCTTGTAGATCTGCTATTTCTTTTATTATAATAGGCCTTACATATAGGGCTTAAGTGGCTAATTCATAATGTACTTTTTCCTTTCCTAGAAATGTAGTTGAGTCAAAAGCACAATATCTGCCTTTGAAATGTTGTGCAGTAAAGGTCAATATGGATCCAGAAATATAAATACTCAAGTAAAGTACAGTTACTAAAAAAAATTACTTCAGTACTGTACTCAAGTAAAGTACTGTACAGCATAGCAAAATCACAGTTCCAATAGAGTTGATGGGAAGCAGATATGGTGTAATTGGGCCTGGTGTATCTTGATTCTTGCCTTGTTTTGACACAATTCCTGTTTTTAAACTATTTATTTAGACGGGCCCATAAAAAAATAGCCTTCATTTCCTCATTGATAGTCTTTTACGGGAATTGTAGATCAGCGTCCTGCAAATTTGATTTGGAACCGTTTCCACTTGAGCGATATAATCATGCCGTTTTCGCCCTGAGCAATTACCGTCAGTGTGCTTGTGAATAATATGGAACTTCAAGGCTCTGACAGATGGAAAGCAACAAAGGCAATCACATCAGTGACCACTTGTTTACCTGACAGGTGGGAGAATTTGAAGTGTCAAAACATCTCTATTTGGCTACTTTGACATCATATAGAGCAGAACAGAACAAGTTGTTCTCCTTATCAATTATGTTTGCCATTTAAAGTGCTGACATCACCAGCTCACCGTGCAAAGGGAGACGGAACTACTGTGGAAGTAGTTCCACAAACAAACCTATTATTATCATTCAGAATCTGTGCAGACCTTCGTCTCATTTAATTTAAAAACGCACTTGTGTTTCTCAGGATAATTTAGACAAACATACATACACACACTGCAATAAAAGTACGACCTCGTCATTGCTGGGAGGCCATGTATAATATACGTTTTGGCGGTCGGTGCCCCGCGCCGAGGTTTGAAAATAGAACGGAGGTATGAAAGAGGCGTGGAATCGTTTTGACGAGCCCACTTGACATCTCCAGTTTGACTACAGCTATTAAAAACAATGGATGCGTTGTGGGGCTGGCCTAGTGGTTAAAGCGCATACCATAGGCTCTATTGCAGCCTGACAGCAAGTCGCGGGTTTGACTCTCGAGCCAGATGACCTTTGCTGCGTTTCTTTTTTTTAAAACTTGTGTTTGTTGAGCACCATGTTTGCATTGCAGATGGTGTATAACATGAACAGAGAGAGAAAATGAAAATAAATAAATGACATTTGGAAATAATAATAAAAAAGATAATACAATCAAATAAAAAATAAAAAAAATCATTCCTCCTTTCCTCTCTTCTGTACAGTCATTTGTTTGGGTCCTTTTTTTTTTTGCCTTTGCTGCGTTTCTCTCCCTGTCTCTCTCTCTACTGTGTACTATCAATAAAGAACGAAAAGTCCCAAAAATATATTTAAATGATTTTTTGTTGCGTTAAGTGAGTGTCCGACGCCGTCTGTCTGTCGGGGTCTTTCCACTCAGTTTCTCCAGGTGAGCTGCTCAATGGTAGCCAGCAGAGGAAATCACTGGTCATACTTGGAATATCTCGGGCGTGAATGTGTGTAACTTGGCGCTTGTCCACTGCATGGTGTTACTACTGGCTCAACTCAAATCAACTCTACCTGACTCGCTTTTGGTAGCAGGTACTTTGTTTTCCACAGCGGATAAATAATGATTGAACAAGTTTCTTCAAAAACATTGTTTGGGAAGCCGTTTCAAATGTCTTAACCGTTCTTGCATTTCGGTGCCAATCCAGACTTTATTGAAAAACCACATAAATCCTATACTTAGCTGACTGCATTTCCAAGGGCTCTATTACCAGGGCCCCTTCGGTTTTTACAATACTCTAAAATATCTTCACCGAAAATACGTCTTTTTCACCAGATGTTAGCCCCTGAATAGGAATGCTGGGGTTCGAGTGTTTTTTTAAAACGACGTGTTACACTGGTTGTCAGGGCAACAGCTTCAGCTGTCAATACAATACAACTTATATAATTGGGGTGGTTGTATTTTGTCTCCCTGCTCCTCTATTGAGACATGCAAATTTTGACCTGATGGTTAAATTCATCCCCTGAGCAAGCAGGCAGTCAGGCTCTATTAGCTCAGTGGTAAAATGAATGCTGCACTTGTGCAGGAAACCGGGGGCCTGTTCCTCAAAAGGTGAATTAAAAAAGCCTGGCCTTAAGCCAAATCCAGGCTTGACAAAGTCGGGTCCGAAAAGCCTCGTTTATTCCGTTCCTCAGACGCCAAGCCAGGCTGAAAAGGAGCAACTTTGTCGAGCTAGGCTATGTCAAGCCAGGTTTGAAAATAGAACGGAGGTATGAAAGAGGCGTGGAATCGTTTTGACGAGCCCACTTGACATCTCCAGTTTGACTACAGCTATTAAAAACAATGGATGCGTTGTGGGGCTGGCCTAGTGGTTAAAGCGCATACCATAGGCTCTATTGCAGCCTGACAGCAAGTCGCGGGTTTGACTCTCGAGCCAGATGACCTTTGCTGCGTTTCTTTTTTTTAAAACTTGTGTTTGTTGAGCACCATGTTTGCATTGCAGATGGTGTATAACATGAACAGAGAGAGAAAATGAAAATAAATAAATGACATTTGGAAATAATAATAAAAAAGATAATACAATCAAATAAAAAATAAAAAAAATCATTCCTCCTTTCCTCTCTTCTGTACAGTCATTTGTTTGGGTCCTTTTTTTTTTTGCCTTTGCTGCGTTTCTCTCCCTGTCTCTCTCTCTACTGTGTACTATCAATAAAGAACGAAAAGTCCCAAAAATATATTTAAATGATTTTTTGTTGCGTTAAGTGAGTGTCCGACGCCGTCTGTCTGTCGGGGTCTTTCCACTCAGTTTCTCCAGGTGAGCTGCTCAATGGTAGCCAGCAGAGGAAATCACTGGTCATACTTGGAATATCTCGGGCGTGAATGTGTGTAACTTGGCGCTTGTCCACTGCATGGTGTTACTACTGGCTCAACTCAAATCAACTCTACCTGACTCGCTTTTGGTAGCAGGTACTTTGTTTTCCACAGCGGATAAATAATGATTGAACAAGTTTCTTCAAAAACATTGTTTGGGAAGCCGTTTCAAATGTCTTAACCGTTCTTGCATTTCGGTGCCAATCCAGACTTTATTGAAAAACCACATAAATCCTATACTTAGCTGACTGCATTTCCAAGGGCTCTATTACCAGGGCCCCTTCGGTTTTTACAATACTCTAAAATATCTTCACCGAAAATACGTCTTTTTCACCAGATGTTAGCCCCTGAATAGGAATGCTGGGGTTCGAGTGTTTTTTTAAAACGACGTGTTACACTGGTTGTCAGGGCAACAGCTTCAGCTGTCAATACAATACAACTTATATAATTGGGGTGGTTGTATTTTGTCTCCCTGCTCCTCTATTGAGACATGCAAATTTTGACCTGATGGTTAAATTCATCCCCTGAGCAAGCAGGCAGTCAGGCTCTATTAGCTCAGTGGTAAAATGAATGCTGCACTTGTGCAGGAAACCGGGGGCCTGTTCCTCAAAAGGTGAATTAAAAAAGCCTGGCCTTAAGCCAAATCCAGGCTTGACAAAGTCGGGTCCGAAAAGCCTCGTTTATTCCGTTCCTCAGACGCCAAGCCAGGCTGAAAAGGAGCAACTTTGTCGAGCTAGGCTATGTCAAGCCAGGCTGTGTCCAGCCAGGATAATGAAGCCAGGCTGAATGGGCGGCGATTCGCCGACGACGTATTTCTATAAAAGACCATGAACTCGAGCGCAGATTCCTTGAACTTGACCAATCATGGCAGCGGGGAACAAAACTCGAGCAGCGTTTTTCTCTGTGGCCGAACAGCAGCAGCTCATGCAAGCATATGAGGAACAGTGAAACATGTTATCAACAGAAAAGGAAACACGGCCGTTATTAATAAATCCAGGGAGAAAGCGTGGCAAAGTATATTGCAAACACACACAGAGTGTTTGATTGTACTATCTTTATAATTTGATTGTATTATCTTTTTTATTATTATTTCCAAATGTCATTTATTTTTTTATTTTTTAAACACACACAGAGTGGGGGGGGGGGGGGGTTGACCGCGACGGGATGAGCGGGGGACGGGACGAGACACGCAATAACCCCCACATTTGCAAGACCACTTTGGTAGAGGTTTGGGTTGTGTAGTTACCTTGCCAGCAGCCATCATGATGTAACTCCAAAGGTGGACAAGAAATAAAAAACAATTTCTCCATTGACTAGAAATTGATAATTTAAAATATGCTCCTTATTGACTTACACAGAGGCTCCTTTAAACCCGTAACTAATAATTTATATATATATTTAAATATATATATATATATTATATTATATATATATATATATATATATATATATATATATATATATATATATATATATATTATATATATATATATATATATATATATATATATATATATATATATATATATATATATATGTGTATATGTATGTGTTAGACATTTTTTATAATATTTAAAAAAAATTGGTAATATATTATCAAACATCTAACAACAGTATGAACTATAGTGTTAACAGAGTGACAATGACATATCACATGAGTCATTGTGAAACAATTATGATTCATGGTCACACACTATTTCAGTAATATAATTACATTGATTATATCTTATTGTATTGATTTCATTTTATTTGAATGCAGGGTCATTAAAATGAGTCCATATACAAACACATGTTTTGAATTAACTGTGGAAAAACTTGAAGAACAAGGCACTGGATTAAGTAAGCTTGGCTGTTAGCCTGCTCCTGACCAGGCTAACTTCACAGCTAAATTGCCATGGTAACTAAGCTAGGCTTGCTTCAATTCTCTTTTGAGGAATCGGATAAGGCTAAACTTAGCCAGGGTGAACTGGCTAAACTAATCTTCAAGATAATTCACCTTTTGAGGAACCGACTCAGCTCTAATCCTGGCTAAATTAAGCCAGGATAGGTGGTAAAGCCAGGCTTTAGCTCTAATTCACCTTTTGAGGAACAAGCCCCAGGTTCAAATCCGGGCTAGAAGAGGAAAGTTACATTATTACAGTTTAACCCATTCAATCTGGGAAAGCATCTGTGTCACTTTAGATTTCTTTGGCTATTCAAAGATAGTAGATATACAAGCTCATAGCACGGCACAGAGTGCCAGAAAACAGTTTTATTAGCCTTCAAAGCACAACAGTAATTGCTTCCAAGCTGCATTCAAATGAAAGAAAACCGCTAGAGCTAGAACAAACATTAAAAGGAGATGTACTGTACATCGGTTATCACAAGAGAAATATGGAATAGTTGTGATAACGACCTAAAGATGTGCAGTTCCATCTATAAATTCAAGAAAATGTTTAAAGATAATATAGTGGGTAAATATAAAACTTCATTATAAACCATAAAATATTATTTCTAGTATGTGCAAAGACAAATGTTGTCTTTGTCTTTGTTTTGTCTTGAGTATCGATGTTTTGTTATTGTTTGTTTTTAGTATATTATAAGGGTAGGCATTATAAGCTACGGCCAAGTATTGTTTTTTTTTCTTTGGTAATGTTTGCTAACTCTGTACATGGGTTAAGACCGAAATAAACTATTCATTCATTCATTTGTAATTTATTTTTATTTTATGTGTTTTGTGTCGTTGCAGTGGTGCTGCAGGCCTGTGCACTGGTCCTCTACCCCATCAAGTTCATCGACGGCACCGTCCTGCAGACGTACCACGAGTTCAACTGGGGCTACGGCCTGGGCTGGGGGGCCACCATCTTCATGCTGGGGGGGGGCATCCTCTTCTGCCTGCGCACGGACATATATGAGGACGCCACCTACTGAGACACAACCTTTCAACACACCGTCAGGACGGACACAGACCTTTTCACAACGTTGGGACACACGCACAGACCTTTTTTCCCACAATGTCAGGACACACGCACAGACCTTTTTTCACAACGTCAGTCAGGACACACGCCGCAGACCTTTCACAACGTCAGGACACACGCACAGACCTTTTTTCACAACGTCAGGACACACGCACAGACCTTTTACGCGCTGGGACACACGCACTGCGCTCACAGCAGGGGTGCTGCTTAACACCGCAGGGACCCCCCAAATGTCAAGGCTGCGGATGGACGGATGGACCCCCATCTGAAAAGAGTTTGTGCCAGAGGGGGGGACCCCCAAAAGAGAATATTTATGTTTTAAAAGAAATCAAAATTATTCAAAAATTTCCCGACATTTTCGATATTAAAAAAAAATTCAAACTATTCAGAAATGGCAGATGTACAAGTTTGCGGCACGGCACAACATGACGCGCTGTGAGCTTGTAGATCTGCTGTTTTTGAATAGCCAACATAATGGATAAAGTGGTTAAAATGATTGTGATGCTATGTTAACTAATTTAGCTGGGGACCCCCTGGAACCCCAAGGACCCCACTTTGAGAACCAATGCCTCACAGTCTCTCTCTCCCTCTCTCTCTCTTTCTCTTTCTCTTTCTCTTTCTCTTTCTTTAGGGCTGCAACTGTCGATTATTCCATTGATTGCTTTTTTTTTTTCGATTCATCGAATAATCCCAATAAATAGTGAAAATAGCAGATCTACACGCTCTCAGTGCAACGTCTTGATAGCTTGCTATTTTCAAAAACGTTGATCATTTTTAAAGTTTTTTTTACATTAACCAGTACCACTCGAACCCTCGGATCCCTATTCTGGGGGGAACGTTAGCCGAAAATAGTCGATCTACAGTACGTCTGTTTTACAAGTATTTAAGTATTGACGGTTTAAGTGGTTAAATGTCTGAAAATGTAGTTAGCGGGGATCCCTGCTTCATCTCTTTCACAGCTAAGGGGTCCTTGGCCTGAAAAACGTTGAAGACCCCTGGCGTCCCCCCCAGCCCAGAGTGAGGTCTCAGGTTGAGGTCGAAACCCCCCGGAGAGATTTCTGGACGGGGTTTGAACCGCTGGTCTCTCCAGACCTTTCTACAGCACACTGCCCTCTGGAAAAACCCTTGTGTTTGGTCAACCCACAACAAACTGGCGGATGATTTTGTTTTTAAAGGGACTGATTTTTTTTTAGCTCTTTTTTTTTCTCTTTTCTTTTGTATTCTGTTTTTTTGTAGCGTTCTGTGACAATGAAGTGTTGTTAAATGTATCGACGATGCTGTCGTTTTATACTTGCTAAATAATTGCTGATCGACGACCAGATAGGGAACTGTGGGGGGACTGCAGCCTTGTTGTAAAGCCTCACATCTTCTCCTTCATAGCTTGAAAACATATTTACTTTTTTGCTGTGTCCTCCTTCCAGGACAGCTGGTATAGTGTAAAGTAAAACCAGTGCCACTGACACGTCCTATAGAGCAGTGGTTCCCAAACAGTGGGTCGAGACCCATTTGTGGGTCGCGGACCCATTTTTATGGGTCGCGACTCGCAAGTAAATATCCCTTTTTTTCTTTTTACAATTATTCATAAAAAAATTTCTAAATTCCATAAAAAAAAATACATTAAAAAAACTTTAGGAGTAGTGAAAATAGCAGATCTACAAGCTCACAACGCGTCGCGATGTGACGCGTTGTGAGCTTGTAGATCGGCTATTTTCACTAGTTTGGGTCCCGGGAAGGCATGAATTTTCTCTTTTGGGTCACGACCAAAAAGGTTTGGGAACCACGTGCTCTGGAGGCCCACTCTGGTATCACGTTGCTGTAGTAGTAGTGTGTTGGTAAACTGTACACGGATGAAGCATTGTAACCATTTCTACTGGGAGAAAAAAAGCACTTATATGCATTTGTAAAAGTTATTATGGCAAGTAAAACTAATAAAGGTACACTGCAAAAGAAAAACGATATTTAATAATTTAATGTTGTGTTGCACTGCCAATAGTTTTAAAGGGATAGTTCACCCCCAAAATGACTTTTTCTATCGATTAGTCACCCCATGGAGACTTGGATGTTTTTTAGTTTTTGTCACATTCCTAAGCCAATAATTTAATGACCGGCAGCGGTTCCGGTAGGAGACACAAGAGTCTCCTTTGTGTTCTACCGGAACCGCTGCCTAGTAGTGCCTACCGGTCCGCTGGTCCAAATTATTGGCTTAGGAATGCGACAAAAACTAAAAAAATATCCATGAATTCAAGTCTCCATGGGGTGACTATTCGACAGAAAAAATGTTTTGGGTGAACTATCCCTTTAACCCCTTTGTACCGTTTTAAAGGGTCGGTATATCTAGAAATCGCATGCCTAAAACAGCAGATCTGCAAGCTCACACTGCATCGCATTGCAACGCGTTACGAGCTTGGGGATCGGCTATTTTTCGGTGAGCCGACACTGGTACGCATTAAGCATTATAAGGAAGCACCGCAGCCAGCCGATGTATAGGGACCATCATCACAGCACTGGTGAAGGAATGCATATTTGTGGACTTCTTTGCGTGGAGCATAATAACAGTTTTAGCCCCACTAGCAGCACGGTTCTGAGGTTTTTATTGTCACATGCACTTAAACAATACAGCTGTGGCAACAGTGCAGGCCGGAAAATTATAGAGCCTCCCTCAATGGCGTGTGACAACATTTAAAATACAATGACCAGATCAAACCGTCGATAAAGCAAAACACTGTGGAATTAGCCTGTGTCTGTGTGGGGCTGCAGAAGTAAATCTGTGGATTGTGAGACTGTAGTCCTGTAAAATCTGTGTATGGCCTTATATAATATATACAGTGTAATGCAGTGGCACACGTCACAAAAGTAGCTGCCGTGACGTCAGTTAAGTGAACCGTGCAGTATAAATAATACTGAATAGGTTCATAGGTTTGCGCCCCCCCATCCAGTTATTTTTACACTGGCACGGGACGCAGTCCAAAGGAAGAGACTAGAAAAACAACATAAACAAGACAAAGAAGACTAGACTAGGACAACAAGAACTCAGTCACCAGTGGTGGAAAAAGTACTCAAATATTTTACTTAAGTAAAAGTATCAATACTGCAATGTAGAAGTACTCTGTTACAAGTACAAAGTCCGGAATTCAAAATTTACTTGAGTAAAGGTAAAAAAGGTATTGGTATCAAAATGTACTTAAAGTTGTACAATGCAGAATCACAAATAACGATTTTTAGCAACCTCTGTTGGTCACTACCGTCACTGCATACAATTTCCCTAGTCCTCGATTACCCAGAATTCCATTCGTTTTCACCGGAAGCGTTTCAAAAAGCGATCTTTTAATTGTTTTATACTATCTACGGATCGTTTCTCTTAGCCAGTGGAGCATTAGTTACCATGAGCTGTGCTTTCTTTTTCTGTTCTTTTTCGATCTTCCAATCCTACATTATCTTAAAATCAGCGTGAGGTTCCTTTTTGTTAATAGCGCGGTAGTTCCTGGCCAAACAGGAAACCGTTGCGGTAGTTCCTGAGGACGTAATTTAACCAACCTTTCAACCTGAAGTCCCTGTTTTGGGCATGTCAAAAAATAGCGAATATAGCAGACCTACAAGCAAAGTATAAAATAGGGCTTCAATTGTTGAGGAACTGAAAGAATGTTGATATAACATGCCGTGTATAAATATTAGAGTTTAATATAGAGTTTACATATTTCCAATCGCCATGCCAACGGAAAGAAGATTGACACTTCTATAAATACTGTTTGTGTGTTTGTGTGTTGCCCCTTTATAGATCTGACCTCTCAGGAATGTGTGTGTGTGTGTGTGTGTGTGCGTGTGTGTGTGTGTGTGTGTGTGTGTGTGTGTGTGTGTGTGTGTGTGTGTGTGTGTGTGTGTGTGTGTGTGTGTGTGTGTGTGTGTGTGTGTGTGTGTGTGTGTGTGTGTGTGTGTGTGTGTCAGTGGGTAGAGGTGACATGGTTACATGTTCAAAGTGCAGAGGGAACATACATGACGAGCCTTTCAATGGCATGATGCTACCATGTGACGCTGGTGTCATGTCCCCCCCACACACACACACACACACATAAACACACACATAAACACACACACACACACACACACACACGTTTGTGAGTTTGTATTACTATACTTGTGAGGACATCAACGTATTAGGGCGGCGATTTTATGAATGCCATTTAGAAAGATTTGGGCATTTTAAACCGTAAGCCTAAAGCCGAAAATGTTTTGGTGCACGACACGGGCGCACAACTAAATCATGCATAATTCCTACCCAAAACCCTGAACCTAATCTAAATGTCTATAATCCTAACTCTAACCACAACCTGAATAATTTGGTAACCCTTATTATCTCTAAAAAATATTTTAAAACCTTAAATCAACCATTCTTCTCCTGGTCCTCACGTATCTATTTTTCATGTTCTAGGCCTACTATACTATAAACTCCTGTTGTACTGCAGCCAATAGCATGTTTCAGTACTATGACACTTTACATTAGTCTGACTCTTAGTCTTAATGCAGTCGGTGTACTATTGATCTGTGCGTTAATCCCCGTCGGAATGGCGACGCAAGCATAGTAGTCAATGAAATCTCCACAACCACTTAAGCCTTCACACGGCATAAAATATAGCTGATCTCCACGCTCATGTCCCTGTGACATACCAGTGTAATGTCCGGGGGGTGTACTTTATATATCAGGCTGCCCTCAAACTATATGGAAAAAGGAGATAACCTCCTGACCTTTGAGCGGCACAAGGCTACTTACTTACAGTACATGCTTATACGATGTATTGTGAGCTTGTAAATCTGCCAAAAAATTAAAGGCAATTTTTTTAAACATTTTTATAAATTTTCCGCCTATAATGACATGCCAAAAATAGGGACGCCATGCTTACTTGTTTACATGTTTACTTTGAAATGTTTTGTAGTTTTTGAGATATTTAACTTTTAAAAAGTGCATCTGAAAACCAGCAAGGACATCTTTCCAACTTGTACCTGGCGCTTTTACCTTTATCTAATCTTTCAGTGAAGAGCACGCAAGTGAAGAGAATAAGTAAGAACACCGTGGTGCAGTGGTTTAGATACAGGTAACCAGAACGTTCCCGGTTCAAATCCAACTGGGACTTTTTTCCAACTTTTACCTGACTCTTGCACCTTTATCTAATCTTTCACTGAAGAGCGTGCAAAAGACCAGAGGAAGTACAGTATGAACCATGGTGAAGCAGTGGTTAAGATACAGGCCTTGCACACAGAAGGTCCTGAGTTCAAAACCAGCAAGGACATCTTTCCAACTTTTACCTGGGGCTTTTACCTTTATCTAATCTTTCACTAAAGAGCACGCAAGTGAACAGAATAAGTAAGAACCACTGTGGTGCAGTGGTTTAGATACAGGGCTCGCAACCAGGAGATTCCATGTTAAAATCCCAGTCGACTCATGCTGGATCACCAGTGGTATGCGCCTGGACCGCTAGGCCAGCGGACGCCCCGTTTAGAAGCATTTTACATAAACATGATGGTCTCGGATATTTCATAAAAAAGTAAAAAGTTAAAGCCTCAATCTGTGATTTCTTCAAGTGGTTGACCGAATGTAGAACAGCAGCAACATAGGTTTAGATTGATCAGTGGTGGAAAAAGTAAAAGTACCAATACAGCGATATAGAAATACTCTGTTACAAGTAAAAAGGCCTGTGTTCAAAATGTTACTTGAGTAAAAGTACAAAAGTATTGGCATCAAATTATACTTAAAGTACCAAAAGTAAAAGTACTAAAATATTTAAAAATAGCATATCTACAAGCTCACAATTGTGCATTGCGACGCATTTTGAGCTTGTAGATCTGCTATTTTCAAATAGTCTATGTATAAAATAGGCTTAAAGTGGTTAAAGTATGTTTTATGATATAATAATTAATATCTGCAAAGCAAAGTAACTAGTAACTTAAGTGTTCAAACAATTGTAGTGGAGTAAAAGTACAATATTTGCCTCTGAGATGTAGTGGAGTAGAAGTAAAAGTACTGAAAACTGGAAATACTTCAGTAAAGTAAAAATACTTCAATATTGTAGTTAAGTACAGTACTTGAGTAAATGTAGTTAGTTACTTTACACCACTGCCTAAACATCATCATTACATTTTCAGTCACGAGATTTAATTTAATTTTAATCTATTGTGTCATACAGTAGGAACTGACATAATAGACTGGCCACGTAGTCCAAGATTCACATGAAGACCCCCCCCCCCTTTTTTTAATGGAAATATTAAGGAGACATTTTACCAAATAAGCAATTTATTATTCATATACTGTGATCCTGCATGCCAAGACTAGAACAAGTTTGAAAATACAATTGAATTCAGAGTGAATTCTTGTCTGTATTGTCATAGTATGACAATATACATTATTATATATGGTATGTTATACAGGACACTTACAGTAGGGTAGCCTAGTTGCTTTACATACTCGAAAAAAAACATTTTAGCAATTCAGAATTCAAAACATGTGTAAATAGAATTTAAAGTATGTCTTGGGACAAAGCATGATTACCACAGAGGTCTGGAACAAAACCAAGCAATTCAGATGTAATATGTGTTCCTCTAAATACAAACGCTGCACACACAAAAAAAAAAAAATCTATTTGTTACTCTGGTAGTGTACAAATTGCAGTGTTGATTTCGTCGACTAAAACTATGACGCAAAATATTTGTCAACTACCTTTTTTCACTGACGAAAACTAAATAAAAACGAAGCCACAATGACTAAAACTAAGACTAAATATATTGACAATTTCGTCAACAAAAAAAAACTAGACTAAGATGTTAGGGAGGGACTAGTGGAGAAGAGATCCAGTAGAACTAAGACAAGTCATTTTATGTGTGGTTGCGCTCGGGTGTTGCGCTCTGAAAATAGCAGATCTACTTTTTTTTACTAGATCTGCTATTTTCAGCATGCAGCCAATTGTAAAATCAGCTGCCAAAATACATTTTAGTCGACTAAATCAACTGTAGATTTAGTCGACTATAATCTTATGATATTCAGTCGACTAAAACTAGACAAAAACTAAAACATTTCAGATGACTAAAATATGACTGAAACTAAACAGAATTTTATTCAAAAGACTATGACTAAAACTAAATCAAAATTTGCTGTCAAAATCAACACTAACAAATTGGACATTTTGGTTCCATTTTGTATACTGTCAGAGTTTTAATGAAAAGAGAATAGAAGGTTAAAAGCATTCCCCGGAGAGAAACCTGAGCCCTGGGCACAGTAACCAGACAGGCCCTGCACTGTGTGACTCCTGCAGGGACAGATTCCAGTTACTGAGCCCTGGGGACAGAGGGACACCGTCACGTTGGCCGTTGGTCTCGCCCGGGGGACGTTAGTCTCGCCCGGGGGGGGGGGGGGTTCTGGGGGGACAGAAGAACAACCGTCATGGGGGGCTGGCCTCACAGGGGACTTTGACAGCTGTTTGCATCAACAAGCACTAAGGAAGAGATGGCACCTCAATGTAAAATTTGCTATTTTGTCCAAAAATACAAAAATATATATTTGAAAAATGTTCTTAAGTAATGTAAAGTATGCATGATCTGAACATGCACAGTGCATCATGATACTGTAAGACTTAAATTTAAGAATTTTGGGCTTGAATTTAAAATGGGCATTGTTTATGCCCAAAATGATTGGATATACAGGTTTTGTAGCAATTGTAGAAATATTAGACCTTAATTGTCAAATGATCAATCATGTTCTACTCATATATACTTTACATTACTTAAGACCGTTTTCCGTTGGACCAAATAGCCAATTTTACATCGAGGTGCACACTCTTAAGATTTAATGTGCGGTATGTTTTGTATTAATGATCTAACTTTTTTAGTAACTAGTTACTAAAAGCTGTCAAATAATTGTAGCGGAGAAAGATGTACAATATTTGCCTTTGAGATGTAGTGGATGGAGTTTAGTAAAAGTAAAATAAACTTACATCAACATTGTATTTAAAGGAGTAGTT
Organism: Gymnoscopelus braueri; assembly: GCF_963280865.1. Taxonomy (NCBI): domain Eukaryota; kingdom Metazoa; phylum Chordata; class Actinopteri; order Myctophiformes; family Myctophidae; genus Gymnoscopelus; species Gymnoscopelus braueri. Next base: position 7,875,600 of record NC_137609.1, read on the forward strand.
AACCCAAAAATGACTTATTTTCTATCAAATACACACCCCATGGAGCCTTGAATTCATGGAGATTTTTTAGTTTTTGTCGCATTCCTAAGCCAACAATTGAATGACTGGTGGAAAGACGCTAATGTCTCCGTTAGGAGACTCAAAGTTGACACTTTGAGTCTCCTACCAGAAGCACAGCCGGTCATCAAATTATTGTCTCAGAAATGCGACAAAAACTAAAAACATATCCATGAATTCACGGCTTCATGGGCTGTGTAATTGATAGAAAATAAGTCATTTTTTGGGTGGATATACTCCTTTAAGTACTGTAGCACAAATTACTTTCCATCACTGCAAAACGTGAGGAGATCTAAAAAGAAAAGGGCCATCGTTCACCACAGTTCATCGCTGTACACACAGAAAATAATTAAGAGCTACAAAGTCCAAAAGGGCAAGTTTGTTAGGCTATACACGCTAAGTTAGAAGTTATATAAGTTATATTTCCCTGTGTGGAGATTTGGATCCACTGTCCCTGGATCCTGGGTCTGGTCTGGAGTCTGGACCGCAAGCAGTTGGATGTTCTTCTGCAGAGAATTGACACGGTGAATAACGGATCAGTTACAGACACTGGTGCTTAATACCAGGGCTATACGCTATGTACCTACAGTACCTGTACCTACCCCCCACACAAATTACATATTAACCTGAGATAAAGATATCCCCCCTCTTGCTCTAACCCACTGTGCATGCTGTAAGCATCATCTGATCTCCCTTATATTCCATTACATTTTGGGCTTTTAACATTTTCAAAAACAGTGAAAATAGCTCACTAAGCACTCATAAGTATGTTTATAATGCATTATGACAGGGGTTTCATAGAAAGGGTTACCAATAGAATGGACAGCGCTTCTTCTTCTCTTTCCACACCCAGAGTTATACCAGCCAGTAATTAATCATTTTGTGGTTTACATCATCAATTAATCAAGAAATCGCTTCTATTAACAACAAGACAAATTATTCAAAAGCGTGACAAATAACCATGCAAATATGACAGTCGCACACGTCTGCACGCACGCACGCACGCACGCACGCACGCACGCGCACACACACACACACACACACACACACACACACACACACACACACACACACACACACACACACACACACACACACACGCGTGCACGTACATAGCAACTTGGAGACTTTGCATTCTCCTTACCCTAATCCTTACCCCACCCTAACCCTATATAAAATTAAGTAAAATCCAATTGCAGATCAATTAATTCGTCCCTAATTTGGACACTTTTGACAACAACTTTGTCTCCAAATATGGCCTGGGACTAGCCTGGTAAACCACACCCCTTCCGGAAATCTGGTTTACCAGGCTAGCCTGGGACAGGTTCACTGTATGAACCGGTAGACCTGGTGGTGTGTGAATCATCCAGCTGACTTGATGGCCTTGGAGAGTTTCCATGGATGTTGAAACAGGTCAGCCTGAGACCAGATGGCTGTTTTCTCATCACATAGACCAGGGGTCTTCATTGTTTTTAAGCCTGAGGAACCCTTGGCTGAGAGAGAGATGAAGCAGCCCCAATTTGTTGTATCAAATTGTGTCGCAGATTAAACTTTTTCATGGCTTCATGTTTGACAGCATTATCATCAGTGTATTGAACTATACTTTCCGGTGCTTTATTTTGAAAACTGCTGTTTTCAGACATTTAACCACTTCATCAATACTTAGAAAACTTGACCTTTCAGTCTTTACTTAGTCTGCTCTTTTTTTCCCCTCCCAACCAAACCTCTTGGCTGAAAATATTTTTGGCTTAAGTTCTCCTCAGAATAGGAATGCAAGGTCCCACTTTCATGGGACCCCTGAAGGAAGCCTGTTTGGGAAGAGGATATATTGTGCTTTGAGCTTCATACAATACCACTTGTCGACTAGTAGTGGTCCTAACTGACTACAGGTTAGGTTACAGGTCATAACCCACTATACAGATAGGTTGGTGAAGCTTTATTCACTACAAAAAGTTGTGGATTGCAGCTTTACACACACACTCACACACGCGCACACACTCACACGCGCACGCACGCACGACACACACACACACACACACAGACACAGACACACACACATTTGGACGGTGCTTAGTTCCAGTAGCCATCATCAGGCTCCACAGCCGAGCCTGACCCCCATCTGTTCTGTTCCATCCTGTTCTGGAATTAATGAGTCCTGTTAGACTCTAACACATGTTCAGCGCACATGATGCACTGCTGGGATGTTACTCTACAGCAGGGGTTCCCAAACTTTTTCAGCTCAAGATCCAAAAGATAAATTTGGTGTCTCCCAGCTGCCCCCAAACCTACAAAAATATGTGATTAATTTATTAAGCCCTATTTAATATGAAAATAGCATATCTGTCGCATTGCGACACTTTGTGAGCTCAAATGCTAGTTTCGCTATTTCTTAAAAGTTTTTACATTTATGGAATTATTTCAATTTTTTGAACATTTCTGAAATTATTTTGAAAATTTAATCAGATTTTTCTTTTTCTTTTTGAGGGGGGTGGGTTACTTAATATATATATTTTTTCATTTTATGAAACAAAATGCATATTACTGGTCTGTGACCCAAAAATGGGTCCTGGCCCATTGTTTGGGAAACACAGCACTACACAACCATAAATTATGGTTGTGTAGAAATGTAAATATCTCCACAATATATACACAATATGTGTAAATTATGGTTGATTGCATCTATTATGATAATAGATGCCTGTTGGGGGAAAAAAACTGTTGTGAGCTATTCACTGTTTGATTAGCCTCGGAAACCCTTGCCTTTTTTTTTGTTTCAAAAGAAAAAAAGGCGTGTTTGATAGACTGTATAATATTATCCAGAAACCCATGTTGAAGGCTGGCTGTCTCATTTCCACTGTTGATAGTCTGTACATAAGATACAACACATTGTCACCCATGCATTATTCATTGGTGATAGATAGGGGTATACTCATGCATATTCACTGGTGAAAATTGTACATTTAGGCTTATAACTTATTTATTGATATGTATATACACATAGACTGAGTTAACATTTGACGCCCAACTCATTCAGGCCAAGTTCAGCATGTCTGGTGTCCAGTGGTGGAAAGTAACATTTCTTGAGTACATTTACTCAAGTACTGTAATTAAGTACAATTTTGAGGAACTTTTACTTTACTGGAGTATTTCCAAATTTCTGTACTTTTACTTCTACTCCACTACATCTCAGAGGCAAATATTGTACTTTTACTCCACTACAATTATTTGAAAACTTTAGTTACTTTGCAGACATAAATGATTACATTATAAAACATACATTAACCTTTTTAGCCCTATTTTATACCTATGCTATTTGAAAAAAGACGATCTACAAGCTCACAACGCTTCGCATCGCGATGCTTTGTGAGCTTGTAGAACTGCTATTTTCAAACATTTTAGTACTTTTGGTACTTTAAGTACATTTTGATACCAATACTTTTGTACTTATACTCAAGTAAATCTTTAATTCCAGACTTTTACTTGTAACAGAGTACTTCTACATTGCAGTATTGATACTTTTACTTAAGTAAAACATTTGAGTACTTTCCCCACCACTGCTAGTGTCAGACCCTAAGTCTATGTAGCCTATTTATGAAATAAAGACAGAAAGAAACACTTTATCTTATCCTGCTCTTGCCTGTTACTTCCCCTACGTTTCAGTCCTACAGCTGTTGCTGTCACAACACCTGCATTTATACCCACAGGGATCAATAAAGCTTTTCATTTTAGAATGAGTAGTATAGAGCCATAAAAAAAGATAACGCTATAGTTCCATCTAGTGGAAATGTATGGCACGTCATGCTGAATGAGCACGCTTATGTTTTTTTGACCAGGAAAAATCAGCTCTGATCTGTAATGTGTGTCTACTGGAATTCCTACTGAATTTGCTAATTTCTGGTGACTCAAATATTTCAGTGGTATGATTAAAGAGATAGCTCACCCCTAAAATGGCATTTTATGCAGAAATGGGGGTCAACCTCCCACTAATTGAAACAAAACCAATCTCAGCTGATTCTGTATTCTTAGTATGTTCTGAACGACAGAATAAAAGTTTCAAGGGATTGTATGAAGGGAAAGTTTTGAAAATGGCCTAAGTATGACCCTACCAAAAACATTTTTTTGCCCTTTTAGTCTAGGCAGAATTTCAGAAAATGTGCTTATTTAAGTAAGTGCTGAAGGCAAATCGTGTTAACTTAGGGCATACATGTTTTTGAGGGGTGCTGAATCCAAATCTGCTGTATGCCCAATTCAAAAATGGCTGCTAATGCCTCAAAATTGACCATTTAAAGATGGCGTCCATACTGAACTATATTAAAAACACATATTTCTGACTAAACTAGAAACTTGATTCAATGTTGCTTTTAAAGGTTTTCATATGGGGAATCCACTGCCATATTCTGACTTGAGATCAAATGTGAAGAAATGGCTTAAAACTAATATTTATTGTGATGTCATGTATAAGGGTTATTACAAAAAAACTTGGGACAAATTCCTTAACAAGAAATGTCTTCACCAATGTGTTGTAAAAGTGTCTGGCAAGACTTAAAAAAAAGAAAGAAAGAAAGACAAAAATTCAACTCCCCTAGGGCAGTGTTTCCCATTTTGGGTCACAGACCCATTTTTATAGGTCGCGAGTAAAAATCTGCAATTATTTCACAAGATAAAAAGTCAAACAAAATTCAAAAGAATTCCAGGAATAAATGATGCATTGAAAAACGTACAAGAAATCATGAAAATAGCACATCTACAAGCTCACAATGTATGTGTCACCATGTGACGCGTTGTTCACTTTTCCTGCTCATCACAATATATTGCTGGGTGCATGTAAAAGTTGCTTTATTAGTTTATTTAAATACGAGACATTACTCCACAATGTCAATTGCCTCAGAAGTCAAGGTCACCTATAGGGCCTGGTATTGAACCAAGAATCTTCTGTTAACAAAGCACTGACTTTTCTCACATGCTACATAGATGATTTTTGTGACGACTAATTACTTAGCCTAAAGATGATCCAAATGGACTTGAATCAGGGACCTTGAGTTTCTAGCTAGAAACTCAAGGTCCCTGATTCAAGTATAAAACACTGACATATCTCTCATGCAATAGAAGCATGGTAGTTGTTAAGGATGTTTTAATACTTAGCCTGACTTTAGATGTACTGCGGAGTGAAAAGGTTCCAAAAGTCAGATTGGAACCAACAACCTTGTGATTATGAAAGAGCGATTCATCTCCTGCACCACAGAAGCATGAAAGGTGTTTGTGACAATTAAATACTAACCTCCATAGCATTATGTCGGAGTCTTCTACAGGAGTCTCTGAAGGAGTAATATCAAAAACTGTTTTACTTTTTAAAGCATTCAAATTTTTTGTGATTTCATTAACTTTAGATTTTTTCATTAACTTTAGATTTTTGTTAGATCTGACAGTTGTTTAATTTTTATTGAGGCACTTAAATATTTTATTTGAGTTAATGATCTTTTCCCCCTGTCTTCAGTTTGATTGGATGGCTGTTTTCTCTTCCCAATGGCATCAGTTTGATGTCATAGTTTATTGAGTTTTCTTTTTGTGTCCCGAGTCTTGAACCTACAGCCTTTGGTTTATAAATTCCTGACCTTAATGCTTGAGCCACACTGGCATTGAGGAAGTGCCATCGAAAAACTCAAACCTTGTAGAATTTAGAAGGACAGTGGAAATGTGAAAATGTGCCTGATGGCACCGGTCTTGAACTCTTTGAAAAGGTACTACTTACAAACCACTGACACAGCTGCCGTGCTACAGAAGCATGGCACTGATGGAAGATGCAAGTGAGAACAAAATACTTACCCTGGTAGAATTTGTTTGCTCTTCAGTGAAAGATCAGAGCCAACAGGTACAAAACATTCTCAACCTTGGTTTTGAAACACGATTCTTTGTTCTTCAAAGCACAGACTTATCTCCCGCACCACAGAAGCATGCATGACTTTTGTGACTGATTACTTTTACATTTATATACAGAGTGGAGTTAACATGCAAAGTGACAATCTTACAAAAGGTGGACTTTAACCAACTTCATCTCTATTTCGGGAATTCTGTATTTTACCACTGGTTCATACTTGATTAGTTGTCTTGCGTGCTCTTCAGTGAAAGATTAGATCCAGGTACAAACTTAGTAAAAAGACAGCCATCCTTGGCTTTGAACCGAGAACCTTCAGTTTTCAAAGCATTATCTTATCTCCCGCACCACAGAAGCTTGTAAAACACTTTCGACAATGAATTACTACGGTTGATAAACCTGTCTTTTCTTTTGTGCACAAAGGCATAGAAGATACATGTGAGAACCAAATGCTTAACCTTTTAGAGTTCAGACGACCTTTTAGAGTTTAGATGACCTTTTAGAGTTTAGAAAACTCTCAGCTCTGAACTCAACAAGATCTGCATCTGGCTCTCTGACAACAAACTTTCATTACACCTGGGTAAAACTGAATCCATCCTCTTTGGGTCCAGTCCTAACCTTAGCAACTAGCAAGGCAGAGAGTTTCACGATCAAAGTGGGTGATGATGTCATCAAAAGAAAGGATGAAATTACCTACCTGGGCTCCATCTTGGAGGCAAACCTCTCTGGTAACAAAAACGCCGAAAAAGTGATCAAAAATGTCAACCAAACAACACGCTATTTGTGGAGAATTGATCGTCTAGTCAGTAAGAATACTCTGAAGATTCTTGCAGGGGCCCTCATTCAAGGTCATTATGATTATGCATGCACTTCATGGTATCACAACACCTCCAAGGCCTTAAAAACAAGGCTCCAAACATCCCAAAACAAACTTGTAAGGCTACTTCTTGGCCTCAATCACAAAACCCATCTAACCCCTGCTCATTTTGCTAGGATTGGATGGCTTAGGGTTGAGGACAGAGTACAGCAACTTGCTATGGGCCTGGTCTTAAAGATACACCACAACATTGGGATCCCCCTGTATTTGTCAAAATACTTCCAAAATGTTAATGAAGTCCATGATCATAACACCAGAGGCAGCTCCACAAATCATGGTTAACCCATATTTGGCTCAACTAAGGGAATGAACTCGTTTTCATGCTATTCATCAAAAATGTGGAATGCCCTACCAAAAGGAGTAAAGGAGTGTAAAACCCTACTCACTTTCAAAACTGCCCTAAAGATACACCTTCAGCAGGCTGCAATTCGAAAATGGCCCCTGTCTAAGTCTTAACCTACCCCCCTTACCCCCCCCCTCTTTCATTTTCTTCTTTTGTATATATATTTTTTCTGATTGTATGACATTCTGTATAGTAGTGTGTATATCTGTCTGTCTCCTATATGTCATCATGATTTGTGTGCATGGGGTTCTCATCTTAAACAAGCTGCGTGCTTAATGAGTCTTCCAGTTTAGTAGACCTTGTATTGTGAATTTGTACTTCCATGTACTGTGATTCTCATGACTTACTAAATAAAAGTACATCAATCAATCAGATGGAGTGTGGAAATGTTCCTTAGGAGTTTATAATGCTGTCACCTCGCTTGTGCTACTAAAAGGCTTGGAAGATGCACATCAGCACCAAACGTTTAACCTTAGATAGTTTAGATGACCTTTTTTTTACTAAGAACATCAACTTCTCAAAATCAAGTCTCCCAATAGGCTGAGTTCAGTCTAACCCCAGCTATTTTGCACAAATTAAAACATATATATATATATATATATATTTTTTTTTTTATTAATTGAAACTTTGTCAACAATGTGCTATTGGTGGTACAACAAAGTACATAGGGTTTAAAGGGGTGTTCCAAATATAAAATAATAAAAAAAAGAAAAAGGGAGGACGCTTCATGCAGTAGTAAGACAATTGCAGTCACCAGAACCAGGGATGTGTGCTTTCACCCAGTCTAACATGGAGTTTGAAGTTGAATGGGCTCATATAGGAGAGTGCGTGTCTGTCTGAGGTGCACACAAAAGCAATTATTCTCCTATGAAATACCCCTTTAAGTGGTTAAATCAGGTTAAGCCATCTATTGTCCAAGTGCCCCACTCCTGTCTGCAGTTAAAAGAGTGTGTTGTTTACTCTGAACACAAACATTTCATGCCTGAGGCACATATTAGTACAATTTTGGGAATGACAGTTGGGTCATGTTACTACGTGCGTGCGTGTGCGCGTGTGTGTGTGTGTGTGTTTTGGGGGCGGGGAAGAGCATCGCAGGACACACAAAACGCCCTGATGAGAAAACTTGAAGGCAAAATCAAGCTGACACATTCGAAACGGATCTATCAAATCATATTTATTGGTCTTAAAGGGGTGTTCTGCATTCAGAAGTTGCAACTAAAACAGTTCCTCTCAGCTAATACTTAGGTTATTTTTCATAAAAGAGCAGTTCTCTTTCAGATAGGAAATTTTCCTCAAAAAGGTCACACTAAAAATTTAAACCTAGAGAGAAAACAAAAAAATCATATATGTATATATCAAATCTTGATATATAAATATATCATGTACGAAAAATCATAATGTTATCAAAAATAATTGCGGGCAAGGAGTGTTAACGGTTGTGAGGATGCTGCATAGAAGTCAATTAAGCCAAATTTATGCTTCGTCACACGACGAGTATTATAGAGGGCCAGGAATGGCAGATTGACAAGCTCACAACGCATCGTGGATGCGACACGCTAAGAGCTTGTCGATCGGCCATTTATTCCGGTGTGCAACACCGTCGTGCCCCGAAGGATGAATTGGGCTTTTTACACACCCAGGAGGGAACAGCAATGACAGACTCTATGGGGAAGGTAGCTCTGGTCCAGAGTGTTAGCGAGTTCTCGCTAACGCTCTGCCAGTCGCGCTGCTATTCCCATAGACAGAAACTTCCACTACAACTGTTTCTGCCCACCAAAAAGTGGGCAGAAAAGTGCCCAAAACAACTTTGTCTGTTACACATAAGGTCGGGTTCTCAGACGTTTCCCACCAAGGGGAATAGTCTTTCAACATCATAAAAGAGCCTTTGTTTCGGTGAGTAGTGAAATTGTTTTCTTTATTTTTTACCACAGTTGGAGACCTCGCACGGTAGTGGATGTTTCTGTCTATGGGAATAGCACCGCGCCTGGCAGAACGATGGACCAGAGCTATGGGGAAGGATAAAATCCAAATCAATTTGAACATATAGCTACTATACAGCCGGAACACCTGAATCGAAAACAAGCACAGCAAACACATTTGGAAAAAGTATATGCATTTAGTATGCATTTAGGCGGGTTCAAGCCAAACCATTCTGGGGAAATAAAGTTACCCTAATATTACTGAAAATATAGATGGTTTACATACTAAACAATATCGCTTGTTTGTTTGTATACAAAGAGCTTAAGATTTGCTAATAATTTCAGTAATATTACATTTATTATCATGCCCCCCCCCCTCACCAGTCATTTCACAGACAACATACAATTTTTTTCCATCTCATTTTGAGACAAAGCTTTTTGTAGATAACAAAACCTAAATGAAGACATTAAAATATTAAATATATATATATCCTTTTTTTAAGAAGAAAAGAAAAAGAAAAAGAGTGGGGCCTTTGAACAGGAGATGCACACACTACTGCTGACACAAGAGAGATGCTTTGCTATGCATGGCAAACAAACAAAAAAGAAGTGGGGAAAAAAAGATATGACAATGCTTTAGGTTTAGAAAACGAAGCAAATCAAGTTCACTCAAAAATAAATACAGCCACAACCTGTAAACACTACCTGCCAACTCTGGTTTTTCACATTGAGCTTTTTTTGTGGGTGGTGGTGATGGGGGGGGGGGGTATCACAAATAGATTTCTCACAAGGCACTGAAGACCAAGAGTGGTCCACGGTCCAGAGTTCAAAATCAATCTGGGCAACACCCTTTCCTGCAGAGCTTCAAATCCATGAAACAAAATGTTTACAGAACAGATGTAGTTTTTCTTTCCTTTTTAAAAAAATCTTACATTGTTTATTAGCATTTTATCTGTTTAAGTATATTAGTTTCAACCCTGTCCTAAATTTTTAAAACGCACATCAGATTCAAGGCTCGACTAAATGAATCCACTGTCCGTGCGGCATGTCACCCACACTTCCCCCGTGACCCCCATCTCGCCCCACATCCCAGGTCCTACGACAGTCTCCGGGTTGGACAAAACCAGCCGTGCGGGCGGGCGGGATGTCAAAGCTACAAAAGCTTTGTCTCAAACGTTCAGGGCCTGCTCCGGCCCTGAACGGATATGTGAGAAATCAAAAGCAGCGTGACACAAAAAGTGGAAGTGACCACAAAAACCTCATTAAAGGCTAATTTCATACATCGGCAACGACTGTCAGTCGGACGACAAGAAGTGACACTTTATCTCCAGATGACAATACACCCACCGACACATTCGCCTGTAAGCCTGGTGTATTCTCTGTCATACGACGGTTTGGAAAAACAGGCGATCTACAAGCTCACAACGGCAACGCAGTCTGTTGCGTCACATGGGTAATTGGAATGGATTTGACAGCGTGTCAGACGTTTGACGTCAAACAGGATGTCCTGTCTTCGTCACATTTTGACGAAGACGAAGCCCGTTGGTACAGTATGCCAACTCGAATGGCACCGAGTGGGCTTCAGACTGCCCCGCCCCTGCCCTGTTTTAACTGCAGACTCGTCAACCTATTACGAGTCGAGAATGGCACGTTCTCACACTCTAGTGTGGGCGGGACTACCGGGAGCATCGTAAAATGATGCAACGGACGGGGATCCGGTCGCGACTTGAGAGTGAGAATAATGTGTGAGCTTGTAGATCTGCCGTTTTCGCCGAGCGCCGGGCCGAACGGGCTTCATTTTGGCACCATACTCTTATTATTATGGATGTGAAAATGACACAATAAATCTGAGGTTAAAAGTTGGGATTGTAGGCTCAATGTGCAGCAAGAAATGATGACTCGTCTGTGTGCTCAGAATTACTTCTAAACTTTAAAACCCGGGGTGTTCCGGGGTGAGGGCCGCACATCACGGAAAAAAGCAATAATCCTTCACAGATCTGTTCACATTATAGTTGAGAATAACTCAAATTAAAGACGGCAGCCTTTAACCTCATGAAACAGCATTATACACGACATCCAAAGTAATAAAAACTCATGGTGTCTTGAACGTCCACCGCCGCCCCAAAATGGCGGTTTGGTGGTCAAATGTATGGAGATAAAACCCTGCACTGGAGGGGAGTTAAAATGCCATGCAGGCTGGTTTTGTAAGGCATGCATCATCATGGCCTCCTCTTCCTCCTCCATGACCTCATACGGGGACAGAAATATCCACAACAAGCCCTAAAAAAGGGGAATCTCTTCCAAAGATCCGAAAGGTGGACCGCTTGCAGGAGAGAGGTCAAGATTGGAGGCAGAGCAGTATTTGGTGTGGGGGGGGGGGGGGGGGTGTGTGTGTGTGTGTGTGTGTGTGTGTGTGTGTGTGTGTGTGTGTGTGTGTGTGTGTGTGTGTGTGTGTGTGTGTGTGTGTGTGTGTGTGTGTGTGTGTGTGTGTGTGTGTGCGCGTGTGGCGAGTGGACGCGGATCACTTATAGCGGCTTGAGGGGGAAAACATCGACATGCTACTGTACACCACTTGTCTACAAAAACACAAAACGCGGAAAACAAATCAAAACTTGATTTCTGGTCATATTGCTACAAATACAGCTAGCATGGTTGACTAAAGTGCCTGACAATCTTTGGTCTACCAACCCTTAACGCGAAATGTTTTTTAAAAATCTTCAAAGATTTCCAAAACCTTTCCAAAAACAGCGAAAATAATATTATAGTATAATTATAATTGTATTTTCGCGCAGTACCATCGTATGACGAAGTGTAAAAGAGGGCTTTTAAGTGGTTGCAATATCGCAAGCCATGTCAGAATATGCGTTAACTATGAAGATAAAATCAATAAGGAATAAATGCTTCTATAAAACACCATATAGGCCGGAGAAAACACCATTTTCTTCCAGGTATGATCAATACTCAGAACTGATTGGGTTTTTTTCTTTTTTATCACAACTCACAGTTTGAACATCTTAAAATATACCTCTAAAGTTATACAGACATATGTTAACATAATCTTCATCAAACCCTGAGCAATGGCTGCATGTAAGACTTTATGATATTAATTATTCTTCAAAAAAGAAAAAAAAAGAGAAACAAATCTATTCAGTGATAGAGAGAATAAAAAAGCTGTGATTGTTAGGATATGTTACGATATGTGCATGCTTTTAAACGACGATTTTTTTTCTTTCAATAATTACGACTGCGGGACTCTAAGGCTCAGGATTGGATGTTGCGTGTGCGCGGGACAAGCTCGCGTTTTATTTTTCTCGACAACACGTCAAAGTGAAATGAGACTATGACTATGCAGTTAAAATCCCGAGTGTTCATTCGCCAACATCTAAAAAGCTCACAACGCCTTGTGAGCTTGTAGATCGCCTAATTTTCGGCGGTGTGATTCGGTGTAGAGGGAAATACCCTTGTATAGAACCCTGGGGGACCCCGGTCAACAAAGTGTATAGGGGATTAAAGTGGTTAACTCAGAGACCCTTACGGGTCAATTCTTTACAGTCTAGATCAATAGTTCTCAAAGTGGGGTCCAGGGACTTTCAGGGTTCCTTGGGGCGGTTCTAAAATCAACCCTTACAAGGTTTGTAACTTGCAGTATACAAATGGAACCGGGGGGGCTTTAAAGTTTGAGAAACACAGCTAGAACAAAACAAAACAAACAGCTATAGAAGTCATGAACCGACACAGATCCCTTCACACACACACAAAACATAACCTTCAATCGATAAATAGCGGAAATCCCCACCATGGTCCATTTTAGCATAACGTCTCCGTCGGTTTGAAACCTCATATGTCCAAAACTGTTACTTTTCAGCATTCAAAAAGTAGTAAAAATAGTAGATCTGCTACTTTTTTGTGTGACGCTGTAGTATGTATGATCAAGTATAGGGCGTTAACTTACGAGAACAAAACCCACAAAAAGTTTAAATACGGAGATAAGAGGTTTCTGCCCGACAGCAACGATTATCTACAATAGCCAAAAACACACACACACACACACACACGCAAACACACACACACACACACACACACACACACACACACACACAGAGCCGCGTATCCATTGACAGTAACAGCCTGTTAACCCATTAAATCCGGGAACACATCTGTGTGTCATTTTAGATTTCTTTGGCTATTCAAAAATAGCAGATATACAAGCTTGTATATCTGCTATTTTTGAAAAAAAAAAGGAAATTTGTACAAATATTTGAATATAATATATTTCTAAAGCGAACATTTGTAACTGTCAAATGTCTCAACAAATGTCTTTATTTTTCTGAAAAACTACTGTTGCTGTATCAGTGGTGCTCAAACCTTTCCTTGTCAAGGACCCCCAAAATTATATGTTTTTGGCCGCCGACCCCCATCAAAATGTGTTGTTCCAGGGACCAACCCCCCAAAAATGTTGTTTCTGGCCTGGACCGCTGGAGTAGCAGTCCAGGCACCTGTAGGCTCAGTGTAGCCTGACAGCGTGTCGCGGGTTTGAGTCCCGATCCCGCTGGACTTTGCTGCATGTCATTCCCCATCTCTCTCTCCACATTTCCTGTCAGCCTACTGTCCTATCAATAAAGGCATAAAAAGAAAGATTAAAAAAAAATAGCTGATGTACAAGCTCTATGAGCTTGTTTATATATGCTATTTTTGAATAGCCCAAAGTATAACAATAATGGTTATAGCTAAAAAAAATCTAAAAATGACACAGATGCGTTTCCCGGATTGAATGGGTTAAGGTCAGCAGAGTGTAGTGTGTCAGTCAGAGTGGTGCAAGGTGAGGACATGTGGATCACACACACACACACACACACACACACACACACACACACACGGTATGTGACAGCTCTACGGCGGAGCTGCACTGCGCTTAGCTGGCTGTGACACACGGGTGCGCTGGCCATGTGGTGGAAAAGTAACTAGAGGGCAGTGGTGGAAAGTAACTAAGTACATGTACTCAAGTACTTGTACTTAAGTACAATTTTGAGGTACCTTTTATTTTATTTACTGGAGTATTTCCAGTTTCCAATACTTTTACGCCACGTCATCTCAGAGGCAAATATTGTACTTTTTACTCCACTACAATTATTTGAAAACTTGAGTTACTTTGTAGATTTGTAGGATTATTATTACAAAACATACATTAACCACTTCAGGCCTATATACATTTCCGGCCATTTGAAAATAGCAGATCTACAATCGTGAGCTTTTTTCAATACTTTACACTTCTGAAATATTTGTTTTTATTCCACTCCAATTATTAATTTAGAATACTTTACAAGTTACTTTATAGATAGAGCGACACGACACGTGAGTTTGTAGGTCTGCTATTTTCAATAGAATTTGACAAATAATTAATACATTTACTTTTGGTACTTCAAAGTATATTTTGATACCAATATACTTTTGAACTTTTACTCAAGTAAAATTTGGAATGCAGGACTTTTACTTACTTTTACAAGGATTTCTACATTGTACATTGTGGTATTGTTACTTTTACCAATACTTTTACTTAAGTAAAAAAAACCTGAGTACTTCTTCCACCACTGGTCACTGCATGGCTCTCTGGGGAAAAGGCCACCTACTGTACAGTAGCCTTTTGCTAATCTCATCTCTGCCTGAGCGACCGTTGGGGTCACCCTGCCCTGCCCGCAGATGGCAGTAGAGAGGTGGCAGATAAGACCGGGGCTGTGCATTGCAGGCTGACTTTGCAACTCCATAATATAGCACTGTTTCTCTCCACCGTTAGCCTAGCAACCGCACTACAAGGCCAAGCTCTCCAAGAGAGAGACAGAGAGCGAGATGGAGAGTTCACTCTTCATTGGAGCGGAGGCACAGAGAGAGAGACAATCTGACATCTAAATTGAGGTGTCTGGCACACACAGTCCCGGGCACCGGGCACAAAATAAAAAAAACCTAGGCGTCATCAGATATGTTTTATTTAACTTTCGATGCCCACATCAGGAATGTGACCAAGTCTGGCTTTTATCACTTAAGAAATATTGCCAGAGCGCGACAGTTTCTCTCTCAAGGCCAATACTGAGAGACTAATGCATACTTTTATTACCAGTAGCCTTGAACTGGAACAGTAATGCTCTCCTTGCAGGTCTACCGAAAAAAAGCCATATAGCACCACTCCCAACGGGTGTTGACCAGGACAGCACCCATTATTACGCCTGTTGTACAATCGCCGCACTGGTGGCTACGTGTTAGAATAGATTTTAAGATGTTTTTATTGGTCTATAAATCACTTAATGGTCTCGCTCCCGACTACATGACTGACGTGGTATTAAGATATGTAATCCCTCGGGTGGTATGGTAGTTGACTCCTGGTTGTTCCAAGGGTCCGGTCTAATACTGGACCCCTTTTAGCCACTGTGACCCCAGCCTGTGGAATGGCTGGCCAGAGGACCTGAGGGTGGCAGAGTGTGTCGATAGGTTTTAAAAGAACTGGGCTGGCTTTTATCTAGTGTGAGTTTATTTTGACTTGCAGTTTTTATTTCCTTTTATTATTAGTTACATTACATGTATTTGTTCATTTTAATGTTTTTTTTAAATTATTTTTTATGTTTATTATTACTTTTTATGTTCAGCAATTGGAGTTGCATTTGATGTATGACTATATATTTTTCATATATTAAAAAAAAGATTGACTAATTGATTGATTGATTGAGTGTGATAGGCAGAATAGACTCTAGAGACAGGCGGTGTTGGGGAAGTTACTTTCCAAATGTATTACTTTACATGGTACTTTAAATGAAGAACATTACAATACCACTTTATGTGCCAAATATTGTTATATTACTTTTCCGTTACTCTTACAAAACACCCTCAAGTGCAAAAGAACTAGCCATGATATTAAAGGAGGAGATGGAATACAAGCAGAATGCCACAATAGTGTTATTGATATTAAAACGATACATTAGCAGCCTAAAGTTCAAGGTCATGATGATGAAACACAAGCAACGCCTTCTATCAGTGCATTAAAGTAATCAAATAAAACCGAAGTGAATGAGAAGACAAGCTGCACTGTAATGAGTGTAATGAAAAGAAACTCAAATTAACAGTGTTTCATTAACAGAAGTAATGCCTTAACACTCAACTGTGACATTACACCAATTTGTAAAATTAACACCTTATTATATTACTTTGTTACTTCTGAAAGTGATATTAGTTGATATAGTGCATTACCCCTCAACACTGGCCACGATGGGGGTGAACACAATAAACGGATAAACGACATAGAACGCAAAGAACACCGACACATTATTAGAAGGCTGTATATGGAGATGGATCTAATTCATAAATATAAAAAAAAAGAGGAAACGACAGCAATAAAAAGAAACAAAGGAACAGAGAATGAGGGTGATACAGACGACATTGAACAGAGAGAGAGAGAGAGAGAGAGAGAGAGAGAGAGAGAGAGAGAGAGAGAGAGAGAGAGAGAGAGAGAGAGAGAGAGAGAGAGAGAGAGAGAGAGAGAGAGAGAGAGAGAGAGAGAGAGAGACACACAAGGGTTTTTTGGGCCCGCTTCCAGCAGCAGTGGTGTGCCGTGGTCACATGGGGACAAGAGAGGAGTTGAAACGAGGCCCGGGCCGCAACGCAACGGCCAGCTGAACTGCAACCGGCCCGTCACACAGCCTCGTCGTGTTCTGGGCCCGAGCCAAACCGGACAAACAAGCCAGTCATTCAGCGCTATGGCCGCACGGCACCGTCTCCCTTTACTCCTCTCTCTCTCTCTACCGTCCTGTCCTCTCGCCCCGTCAGTTAGCAAACAAGCTGTCTACCACCGTCTGCCAACAGAACACACGTCAGTCTTAACACGCGGGCCAGGAGCACGGCGGGGGGCCCCCTGCCACTGAGAAGCCGGATAAAGCTACGGATCCGACAGCGTGGGAGAGTGGCGTATAGCCGCCTTAATACACTGTCACAGTCCTGAGTGTTCGTTTTAACTCCCTCAAAAGGGTCCGTTTTGGTTCCGTTTCGTACACGCTTTGGAGTTAAACGAAACACTGTGTGGCTTTTATCACGTAGGAGCCCAGGCAGCGACAGGAAGTCGTGACGAGTCGTGACATGACACGCGGAGAGGGCGCACGTTTCTGAAACAGAATGTCCCCAACAGAACAGGCCATAAATAGAAACTTAAAAATGGAGACTCCCCATGACGGGGACTTAAAATAAACCCAACAAAGCAACTCTTGTCTGTGTACAACATTAAACAACCCAAGGAAGTGAACAGGTTTGATAACAACTGACATCAGTGATGGGAAAGGTGCAGGTATAGGACGCGAACGGCGTTTTCCCAGTGACTTGCAGGCAAGGGGGCTGGGGGCCGGGTGGGGAGCGCAGTCAGGGCACAGAAGTCAAGGCACAGACGGCTGTGTTGTTGACGGACAACGGATGGCCACGCCAGCTACTATGCATCCCAGACATATATAGCTTATAAGGATTTGTAATGTAAGGAATTTGTAGATGTAGGCCTACGCAGGTTTATGGTTTCCCAAGGACTATAGCCGTTTCACTCATGATACAATTTCTCTTTCATAACAGATACATGTGCCAGATAATCCCCTACAATAAAACACCAAGAGAGTAAAAAAAAAAAAGTTTCAGTCATTCAGTCCGACTTCACTGTAGCGTATAGTAGCCTTTTCATAAATTATATTTGTACTTAGGCTGTCGTGAAAGGTTATAATATTTAGAGAAATTTAAAGTTTCAAATACAAAAGTAGTAGTAGTAGTAGTAGTAGTTGTGAATTAGCAAACTGGACATTTAGACTGAATGTTTCCTTTATCCTCATCTTGCGCTAATGCAGGCAACTGTGCCTTGACCTCTGTGCCCTGACTGCGCTCCCCACCCGGCCCCCCGCCCCCTTGCCTGCAAGTCACTGGGAAAACGCCGTTCGCGTATAGGACCTCTTCTTTGCATAGATACAATTGTAGGGGCATGCGCATCGTCATCATACCCCCGATAAAAACAAACATACACATCCGTTTTCCTATATAAAGCTCATTTTGCAAATTAAAAAATAAAAACCAAAAAAACTGTGCGCTTACATAGATTCAAAGCAGAGCTACGATAATATCACAAAAAACGGCTAAGATATAGCGTCTGAGCCTTACAGTATAGCTAAACTCATTCACCCCAGGATTAAACATTTTGTGTGTAATGTGACGTTTTCTTTTTTTTTCTCTTCTAATTTTCACAGACTTGACTTTAAGGTATAGCTATTTATATCACATTCTCCGTAAACATGACTTGCAGTCAGTGTAGTAGAATAAGAGTGCTTTGAGTAAATCCAAGCAGACTTTTTTGCTGTGCACGATTAAGAGATGCTCCAATCAAGTGCACTTAAAATAGCTTGGACAGCTTCTAAATAATCTTTTTTTTTTCTTCTTTTTTTCCCCATCATAGAAAAGTAGAATTTAGTATACAGTATGTATAAGTAGTGTGATTCCCTATAAACATTAGTTATCAACTATATACAGTCAGTCCTACTTCCATAGCTCCATGCGAAAAAACAAAAACAAAAAAACAAATTCTAATGACGCTTCAGGATAAAAACCAATCCACCAGCTACTGCTGGTTGGCCAGTAATGCTCTTATTTTTTCATGTTCAGTGACATCTTTTTTTTAAATCTTTTTTTGTTTTTAATCATGACTATACCAGTGGTTCTCAAAGTGGGGGTCCATGCAGGGACCCTCAGGGTTCTTTGAGGGGGTTCCAAATAAGACTCTTTAAGCCTGATTTATGCTCCGTTGTAGGTCGGTGAAAATAGCAGACCTACAAGCGCGCAAAACACGTCGCGGATGCGACGTGTTTTGCGCGCTTGTATAAAGCGCGCAAAACAGACACGACTCGAGTATAAAACAGGCTTTTTACGGGTGTGTCGTACGTACGGGTTCATTTGGTTCCATCTGTACACTCAGAGTTATGGGTGGTGGGTCTTTGAAATGGAAAGAAGAAAAAAAGGTTTGAGAACCACTGATTCATATACCTCTTGGATCCCCCCCACCCCCCCTGTACAGTACAGTACTTTTCTGCAGCTCGCTGATGCTTTAAAGAGATTCACATCTCGTTTCTATTTGCGTGATGGTATAAGAAGAAGGTGCCAGTGGCGGTGGAACCCTGCTCATGTTACCTATTGCTCAACAACCCCCCTGTTTGCCCCTGAGTAAAAGAAAAAAAAAAAAAAGCCAGGCACCATGTTTGCCCCTGAAGGGGAAAACACCCTTCAGGGGCATACCAGGTCTCTCCCCTATCCCCTGCCCCCAGTGGTGGAAAGTAACTAAGTACATTTACTCAAGTGTACTTAAATAAAATTCTGAGGTATTTGTACTTTACTTGAGTATTTCCAATACTTTTACTTCTACTCCTCTACATCTCAGAGGCAAATACTGTACTTTTACTATTTTATACATAGGCTATTTGAAAATAGCCGATCTACAAGCTCACAACGCGTCGCATAGCGACCCGTTGTGAGCTTGTAGATCTGCTATTTTCAAACATTTTAGTACTTTTACTTTTGGTACTTTAAGTACATTTTGATGCCGATACTTTTAATCAAGTTGATTTAGAATTCGGGACTTTTACTTGTAACAGAGTATTTCTACATTGCAGTATTGATACTTTTACTTAAGTAAAACATTTGAGTACTTTTTCCACCACTGATCCCCATGCCCAACCCCCCTCCGTTCCACTTCTTCTTCTTCGACCTGGCCAACGACACAACAAAAACACTCCCAATGTCCAGTGAAATTCACCTCATATCCCCCCCCCCCCCCCCAACAAAAA
Source organism: Gymnoscopelus braueri (assembly GCF_963280865.1). Taxonomy (NCBI): domain Eukaryota; kingdom Metazoa; phylum Chordata; class Actinopteri; order Myctophiformes; family Myctophidae; genus Gymnoscopelus; species Gymnoscopelus braueri. The sequence goes on from NC_137609.1 coordinate 7,895,506, forward strand.
GACTGCCCCCCACACCCCACCCCCACATAAATAAATAAACACACACACACACACACACACACACACACACACACCTCTGTACAGTTTGCCCTCTGTCACAGCAGTGAGCCCAACGTGTCACAGACACCCCGGGCCCAGCGGCCGGAGGAGGGTGTCCGCTGTCCAGTAATACTCAAGTCTGAAAGTCTGTCTGTCCGTCCTCCCCCCCCTTTCCCCCCCATTCAGGAGGAAGATCCAACTATGATACGCATTGGGGGGGCGGGGGCTGGTAAAACTCCTCCCCCTCTCTTAAGTGTGGAGGGGGGCGGGACAACATGAAGAAAAAAAAGAAAATATACGCATTAGGGGGGCGGGGGCTGGTAAAGCTCCTCCCCCTCTTTTACGAGTGGAGGGGGGCAGGACTTGAATACAACATGAAAAAAAAAATGTTTTAAACCACTTTCAACATGGTGTCCCTATATTTTGGGGCCATTTTCAAACATGTTTTCGAATACTTGAAAAATAGCGGGAAAGGAGCTGATCCACAAGTTCCACACAATGCGCCAACGAGACATATAGAGCTTATAGATCGGCTGTTTTCACCACAGGACACCTCCATACGATGAAATATGAAATAGGGGGTTAAGTGGTTAAAAAAAAAAAACTGCAGCAAGGCCCAAACAAAAGGCTTCTATAGGCCAGTGGTTCTCAAAGTTGGGTCCGACCCGGGAGGGGGGGTTCCAGGGGGTCCTCCAGCTAAATGATTGATAGTTATAGGAACCAAAATGGACCCATGCCAGTCTGTAACGCTTGAGAGTTTACAAATGGACCAAATGGACCCATTTGGGTCCATTTGGTTCCATTTGTACACTCTCAACAGTTAATGGGGGTCCGTGTGGCTAAAAACTAAAACAGGGGGGTCTTTCGAAATTAAAAAAAGTTTGAGAACCACTGTTATAGGCCGTGCCAAGAGGGAGTGGAGTGAGGGGGGTGTGGGAATAATTGCTTCAGCAGCGTGTCTGATTGGACCATGTCCAGGGTGACATGATGATGATGTCATATGAGACAGGTGTCAGAAGATGCCCGTCACATTGATTTGAAAGGGTTCTGATGGAGCCAAGCACGTGGGGAACAGAGAGAAATAAAAAACAAATGGAACTTTTTTCCAGGATGTGAGCTTCAAACCCACACCCCTCTCTCTCTCTCTAAGGCTGGTTTTCCACTACGAAGGGCTAAACCCAGAACATTACAGAACCTGTGGAAGTTAGTAAATACCTAATAAAAAAAAGTGGGAAATATGGCCAGATCTGCTATTTTCGCTTTTTTAAACATTTTGAAAGTATACGTTCCCAGAACTCAGGATTAGCACTATACCTCCTTAGCAGGGTCCAAAACCTTCATTTGGTTCAGAGAACCGTATCTGAAATCCAGACCCTGTGAAATACGTTTCACGGCAGGACACGGTTCATGTATAGTTCTCATAGTGGAAAAGAGCCATCTGTCTCTCTCTCTCTCGCTCTCTCTCTCTCCCTCTCTCAGTGCTTTTACTGAACAGCCTGGCCACTCTGGGTTTTAAAACATTGCATCCCAACAGTTCTGAAAAGCCGTTCCAACAAAATGATATCATATCACCCCCCACTCCCCCCCCCTCCTCCAAAATAAAACCCCGCCCCTTCAATGAATAAAGAATAAAACATTATTTTAAAAAATGTAAAAGAAAAAGAACGAGGAAACAGCCGTTTATCAACATGGTGACAGACCTTCAAGCAAGAAGCCTGTAACCCCCCATAAGGGAGGGAGGGAGGGGGGGGGGGCTTCAGGAAGAGAGCGAGAGCGAGAATAATGATAACGTCCCTCTGCTGGAGCCAGGAACATGCAGCCTCTCTTCTTCTTCTTCTTCTTGTATTATTCTGCTTTTAGTTTAGTTTTTTTTTCTTCAGTGTAAATAAACAACACTGACCCCGGGGTCAGCGCTGTCTTGGAGATGGAAACAGCGTAGCCAACACCCCCAACACCCCCCCTCCCCCGTCACCCTACCCCACCCCCGCCTTAGCGCAAGTCAGAGTCCACAGCTGCTGGATAAAAACTCCCAAAACCGTCAAAAAAACAATCCTCCTCTTAGCCAGTGGTTGGATCGCTCTGTGTGTGTGTGTGTGTGTGTGTGTGTGTGTGTGTGTGTGTGTGTGTGTGTGTGTGTGTGTGTGTGTGTGTGTGTATAATTGTATTACTATACTTGCGAGGGCCATACGTCCCAACAAGTACGACAGAATTTGAGAAATAGACATTTTCTGTTCCTCACAAGAACACGTTTTTTATGATTAAAAACAAAAAAATTGTTACATTTAGGCTCGATATACTTAGTTGTGCGCTGCTGTCGCGCACCCAAAATAGTCGATCTACAAGCTCACCGTTTGCAGCTCACGGTGCGCAATTCTAGGGTTAGGGTTCGAAATGGCCCAATATATCTATATTACTGCTATATTACTGTCCTAAAAATGTTGATGAACTCACAAGAATAGTAATACAAACGTGTGTGTGTATGTGTGTGTGTGTGTGTGTGTGTGTGTGTGTGTGTGTGTGTGTGTGTGTGTGTGTGTGTGTGTGTGTGTGTGTGTGTGTGTGTGTGTGTGTGTGTGTGTGTGTGCGTGCATGTATGGTCGTGCAGCAGGGTTCCTCTGGGTTCATTGACGGTAAAAAGATGTGGAGTGCAGCAAAGTAAATCATAAAGGTGTGTTTGTGGGGGTGTTTTGGGTGGGGTGGGGTGGGGGGTAATACGTATACTTCAGGTATGGTGGAAGCAGAGTCGTAGCAGCAGGGGGTCCTACAGTCGGAGAGCAGTGACGATGACAGTAACAGTAGTACTATAGATGGAACTGTAGGGGGCGGTGGCAGGGGGGGCGGGGCGATACGTAGAAGTAGCGTCTTTGCAGAAGTAGTAGCATTAGTAGTCAAAAAATGTGCGACTTTTGAGCTATAGCGGGTCGATCGACTCGACCCCCCTGTTTTACCCCCTTCTCCCCCCCTACTGGCCACGCTTGGTGGTGTAGTCCGTGACGGTGGCGGCGGCAGAGTCGGCGGCGATATTGGCGACGTTAGCGGCTCCGTCCGCCGTTCTGCAGCGGCTGCGCTTGTAGAGGCGGTAGCCCTTGCGGCAGAGCAGCACGAACCAGTAGACCTGCGGCGCCAGGATGCAGGAGTTGCCCAGGTTGGCAACCAGCGGGATGTGGAAGGGCACGGCGTAGAGCGGGATGCCGTAGTGGCGGCCGTACACCCAGTACATGTAGGGGAAGAGGGCGATGCGGCACATGAAGAAGGTGAGCAGCACCATGCCGCCGTTCGCCTTGTGCGCCCAGCACTCCTGCAGGTTCAGCTGCATGGTGGGGACCAAAGAGACAAAAACATAGTGTGTCAGTATAGCTGCATGGTGAGGACCAAAGAGACAAAAACTTAGTGTGTCAGTATAGCTGCATGGTGAGGACCAAAGAGACAAAAACATAGTGTGTCAGTATAGCTGCATGGTGGGGACCAAAGAGACAAAAACATAGTGTGTCAGTATAGCTGCATGGTGAGGACCAAATAGACAAAAACATAGTGTGTCAGTATAGCTGCATGGTGAGGACCAAAGAGACAAAAACATAATCTGTCAGTACGGCTGCATGGTGGGGACCAAGAGACAAACATAATGTGTCAGTACGGCTGCATGGTGGGGATCAAGAGACAAACATAATGTGTCAGTATGGCTGCATGGTGGGGATCAAGAGACAAACATAATGTGTCAGTACGGCTGCATGGTGGGGATCAAGAGACAAACATAATGTGTCAGTACAGCTGCATGGTGGGGATCAAGAGACAAACAATGTGTCAGTATAGCTGCATGGTGGGGACCAAGAGACAAACAATGTGTCAGTACAGCTGCATGGTGGGGACCAAGACACAAAGGATAATGTGTCAGTAGAGAGGGGCTGAAACTAGACATTATAGAGCACCGAAGTCTGACGTAATTTACCCATCCTACCTGGCCTACCTTCCCCCCCCCATTCTGAATTCCCATAGACGTGTTTAATATTGCATCATAATAAGAACTGTGTTGCAAAAATAAACAAATGAGCCCGGCGGGGCTTGACTCATATGGATATGAAGCAAAAACTGATGGCGAGAAAACGCTAACGTTACCGCCGCCGAATTAATGTCATTTTCGCCAGAAACAGACTGTATCAGATATCAGTAACTGACTATCATAAACGATACAGAGCCACCTCCCTGACAATAGCACCGGGACAATTTTGTTTATTTTTGGACCACAATGAGACGATTCTAAGATGACCCAATGTTATTCTCCATAGAGAAATTACTTCTGTGACCCAGGGGACGAACGAATGAAGTCAGGACTTCGGTACTCTATTGACCACTCATGGGCCTTTCGCACCAAGCACAATAACTAGAACGAAATGTGTCATTATAAAAAAATCGTTCTAACTGAAGTGGATGACAATGATATTGGCGAACAACTTGAATTACTTTCAGAACGATTTAATGAACGATAGAAACATTGAAAGCCAATCTAAATCCATCAGAAGGAATCTGGGAGGAAATCGGTCCCATTTTCTTTTTCCTCTTTCAATGAATCCATGTGGTTAATTTTAATTTTAGAATTGCAATAAAACAAGGCGACAAATTAAAAAATGATGATGCTCATCACAACCCAAACTATAAAATGCCACATTTAATTTACCTGTATTTTTTCCTGATTCAACTACACAGCAAAGTCTTGAGTGTTCATTCAACTCAGTATATTTAACTTACAGTATATTACAACCAGAATTGTACTGTGAATGCGAATCATTTTTATGTTAAAATTGCAGAAAAAACAAGGCAATAAAGAAAATGAATGATGCTCGTCACAAGTTATCAGAACCCAAACCACAATCTTGAAATTGCTTTTTTGTTTGATTCGGTCAAAAATATAACATTTAATGTTTATAATATGAAACTGAGAAAACAGCCAGCACACAGTCCCACAGTAAATGTCCCTTTCACATGATTTTATGTACCTCTCCATGGACAGAGCAACGGACACGTTTCAACCTAACAGGTCATCATCACAATGCTGAGTTGAAACGCGTCCGTTGCTCTGTCCGTGGAGAGGTAAATAAAATCATGTCAAAGGGACATGTACTGTGTGCTGGCTGTTTTCTCAGATAAAACCATGTGAAAAGGACATTTACTGTGTGCTGGCTGTTTTCTCAGATAAAACCATGTGAAAAGGACATTTACTTTGTGCTGGCTGTTTTCTCAGATAAAACCATGTGAAAAGGACATTTACTTTGTGCTGGCTGTTTTCTCAGATAAAACCATGTGAAAAGGACATTTACTGCGTGTGTGTGCTGGCTGTTTTCTCAGTTTCACGATATTGTTGAGCGGTGCACCTTGAAACTCTTGTCTAATTTTAAGTGTTGCGGGCATTCTGCTTTGCAGCGCTTTCTCTCATAATATGAAACAAAGACAAGCGTTCATATTCATTCATATTAGGCAAGCTTTTGCCCTTTTTTATTTACTCCCACACAGTTATTATGCCAATTAGCCCTCCCCCACGGGGAGAACGCAACACCTCCGTCCAACTCCTCCCGTTCAACACCCCTTCAGTACGTAGGAGTACTTGCAGCGACAAAGATCGCCCTCCCTGCCCGGTTTCCCTCCCCCTGTAGATGCCAGGCCAAACCAAATAGACCACAGCGGATTTGAAGTTGAACTCCTAGACCAGGGGTGATGCAACTTTGATGATGGAGAGGGCCACTATATTTCCACACTCACTCCAGAGGGCCACATTGCATATACTGTCGGGCAGACGCCTCTTATATCCGTATTTTAACTTTTTTCGTAAATTAATGCTGTACGCCATTCTATGTCACACAAAAGTAGCAAAAATTGCCGAACTACAAGCTCAAAACGTCGCAGTGCGACTCGTTTTGAGCTTGTAAGATTTGCTATTTTTTTATTGGAATCCTGAAAAGTAACATTTTTATTTAATTTCAAATGCATTTAGTTATACTTATGTTAACTTTATGAACTTAAATACAAATACATTGGACATAAAAAAGACAATAGAATTTGTGTCATTAAGCTACTAATATAGACTGAAGTAATTAAAGCAGGTCATGATTGCATGTTTATAATTGTGACAGCTGAAATCAATAATATATCAGTATTCCGATATTAACCTGCGGGCCACATTAAGTGAAGGTGGGGGCCGCATGTGGCCCCCGGGCTGCCAGTTGCCCATGTATGCCCTAGACTCTGCGGTGGTAGGAAGGTACTTTACCCCTCACCACCTGAGCGCCCTAGATTATTCAATTACTAAAGTTTCACTTGATTAATTTTCATTGATTTTCTTTTTCTTCTTCTATAAAGTACTTTACCCCCTGTAAATAAGTGCACACAGTGAGTACATGTTGTGCTCTGTATTGTTCTGTTATTAGTTTATTTTATCTCACGTAGCTATAGCTCCACTGGGCCTAAATCCCCCCTGAGGGATTGATACAAAATATATTTGTGCCTAATTGGTTTTAATACCACTTTACAAGAGCAACGGGTGAGTTTTACAGCTTTCATTTGACTTTTCATCTCAACACCCCTGCCAGCAAAACGATCGATGGAAATTAGCATGGGTGGCATGAGAGCGGCGGACGTTCCTCACTGATGTGGATGCTTTGGAGCTGTGTCAGTGCTGATCTGGTCCAAAGGAAGGAGTACTGGAGTACAATTTTGTGGTACTTTTACTTTGCTTGAGTATTTTGTTGCTGTAGGGCAGAAACCTCCATAATCTCCATATTTTAACTTTGTGTTTTATCGTAAATTTACCTCCCTACTTGATCATACTAGAGCGTCACACAAAAGCATACAAAATTGCAGATCTACAAGTTCGAAACGCGGCGCGAAGCAACACATTTTGAGCTTCTGCTATTTGGTATCCGCTATTTTTTTATTTGATTCCTGAAAAATAACAGTTTTGGATGAGGTTTCCACCCAACAGAGACAACTTCCATTTTCAATACTTGTACTCCACAACTTCTCAGAGGCAAATATGGTACTTTTTACTCCAGTACAATTATTTGATAGCTTTAGTCACAAAGTTACAATTTAGATTATCATTACAAAGCATACTGTACATTTAACACAATGAATTTTATACTTCGGCCATTCGAAAATAGCCGATCTACAAGCTCACGACGTGTCACGATGCAACGCGTTGTAAGCTTATAGAGCGGCTATTTTTGAAAGATTGAGATTTATTTTTTTAACGTTTGAAAAATATTGAAATGGAAAATTCTGCATAACGAGTACTTAATGCCTTTGGAACTTTAAGTATGCCAATTACTTCTGTACATTTTACTCAAGTACAATTTTGAATACAGGACTTTTACTTGTAACACAGTATTTCCACATTGTGGTATTGCTACTTAAAAGCGGCAATATGAAACTTTCTTTTAATGAATAAAATGTAATTTTGTCCAATCTGCATGGTAGAGTATGTTAGTACGATATAACTTATAGGGAACCCCTATTTGTAACTATACCTTTCAGGACGGGAATCCATTTTGGGGTTCTTGTTGCTATGTACAGTATATAGCAACATACATTTGTTTCTAATTTTTGAATAAATATTTGAAGTTTTTCAGAAAACTTAGGTCAGGATTTAGAAGGCGTTTTTAGAATCGGCCTCAGGTCTAAATGGGTTAAACAATTGGGTCTCCCTGCTCTCAGAAGGAGCGAGTGCATTCTCCGGCAGCGGCAGCAGCCGCGGAACTGCCGCGGAACTGCCGGTGGAGGAGCGGCAGCTGCCGGCAGTGACTGCCGGCGGTGGAGCGGCAGCTGCCGGCGGAGCAGCGGAACTGCCGCGGAACTGCCGGTGGAGGAGCGGCAGTCGCGGAACTGCCGGTGGAGGAGCGGCAGTCAACTTCTTTTTTCCGCCGATAAAGTATAGTTTTGGACCATGACGGAGGCGCGCCGACTCAGCAGACCTTGAGGCCAAGGAGTCGCGCCCGAGCGCCTCCAGGCGCGAGTGCCCGCGACGACCGGCCGATGGTCTGCTAGTCGACTAAGCGCCGTCCGAGTTATGTACCGATAGGCACAGAATCGTAAATAATATTGGTGGGGACTGCGTTACACAAACGCAGCACACTCCCAAAGCTGGCGCCGCCGGAAGCTCCGCGGCAGCAGCCGCTGCCGGAAAATGCACTCGCTGTCCCTCCCTGCTCTTCTATTGAGACATTTAGATTGTGTCCAATGACACATGTCTCACCATACATTTTGACCTGATGTTCAAGATTCAATTTATCCCCTGATCAAGCAGGCAGGCTCTATTAGCTCAATGGTTAATGGTCATTTCAGCACTTGCGCAGGAAACCGGGTTCAAATCCGGGGTAGAAGAGGAAAGTTACAAAGTGCTACTTTAAGTAAAGAGAAAATGGGAGTACTTCTTCCACTACTGGCTGTGTCAGTGCTGATCTGGCCCAAAGCAAGGCAGGGAGGCTGGAATTAACGCTCCTCTTTGGCTCTCTGCTGAAGGCAGATGTCAGCAAAGCGTTGCCACGCTCATACATCACCATTGCTTTACAGTGAAAATGTCTCTCCTCCGCTTACATCTCATTAGAAAGCCATCGATCTCATTTCACAGAGTATTATGATATAATGAGCACTAGGGCTGCAACTCTTGAACTACTAACTTGAAACGATTATATTATTAAAAATGTTCGTTTTAAATATATATTCAGAGATACCGGTATGCACACATTTTCAAGATTTTTCTAAAATAGCAGATATACAAGCTCATCGCACGGCACCAACATAGCCAAAGCTAAGTGGTTAAAACGATTGTGACGCTATGTTAACTCATTTCGCTGGGGACTCCCTGGTACTCCCAAGGACCACTGGTGGTCCCCGGACCACTGGTTGAAAACCACTGATCTAAACATAATCATTGTTTAGTTAACACCATTGAACGTCTTCCATCCTAGGTTCAAGCGCTTCTGTAAAAACTAAACTATTCAGTTGCTTGACACTACAGCTTTACGCACAAGCAGGGGAAGTCCATTATTAAACATAATGGAGGATTTATTTTACTTGGCGTTCAGGTCTGAAAACCGAGAATTAAAAGCGGTCTCCAAATATGGGCATGTTACGCCTGTGACGTAAGACAAACAAGGTCACCTTTTGGGACATTTCGCAACCATTAACATTGTAACGCGAAATGCCAAATTTCATACAGGAAGGATGTGTTCCCAATTATTATGATTTATTTCTAGGCTTGAGTAGGTGTGATATCTGGTCAGGTTACTACTTGGCCTCTCACCTAGAACACATGCTCATTATGCTAGGGTGGGATGGCTCAGGGTAGGAGACAGAGTAAACAACTTGTATTGGGCCTGGCCTTCAAAATTCTCAATAAAACAGGGATGCCCTTACACCCAACAGGCTACTTCAACAACATGAAAGACACACAAAGGCACAACACCAGAGGGAGCTCCACCGATATCACTCAATCCAGTTTCAGCATAAACATGGAGACAAATTCATTCTACTGCTATGCCACCAAAATGTGGAATGCCCTCCCAACAAACATCAAAAAGTGTAACTCCTTACGCTCCTTCAAAATCACCATAAAAGAGCACCTGTCTGCAATTTGTAACTAGCCCTAGAAAAATCTCCTAAGTTTAACCACAGAAAAGATTTTGGAGGGTCGGTAGTATGGACCGCACTTTAATCAGACTTCACTTGAAACGATTATGAAAAAAATATCAAATTTATTTTGATAAAATAACCGAAAGATTATTGACATTTTTGGGAGGAATTTCCTCAAATAGGGAGGAATATGAAGTCAATTATAAAAAGAATTACAAAATATATATATATCCCAAAAAAATCCCCGCATCGATATAAAAAATAAAATAAAAAATATAAAATCCCCCAAAATATGTTGGTTATGTTGGTTAATTGAAAAAAGTAATCAATAGAATAATCGAGAAGAAGACAATCGATGGTTGCAGCCCTAATGAGCACAGTAGGGTGGACGAGCGAGCAGAGGTAAAGGGCAGAGAGAGAGAGAGAGAGAGAGAGAGAGATAGTAGCTGGGAGCCAGAGCTCTACTGACTGTTTTGTGTGTTAAATATTCATGGTGCAGTGACATGCTGCTCACCAAATGAAAAAGGACATCCTAAGGTTTCTGGGGATTCAAGGTATTGCAAAGAACCCACAAGGAATTGTAGAGAGGAACAACAAAAATAATGTGGCTATTTCTGACCAGCAGTGGTGTAACTAAGTACATTTACTCAGGTACATGGTTTTTTAATACTTTCTACTTCCACTCCCTTACATCTTGGAGGCAAATATTGTACTTTTTTACTCCACTACAATTATTTGACCGCTTTATTTACTATACATTGCAGATTTAGGTTATTAATACAAAACGTACATTAACCACTTAAGCCAGCACTATTTTATACTTTGGCTATTCAAAAACAGCCAATAATAAAAAAAAAGGTTTGACAAATTCTGAAACAAGTTAGTACTTTTACTTTGGTAGTGTAAGCTTATTTTAATGCCAATACTTTTGTACTTTTACTCGAGTACATTTTTAAAGACAGTCATTTGATTTGTGGTATTGATACTTTTACTTTAAAACATCCAAGTACTTCTTCTCCCACTAGGTATTGCATAGATAGAACCCAAAAAGAATTGTAAAGGGGAACAACAACAGCAACAACAAAAATAAATATGGATATTGCTGGGCAATTTTGATGTTCTGTCGGGAAGGCTTAATCTCAATGCTAGATGGAGCTGCCACAGGGACGCTGTGTGTTTGTAAGGAATTGGATTATATGCGTGCACATACACACGGTATCCACGGAGTAGGAAATAAAATGATGTAGTGGGGCTGGGTTATTGAAACAACTGGCCTATTTTATCTGTGCGAATGGGTTGAAGTGTCATGGGAGAAATGTCATCTTAAAGCATAGGCATGGAAAAAGGCTTATTTCCATCTCGACAATGATCCTTGTGTATTACTGTTATATATCGTCTCTGTCGGGTAGAAACCTCATATGTCCAAAACTGTTACTTTTAAGGATAAAAAAAAAAAAAAAAGCAAAAGTAGCAGATCTACAAGCGCAAAACGAGTTGCTACGCGCCGTGTTGCGAGCTTGCATATCTGCTACTTTTGTGTGACGCTGTAGTATGATCAAGTACGGCGTTAATTTACGAAAAATACACAAAAAGTTGGAGATAGGGGGTTTCTGCCCGACAGCAACGTTCGATATCCTGAGAGATGGTGTTCCAGACTCTAAAAAGCTTGTCATACTGTGACCGTGGTTAGGTTGTAAGATCTGTTCTCTACTTGGCAACCGACAGTGTCACACGACAGCATATAAATTAGACTTAATAGCTCATTAAGAAATACTGGCTTCAGCATTTGTCACCTACATGCGTGCGCCGGACGTCGGGACAATGAAAGAACTAATTTGAAAGCCTGCACAGTGCACACGATTGGATAAGACGCATTCCATTAATAAAGACACTCTCTAGCCGTGAATCAAGCTGTGCCATTTCACAAGCATAATCTTTTATCTTTTTTTTTAAAGTTATGCTGTTGGGTTTGTAGACGCCTGCTAGGTCTACATCCAGACTGTGGTCCGCTAACTGAATATCAGTGGTGTAAAGTAACTAAGTACATTTACTCAAGTACTGTACTTAAGTACAATTTTGAGGTACTTTTACTTTACCGGAGTATTTCCAATTGTCTATACTTTTACTATATTGTACTTTTACTCCACTTCAATTATTTGAACACTTTAGTTACTAGTTACTTTGCAGATGTAAATATATTACATTATAAAACATACATTAAAGTAATACTAGGTAACGTTTTCAACAAAACTAAAGTTAAATTGTATATCTTTTGTGAGTGGCAAAAGTTTCACAACACCCACTCCATGAATTTCACCCCCGGAAGCCTTTTATTTATATATTTTCTATTGAACGCTGTCGGGGGGGACTTTCCCGGGAAAATGACGTCATCTGGCCGGAAAACGGAGGCGGAAATGCACTGGTTTCCTGTTTGGCCAGGAACTACCGCAACGGTTTCCTGTTTGGCCAGGAACTACCGCGCTAATAACAAAAAGGAACCTCACGCTGATTTTAAGAGAATGTAGGATTGGAAGATCGAAAAAGAACAGAAAAAGAAAGCACAGCTCATGGTAACTAATGCTCCACTGGCTAAGAGAAACGATCCGCAGATAGTATAAAACAATTAAAAGAACGCTTTTTGAAACGCTTCTGGCTTCCGGTGAAAACAAATGGAATTCTGGGTAATTGAGGACTACGGAAATTGTATGCAGTGACGGTAGTGACCAGCAGAGGTTGCTAAAAATCGTTATTTGTGAATCTGCATTGTACAACTTTAAGCACTTTAGCCCTATTTCATACCGAGGCTATTATAGCCGATCTACAAGCTCACAACCGATCTACAAGCTACAAGATCTACAAGATCTACCGATCTACAAGCTTGTAGATCTGCTATTTTCAAATATTTTAGTACTTTTACTTTTGGTATTTTAAGTAAATTTTGATACCAATACTTTTGTACTTTTGTGTAACAGAGTACTTCTACATTGCAGTATTGATACTTTTAATTAGGTAAAACATCTGAGTACTTTTTCCACCACTGCTGAATATGGATGCTACAGTTGTGTAGAATAATCATTCTATTCTGTAGAATAATCATTCTACACAACAGGGATATTTTAAGTCCGAGACAGTTCATGGCCTCCCTTGAACCAAGGGTCCGAACCCTCCCCATTCCAATTATTTACAATTAAACCAGATTTATACAAAAATAGCCAATCTACAAGCTCAAAACACTTGTAGGTCTTCTATTTTTGGTGAGCGAAAGTGCTGTATGACGGAGCCTAAATTAGGCATTAGCCGACTATCTTTGTTAGACAGTCTTTTGCATACATATGCATAATATGTAAACAGAGAACTAAGGGTAACTAATGTGTATTTAAATGGGCTAAATGCCAAAACAGCGCTACGTGACATAATGTAATACATATATCTACTGAAATGCAGGAAGCTACAAGTCCAGCGTTCGGTCTAAAAATATTAATTATCATACGAAAGCAGATAACAATTAATGGCACTCATTTTGAGGCCCGTTTTATCTGCCTCCACGCTTGAAAGGCATAACGTTATCAGCGCTAACCACTTTGTGTGTGAGAGAGAGAGACAGAGACAGAGAGACAGAGACAGAGACAGAGAGAGATGGAAGTTCACTCTTCATTGGAGCAGAGGCATCTAATTTGAAGTGACTGCCACTCAGTCCCGGGCACCAGGCTAAAAACCTTGGTGTCATCATAGATTGTAAATTTTTCAATGCCCACGTCAGGAATGTGACTAAATCTTATTTGTGTCACTTAAGAAATATTGCCAGAGTGCATCTCAGAGAGAGAGAGAGAGAGACAGAGAGAGAGAGAGACAGAGACAGAGGAGTCAATTCTACCAAAGTCTATACTGTACTTTCAATTGATAATTCAGTAGGTTACTACGCCGCAATGAGTTGTACAGTTCTTACAACGGTACCTGTTTGGGTAGAAGATCATTTACAATTCTCTGTCTATAGGTATTCAAGGAGAACGTGCTGAGTTGGCAGAAGCGGACGTCACGCCCGCCCGTCACAGCCACTCGGTTTAGTGTCTCGCTCGGGCGGCTCCCCACGGGGGCTGGAGTCCGTGTCTGGCAGCTAGTGCACCTGCCTTTTGTTTTAAGATTTGATTTAAAGTGTTTTCAATGTATATAATGGTGTTTTGAAAGTCGAGGCTACATGGTCCACATTATGTGTAGGCCTGTTACATTTATTAATAATAGCCTTTTAAAAAATAGTGGAAATAGATCGGCTATTTCCACTTTTGTTTTTGTTTTAAGTATAAAGCTATTAAACATGTCAGTAATTTCTTTTTTAGGTTATTTAGCCTATAAAAGCCAAACAGAAGCGTAATTTGTATCCACATTATGCTCCAGTGTTCAACTACAAAAACACAATTAAATCGCAATTATTTGAGTGACAATTAATCATCATGTAAAATGTCATAATGGTGACAGTCCTGATTATGTGTCACGTGACACAGACTACTACCCTGAAAGCTGAAAAGTGACGCTAACATGGGTCCCCAATGCGTTGACCTGTGATACAAGGGTGTCCTGACCAAGCAAGTCACGTACAGATGAATGAGTACAAGAGTGCACCGTAAGTAAGTAGTAATTAAGCCTTGCCGAGCCATGTGGCCCATCCTGTTATAAATATTAAGCTATGATGACTTAAACTATAAAAGACTAAATATATTGACAATTTTGTCAACAAATAAAAACTAGACTAAAATGTTAAGGAGGGACTAGTGGAGAAGAGATCCAGTAGAACTAAGACATTTTATGTTTGGTTGCGCTCATGTGTTCTGAAAATAGCAGATCTACAGTACAAGCTCACAATGAGCTTGTAGATCGGCTATTTTCAGCATGCAACCAAGTGTAAAATCAGCTATTACGTGATGCCAACCTCCTTGACATCCCCACGACACAGAAACGAACCTGGGGTGACAGCAGGGCTTTCTCAGTTGCTTTCCCCCTCCCTTTGGAACTCACTCCCAGCTCACATCACCCTTCTTGCCCTTTAAAAACCCTAAAAATCACACCCAGTGTGAAGTGGGCGGTGTGGTCATCACAGTGGTCATCATAGTGATGGAAGCTCACTTCCCAAAAAAAAATAGATTTTTGGAAGTGCATAATCCTATTTATAGGTTATTAATGTCATCATGTGTCTCGCTAGCCAATCACAGTGCTGAATAGAGTGAGCCAATAGAGTCAGCCAATCACAGTACAGGAAAGTGGGCCAATCACAGTGCAGGAAACTAATACTAATGAGGTGTCCCAACCCCACTTATAGGGGCGGCTACACCGCCCAAAAAACCCACCTCTCTCTCGCATTCCCCACCTAATTCCAATACCCTCTCTTTTGCCTTTTAATATCAATGTTTTTGTTTGCTTTGTTTTTGCCAGACCCAAGGGGTCGGCCTACATGAGGCTTTGTCGGTCGGTCTGTCCCTCTTTTCCTCTGCACACACGTCATGCGAAGTCCGGCCATTCAGATTTCAACCACTAGGGGTCTGGCAGTACCAGGTCTCCTGGTTCCCTTGTTAACCCATTAAAGGAATAGTTTAGTAATAAAAAATGACTAATTTTCTATCAATTACACACCCCATGAAGCCTTGAATTCATGAAGATTTTTTTGTTTTGGGCGCATTCCTAAGCCAATAATTTGATGACCGTGTCTCTTTTGAGTCTACCGGATACATTAACCGTTAGGAGACGGTAATCAAATGATTGGCTCAGGAATGTGACTAAACAAATTTTTTTTCCATGAATTCAAGGCTTCATGGGGTGTGTAAATGATAGAAAATAAATATTTTTTTGGGTGAACTACTCCTTTAAGACTGGGGGAAGCATCTGTGTCATTTCAGATTTGCCATTATTTTATACTTAGGCTATTCAAAAATAGCAGATCTGCTATTTTTGAAAAATCATGAATATTTGTGCAAACCTTTGAGTATATATATTTTTTAAAGCAAACATTTGTAACTCAAATCTTTGCTTCTGGGGGGGTTCCTGGAACAAAATATCTTCAGATGGGGGTCCGCGGCCAAATCCATATAATTTTGGGGCTCCTTGACATGAAAAAGTTTGACAACCACTGATATATATAGCAACGTAAGTGTTTCAGAAAACTGTTAGGATTTTTAAGACATTTGTAGAATCGTATCGCAGGTCTAAATGGATTAATTAAGTTGTTTCTTTTGTTTCGTTTTTGTAAAGCAACTTTGAGTGTTGAGAAAAGCGCTTATAAATTGGATGTATTATTATTATTATTACCACCACAGGCCCTTTTTATGCTCGATTATTGCAACACGTTAAATGAGCACACACAGTGTCTGCTCTGTTGAGACGGACACTTTTCACAGCAGGCGTTCTGGCAGGCACAGCTAGGTATAGACGCAACAGAAGGTAATACAATCAACTCTGGGTCCGTTTCATTTAGATGTTTCTGTGTAACATAATGGAGTTAACTGTACAGGCTTGTCCACGCCGATACAACTAAACCGAAACAGACCCAGAATTAAGGTTATTCTCTTCAGCTGCATTTATATGGGCAAAATATCCCAAATGTCTGCTGTGAAGAGGAGCTATTCGGCCTTCGGGCAGAGAAGCAGCTTGTTGAAAAAGTTAAATGAGATAATACACAAATAACACCCTCTAGTCTACAAACAAGAAGATCATAGGCTCAATGCTAGGTATATGTGCAAAACAATAATACAAGTGATGTTCAGAGTGTGAACAGAGTCTAAAACAAGGGTTGACACTTACTTCCCATTCTAAGACACAGCTGACGATTCATCTGGCTTAATTTCACACCTTACTTTTTCTTCGTGACTGTTTTCATTATCATTAACCATCTATAATTATTGGTGACAACAGGGTCTGACAGAATATGCCGCAACACAGGTGAACAGGAAATCACACAAATCAAGGTAATGATTTGTTTTTGTTTTTCATAAAAGGTTTTTTCTTTTCTCTTTTCATATTACACAAGTTTAAATACTGAATGAATCGACTCAAAATAACAAACAGCGTTTTTAGAAAAAAACTAGTAACTGTTGTGAGTGAGATAACACAGATTTGTTCGATTGTGCCTTTTCTCTGCCTCTTGAGTTGATGTTTAACAACCTTCAAATAAGTATATCTTTCAGATTTCAGCGTATGACACATCATTTGAAAGCTTACAATCTGCACGTTCATAATCCATAACATCTGTAGTGTTTCTGATCTCATC
Source organism: Gymnoscopelus braueri (assembly GCF_963280865.1). Lineage (NCBI taxonomy): Eukaryota > Metazoa > Chordata > Actinopteri > Myctophiformes > Myctophidae > Gymnoscopelus > Gymnoscopelus braueri. Next base: position 7,912,415 of record NC_137609.1, read on the forward strand.
GTTGTCTTTTCTTTGCAAATGTCTTCACGCGCACGTGTGTGTGTGTGTGTGTGGCGAGCTATGTTAGTGCACTCTGGTTGTGTACCGGAAGTTGAGAGCTGGGTAAGTCCCGGGAAAGACGCACTGTGATTGGCCAGTAGTCACTTTGAGTGGCAGTTGGGGCAAACGCAGTCCCCACCAACATCATTTACGATTCTGTGCCTATCGGTACATAACTCGGAAAAAAAACTATACTTTATCGGCGAAAAAAAGTTTGAACAAGTTTTGTCCCAAGCGGGAGTCGAACCCAGACTCCCAGTGTTAGTGGATTGGGAGTCAAATAATTAGCGAGGTGCTGTGATTGAGTATTCGGGCTGTATTAGAATGTGACGTCTTAACTCTTCTATTGTAGAAGAAAGAAGTCCCCGCCCGCACCCCCGCCCCCGCCCCCGCCCAAAAGGGGGAGCCTCCCCAAACGCCGTGCACTTACATATATCGTGCATGTGTGTGTGTGTGTGTGTGTGTGCGTCCGTGCGATCTCACCTGAATGAGCATCTTCCCCAGGGAGACGAAGGGAGTGCTGAGCTCCGTTAGAAACAAGCAGCCGATGAAGAAATCCCCCTGCTCCCTTCGGAAGAACTGGGGATGGAAAATAAAACAGAGGACACACGCAGAGTGAGTGACTGAGTGAACAAATAAACATATAAAGCACCAAAGTTTGACATGGAGGGTAAACAGAAACACCAGCCATTACAACAGAGCCATTACAACAGAGCGCATAGGGAACAATAGGTTACACAGGCCATAAAACATCTGAGACAAGCCAGCAACAGGGCTTTCAATAAAATGGTACAATGATATTGGGGCAGAGCGAGTGGCTTGTGCTTATATTTTCTGCACACAAAACAATCAAAGAGTAAATCAGACTTTACATGAGAGTCAATGTAAAAAGGACACAAAGAAAGGAAGGCGAGGAGGAAAGCTGAGTCAAATCGAACGTTCATTTATATCGGCACTTTCGTATAAACGGGCGCATTTTCAATGCAAACAAAGCACATACAAAAAGCGCGTACAAAGAACCTGAAAACGAGAGACGGAACGAGAAGAAAGGGAGCGAGGGAAGAGGGAGAAATTGAGTGACGTTCCGGGGTTGGTCCGCCAGCGATGAACAAGCAACCATTCAAATATTGACCACACACACACACACACACACATCCAGATAAGGTGAATCGATGAGCCTGATAAAGAAGAGTACTCCAGACAAAAGACAAGCTACTGTCTGGCAGGGCTACTTTGCTACGTGTGTGCCGGTGATAAATAAACCATGAGAGGGTGCAAGCGTGGCCCTGCCATCTGCACACGGAAGAATGACTTTAGACCGCAGAGTGGAACCCTACACCGTGCCTAACTAAGTACCTGACTACCCCCTGCGGTTTTAATTGTGTGTGTGTGTGTGTGTGTGTGTGTGTGTGTGTGTGTGTGTGTGTGTGTGTGTGTGTGTGTGTGTGTGTGTGTGTGTGTGTGTGTGTCTTTTAATAGTGAGTCTGCACTCTGCACAGTAAAATCCGGAGACGGGTCCGTCATTACTGTTTCAGGATAGCGCGTGATCGCTTTGGGGCGATTTTAAAAGTTTACTTCAGACGTTAAAAACGGAGGACTGAGAGGCTGTTTCACTCGAGTTCGTTATCAGTTATCAGTGTGTAACTTGCGTTTCCGTTTTGTTTTATGCGTTATGTCTCTGCTTGTTGATTCCATGGCCAGGGATCCCCTCGTAAAAGAGATAATAATCTCAATGGGACCCACTTGGTTAAATAATGGAGAAATAACCATAAAGAATAAAACATTAGCACTCCCGATTTTACTGTGTAGGTGTGGCCGACATCACCCCTGATTTCTTCGGCTGCTGCGGACACCGCGCTACTTCTTAAAAAAAACTAAAATCTGTCTTTTTTGGCATTGTCAAGCATCTGAATCCAAGCAAGGTGGGGGTGGCATAAACCTGGAGGGTGAGGAGAAACGGGCAGGGAGAAGAGGAGTAGGTCAGGACAGAAGGGATGACAGCAGCTGGAACTAAATAATGTAGGGTAAGGTGATCCCATATCCCCATTGTCAGCCACGGCACAGAAACAAAGGGCCTGGTTTCTCGTTGCACCTGGCCTGCTAACCTGGAATGCTAAATGCACCGACCGGACCATGTACATCACGCACTCTGTGTGCTCAAGTTAGGGCCAAACAATTAATCCAAAAATAATCACAAATTGATCTACTGCAACTTCCAAATCACCATAGAGGCTATAATTAATTGCATTAACCCATTCAATCCGGGGATGCATCTGAGTCATTTTAGATTTCTTTGGCTATTCAAAAATAGCAGATCTACAAGCTCATAGCGCGGCAGCTTGTAGATCTGCTACTTCTTTTTTCTTTTCGTGAAAATTTGTGCAAATCTTTGAATATATATATATTTCTAAAGCGAACATTTGTAACTCAAATCTTTGCTTCTGGGGGGTCCCTGGAACAAAATATTTTACAAATGTTCGCTTTAAAAATATATATATATATATTTGCTTGTAGATAGCTTGTAGATCTGCTATTTTGTAATAGCCAAAGAAATCTAAAATGACACAGATGCGTTCCCGGATTGAATGGGTTAAAGGGAGAGGGTTTCCAACATTGATATTCTGGTGTTTTATGTAATATTTGGTGCACCGTTGCTCAATTATTGCGTCAGAGTCCAACACTGCCCAGTGCTCGTCTGACCGCCAATTAGTCAATCATAAGCCGTCTCTCCGGGCTATGGGATTTATGGTAACAATGGTTCTTGATTTGATTCTCGCGTGGGTAACATTGTAGACACTGCTAAGCCTGCACGTACTCCAAAACCAAGTCTAACCTTTTTTTCGGTCTGCCATAATGCCTTCATCAAAATGAGGCTTTCTATAAAATAAATTGTTTAAAAAAAAAGAAGCTTTTTGACCCTTTTTCTCCCCGATGTAGTCGTTATGCCAATTGATTCCTCCCCAGAACACATGTGTGTGTATTGCCACTGCTGTACTTCTTCCACCACTGATTCCAGCAGCCATATAAAATACTGATTAATTAGTTTAATTGGAAGTCATTTCCGGGCATCGATCCTCTCCAGTAGATACTGCGTTTTATGCTTGAGTTGTCACTGGATGGAATGCAGTCTTACACAGTTTTCAAAGAGGAAGAATTCATTAAAGACCATGAATCAGCAAAAACGTACCGGTTGGCGAAGAGCGAGTTGACTCACTACTTCTTTGGCTTTTTGCTCTGACCCCGTATGAGTCCATTTTTACACTTCCAGGGTTAAAGGCCAAATTTGCAATTCGTGTTCATTTGGGATTCCAGGGGATGGCAATTGCCACCCATAGCTTTTGTATTAACCTCAAAATTCTGGTATTTCCTTCACCTGCCTGTTTTTTGCAGATTAATCCGTTTTTAGAGCACTTATAGACACTTCTGCAACCATAGGGCTAAACCTATGCGGTTTAAGTGGGTAAACAATTAATGAATGAATGTATAGCCTGAGTCCCTTGTGTCTTTTCTGTTTTTGGTCTTCATTAACCCATTAACACATTGACCGCCAGAGGTTAATCTCATAATGTACTCACCAGTGCCAACGTTTTATTGTTGTTTTTTGTTTTTTTCACGTCGCCATAGACCTCGTTAAAATCCTTAAGATTGAGCTGTGCACTGTTTGTATACATCGCGGAGATCTCCCTGCATCTACCAGTGAAAACCACGTGTCAAACGGAGCCGCCATGTTGTAGTTAGAACGGTTTATGTTAAACAGTGATCAGCGAGGAGAAAAACTACAATCGAAGAAAATGGCGTTTTAGTGTGCGCTTTAGAATGGAGGCCGACGGGATCGGCAAAACGTGATCCCGAATAATTCCGTTTCCGGTGGTGTTACAATGAAATGTGCCGTATAGAAAATTTTAAAAAGTTTGATTTTTTCGAAAAAAAAGGAAAAAGCACCACAGCCCGTAGGCTACGGCAGTGTCTATCAACCTTTTTTGTGCCAAGGCACACCTGGCATAGCCAAGAAATCCCAGGGCACACCTAGATATACGGTATATATAATTATATATATATATATATACGGTATATCTATATACACACACTAGGGGTGTGCCGATTTTCACATTTCACGAAACGATACGATACGATATTGGGCACACAACTTCGATACGATTTCGATACGATACGCACTTTTTTATCATGAAAATATATGGGGGAGAAAAAAAGCAAATGCAAACAAATATTTCTGTTTTTGCATTATTCAGACATGCAAACTTGTAGCTTTTCAGCTTCCACTAGCCGTTTTGAATCCAAATAGGGCAATAGTGTGACACCTGACCCGAAAAAAAACAGCATGTTGTCACCCTTTTCACCTCGGGCTGTTTGCATGCCTGATTATTATTATTGTTGTATTATTGTAAAAAAAAAAAAAAAATCTTTTTTTTTTTTTTTCTCAAAATGATTTTTTTTCAAACCTCCTTCAAACGGCGCGGCACACCTCAGCAGTAGCCCCGGCCCAAAATTGGGATGTTTTCCAGGGTTGATATACACTGGGCTACGGGATCGGCGCTTTACGGTTGGATTTATCGGCCCGTAGGCTACGGGCCTGGCGGTGGTAGTGTTAATGGAACAAAATATTTTCAGATGGGGGTCGGCGGCCAAATACTTACTCATACTACTCATTTTGGGTGGTCCTTGACATGAAAAAGTTTGAGAACCACTGATATCATAGCAACGTAAGTGTTTCAGAAAACGTAGGATTTAGAAGACATTTTGTAGAATCGGAACCTCAGGCCTTAATGGATTAAACATCTTGGGTGAAAATAGCCGATAGACGAGCTCACAACGGGTTGCAACGCAATGTTTGAAATCGGGCTTAAATGGTCACTTTTTTGCCGGTCCTAGTTTTGTATGGAATGACAGCTCTGCTGTACAGGTCAAACATTCAGCCTCAGAACACAGACTGACCATATAGTACAGCGTCATATAAGCAACACTGCTGCAGGTAGTAAAATGAACAATGAGCGTGTTAGATTTAGGTGTGCCGATGTGCAAGCATTGACAATATTGTTGATGGCTGTCTATACTTGCACATTAGCACACGTAACTCAGGCCCCTACATGCTCCAGTTTTAGCCATACATCCATCCACCCACTGCGGTGGGTGGGATGGCTACAAAATGACGTCACTGAGCAGCGGTGATAAGCAGTGAGGTGGTCACCTCAGCACACCCACCCCACCCCACCCCACCCCACCCCACCCCACCCCACCGGAACCAGAGGGAGGCGGGGCCGACCCTCAAGGGAGTATGATGGTGTCTTGTCATCAATAAGGAACTTTAGGTGGATAAGTGATAGGAAGTTGTGGTGGAAAAAGTACTAAAATGTTTTACGTAAGTAAAAGTAACAATACCCTATTGCAGAAATACTCTGTTACAAGTACGAGTTAGGTATTCGAAATTGACTAGGGTAAAAGTATTGGCATCAAAATGTACTTACTCATTATGCAGAAGGTCCCATTTCACAAGTTTTAACATCTATAAAAATCCTAGCAAGTATCTAGTAATCCTAGAAAGTAGCAGATCTACAAGCTCACAACACGTCGCAAAGCTAGTAGATCGGCTATTTTCAAATTGCCAAAGTATATATACAGGTATGAAGTGGTTTTGTAATAATAATCTTTTTTTTTTGTTTTTTGTCGCATTCATGAGCCAATAATTCGATGACCGACCGGGTGGCTGGTCAGTAGGAGACTCAATTTCCGCAGGTCATCAAATTATTGGCTCATGAATACGACAAAAACAAAAGAAATTCAAGGCTTCATTCAGGGGGTGTGTAATTGATAGAAGATAATTCTTTTTTTGGAGGCGAACTACTCTTTTCTGCATTAAAACAGGACAAATAATCATCACGTTCCGTAACAGGGAAATGCATGCCAGCATGTATAATGCAGGGTTTGATATCATCTGTCCGTGTGGGAATTTGAACATGTGCAGCGATAAAGTAAACAACCTTATCTGTGTGACTGACCGAGTGTTAGCATGGAACTCCATGCCAGAGCGGATGGATTATTACCATGCAGGAAGATTGAGTCTCTCTCCCAGCATGCATTAACCTGGGAGAGAGTATTATGTAGTCTGTCTCATTTTTAGATTTCTTTGGTCCAAAATGATATGACATTTTGCCCCCCAGAAGCAAAGATTTGAGTAAAAGTAAAAGATATATTTGCTTGAAAAAATATATATATTCAAAGATTTGCATGAATTTTCAAGATTTTTCAAAAATAGCAGATCTACAAGCTCATAGCGCGGCACTCAGTCGAGGATCCAGTCCGGGTTTTCTTCCTAATTAAAATAGCGAAATCAACAGGAAGTTAAGTGATATTTTTTGGTTAAAACAAAAAGTATTTTGTAAAAAGGTTAAAATACTATATTCTGATAGTAAGCATTGCTATAGAGTGTTTTTTCAGTAACAGATGTCTCCCTGTCTCTCCAGCTCTTTAATAAACAGAAAATAAATTTTTCGGTAGGTGTCAAAATCTCAGCCAATCAGGAGAAAGTACCAATTTGTAAGCTTAATTTGTATAGTGTTCCAGTTCAAATTTTGTCTGCTCATTTCTTAGTGTCATCACTTCCAATTTCACTTGTTTAATCTATATCCTGATTGAGTTCTCTGTCCTGGTTGGATAAAATTGGAAATGAAACTGAAACGAAAATGCATTTTCTGTTTAATAAAGAGGTGGAGAGACAAGGAGACTCCTAATACTGAACAAACACTCTATAGCAATGAGTACTATCAGAATATAGAGCTATTTAACACTTATTTTAACCAACGCAAATCACTTACCCTACCTTTAACATTTTTATAAAAAAAACTAACGGTACTGGGTTTGGTGATGTTCTATTGTCTGAATCAGCTTTGTTTACATACTAAGAGAGTGACTTTGAGAGCTGCTTTGCATGTAAGTCAATGAGGAGCATATTTCTAATCAATGGAGCAATTATTTTTTATTTCTTGTCCACCTTTGGAGTTACATCATGGCAAGGTAACTACACAACCCAAACCTTTACCAAAGTAGTCTTGCCCTTTAAACCCTATTTTATACTTCGGCAATAAAAAAAAATAGCAGATATATATATATTATTATTTTTTACGTTCCCATGAGTACTTTTGACCTTTTATAGTGTAATGTGATGCCAATATCTTTGTACCTTTTTTACTCAAGTAATTTTAATACACCTTTAACCCAGTGGTTTTCAAACTTTTTCATGTCAAGAACCCCCAAATTGACACTTATTAGCCCGCGGACCCCCATTTGAAAAGATATGCCAGGGACCCCCATAAGAGAAGATTTGCACGGCTCTAGCAGTGATTCTCAACCATTTTAATTTCCCCAGTTTGACATGCATTAGTCTACGGACCCCCATTTAATGGCATTTCTTTCTCTGGGACCCCAATTTATATTGTAAAATCAATGTTAATGTAACTCTGAGAGTGTAGAAATAAAACCAAATGGACCCGTTGGTTCCTAACTATCTATCATTTAGCTGGGGACCCCCTGGAACTCCCTCAAGGACCCCGACCCCTCTTTGAGAACCACTGCTTTAACTTGTATTTCTACATTGTGGTATTGCTACTTTTATGACTTTTTATTATTATAAAAAACAAAACATCTGAGTACTTCCTCCAGCCCTGCTTCTCACACCTCTCTCCCATCATGCATTAACTTATTGATTAGCCAGCCTCCGCTGGCTAATCAATAATTATAGTCCAATAATGATATACTGTATAATCGTTGATGTCGGGCAGAAACCTCTTATCTGGCCCCGGACCGCTGACGTAGCGGTCCAGGCACCTAGGCTATACGATGTAGCCTGTCAGCGTGTCGCGGGTTCGAGTCCCGATCCCGACGGCCTTTTGCTGCATGTCACTCCCCAGCTCTCTCTCTCTCTCCCCATTTCCTGTCAGCCTAACGTCACATCAATAAAAAGGCATAAAAAGCCCCAAAAAAAGAAATAAATTAAACCTTTTATCTCCACGTTTTAACATTTTGTGTTGTTTCGTAAATGAAAGCCCTACCTGATCATACTACATGCAAAAAGCATCAAAAGCAGCAGATCCAGTGGGGCGCCCGGCCCGCTGGCCTAGCGGTCCAGGCGCATATCACATAGGCTCTGATGCCTGACGGCGTGTCGCATCCCCTTCCCGACAACCTTTGCTGCGTGTCACTCCCTGTTTCTCTCCCCCCCGTTTCCTGTCATTCTCTACTAAACTATCAATAAAAAGGCAGAAAAGCCCCCCAGAAAATCAAAAAAAAAAAAAAAAAAAAAAGTTTACAAAAAAGAAAGTAGCAGATCCACAAGCTCGAAACGCAGCTCGAAGCGACGCGTTTTGAGCTTGTGGATCTGCTACTTTTGCTACTTTTAAATTTGAATCGTGAAAAGTACAACAGTTTTGGACATATGAGGTTTCCACCCGACAGAGACGACACGAATCTGGCATTAACACATTGACCGCCGGGCCCGTAGTTCTACGGGCCGTTAAATCCAACGGTTAAGCGCCGATCCCGTAGCCTACGGGCTGTGGTGCTTTTTCCTTTTTTTCGATTTTTTTTTTTTTTTCAATTTTCTAGGGGGACCATTTTCAGTGTAACACCACCCGAAGTCAACCGGAAGTGCGATCCCGTTTTTTGTTTCCCGTCTGCCTCCATTCTAAGTCGTACACAAAAACCCCTGTAAACCTATGTAGTTTTTCATCCTCGCATTTCCCATGTTAACATAAACGGTCAGAACTCAAACATGGCGGCTCCGTTTGACACGTGGTTTGGACTGGTACACGCAGGGAGATGTCGCCGATGTAAACAGACCGTGTACGGCTCAATCTTAAGGATTTTAACAAGATCTATGGCGACGTGAAAAAAACTAAAAACAACAATAAAACGTTGGCACTGGTGAGTACATTATGAGATTAACCTCTGGCGGTCAATGTGTTAACATTCTGCATAGTGAGTACGTTTACTTTTACTACCATTTTTGATCCCGCGGAGGGGATTACAGTTTTCAGCTTCACCCAAGCTGATGGCTGCCCAAGTGAAGTGGTCAGCCTTTGAGCGTAGGAGGGGAGCAGTCATGCTGCGTTCACACGGGCAGATACAAAGATACGAAAATACACCTATACGACCTATTATGTTGCTCAACACGATCGTTGACATCATCAAGCGCTGAGTCATCGGACCTACAGTTGTATTTTTGTATCTTTGTATCTGGAAGTTGAACCCAGCTCAACTTGAACTTGTAGCTTTGTATCTTTTGTAGCAGCTAGAAATGTGAACATTTTGAAAATGAATGGTATCTTTGTATCTGCCCGTGTGAACACAGCATTAGGGGTTTTGTGTCTTATCTTCATATAATGGACCCTTCGCTAAACCCCACCCCAAAAGCGATTGTCCAATGCCAGCTTAGCAACCGTTGTTAGCCTGGCATAGGTCTGGCAAGCTCTCGTCACCTGCCATAGCTGTCAATGTTATTTTGCCCGCACACACACACAATCATTTGCAACATAATAGCAAGAATAGGAATACCACGATAACGCAATGGTGACTATGAACCACGTACCCAAACCCGTCGGAGGCTGCTTTTCCCAAGCTGAAATCTGCACTTAGACCGGGTCGGTTGTGTTGAACACATACACAGCTTAACGTCAGGAAAGTTACACAACACGACTCACTCGCCCAGGTGGTGTCAATAATAAGCTACTAATCACCGTAATCGTAACAAAATTCAGAATCACAGCGCTGCCTGTTTCGGATTCCGCACGTTAAAGTATATTAATTCATTTGTTCGTCTATTTAACTGCTGCTGCAGTCTTACCCTGCGGTACATGAAAACTGCTGTTAGTCATGGATCAACTTTAACCTGGTGTTTGCACTTTCTCCATTTACGGTCCGTACACATAAACGTTCATATTTCATATATAAAGTGCTTACCCCATGGCCACGGATGTTATAATTATGCACAGGACTCTCAAAAGTACCCGTATATTCTGTATTGTTCAATAAAAAGCATTTTAATCCGATCAGTGGCCATTTTCTCATAATGTATCAGAGTGCAATACACCTACCAACCGATAGGGTCGCTCAGTTGAAAGCGCATGGAGAAAATGGCCACCAATCAGATTAAAATGCTTTTTATTGAACAATACGGATGATACGGGTACTTCTGATAGCCCGTACATAAATGTAACATCCGTGGCCATGGGATAAGCACTTTATATTTGAAATATGAACGTTTATGTAGATGTACGGGCCATAAATGGAGAAAGTGCAAACACCAGGTTGAAGTTCATCCATGACGGTCGTGACAGTTGACCGTCATGTATCCATGGCTATTACTCCCTCTAACATTTCCCATGTTTTTAGTTTATTGAAATAATGTCATGCACATTTGTCCAGTGCATAGCCTACTGCAGGCCTTGTTGACTAGATTTAGAAGAGATTTTGAAGCTCTTGCTCCTGAAATGATCGATTATTTTTAAGGGGAAAAGCCATCATTTAACATGCAAGTAAATGGGTGAGAAGCAAAGTTTGCCAGGCGCTGCCAGGCCTGGGTGTGACTAACTTCGCACGACCAGTCACAGAGTGGAGTGGGTGGGGCTTAGCAAAGGGTCCATTGGTCCTCACTAAAATGGCACAGTTTTTGTCTGCTCAGTCCGTGTCTCAGAGGAGGGCTGTGGACAGTTCAGAAACCCGCCTACCAGTGACCTCCTATGAGAAATGGACATTATAACATTTTATCATGAGCATTAGTGAGGACCACTAACAGTATATGAAGATAGGTTGAAAATGGAGTGAAGTCGTCCTTTAACCCATTCAATCCGGGAACGCATCTGTGTCATTTTAGAGTTTAGCTAAAACCATTATTTAATACTTTGGCTATTCAAAAATAGCAGACATACAGCCCAGCTGTACGTCTGCTACGACATACAGCCCAACAGCTCATAGCCCGGCGCAGAGTGCCGGGCTATGAGCTTGTATATCTGCTATTTTTGAAAAATCTTGATTGTTTTTGCAAATCTTTGAATATATATTTTTTAAAGCAAACATTTGTAAAATGTTTTGTTCCAGGGACCCCCAATAGCAAAGATTTGAGTACAAATGTTAGCTTTAAAAAATATGAATTCAAAGATTTGCACACATTCACGATTTTTCAAAAATAGCAGATCTACAAGCTCATAGCGCGTGCGGCACTCGGTGCCGCGCTACGAGCTTGTAGATTTGCTATCTTTTTTATAGCCAAAGTATAAAACAATGGTTAAAGTGGTTACACAGATGCGTTCCTGGTTTTAATGGGTTAAGTCCAAAATTGGTAGTACTTCTTCCACCACTAACATACAGTACTGTTCTCCCCTCCTGGCTGAGCCCTCTACATCCCATCATGCATTCATTGATGCCAGCCTCCGCTGTGCCCACTGTGCCCGTTGTTCTCACCAGCAGTGTTGATTTTGTCGACTAAAACTGTGACGAAAAATGTTCATCGACTACCTTTTTTCACTGACGAAAACTAAATAAAAACTAAATAAAAACTAAGCTCTGATGACTAAAACTAAGACTAAATATACTGACAATTTTGTCAACAAATAAAAACTAGACTAAAATGTTAGTGAGGGACTAGTGGAGAGGAGATCCAGTAGAACTAAAAGACAAGTCATTTTATGTTTGGTTGCGCTCGGGTGTCGCGCTCTGAAAATAGCAGATCTACAAGCTCACAACGCGTCGCAGCGCAGCGCGTTGTGAGCTTGTAGATCGGCTATTTTCAGCATGCAACCAAGTGTACCAATCAGCCATTACGACCCCATCAAGTTACCGACAAAATACATTATAGTAGACTAAATCAACTGTAGATTTAGTCGACTATAATCTGATGATATTTAGTCGACTAAAACTAGAGACTAACAGTAAAACATTTCAGATGACTGAAATATGAATAAAACTAAATGGAATTTTATTCAAAAGACTATGGCTAAAACTAAATCAAAATTTGCTGTCAAAATCAACACTGACTCACCAGCGTGACAGGAAGCAGAATGGTGAGCAGGGCGATGTGGTGCAGCACCAGCAGGAACTCCCGCCGCACGAAGGAGTTCACCGTCCTCAGCGAGTGCCGCTTGTACTCCTCGTGCCCTTTGACCTGGAAGCGGTAGTAGTGGCTGAGGTACATGGCGTAGATGTCGTACGCCATGTAGGGCACGCCGTACCAGATGACAAAGTAGGTGGCTAGCCAGTGCCTGAAAGGTAAAAGAGAGAAAGAATCGGTTATTTTAAACCTGTTTTCAACCTGGGAGTCATTATAGATCTTTTTTTTTTGTCTTTAAAAGTATTAATTTATTTTTCAACAAATAATACACATGACATAAAAGACCATACGGAAGGTGTACTCTTTGGCCCGCTCTCTAGGCTGCTGCATTCACTAGGATGGGGAATCTCACTTCCAGCTGAAACAGTGCGACTTGTAGTAGTTTATAATGGCATATGGTTATATATCACATTTCTCAAGACATTGCACTTGTGGATAATAGAAATCAATTGGCTGAAAATGCTTTAACAAGTCTTAACTCTATATTCAAGAGAGCGGGCCAAAGAGTACACCTTCAGTGTGTCACTGATCACATGGCCTCAACAATCAATTCTACAGTTCTAGGCGACATAGAAGTGGGGGGGGGGGACTTTTTTTCCACACAACAGCTCTAAGGTATATTATGACATGGTTCAATGTTGAAAATGAGTGGTATTCCCCATTAAACACAACAAAAACAGGCAGTCATAACTAAGCTAAGCAGACAACACCCCCCTATACACCCCTTTAATTATAGACCAGATCAGAATGTTTGAATGTTTGTAAACAAACAGGTATTTCCGGGTGGAAAGGTCTATGGACGAAGTGTCCAGAACATTAGCTATAATGTCTAGTTTGGCAAGCTGTGTCAATAACAATATTCTAAGTGTCCTGTTCTTTCAAAAATAAGGTTAACCCATTCAATCCAGGAGGTTAACCCATTCAATTAAAAAATAGCAGATATACAAGCTCATAGCGCGACACCGATCCCCCTTTTTTTTATCCTGAAAATGTATGCAAATATTTGAATATATACTTTTTTTAAGCAAACATTTTTAACTCAAATCTTTGCTTCAGGGATCCCTGGAACAAAATATTTTCAGATGGGGGTCGGCGGCCAAATACATCTCATTTTGGAGGTCCTTGACATGAAAAAGTTTGAGCACCAGTGATATAGTGACACAAGTTTTTCAGAAAACTGTTAGGATTTAGAAGACATTTTGTAGAATCTGAACCTTGCAGGCCTTAATGGGTTAAATCTCATGATCTCAGTTTCACCGATTAAATGTCTAAGCTGGCTGACCGCATAACTTCATATTGGGCAAGGGGATTGTATGTTCTAATAACTACTTAGCAACATTATTTTAACACACACACACACACACACACACACACACGAGGACAGCATAATATGTTGTGGAACAACATATTTTGATGGGGTTCGGTGGCCAAAAACATAATTTTGGGGTCGCTTGACGAGAAAACGTTTGGTTGAGCACCACTGATATTATAGCAACAATAGTTTTTCAGAAAAATCAAGACATTTGCTGAGACATTTGACAGTTACAAATGTTCGCTTTAAAAATATATATATATTCTAAGATTTGCACACATTTTCATGATTTTTCAAAAATAGCTATTTTTGAATAGCCAAAGAAATCTAAAATGACAGATGCGTTCCCGGATTTAATTGGTTAAAAACCTTTGTTTTTAACCAATGAAAATTGTTCTCACAAGGTAATTTTTTCAAGTTGTACTGTAGGTCTACTAATGGGAACATCTGGCCCATAAGAATGTAATACTATTACAAACATTTTAGGATGGGGATTTTATGCATGCAATTTTCTTTTTCTTTTTTTCGCCATTTGCAACCATAACAATAAAACCAAAAATAGCCAAACAAGCACACAATGCGTGGGTGCTTGAAGATCAGCGATTTTCTGTGTTATTGTTATGGTTGAAAATGGCAATAATCTCTATTTCCTCAAATTCAACTATACTTGTGGGGACATCCTCAACAAGTATAGTACACTACACACATGCATGCACGCACGCACGCACCCACACACATGCCTATGACTCCCACACATGCGACATGCAAAGGGGCTTTAAGGGGGCACGCAGCGGCTTATGAAAAAGTCTAATAAAGAGCTTTTGTGAGGCCAGAGTGTTCTTCTAATGAATACAGATTACAGTTATGGTTCATTATGTGGCACAGAATGGGACTGAGAGCTGAGCTCCCGATCCCGACCTCTCAAGGAGTTCACTAGCCTCTCAGGAGGAGGTCAGCCCCACAGGCTTAAAGACAGCTGACAGCGCGGGGTCTTAAGCTAGTCACTTTAGTGACTGGTGTTTGTAAACAGTACAGGGGCTTCATTCATAAAAACGGCCTTCAGATCAAATTTCATCGTATGACCCACGTGAACACTGGCGTCCCTATTCTGGGCAAGACCTGTTCTGCAGCACCAGGAGATATGATTGAATAGGATGTATACGTCTGTATCAATGGTGGAAAGTAACAATTTACTCAAGTACTGTACTTAAGTATAATTTTGAGGTACTTTTACTTTACTGGAGTATTTCCAATTTGCTATACTTTTACTCCACGACATCTCAGAGACAAATATTGTACTTTTACTCACAATTATTTGAAAACTTTAGTTACTAGTTACTTTGTAGATTTTAATTATAATTACAAAACATACATTAACCACTTCAGCCCTATATACATTTCGGCCATTTGAAAATAGCAGATCTACAAGCTCGGGACGCATTGTGAGCTTGTAGATCGGCTATTTTCAAAAGATTTCCAAACATTTTATACATTTGAAAACTTGTGAAAATGAGTACTTTCTACTTTTGGTACTCTAAGTACATTTTGATACCAATATTGTTGTGCCTTTACTCAAACACATTTTGAATTCCGGACTTTACTAGTAACAGAGTATTTCTACATTGCAGTATTGATACTTTTACTTAAGTAAAACATGCGAGTACTTTTTTCACCACTGGTCTGTATACACCCTCTTGTATATTAATATTTGTTTGAGTGACTTTACTGTGATGTTATTCTTCTGTACCTATATACTGTCTATGCCCTGTATATGTAGCATGTAGTGCTGTGATCTATCTATCTACGTCTCTTATCTATCTATGACATACAGTATATTAGGCAAACATTTCCCTGAAATAGACGAATATTTTCGGCCGAGAGATTTGGTGTAGAGGGAAAAAAGTAATTAAGTAAGTAACTCAATTTACTGTGGACCAATCATGACTTGTTTCATCCTCTATATAGCTGGGCTGTTTGTTCATTATTAGTGTGTCTTTTTGCATCTAAGCATGTCCAGGCCTGGACACGCTGTCTGTTTCTGTCAGACCCATGTTTGACCTTAGGGTAGGCCAGGTAAGCTTGGGGAGGCTACACCTTGCACACATGTAGGGTAAATATGCTGTTTAGACACATTAGGTAAGTTCAGTTAGTGTAGCATGTTAGATTTGTTTTGGGTTATTCCCTTATTTTGTATTTGATTATTTACGTTAGCTTTAAAACCTTAAGTTAGTTCAGAGGGTTATATTGGTAATATCTGGCACTGCCCTGCCTCCCTATGTCTAGTCCCTTTGCCCTAGACTCATATCAGGGTCGTAACAAATGCACAAACTGGTGTTAAAACATGTATTCATAACACACACGCACGCACGCACGATCGGCTACTTTTGATAACGTAGAATGTATGTTTTAATATAATGAACCAAAAATGCAAGTTATAATTTTGTGCAATACGTTTCTAATTTTGGACAAACAGACAAGGCATCAACCACCCCCCCCCCCCCTCTATCTGTCTGTCTGTCTGTTTCCGTCTGTGCTGGTAACCAGGTTGGACACCAATGGATTACATGTAAAGTGAACTTCCTGCTGGTGATGTTGTGTACTGGCATGGCAGCGCACATCCTCCGCAGCGCAGCGAGCCGTGCACGGTGCACCATTCCCTCTCCGTGGCATCTTGCCTTGGCAACATTTCATCAGCTACAGACGTGCGGAACGAAGCCAATATCCGTCCCAAAAAAAACAGTCTTTTCAATTAAACGCGCAATGAGAGACGCTATAAATGCTGCGGCTTCAGATCTCGCACTAATGTAAGACGTTGTCCTAATTGGTGCCTTTCGAAGAGAACAGGCTTTCAGAGACAAGGAATGACTGTTTTTTTTGTTCCACGGTAATGAGTGGTGTAGAAGATTATTTTATTTCCCCAGAAACGTTTTTGTTCGATCCGCGCCTCTGTAGCCCTGCCATACTTGTCTTGTACCTGTCCAAGTACCTCTCCACTCTGAGGTTCCGCGCTACTACGGGTCTTTCTCTCTAGAGAGATCTCTGACAGGGTCGGGTATGCTGGCCGTTTCTTATACTGTAGCTAGGCCTGTCATAACTATTACATAATAGTCTAATCGCAATTATTTTTGCATAATTGTCATAATCGTTTCCATGTTGAACAATGTTGTCGTCACTTCGTGACACATTGTAAGCTTGTAGATCAGCTATGTCTGCTTTTTTTTTTTTTATGTATACAAATATTAAATATGTCAATAATGTCTTTGTGTATTTCAGTTATTTGTCACATCTGCTCTGTGCAATTTATTGATTACCAAACCTAAAAGGCTTAATAATATGTTCCAATGTTCAATGTCAAACACACAATTAAATCGTTAATTGCAATTATGTGAACTTTTACAAGCTAATTAATCGTCAACTTAAATTTGTAATCGTGACAGCCCTAACTGTAGCCGACTGAGTGGCTCTTAAACATTTTCATGTCTAGGACCCCCATATTGGAGGTCTTTGGCCACGGACCCCCATCTGAAAAGATTTTGTGCCAGGGACCCCCATAACAGATTTGTGTCATGATGCGACTCGTTGTGAGCTTTGTAGATCTGCAATTTTTGGATTGCCAAAGTATGAAATCGGGTTAAAGTGGTTAAACTTGACTTTGATGCAATATTTAAAACATTTAGATGGGGACCCTCTGGAGCCCTTTCAAGGACCCCTGAGGGTCCCCAGACCCCACTTTGAGGACCACTGTCTTAGTAGGACCCCATCCCGCCCACTGTGATCCGGGGCTATTCTACGTACTTTAGGCTAAATTGACAGCTAGACACTGCCGATGCCTTTTCCATTTACCGCCAATGAGCAGCGCATGAAACAGGACTTCTGTGCCGCGCATATAATTTCCCTCAGGTGTAGTTGTTTTAGTCTCTTATTTTCCGCGCGTTTCAGTCTGAATAAACCCTCTGTCTGTGTGGTGGGGTGATACAATTCTATAGCAACAGGGAAATCTGTACTTGGTCCTTTTCCAGAGGCAAAGGTGAACTGCCAATTAACCACATTCATGTGCGCATAAATTAGCTTGTAAGATCATTTGAGATTCATCAGTCGAGGCTGCGGGATACGTCTTGAAAAGTGACCTTACATAACTCTGTCTTTGTCTTGAGCATTTGTCGTGAATCAGGTATAAGTGTACCGTGGGGGGGAGGAGATTTTAAGATTAATATTAAGCATAAATCCAAGGATAAATCTTTATGAATGAGCCTCCAGGAGTATTGGAGGGTGAGGCCTCCCGTTTTCAGCACCATCTAATATTCTCCTCTCTGAAAAATGTCATCGTCAACATTATTCACAGTAAAATCCTCTGTATTAATGTATCCATTCGTAACTCCCCAGAGTGAGGGATGCTCACAGGTACTTAACCAGGGAAAGTTCATATGATGATCTGTTCTCCCCAGGTTCAAGACGCTTAAGGGGAAAACTTTGTTTTATTACGCAGCCACTACTCAGGGGAATGACCTCCCTTCAGTCCTGAAATTTCTAAATACCGTAGCAAGATTTAAGAATGACGTTAAATCATGGCTTCATCTCAACACTAACTGGTCATAGTTAGATCCCTAACAATGTGTACCTCTTGTCCTATATGTATTGCTTATGACTTTATATATAAGGATTTCTTTGTTTTATGGTTGTTTGTACTAAAAGAGTGACTTTGAGAGCTGTTTTACCATACAATGTAAGTCAATGAGGGAGAAGCATATTTAGAATTATCAATTACTAATCAATGGAGCAGTGCTTAATTAATGCCGGAGCTGGCCGGACCTCGGCTCCAGTACCTGCCTCCTGCGCTCCGGTAACTCTAGTGTACCGTCACCTCAAATGCACATACAATAGGATTTTATTTAGGCTATTTATTATTCATTCAGCTTTCACATCTTCCCCTCAATGTCCCTTCCTGCAAAGGAAAGGGACAGTGGATGAAATTAAACTGAGTTAGGTTAATAAATCTTCACAATAACCACTTTATTATTCGCTGTAAGAAAAGACTAACAGGTTCATGAGCTCCGGCACCTAATAATTTACAAGTTAAGCGCTGCAATGGAGCAGTTATTTTTGATTTCTTGTCCACCTTTGGAGTTACATCATGGCACGGTAACTAACTACATAACCCAAACCTCTACCAAAGTGGTCTTGCCCTTTAAGTGCATTTTCAGATTTTAATGATCATTCAATCGATTGTGTTGCTGCTTGGATCAATAGAACTAACATAAGGTACTATAAAGTTGGTAAGACTTTACTTAAAAAGGTCGGGTCTATAATGCATTACTTATATGGCTTCATAACACTCGTTAAAAAAATAAATGTTTATAATAGCGCTCGGGTGGAGCAGTGGTAAAGTCACTGCCCACCACCACGGATGTTGTGGGTTCGAATCCACCGTGGTGCATCCGGCTTTGTCGAGCGTCTACACGAACACAATTGGCCCGTGTTCAGGGGAGGGAAGCCGGACGGGGGGAGTGATAATGGTCATTGCACGTACTCCTACGGGCTGGGGCGGCACCTGTCAGCAGGGAGTGTGGGGCGGGAGGATTATTATGCCATTATTATGCCAAAAAATTGGCATAACGACTAAATTGGGGAGAAAAAGGGGTAAAACATTATTGGCTACTCTAAATTGAAATAAATAAATGTTTATAATTATGCATAACTAATTATAACAAGGTTTATGACGTATCTTTGTGTTACGTATTAAGCGCTGGTCATTATGCATTATAAGCTCAGCAGAACAGCACATTATAACTACCATACTTAGTCAGTTATAAAGTGTCTTTGTACATATAGTAAAGACACTTCATAACCAATTAAGTATGGTAGTTACAATGTGCTAATATGTATAAAGGGGTTAAAATTATTGTGACGCTGCATTAACAGATTTAGCTGGGGACCCCCTGGGAACCATCTCAGGGACCCCTGGGGGTCCCCGGACCCCACTTTGAGAACCAATGAATGAACTATTGTTAAGACGTGTGTGTGTGTGTGTGTGTGTGTGTGTGTGGGGGGGTGCACCTGCAGTGTACACATACATGTGACATCGTGTGTGTGTGTGTGTGTGTGTGTGTGTGTGTGTGTGTGTGTGTGTGTGTGGCATCTCCTGTCTGTGTGCAAATGAGAGATGAGGGCAGAGCACAGAAGTGAGCAGCGTGAGGAGACATTTAAGCCAGGAGGGGGGAGGGCGGTGGGAGGATTAACAGCTTGACGATGGCCCATAAAGACACACACACACACACACACACACACACACACACACACACAGGCGGGCCCTGGCCTGGCCCGGGGTCTGGCAAAAAAAAAAAAAAGACTCACTTCTTGGATTAGTACCACCATAGCCGTTAGCTTAGCATCAGACGTTGGCCCAGTTTGCAGAGTGGGGATTCTCTAATGCTATAGGAGAAGGGGGGGGGGGTGGGGGGGTGACTCGGGACGGGCGGAGAGGACGGCTTTACGCGATGCTAGCAAAATGGCCCGCGTCGGGATTAATTGGTCCCCTCGTTAGCTTATAAGTCAAAGCGGTCCACATTGCTCAGGAATGCTAATGCTATACGGTAGCGCAGCGAAGCTAACTGGATGACAGGTGGCTGGCCGAGCAGGAGGGGGATCTGGAGGCAGGAGGGTTTGGGTAGGGGGCCTCGGATCCAACGCGGCAGGTGGGGGTGCATGGGACAGTGGCGGGGTTAACCCATTAAGACCGGGAACGCAGCAGTAATTTTTTTAGATTTCTTTGGCTATTAAAAAAAATTGCGTGCTATGAGCTTGTAGATCTGCAATTTTTTTTGAAAGATCATAGAAATTGTGTGAAAATCTTTGAATATGTATGTTTTAAAGCGAACATTTTTAACTCCGATCTGTGCTTCTGGGGGTCCCTGGAACATATCATTTTGGGGGCTCCTTGACGTGGAAAAGTTGGAGCAGCACCACTGACATAGCAACATCTTAAAATAATTTGTTCCACAGAATATACATTTAAGATTTGCAAAAACTTTCAAGATTTTTCAAAAATAGAAGATCTACAAGCTCGTACGAGCTTGTAGATCTGCTATTTTTCAATAGCCAAAGAAATCTAAAAATGACACAGATTCTTTCCTGGTCTTAATGGGTTAATAAGACAGATGGGGCTTGAACCGTCCTTGACGGAAGTGGGTCGACAGATGCAGGAATGGTTGTGATCGACGGTGACAAGTGTTTGCTTTTCTTTTTTTACTCTGAGCGTGTACAAGTGGAACCAAATGGACCTTTAATAAAGGAGCACTTCACCCATTTTCAACATAATCTGCACATGATTGGTCCTCACTAAAGCTCATTCCGTCTACTCACTCTGCATATCAGAGATGGGCTGCGGACAGTTCACAACCCTCCCTGTCTACCAATGACATTATCGATGGGGAAACTACAGTCTTTCTCTTCCTTGAAAGTTGACATGCTGAAAGAAAAGCCAGCGTTCTTGCATTAATAATAAATAAAAAATGTAAATGTTGAAATCTTGTTTGAAATGACCGAACCCGTCTACCGGTGATGTCACTGGTAGACAGGCTTCTGTGTGAGACACAGAGTGAATAGTGACAGAAATATAAAGAGGATTGGTAAGGACCATACTAAACAGTAAATTATATAGCGCCTTTATCCAAGGCACTTAACATAGATTGTGCATCACATTCCCATTCACACACATTCATACACCGATGGCGGAGGAAACCATGCAAGGCACCAAGCTGCTCATCGGTAGCAGTTAAGGGTTCAGAGTCTTGCTCAAGGACACTTCGACACCAACTCTGGGGGAGCCCGGGATCGAACTGGGAACCTTCCAGTTCCCAAGCGGCCGCTCTACCTCCTGAGCCATTGCCCTCCATTTAAAAAGATAAACTATATGAATATAGGTTGAAAAATGGGTGAGGTGGTCCTTTTAAGGGTCCATTTGTGTCCCGATCATGGCCTCTGTGCCTGCCGTGTGTCCCCCTTCCCTGTCACTTTTGTGACTTTGCCCCGCTCCTAATTCCCCTTGGCCAATCTCCTCTCCCCTCTTATCTCCCCTCTCCACGTGGCCTAGAAGAGTCCAATTGCCCTGAGTGCCGTCACCTGTGAGGATCAGCTGAGTCTGGCTGGGTGACGAGCTCCAGAGACTCTTTAAGACAGTCTGTTACTTATTTCAGCGCTGGGTCTTAGTTGTAGTGTCAAGTGCTGTCTGTTATGTCAGAGATTCAGTGTTCTAGTGTTATGATGTATACTACTGTGTGCACATGGTGATTTGTTGTGAATGTACTTCACTGTGGGTGTTTGTGTTATAGTTGTAAAGTGTGTTGTAAGTTACTTGTGTCTTTAAGTAAAGTCCTTGTCACACTGCATCTACGTTGTCTCCTGGGTTTGACGCAAGTTTTGAGTTCCTGCATAATGGGTCCAACGCCTCCCGTTACTGACGGTGGTTCCGCTTGTACTCTCTCAGAGTTTTACAAACTAGACAGGTGCCACGTTGAAGTGGTAAACATCTGTGGAGAATGTGTGGAGAATTTCTAAAGAGTGCAAACTGACTGCGCAAAGTAGATTGACCAAGTAATCAAATGGCAGGTGTCGGGGAATTTGACAGGTATGGGGAATTTTTCAAATCAAGCTTAGGCTGCACTCAAATTGGCTCATTTGGGCACTGCGCTCCTTTCGGGTCGTCTGCGACGTGTGCGCCGAATTTGAAGTGGGTCGATTGAACGGTTCTCGAGATACGTGGATTACAGACATGCGTGCAGAGATTCCCTGAATTTATTGTCAGATGGGATGAATGACCACTGAGGAACAGTGGTGGTGGGTTAAAGGTTCTAATGTTGGACCACGGTCCGGGCACCTAGGCTCAAATGTAGCCTGACAGCGCGTTGTGGGTTCGAGTCCCTTTCCCGATGATCTTTGCTGCATGTTTCTCTCCCTGATTCCGGTCTGTCTCTACTGTAAAAACTATACATAAAAGGCCTAAAAGCCCCCAAAAAAGGTTCTAATGTTGTCAAAGTGTTGTCCTGACCTGTCACTGATGACGTCACCCTGGCACGACGACACCACGATGACTCCCGCTGTGGTTGCCATGACCGCATGGATGGAAGACACCAGCCTGGAGGAAATGAAGAAACAGAGAGAGAGAAAGACAGAAAAGTCAGTTTTCCAATGAACGGTGGTGGTTCTCAAAATGGGGTTTCGGGGACCCCCACCAGCCAGGGGTCCTTGAGGGGTTGCCAGGAGGTCCCAAGCAAAATGAGTTTAACCACTTTAACCCTATATCAGTGGTCATCACGTCTTGTGGTATTTTTTTTGCCACGGTCATACAAAATGAGTGGACAACAATAATATAGAAACACATAAAGAGCTAGCCCTGAATGACCATATAACAGGTCTGTAACTCTGAGAGTGTACAAATGGAACCTTACGGGTCCATTTGGTTCCATTTGTACACTCTCAGGGTAATGGTGGTCCTTGCAAATAAACATTTGAGAACCACTAGTACTAGTAGGACTCCTAATGTGTCATATATAGTGTCATAGTATCTCAGAGTCATACACATTCTGAAGAAAACCTGGAGACAAAATAATAATAATTATGGTGTGTAAATAAAAGATTTGCTACGGATGTCGCGATGCGACGCGTTGTGAGCTTGTAGATCGTCTATTTTCAAATAGCCTATGTATAAAATAGGGCTAAAGTGGTTAATGTATGTTTCATAATATCATAATTTATATCTGAAAAGTAACTAAAGTTTTCAAATAAGTGAAAATAAGTAAAAGTACAATATTTGCCTCTGAGATGTAGTGGAGTAGAAGTAAAAGTATGGGAAATTGGAAATTTCCTCAAATACCTCAATTTTACTTATGTACAGTACGTAAATGTAATTAGTTACTTTCCACCACTGCTTATCAGTATATTTCCCCAGTCCACGAATTGAATAAAAGGCTGAATTGTTCAGCCACACGCGCCACTAACCCGAATCAATAAACTACTGTAGTTAAAGGCAAAGTATAGAACTTTGCCCCCTGTTTACATAACAATAAATTAAAAAAAATTACCCATCATTTCCCTCGATACCAGCGGTTACACTGCCCTCTCGCTGTATTTGTTTTCAATGTTTGCTTTGGCAGCCCAAAAACATCACATAACACATTGGTAGTCAAAGTGGTGTCCGGGGACCCCCAGGGGTCTTTGAGGGAGTACCAGGGGGCCCCCAGCTAAATGATGCTAAATGGATAGTTAGGAACCAAATGGACCCTTATGGGTCTGTAACTCACAGAGTTAAATTAACATAGATTTTACAATATAAATTGGGGTCCCAGATATAGAAATGCCATGAAATGGGGGTCCGTAGCCTGATGCATGTCAAACTGGGGGTCCTTGAAATTAAAATGGTTGAGAATCACTTCTAGAGCCGTAAAAATCTTCTCTTATGGGGGTCCCTGGCATATCTTTTCAAATGGGGGTCCGCAGGCTAATAAGTGTCATTTTGGGGGTCCTTAATATGAAAAGGTTTGAGAATGACTGACAAACAGTGAAAACATTAAAATACAGCAACAGGGTAGTGTGTTTCTGCAGGTAAACAATGCGGCCCGCAGATTAATATCGGAATACTGATATATTATTGATTTCAGCTGTTACAATTCCAAACATGCAAACATGACCCGCTTTAATTACCTCAGTCTATATTATCAGTTTAATTACTTTTTTTTTATGTCCAATGTATTTGTATTTAAGTTCATAAAGTTAACTTAAGAATAACTAAATGCATTTGAAATTTTATAAAAATGTTACTTTTCAGGATTCCAATTCAAAAATAGCAAAAATAGCAGATCTACAAGCTGAAAACGTGTCGCGATGCATTTTCAGCTTGTAGATCAGCAATTTTTGCTACTTTTGTGTGACATACTAGAATGACGAAGCATGGCATTAATTTACGAAAATTTTTAAAATATGGAGATGAGATGTGTGGCCCCCTGGAGTGAGTGTGGAAATATAGTGGCCCTCTCCATCATCAAAGTTGCCCACCCCTGGTTGTATAGAGGGAAAACGTTGGTAAAAAACAATACATGTATTTATGTTATGTAAAAACAGGGCAAAGGTAGTTAAAGTACATACTACAGTATGCCTTTAACTGTTGATTGCTTTGCCTTTCAGAGACTTTCTAAATACAAGATTGCCAATGCATCACAACGCTCTTATTGGGTTACCTAAGGATGCAAAGTCATTCAAATCCAATTTGCAGCTCTCCCATCAAGCTGGTGTCAAGTCAGATCTTGGATCTAGCCTTGGACTTGACCGACATGAAGTCTTGGCTTTGACTTGTTTGAGATTAACATCCGAGACCAAGAATCCTGTGGCTTGTTCGCCATTGTCTCTCTACCATGGCCCATGGGAGTAAGGGTGCAGCAGCTAATCAAACTAATTGATTTAATCCATAATAAAAATCAATTGATAATCGATCATTTTAATAAAATAATCTAACCCTATTTTGGGCATGTCATGACAGGCAAAAAGATACAAATTGTAAAAAGATATGTGCAAAATATTTTTAAGCGTTTCTCAATTACAAAAGGTAATCGATAGAATAATTGCTAAGAAGATAATCAATAATTGCATCCCTACTTGGGAGTAAATATTGAGTACCTGGCACTCAATATGCATGAACATGCATGTATGTGATTGTTCACATAGCCTTGTTGTTGTTGCTGTTGCCGGGCAGAAACCTCTTATCTCCATATTCTAACTTTGTGTGTTCTTTTGTAAATGAATGCCCTACTTCAGGGGTCTTCAAGAGCTACTACAGGGGGTCCGCAAAATCTTTGTGTGATATGATTTTCTTTTTTTACATTAACCACTTGAACCCTAGTATCCCTTTTCTGAGGAGAACTTTAGCGTGTAGAGGGAAAACAGAGCAGACCAAGTAAAAAAAAAAAAGTTTAATCTCAAACACAATTTTAAATAATATAGAGGCTCAGCTATGGGGTCCTTGGCCTGAAAACATTGAAGACCCCTACCCTACTTGATACTACAGCGTCACACAAAAAGCATCAAAAGTAGCAGATCCACAAGCTTGAAATGCGGGGCGAAGCGACACTTTTTGAGCTTGTAGATTCTGCTACTTTTACTAGTTTTTCATTTGAATCCTGAAAACTAACAGTTTTGGACATTATGAGGTTTCCACCCGTCAGAGACGATGTGTGTGTGTGTGTGTGTGTGTGTATTCATATATTTTCAGCAAAGAGCGAAAAAGAGCAGATCAAGTACAGAGCCAATGCTCAAGATTACCAAGTATTGAGGGTTTAAGTGAAATAAACAAAAAAAAACATAGTTCACACAACACTGATGAAATCTATGAAAAGGCTTAATCTGCAACACAATGTTATATTGGGGGTCCCTGCTTCATCATCTCTCTCAGCTAGGGGGTCCCTTGGCCTGAAAAGGTTGAAGATCCCCTTGCCCTAAACCATTTGATTGAAACTGTTTCGAGTTTGAAGCCATGTTCCCATGTAGACGCCGGTCTTCCAAACCGTGAGGTCTTGGGTTGCCACAGTTTTCTGGTGCAGAGCCTTTTATTTCGCCCTCAGGTGCTCATTAGGAATGGGATTTTCTAAATGTCTCGCTCGGCGCCATCACCTCTTGCATAACTGCACTTTTCTAACAACTCACAAGTTTCCAAAAGAGAGAGTATAATTTAATATAAGACTCATGTGAAAAATGTTGATTGAGGTTGACATTATACAATGGAGCTCCATTCTATAATGGGGGGAGGGCTCAGTTTTCAGGGGTGGGGTAGTAAGGAAGTATATTTACTTGAGTAATGAGTACTGTACCTCAGTGGTTCTCAAACTTTTTCATGTCAAGGACCCCCAAATTGACACCTATTAACCCGCGGACCCCCATTTGAAAAGATATGCCCGGGGCACCCCCATAAGAGACGCTCTAGCAGTGGTTCTCAACCATTTTAATTTCAAAGACACCCCCCCGTTTGACAAGCATTAGGCTACGGACCCCCATTTAATGCCATTTCTATCTCTGGGACCTCAATTTATATTGTAAAATCAATGTTAATTTAACTCTGAGAGTGTACAAATGGAACCAAACCATTTGTACACTCTCAGAGTTACAGACCCGTATGGGTCCATTTGGTTCACTGTCCATCATTTGGCTGCAGACCCCCTGAAACTCCCTCAAGGACCCCTGGGGGTCCCCCGGACCCCACTTTGAGAACCAATGCTGTACCTAAATTATTATTTTTTTAGTATCAGTACTTTACTTGAGTGTTTGTGTTTTTTGGATACTTATGACTTTCACATGAATTAAGCCCTATTTCAAATAATAGTGAAAAACTAGCCGATCTACAAGCTCATCATGATGTCTTATGACATAATGTTATCTTATGACATAATGTTGAGTATACAGCAACAAAGCACATTGAGACAGAGAGAGAGAGAGAGAGAGACTGTGAGTGTTAAGTTTCCAGTTTGAACCCGTGACCTACTGTCCCTGCCAGCCCCCCCCCCCTCCTCCTCCTCCCCCCTCCGCACCCTTCTCCGTGGGAAATCAGCCATGACACCACCAGCGTCGGCATGGCGACGGGGGGGGGGGGGGTCACGTGACCTCTGCTTGTCTACAATGAATGACCCTCTGGCCGGTGTGTAGTGTACGACCCAGGCTTGAGTTATGCTTCTGCTGTGTGTCCCCCACCCCCCCTCCCACCACCTCCCCAGCAGGTACCGACTTGCAGTCACAATCTCTATTTTCAAGGGACAGTGCCCTCAATACCCTCATACCTGTCTAACTACTAAGGCTGGTAACTTTCCTCAGAAATGATATTCGAATATTGGTCTTAAAAATTGGCAGATATTTGAATATATTCGAATACTATTATTATTATTATTTAAAAAAATATATATATACATTTATATTATATATATATATATATTATTATTATTTTTATTTTCATTTTTATTTTTAATGTTTATTTGACAGGGACAATACAAAAAACAATGTATCAAGTGCTCGGATACAACAATACATAGTTTTTTGTATCGTTCCCGTCAAATAAAAAAAAAAAATTACTTTTTCTTTTTTGAATATTAATTTTCATATTTGAATATACATATTTCCCCATATTCAAGGAATATTCGAAATTCGAATATTACTTTACCAGCCCTACTAACTACTTCTCCAAAGTGAGTGACACCCACAGACACAACACAAGAGGGAGCGACCATGATCTGATACCACCCACATTTAGAACAAACATGGGAAAATTCTCATTCTACTACTCTGCCATCAAAATGTGGAACGCCCTGACACCATCCATTAAAGCAGGGTCTTCAACAGGGGGTCCGGGACCCCTATAGGGGTCTTCAGAGTTACTACAGGGGGGGCCTCCAAATCTTTGTGTGATAGGATTTTATTTTTTTACATTAACCACTTGAACCCTATAGCATCCCTATTCTGAGGAGAACTTCAGCCAAAAATAGCAGATCTACAAGCGAGGCGTTGTGAGCTTGTAAATCGGATTTTTTTTGGCAAAAGGGGTATTGTGTAGAAAAAAAGAGCAGACTAAGTAAAGACAAAAAGTTTAATCTGCAACACAATTTTACACAATATGTAGAGGGGGTCCCTGCTTCATCTCGCTCTCAGCTA
The DNA here is from genome assembly GCF_963280865.1 of Gymnoscopelus braueri. Lineage (NCBI taxonomy): Eukaryota > Metazoa > Chordata > Actinopteri > Myctophiformes > Myctophidae > Gymnoscopelus > Gymnoscopelus braueri. Next base: position 7,940,557 of record NC_137609.1, read on the forward strand.
GGGGGTCCTTGGGCTGAAAAATTTTGAAGACCCCTGCATTAAAGGATGTGTATCACTGCTTTCTTTCAAAATTGGCCTGCAAAAAAAACATCAGGAGACCACAAGGGGAGGTCAATGTAAATTCCCATCGAAAGGAGGTGTCATTCACTGCTGCTGTTTTGCATTTGTTGATGACATGCATGTATTGTGTACATTTTTATGCTATGTTGATGAATTGAATACATAGGACCACAATGTAAACAAGCCCCCAGGACTTTTTTGTGTTATCCTTTTAGCCTTAATGTCTGACTGAACCTCGTGCTGTTCACATTTCTGACAATAAAGTATTCAATCAATCAATCAAACTGGTAGACTAGAGGATCTATTCACCTGTTTCCTAGTGTGTTTTCCACTTCCTGTCGATTTGATCCAATGAAATCCAATGAAACTGGTCAGATGACCAATGATATCCAATGAAATCGACAGGAAGTGGAAAACACACAGCCTAGGAAACAGGTGAATAGTGCACATGCATAGGCTACATAGAACACCAACACACCGGCATCTCAATAGGATTTTTGAGATAACAATGCTGTTTTTGCCCTTTGCGCTTTTTGCACGCCTCTCCAAAGTCCTATAGATAAGCCGGTGGGATAAAAATGCACTTAAAAAGGCATCGTGATGGTCTCTTTCTTCTACACATCTACAAAGTGAATGTTGAGGGGAGGAATTCATTCTACTATTATGCCGCCAAAATGTGGAATTCCCTCCCACCAGCCATCAAAATGTGTGACCCCCTACAGTCCTTCAAAACCTCCATAAAAAAGGAGCACCAGTGTGCAATTTGCTACTGGACCTAGACAAGTCTTCTAGCTTGCCAAAATAAATGACCCCCCACCGTTTTTCTGTAAATACACTTTCACTGCTCCTAGTATTGATGATTTCTCGTTTAGTATTGAATGTCTTTATTATATGTCTTGATGAATTGAATACACAGGACCACAATGGAAACAAGCCCTCAGGGCTTTTTGTGTTATCCTTTTACCATTATCGTATAACAGTACCTCTGTTCTTTTTGCAAACTGTTAATAAAGTATTCAATCAAAAAAAGAGGCTATTCCTTCAGTTTCAGTAGGTCTTTTGGGGCTCCGTTATTGACATGAATGACTAAGCCCTTTTTGACAAGAAATGCAAACTTTATGACAGCGCCCCCCCCCTGAGGTCTTGGGCCCAGTATGCGGTAACCCACCCCGGTCTCTGATGAATCTGTGGCCAGTGTGTACGACTAGCCTGAGTTACACTAGCCGCGTTGTGATCTACAAGCTCACGCCGTATAAATCAGGCCCACTCTTTCTGTTCCTCGCCCTGACGCTATGCTCATCCAGCCAATCGCCCCAACTCTACCCCCCCCCCCCCCTACTCGGTCCAACCCCCAGGCCTCCCTCCCAGTGCCGCCGCCGTTACGCTCCTCTTGTCACAAGACCCAGATTTGCACAAACCATTCATTGTGTCCGCCAGTACCCCCTTTAAAAAGGCTCTTTAAAGGATCTGAGCTAAGGTAAAGTGGAGGAGAAAGGAGAAGAATGGCCTGGCCTTGTTCTGCTGTGTTGTCTTTTCTCCTCTGCTCGTGTTGAGCTGAGGCACAAACTTTCCCTTCCCCTTCATTCTAGAGCATTGTGTTCCTAACGACTGTTACTTCCTACGCCAACGATGACCGACTCTTTCACGTTCTCCCGGCCGCACTCCCTCTCTCTCTCATGCCCAACTACACACAAGCATAGTCTCCCCCCCCCCCTCTCTCTCTCTCTCTCTCTCTCTCTCTCTCTCTCTCTCTTATGCCCAATCACACACACACAATCGTATAGATTCTCTCTTCCTCTCTCTCCCTCTCTCTCATGCCCGACTACACACACTATCATAGTCTCTCTCTCGGCCTCTCTCTCATGCCCGACCACACACATTTCCCTTACAGTCTCTCTCCCTCTCTCTCTCTCTCTTTTTCTGTCTTTGTGCCACTTTGTCCTACCTCACTCGTCTTCTCTGCCTGTCCCAACTTCGCTCCTGCAACCCCCCACCACACACACACACACCTCCATCTCTCCCCCTCTCTCTCTCTCTCTCTCAAGTGGTATTTTGTCCTCTTCCAGTTAATGGGCTATCTAATATAAAGCTGAACACAGTGCTGCCGTGGCTGGCCGAGGAAGAGTGCCGAGCAAAAGGAAAAGTGACAGCAGAAACAAAGCGGAAACCAGGCAAAGCACATTCCGTGTGATGCACACACACTCCTCACTCAGTGCATCCCTGTGTGTCTCTCACACACGCACACGCACACACACGCACGCACACCAACACCTACGTATGGATGCAGCAGCACATTAGCTGCATAGCTGTGGGCTGCTACGTAGCGTTGATGCTAGGCCAACTGTTTGTCATAACTAAAAGATGTAATTAATTTACCTGATCATCAATTACATGCCCACTTAGCGGTTGCTTACCAACCACATTAACCTTGGTGTCGCTATTTTGGGCATGTCGTTATGGGCACAAATTCTCCACAACAGCCTAGGCCAGTGGTTCTCAACCGGTGGTCCAGGGACCACCAGTGGTCCTTGGGGGGTTACCAGGGGGTCCCCATTAGTTAACATCTCGTCACAATCATTTTAACCACTTAGCTTTGGCCATTCAAAAATAGCAGATCTACAAGCTCATAGCGTGGCACCAGGTGCCGCGCTATGAGCTTGTAGATCTGCTATTTTTGAAAAATCTTGAAAATGTGTGCATATCTTTTAAAAAGAAGATTTTCAAAGCAAACATTTTTAACTCAAATCTTTGCTTCTGGGGGTCCCTGGCACAAAAGAAATTCAAATGGGGGTCCGCGGCCAAATGTTTATCAATTTAGGGGTCCTTGGTATGAAAAAGGTTGAAAACCACTGGCCTAGGCTTATAGATACATAGATAGATATATAGATAGATCATTTTATTTTCGTGTCCAGCACAAAGTGCCCAACCCTCAAGGGTTTATAAGACACAATTGTGCGCTTAAGTTTAAAGTATATTCACATAATACATTCAATTACATCTCCGAATTATACACTGTCACTGTGTAATTGTACAGACAGTTATTTATACAGTTAATTATAAGTGTTCTGAGTGTTCCGTCTTCTCTCCCAAGCTTGACAAATAGAATCTGCCACAACAAAAGCTCCTTTAACAAAACATATCTCAAGTTTTTCAGAATCATCTAGCTCAAGGAAGTCACCACAAATAGAAGACATCTTACTAACAAAGACCTCTCTTAAATCATCATATTTAGGGCAATAAAACAAACAAAAAGTGAACCTCGTTTTCAACATCACCAAGGCCACAAAACAAACAGTATCTCTCTTCCTCTGGAGTGGCATTAAACCTACCAGTCTCCAGAGCTAATGGTAATGTTCCTGACTGTATTTGTGCACAGAGAGATCGTTGTCTTTTTCTTAAATTATACTTCATATATATATATATATATATATATATATATATATATATATATATATATATATATATATATATATATATATATATATATATATATATATATATATATATATATATATATATATATATACATATATATATATATACATATATATATATATATATATATATATATATATATATACACATACATATATATATATATATACACATACATATATATATATATATATATATATATATATATATATATATATATATATATATATATATATATATATATATATATATCGTTGCTGTCTTTGCAATGAATAAGTAAAAAGATTAAAGTGTGTATCCATATATGTGTGTGTGCATACATTCATATGCACATGTGGAGAAATATGTTTATGGATGTGTATTTGAATGCATATATTATATGTATGAAGCAATCACTTAATATATGTAGAAATATGTGTTATTGGGATGTATATTTATACAAATAATAAATACAAATGTAACCTAACAATTGGATGGGAAAAAAATTTATACAAATAAAATAAAATAAGTTAATAAAAATTGTAATGTTAATTCTAAATAGTGATGGTAAAAATGCTACTAGTGATAGAAGATAGTTATAAAAACATTAGTAAAAGGTATATACAAATTGTTTACGTCTGAAAAACGAATGCAAACCGAAATGTTGTTTCTTTTTGTTTAGTCTGTTCTGAAATGTAATATTTGAAGCTTTGTGTTAGTTAATTTTCTTTTGTTTGCCCTTAGGTTCACTCTATGCTACTATGATCATTTATTTTAAAATGGCAATAAGGTGTGCAAAATAAGCTTCGGCTTCAGCCCATACCTTTTCGGCCAAATAGTCATCTCGTTGACTAAGTTGTACAATTCAGCTGTTGTTTTTAAAAAAATCATGACCGAAATAAAAAATCAACTAACCAACTGTCTGACTGGCAGAAACCTCTCATCTCCACATTTTAACTTTTTTTTATAAATGAACTCCTTACTTGATCATACTACAGTGGTTATTTTAGTCACAAATAAGCATCATAGCAGATCCACAAGCTGAAACGCGGCACATTTTGAGCTTGGATCTGCTACTTTTGCTATCGTCTTATTTGAATCCTGAAAAGTGACAGTTATGGACACCCGACAAGAGACGATATGCTTAATTTATTCGCATCGCACGTGGATAAATTAAACATATATGGTGTATGGTGTGTGCGCAGCGGAAATAGCCGAGCTCACAACACGCCGTGCTGCGACGTGTTGTGAGCTTGTAGATCAGCTCGTAGAGCTTGTAGATCAATTAAATGGCCACTGGGACGTTTGCTTGTTAACCTCATTGACCCCGGTGTCCCTATAATGGGCATGTTGTTGCGTCGTAAGCCGGTGTTGCTCTGCAAAAATAGCTGTTCTAAAGCTCACAGCGCTTTGCGAGACCGCGCGTTGTGAGCTTGTAGATCGGCTATTTTTAATCGTATGACAATATCCGGTTTAACTGGTTAACTACAAATGAGCCAAGATGACCAACTATCAACTATATACTGATTATTTACTTATTGATTATTCTACCAATCACTACCGAACGACTAGTTTCACTATTTAAAAAAAGAATATATATATATATATAAAGACTTTTCCCCTATGATGACATCAGAAAACATATTTGAAGACTTTTCCCCTGTGATGAAAACAGAAAACATATATATTTGAAGACTTTTCCCCTATGATGAAATAGCAGATCTACAAGCTCCAAACGAGGCATGCAGCCGGGTGTCCCAAACTACATCATCAAACATTAAAATGTGTTTAACCACTTTAACCCTGTTTTATACTTATTATGGCTAAAATTATTCTAGAAAATCTACATACATTGTGAATACTTTTGATGAAAAGAAAATACAAATCTTCTCTTAAATGGGGATCCACAAAACCTGTTCAGATGGGGGTCCGAGGCCCAATACAGTACATAATATGAATTTGCCGGTTTTTGACATGAAAACGGTAGGTAAAGCCTTTCATTGTCTTTCTGATCACATGTAGTGTACTAGAGTCTGTCTGACAAGCATATCCATGTGATGCGAGGGTGGCATTCATCCTTTGCCTTATGATACTGTATAATAATACCGTAATTTTCGCACTATAAGCCGCACCTGACTATAAGCCGCAGCAGCTAAATTGAATGTTTGGAACATATATAAGCCGCACTGGACTATAAGCCGCGGGTGTAAAATCCATAGATTTAGGAGGTCCCCTAGTGGCCGTTAGCTGTAAAAATCCATAGATAAGCCGCACCGTTATATAAGCCGCAGGGTCGAAAAATGGGGAAAAAGTCGCGGCTTATAGTCCGAAATTTACGGTAGTATAAAATCAAGACACCACTTCATGCTGGCCTGAGTATTTATTGTTACGAGTGCAGCATGTACTTGTAACAATGTCTATTCTCTGTCTACTGGCTCTTTTCGGCTACAAGAACTAAGTGAACCGTATCGTGCCGACCGTGAAACGTATTTTACAGGTTCTGGATTTGTTTCCATACCCTATGGCTCCGTTTCAGATACGGTTCTTCTAAGGACCTCATTTGGGCCCTGCTCAAGAGGTAGTACTAAACCTGAGATCAAGTCAGGCGGCAAACATTCGGTATTTAAATTGAAGCCATATAGGAAGTGACAGTTCATATGAATGGTCGCTAGTTTCACCATTTCCCCCCTGCTGGCTGCAGAAGAAGCGAATGTTTTTTTTGGCAGGACTTTACACTTGATTTTATTACCTTAATAAACATTGTAATAAATACTTTATGCTTTTAGTCGCTAGTTTAAAGTCTTCTTTCAATTACCATGATATGCGTAAATTAAGGTCCCATGATTTTTTTTTTATTAACTCATTGACTGCCAGAAATAAAACATTGTTTGCTACGCCAGTGCCAGCGACAATCAGCATTTTCCTTACCTTTCAACCAGTCACAGAATATTGATCTCCAGTATGATCGAGCCCCCGATCGTAGATAAACACAGAGGGTTTCACCGTGCTTCCGCGAAAGAAAAAAAATGTCATTGCAACCCCCCGTTCGCTTGTTATAGGCCATGGAATATACCATGTCTCGTCAAAAAATGCAGGGCAAAAAAAGGAAAGCAAGATACAGCCGTTTACCCAAATATGCTAACCAGGAAGTGAATGGAAGAGGAAATCTTGGGATCACGCGGTCTCCTGGATCTGTGTGTCTGAGCATGAAATGGTCACTCATGTACAGTCTATGGTTCTAGCATACAAGTCATAACTTATTAGGGCTGGTAAATTAATATTCGAATTTCTAATATTCCTCGAATATGGGGGAAATATGTATCTTCGAATATTTCATGTTTATTTGACAGGAACAATACAACAAACAAAGTATTATTGGATCGAAGCACTTGATACATTGTTTTTTGTATTGTCCCTGTCAATTTTTGTTTATTTTTTTTATTTTTTATAATAATAATAATATTCGACTATATTCGAATATCTGCCAATTTTTAAGACCAATATTCGAATATAATTTCTGAGGAAAGTTACCAGCCCTATAACTTACTAACTATTTTTTTAAATCTTCTGTCACCATATTACAACCTGGCTTCTAGTGAGAATGCCTAGCCAAAACAGGAAAGGCAGGTTGACGGCAAGCATTCGGCAAAAATGGGCGCACTCACACGACGCATTATGTTGTGAGGTTGTAGATCGGCTATTTTCTGCAAAGAGATTTGTGGTAGAGGGGATTTATTTCATTTATTGTGTTGAGTTACTTTTTTCATTTGTCTTACGTCTTACGTACTGTCCCCTGCTGATGCTTTGGAATTTTGTTGTGCGTACTTGTTATACATGATGACAATACAGAATAATTGGGGTGGGGGGCTATATAGAGCCCTGGGTGAGTAGGGTTCAAGTGGTTAGAAGTGCAATAATGAATGTACTTCTGCAATAATAAACTGTATAATAAAGTGTGTCCGTTTGCCTCGACACCCTGATTGATCCGGAAATTCGTGAAATGTTCAATTCCTGTCCCGTTGTCTACCGCGTTCAGAGGGAAATTAATTAGGCCTCGGAGGAGGAAGTGATAAGACGGCACAGGTGGACGGCGCTAGATGAGAGGGCTCCAGCTATTTGCACTTTGAGGGGCTTATACTATGCTAAGAGAAGGCCAGGGCCACCGGCATAAGCACGGCATTACCTGTGGGGCGTTGATATGATACATCTGAGAACAATGCACTGCACTTTTCATCACGGTCAGAGTTGACTTATGAAAGGCTATAATTCCGATTTGGCTGCATTTGTGCCGGTATTATTATTATTATTATCAGTCCAACAAAAGGCTTTTAGATATTGCAGCAGGGGAAAACCCAGATGATTCCAAAGCCTCATTTGCAGTGTGGCGGCCCCGTGAAAAAAAAATTCAAAAACAAAACGGTCCTAACTAGATATGATAATACAACATACGTATGCGATCTAGACCAGGGGTCTTCAACGTTTTTCAGGCCAGGGACCCCTTAGCTGACAGAAAGATGAAGCAGGGACTCCCCACTATATATTGTACTGAGACTTGTTTGACATACATTATCTTTTCTCTTCATATTTTGGATTCATGTTAATGTGTATTTTCAGACAGTTAACCTTTTAAACCCTCAATATTTAGTCAATTTTGGCTCTGTACTTGGTCTGCTCTTTTGCTTTCTACACCAACTCTCCGAAAATAGCCGATCTACAAGCTCACAACGCCTCACAGCGTTTTTGGCTATGTGCCTATCTCACAAAGATTTGTCGGACCCCCTGTTGTTACTCTGAGGACCCCCTACGAGTCCCAGACCCCCTGTTGAAGACCCCTGATCTAGACTAATAAGACACATGACATTTAAAAAAGGTACAAATGTCTCAAGGGTTCAACACAATGGATAGACGCCATTTTCGTAAACAAGTATGGGTTGCATTAACCTGACATTTATAGATATGCTATTTTTGTACATTTTTTTAAGTTATCGCCTATAATGACTTGGCCAATATAGCGCTGCCAGGTTGAAAGTGGTCAAGACGGGAAACATGGTTACAAAGTTTATTCACAGGACATGAATCTTGTCAAAGAGAGTCCCTTTTCCATGAGTAATCTAATTTCATAGCAGACTGTCAGGCCTGATATGGATATATTGCAGGGGACAAGACTAGTCCTTGTTATGGGCAGAAATCAGGGCAGTGCGTGCATAAGCCCAGGCCAAGGCTGTGAATCTAGAATGGCACAAAGTCCCTGTAAAAGTCTAGCTATTCTTCAAACTAGGGCAAGGTCATGCCTTTAAATTAAAGCATGAAGCCGAGTGTCTGCCAGTTACCACAATGAACAGAGACATCACAAATAGACACTTCAGTCACTTCAGTCATTTGCAGGGACGTGCTGGCCACTGGGAAATTCGGGAAAATTCCAGAACGGCCGCGCCATTTACGGGCCGCCAGACGGCCGGTGGGCCACCCAAAAAAAAAAAAAAAAAAAAAGTTTTTTCTTTTTATAAAAAGTTTTTTTTGCTCCCGTTTTAGGATTATTACGGTAATTTCCAGGTCGCGCGGCCCAATTATTAGTTACATTACTGTTGGGCTGGGACGTTTATCAGCAGTGGCGCAATTTACCCCCCCACCCCCCGTTGACAAAACAAAACGGTGGGCCGGTTCGGAAAATCCCAGAGCTGAATTTTGGTCCCAGCACGCCCCTGGTCATTTGGAACGGCACACATTAGTAAAATACAAAGTTTTAACTGAACTCTCGCAGGTACATTTGTACACTTTCGGGGGGTGAAAGAAACCGATTTCGTTGTGTACAGCGAGCAACGCCATTGGGGGCTTAAGACGACGTACGTGTTGAATGAAATGTTTCAAAGCATGGCCGGGGGGTCGTGACGAATAAACAATATGAAAGAGGTTAAGAAACACTCGCCCGCGAATATATTCATAATTCATATAGTTGATGCCTCATTCCTACAGGTTGATGCCTTCATTTTGATTCAGAACAAGGTCGATTCTTTTCATTGAGCTTCCGCACCACAAATAATGTTGCTTTATCGCCTCGTAGTATTTGCGCTCTGTGTGAATGTATTCAATACCTTGTGATTATTTAAAAAAAATAACAACTTTTTTTTACCACCCCAGCATCTGCATTCTGGGGAAAGCTTTGGCAGAAAATAATACATCTAAAAGCTTACAACACGGCGCGTTGCAAAGCTTGTAGATCGGCTAGTTTCAGCGGAAGATATTTCATGTAGAGCTAAAACAGAAAATACACTAGTATAGAGCCCTGAGGGACTCCGGTCAACCATGTATAGGGTTTAAAGTGGTTAATCAATTAGAAGATAAGCTTTGGCACACTGGGAGCACCACAGAGAGTGGAAGGCGATGCTGTGTCCGCTCTGTAGTTTTCTTTTTGCTAGTGTTTTTTTAGTCTCTTTCTTTCACCCGCTATCTCTTTTTGATTACTTGACCTTTTTCTATCCGGAAATTTCATTCCCCTCCTGCTGCTCTACTCTCTTACCTCCATCTTCTCACAAAAACTACAAAATGCATGGAGCGTGCAGAAAAATAAAAGGAATTTCACCCACTTCTTTACACATTGGACCGGCTCAGTTGTGATTAGATTGTCCACCCTGAGAGTGACCAAAGACTCTAAAATGGGACCCAATGCCTCCCTGCTTGGCACTCAGCATTAAGGATTGTACTGGGGCAAGTCCCTAGCGTACTGGACATTCTAGCGTAATGTCCAGGGGATGTACTTGTATATCAAGCCACCTCATGCTACACAAACAGGCGATATAGGGCCCCTGCCCTATGGGCTACATGGCTCGGCAAGGCTTACTCCCTCATTATCTTTACACATTTAAACCAGCGATGTGACAACAAAGCCGATTCTGATTGCATAGTGATAGTATTGTTTAGATGCATGAGCTACCGAAGCTAATCTAAATTGCACAGCGGTACTGCACCCTGCCAGCAAGTAGAGCCTGTTCCAACAGCCCTGGCATAGCTGCAGGTACGGATCATAACCTACTAGGAGGGCCTAATGCTCAATGTTATTTCACCAACCACTGATTTTTCAGCCCCCTACACAAACAAGGTGTGTGAGGTGGGGGGGCAATGACCCTGAAGTTCTTAAGACAAGCTATAATGTCAGGACGGCCTAACGCGTACTAATGAAGTGTCATCCCTTCACGAGGCCAGGCGGAAATTGCGTTAGTTGACATCGCCTGGACTGTCTGTGACAACAACTGAAGGACCCAGTGGCCATGGACCCAAACACGTAAATAACCGGTTCTCAATGCAAGGTCTGGGCACCCCCCCCCCCCCTTGAGGGGTCCCCAATCCCCATGCAGCTAAGTGATTGATAGAACCGAATGGACTCGTATGGGTCTGTAACTCGCATTGTACAATTGAACCCAAATGAACCGTACCTGGCAGGGTACATTTGGTATCAGAGTTCAATCAACAATGTGGATTTTACAGTGTAGACTGGGATCCCGGAGATAAAACCTTGTGTCAAATGGGGATCCGTGGGCCTAATACGTCTAACACTGGCGGTCCTTGAAAGGGAAAAGTTTGAGGCGTAAATCACAGACACAAACAAACAAGCTAAGCTTGCAAACTTTGCGGCAGGGCAGGCAGGCAGTGGGGCTGACATGAATTTTGGGGAGGTATGGCACAGCCTGCCTGCCTGCCTGACTGGCTGGGCCTGACATTATATCCGACAAGCCCGAGAGGCGTCTGTCATTCAGCATCTGTAAGAAATGCATTTTCCGTTGGATGAGCATTAGGGAATTAATAGGAGCGTGATTAAGGCCAAAGTGTGATCACCATGAATGTGGTTGAGAGCGAGAGAGAGAGAGAGAGGGAGAGCGTGGTAGAGAGAGGTGCAGAGTCTACTCTCTGCAGTCGTCACAGTGTGAGAGGGCTGCAGAGTACAGACTCTGAAGGCGGATTAACAGGACGGACCAGGGTACAAAATGAGCATTGAAAACAGTGACCCCCCCATGTGTGTGTGCGTGCATGCATGCTGCGTGCCTGTGTGCATGTGAGCGTGTCATCATCATACCACCAGCAACCCGGCCACCACCGCGACACAAACAAGAACAACACATTCACGACTACACACACACACACACACACACGATTAGGCTGCCTGCAAGGCTGCAACGCAAAGCCCCCCCCCCCCGGTATTATAGGTGTTATTCATTTATTGGGGGGAGGGGGGGTTGCACGCACGGAACGACGTTTATTACGATGTTAATTCTCACACACACACTGCTGATGGCCTGATACTAGGCAGGCAGATCGGACTGCCTGCACAGTGCACTAGCAAACACACACACACACACACACACACACACACACACACACACACACACACAAAAGCCCCCCTCTAAAAATGAAGAGCATTCAGGTCGCGACAGACCGACGGTGCAGCGTCGCTAGCCGATAATAAACAGAAGGCGAACAACGCATAGCATCGCTTGTATGGTAGAGACAGAGATCTGTTCTCTTCTCGTCGGAGAGCGACGCCGGCGGCGGGTCGCACGACCGACCGACGGAGAATGGAAACGAGGCATTTAAACACACACACACACACGCGTATATTATGGATGCTGCAGCTCATATTTAAAAAATATATATATATACGCTATCTGTGTTGTCCCTAATAATGACGATACGAGTCATTAATGTTGATACAAATGTTATTAATATTACAGATATAGGACCGGCTCCAGCCCACAACACAGCATTATCATCAGCATACCGGCTAATGGGGGTTTAGCTAATATCATTCATAGCCTGTCCCACTGTTTCCAGCCGTTATTCCCACCATAATGACGCGGTGATAATAAAACAACGGAGGTGTTTCTCTCTTCATAGTCTCTTACCTCTCGCTGACCAGCACCACGTCGGAATCGGTCCATTGGGTGAAGATGGACGGGAGGATCCTCCGAAACAAGAAGAACAGACCGGGGAAAACTACGACGCCGCAAGCCAGAACTTGCAACATCCTGGCCGCTGTGTGTGTAGTGTCGTTGTGTGTCCGTCGGCCCGGTGGTTTCTATATGATATATTAATATATATACACACTCCTCTGTCTCTGTGGTGGGCCAGGGGATGGAAACACCAACGACGCCACGTTAAATCATCGCTTCATGTTCGCTGTGTTGTGTGGTGGTGGTGTGTGTGTATGTGGATTCACCGCCGTGCCGTGCGTGCTGCTGCCTGAATGAACGGCTATGTGTGTGTGTGTGTGTGTGTGTAGTGGTGGTGGTGGTGCTGCTGCTGCTGCTTACTGGACGCTTTTAACGCTCCTCACGCCACAGAGCCAGTCAGTCACCCAGTTAAAGCTTGCCTCAGCAGCGCCTCAGCAGCGCCACGGACGGAACCTGAATGATGGGGGAGCCGCTGGACGAGCCGCTCCTTTTGAACGAGTTTTTTTATGATTCTATTCGAATGGATACATGTCATAGAGCACCGAAGTCTGACGTAATTTACGCATCCTACCTGGGTCGCGTTTTTTTCTCCCCCATTCTGAATTCCCATAGACTTGTTTAATATCCGTGTCAAATAAGAAATGCGTTCCAAAAATACTAATAGACAAATGATCCCGGCGGTTTGATTCATATGGATATGAAGCATCAACTGACTGAATGTTGCCGCTGCCAAATTAGTTACATTTTCACCAGAAACAGACCGTATCAAATATGAGTGACTGACTATCATATAAACGATACAGAGCCACCTCCCTGACAATATCAGCGGGACAGTTTGTTTATTTTTGGACCACAATTCTTATATGAGACGATTCTAAGATGACACAATGTTATTCTCCATAGAGAAATTACTTCAACCCAGGGGATGAACGAGTGACGTCAGGACTTCGGTACTATATATAATATATGGGGTGTAAGTGACTGCGATATATATATATATATATATATATATATATATATATAGCTAAAAGAAGAAAACCTTCAAAAGAAGGGACCGCACACTCCTCAGGACTGATTTTGCTTTTTTATTTGTTAGCAGTGTTCCGTCAGCAACTATAACGGAGCAACTATAAGACTTCCGGTGGACGATCTCTTCAGAATAAGAGTACCCTCTAGAGTAAAAAGAAACCATTGAAAACCATTGAAAAACGGTTCATTTGCACATTAAAACTATAAATTAAGCATTTAAACGAAGCTATATAACACATATTATGTTTCTGTGTAACAAAAACGGATTTAAAACAATAATTTATCTAAATTGATAGATGCTGTTCAAAGGAGTGCATAGCCTATACAAATTGGACACTGGACAGGAGACGGTGCTTAGTGCCGGAACTTCTGAGGTACGCACGCGTTCGGGGAAACCCCCTCTACACAGCCACACTCTCCGCTAAGCGGCACTAAGGTGTAGAAAAAAGTGGCGGGCCGTCCAGTGAGGTCAAGGGTCAGAAAAGGGCCGTTTTCAGTGCATAGCCTATACAAATTGGACACTGGACAGGAGACGGTGCTTAGTGCCGGAACTTCTGAGGTACACACACGTTCGGGGAGACCCCCTCTACACCGCCACACTCTCCGCTAAGCGGCACTAAGGTGTAGAAAAAAGTGGCGGGCCGTCCAGTGAGGTCAGGGGTCAGAAAAGGGCCGTTTTCAGTGCATAGCCTATACAAATTGGACACTGGACAGGAGACGGTGCTTAGTGCCGGAACTTCGGAGGTACGCACGCGTTCAGGGAGACCCCCTCTACACCGCCACACTCTCCGCTAAGCGGCACTAAGGTGTAGAAAAAAGTGGCGGGCCGTCCAGTGAGGTCAGGGGTCAGAAAAGGGCCGTTTTCAGTGCATAGCCTATACAAATTGGACACTGGACAGGAGACGGTGCTTAGTGCCGGAACTTCTGAGGTACGCACGCGTTCGGGGAAACCCCCTCTACACAGCCACACTCTCCGCTAAGCGGCACTAAGGTGTAGAAAAAAGTGGCGGGCCGTCCAGTGAGGTCAGGGGTCAGAAAAGGGCCGTTTTCAGTGCATAGCCTATACAAATTGGACACTGGACAGGAGACGGTGCATAGTGCCGGAACTTCTGAGGTACGCACGCGTTCGGGGAGACCCCCTCTACACCGCCACACTCTCCGCTAAGCGGCACTAAGGTGTAGAAAAAAGTGGCGGGCCGTCCAGTGAGGTCAGGGGTCAGAAAAGGGCCGTTTTCAGTGCATAGCCTATACAAATTGGACACTGGACAGGAGACGGTGCTTGGCGCCGGAACTTCGGAGGTACGCACGCGTTCGGGGAGAGCCCCTCTACACCGCCACACTCTCCGCTAAGCGGCAGAGGTGTATTTTGAAAAGTGGCGGGCCGTCCAGTGAGGTCAGGGGTCAGAAAAGGGCCCTTTTCAGACAATAGTGTATACAAGTGGCCATACCCTAACCCAATAGTGTATACAAGTGGCCACACAACCCCACACCATAAAAGAATACAGACAGGCTTTGAAAGTTTAAAAAAATACCTTTTAATTACTCTTTACTAATAAAACAGTGTACAAATGATCAAAAACAGAATATATATAAATAAATTTTCCAATATTTGTTTTTAAACATTGCCAATTGTCTTAAGGTGG
The DNA here is from genome assembly GCF_963280865.1 of Gymnoscopelus braueri. Taxonomy (NCBI): domain Eukaryota; kingdom Metazoa; phylum Chordata; class Actinopteri; order Myctophiformes; family Myctophidae; genus Gymnoscopelus; species Gymnoscopelus braueri. The sequence goes on from NC_137609.1 coordinate 7,955,645, forward strand.
ACTGAGAGGCTACTTTAGTAGTTTAGTAGTCACAGATTTGATCAATTTACTATATGTGTGTGTGTTAATAACAGCAAACATTATTCAAACACAATCATCATGCAAAACTGTAAAAATGTGGAAGTTCTAGGAAGTGCAAACCACACTCAAAAGTATAAAATGGTACTGCGTGCAACGTACCTAAGTGCAAAGATCACTCAAATGTATAATAAACGGGTACAACATGCAATGTACCAACGTGCAAACATCACTCAAATGTATAAAAAAGTATAACAACATGCAATATACTGAAGTGCAAACATCACTCAAAAGTGCAACACAGCAAACTTAAAGTGCAAACATTGTACACACACACACACACACAAATTGATCAATAGATAGATGTACGTATATAAAGCAAAACCAGCTCAGTCCAAACATTGCATAGTCCTGTGCTCTAATGTTTGTTTTTAGATGATCACAGTAAGCACAAAGACAAAAGAAAAAAAGAAGAAAACATTTGATTAAATCAAAACCTAAAGGAAAAAAAGGAAGACCAAAATGACGTTCCCTCCTGGTGTCTTGGGAACATGTCAGTTCTGGTCCCTCGCATCCTCCATTTGTGACGTTCTCCTACAACAGACACAACAGAGCCTTTTAGGTAGTTTGTCCAAGATACAGTAAATCACAGTACATGCTTTAACTTTGTACTCAGATAAATATCTTTTTGCCTGACAACTCATGCATAACACAATCTCGCTTTTCACGGTGGCTTTTGAAAGTGTTGAGGCTCACATCAAACAGAACAGCTTTGGAAAACAAACAAGTGAAAATACCACAGCTGCTGCCGTCAGTTTGTTCTATGAAATTGGGACAACTGTGATAACACTCATATCTAAATGTAATACCCATACCTCTACCATACAATGCAAAGTACTGTAATGCTAAGTACCTTTGCAGTGGAAAAAATGCCTTAACCAGGTCTTGCTCATGCACACGTAGTGAATCCATTATCACAACATCTAATACTATAACATCACCATTCACTGTCTTTTTGGTGAAATCTACCGCGATGGCTCCCCAATGGGACTTATTTGCGTTGACGGGCAATATCACCAACTCGTAGTTCCACCAATTGCGTGATGCTCGTGGTACATCTGGGAGGACACTGATGTCATCACACCAAAAACTCTGTAACTGTTGGCTTACAAAAGTGCTGGGACAAATAAATGCATTTTTTTTTCTTTCAACACTCGAAAGCAAGAGCTTATGGTACTCATCGATCATCTTATCACTCAGCCACTCGTTATTCTCCACAGCTTCCTTTGGAATGGATCTCACTTTTCTAGCCCTTGTCTGCTTGTGTTGTTTGCATCTGTCTGTGCATTTATGTTTTTGTTCGACCTGCTGAAAGTTGATTAGTTTCACACTATTAGTTTTCTCGTATGACACGACAAAGCAACTAGCTGTGGTCAGTATTTTTAGCATCAGCTCAAAGTGGTACACGTCTGTCATAGAAAATTGCCGAGACACTAATGACACCACCTGAGTGTTGGCAAGTTTCTCAAGCGCTCTTTTAAACAATGCTGGGGACTGCGCTGCTGCTGCTGCAAGCCGTGTGTGACATTTTTGGAAAGCAGATGTCGGTTTTAGAAATGTTAGTATTGGTAATGGTATGGCTTCACACATATTGTGATTTGGTCTTTCATTGCAAAAAAACACATCCACACCATGGCCAATATCTTCCAAATTGTCCTCTATTGTGATAACAGCATTAAGTGATGCATCATTACATTTCACACACACACACACACACACACACACACACACACACACACACACACACACACACACACACACACACACACACACACACACACACACACGATGAGTCCATTATGGTTAAAATGGAGTATAAATGAGTTGTATATTAAAATCTAAATATTGAATCAAGCAACTTAAACTGTCTGGGGTGCTCAAAAGCCTGAGTAGATGTTAAAATGAGCCCAACCATGTTTGAAAGTGTCAAAATATGTTGTATGGACCAAATAATAAAAATTGTTAATTGTTAAAAAACTGACCGATTGTATTTTGTAACACTTGTACGTTTGCCTTCAATGTCTGTTGTTTATTTTTGTAGTGTACAAGACATTAAGTCTAATAAAGATGTTGAATTCAGTAGCATGTTAATGGTCTCTTTTCAAATGTTTAAAGCATAATGATCATGTTGAACCACTTGAAATAGTCTGTCAACATACAGGTACATGCCATGTTGAATAGGCAGTTACGTTTTTTACTAGCTCTAATGGATTGTAATTCATGCTGTCAAAATGGCATTTCACCCAAGCACCGTTTGTGCTGAGAAACGTATTGTCAGGGCCCAAGCATTGAAGGACCTATTGCAGTTCTCAAACTTTAATTTCAAGGACCCCAATAACTCAGAGCATACCCTTACCGGTCCCCCACCCTCACAAGCACTTGGAATTGTAGGAGTTGAGGCATTACATTTAGTTTGACTCTGTTCCACAGATAAATATTGAGACGTTTGACAATTTGGCCAATGTATGACCATTTGTGTATGGTATGTATTTGTGTATGGTATGTATATGTATGTATGTGTGTGTATATATATATATATATATTAACTTTTGACACAGTAATGGATGGTCTTATTATTTTATAGGTATTATAAATGTCTTAAAAGTCCTTAAGTTGTCACTTTAGAAATGTGCATTTGTTGGTTTGTTTACTGTTGAGTGAGAAAACAATGTTGCATATTAAGCAAATCATCTGGGGACCCGCCCAAAATCATTTGGGGACCCCCAGAGAACCACTGCCCAAGGTCATACCACGTCACCAACCTATCAGAAACCATCGTCACCTTCTCCACACTGTTGAAGAGGCTCCCAACACCAACAAACCATCTGCAGGGATGAATGCTTTTTTTGTATATAATTTTTATTTTTCCATGCTTCCCCCCCCCTTTTTTTGTACATATATTTTTTAAATGCTTTTTTTTTTTTTGTACATAGTGGTATTTTTTCTGTATTATCTGTATTTTCATGTTGATTTTTGAACTGTTTGGTTGCTACTATATATGTCTATGAAATTAATTCAAGGACCCCAACGGAAACAAGTCCGCAAGGACTTTTTTGGCCGGACCTTTTTAGACAAAAAATGTAACTGTGTTGTTTTACATTCTTTTGCCTAATAAAAATTTCAATCAATCAATCAATCAATCAATCAATCAAACTCTAGAAGAGCCTTCTGTCATCTCCCCCTCAGTTCATAGGCACGGTGTCAGGTGTGGCAGATTCGTTGGTTGTGTGTGCATCCATCCTCAGCTTGAGAGACACACATCTAGGACTGTTATTAGTGGGCATCTCCCCCACAATTTCCCACGTGTCCGTCGCGTCACAGTAGCGCTCGATGATACGGTGAGGCCTACATGAAGACAGTCAAATAGCTATGAAAGAAATGTCTGGTGTGGATAAAGCCTCCCCCCTTTCCCAGGCTTTCATGGAGCAACAGCCTCTTACCTGCTACAGCTCGCATTATTCGCTCCTAGTGCATAGATCTTTCCATCCACAACAGCCACGCCAGGCATCAAGCATCTCCCTTTCATTGGGGCACACATGGTCCACTGGTTGGTTTTGGGGTTGTAGCACTGCACCAGGTTTGCGTCTTCTTCTTCTATAACCAGACAACCTATAAATAACAAGGAATTAACAGGATAGCAGCTGTTAGTAGGCTTCATTATGTGCCCAAACAACAGTGAAGTTGGAGTGTGTCTATAATGGAACTAAGAGACATTAAGAACAGCTGTGATACCTATAACGTAGAGCTTTCCTTTTAGAGTAAACATACTGCACTCTGAATCAATGCAGTATGCAGTATGAGTCAGCATAGGAGCAAGCTTTGTCCATGCAGATGATTTAGGGTTGTACTCGAACAGCTGGGGCTGTTCTTCCACCGTCTCTGATGAATACAATGTATCATTGGACATTTTCCGTTAACCATTATGCTTTACTGAAATGACATAAAAATGCAATGTTATTAAACCCAGCAGGCTGAACCTGCAGGTGCATAAGCATGTTCCCTACCAATAACATAGATCAGTCCATCTAGTGCAGCCGCAGCCATGCTGCCGTACTTAACGTTTGGCATGACAGACTCCATTAGCTGCCAGGTGTTGGCGTTGGGGTCGTAGATCTCCATCGACTCCGCATGGAGGAAGTCCCTACAGCCCTTCCGCCAGCCACCCAGTGCATACACATAGCCATCCAGTGTCACCAGGCCTAAGGACCATGTGGGGTTATGCAAGAAAAAAAAGATATGTATGCGTGTTATATGTACCCTCTTCTTGGATAACCAAGGCAACAACCTTAGCAGTTGGCCTGGGCCGCTGGCGTAGCGGTCCAGCGATCCTGACGGCCTTTGCTGCATGTCACTCCCCATTTCCTGTCAGCCTACTGTCCTATCAATAAAGGCATAAAAGCCAAAAAAAAATCTAAAACAAAAACAAAACATTTGCAGTTATTACAAAACAAAATTAGACTGAATGCCATAGTTTGACAATCTCACCAAAGTCCAAGCGTGCCTCATTCATGGGAGCCATTTCCAACCATAAGTCACAGGAAGGGTCATAGCGCCACATCTCCCTACTGACTGAATTATCTGTGGATCTTAGTCCTCCAGCCAAATACAGTGTATTGCCTATGGTGGGAGAAGAGCATAATTGAATTAAAGAGATCCTTGATTTTTAAAGAAATAAAAGGGGTTTCTCTTACAGTATGTGCAATGCACAAAAGTGTTTCCCACCAACTTAACCTGAGCAGTCAAATAAGAGCTGCGCTCGTGAGCATCAACATGTGGACATCACTCACATAAATTAAAGCCAAATGGTGAATATATTACACTAGATTCAGGTTGCTACGCTGCCTTCAAACCTAGTCCTATGTTGTGCTGATAAGGGCAATGGTCACCGAAGTATGGCCATTTGAAGTTTTAAACACAGCTATAAAGAGCAGTGATTCACTTGCAGCACCCGGGTCCACTGTCATACCTGTGCGACCTTGTGTTCGGGAGGTAGGGGTCCATAGATATAGAAACCTAGATACCTCATTGGCCTCTGCAGTTTGTTGGAGCAACTGGTATCACAGCCGTCATTTTAGCTTAGGCAAACTGAGACTCAAAGTGACTACTGGCCAATCACAGCGCTCACAGCGCGTTGACTACTGGCCAATCACAGTGCGTCTTTTCCGGGACTTGTCAGTGCAATGGTTCTCAATCAGTGGTCCGGGGACCACCAGTGGTCCTTGAGGGGGTTCCAGGTGGTCCCCAGCTAAATGATGGAGTTGATAACCAAATGGACCCTTATAGATCTTTAAATCTTGAGTATAACATTTCACACTCTCAAAAGTCAAATTGTTAAACATCTGCATTACTTACTATACAGGTACACAATTAGAGAACGTAAAGAATTGTTATTTTGACAGCATCTTATCGAACGATAAAATATTCTAAGTTTTGGGTGTGAGAGGCTAAAGCTCATCAAACGGTGTTCCGTGGCTCAAATGCCGAATAAATAATGGACCTTGATATGAAAAAGGTTGAAAACCACTGTTCTAATTTATGTCCATTGAAGCAGACGGTCTCTCCACAATTAAAATCATCACAACTCCCTGAATTTTCAAACTATTTTCAAGCGGTTAAGTTTGTCACAAATGCGAGACATGGAGTTATGGATCCAGTAGGCGTAGGCCTATATTTGGTTACATCTAAATTGCATATTTTCATACCAAAATACTTTCAAGTAACAGTAATAGTCACAACATATTTTTGTCTCCATTCACTGACAGACTACATGAAATATGCTGGCCACATTGCAGAATTGCCTTTATCCAACATCCTTAATGTTAGCTATTCAGGTCAGAACAGAGCTATCAACTTTGAAAGACCATGTCTCTAGGAACCTGTTTAAACTGCAGTAAAAGACGATTTATTGTTGCACAAATCCAGAGTGTGGAGTTTGCCAAGTTACAACTAACTGGATGCTGCGCAACACAAAGTAGGATCCTAAGTTGATTGACCTCTACTCCACTTGACAGAAGGAGCGAGTGCATTCTCCGGCAGCGGCAACAGCCGCGTCACTTCCGCGGAACTGCCGGTGGAGGAGCGGCAGCTCCCGGCAGTGACTGCCGGCGGTGGAGCGGCAGCTGCCGGCGGAGCAGCGGAACTGCCACGGAAACTGCCGGTGGAGGAGCGGCAGTCGCGGAACTGCCGGTGGAGGAGCGGCAGTCAACTTCTTTTTCCGCCGATAAAGTATAGTTTTGGACCATGACGGAGGCGCGCCGAATCAGCAGACCTTGAGGCCAAGGAGTCGCGCCCGAGCGCCTCCAGGCGCGAGTGCCCGCGACGACCGGCCGATGGTCTGCTATTCGACTAAGCGCCGTCCGAGTTATGTACCGATAGGCACAGAATCGTAAATAATATTGGTGGGGACTGCGTTACACAAACGCAGCACACTCCCAAAGCTGCCGCCACCGGTGTGGAGGCAGCAGCCGCTGCCGGAAAATGCACTCGCTGTCCCTCCCACTTGACTCTGATGGTGCCTCACCTAACACAACCAGACCATGCATACATACAGGGAAGGGGAGGCGACCCAGAGTCCTCCAATGGTTTGTCAGGGGATCAAAGCAAGAAAAACTGCGACACATCTCTCCTTGCTGATCGTAATCGTCTCCTCCCACCGACACTATGACTTCAGGCACTGCGTAGTCGTGTAGTAGAGTAATGTGTGAGCAGTGGAAAAGGTTTTAATAACACAAATCAGCAGTCATTGAATGAATCCAGGAGAAAACTGGCATACATTTGAAAGTTATATTTAACTAAAACCGTGAAACAAAAATCGAATGATTGCACATTGATGGAATTTGTCTCTGCACTGGAAATCCCAACTAGAAACACCTTAATGTATTTTACCATTAGTTGCAACATGCATGCATGTGTGAGGCAGGGTACCTGTAGACCAGCGTGGCTGTGCTCTGTGGCTGTAGGGCAGGACATCCTGGTTCTTGGCCTCAGAGATGAGCCTCTGGAAGCCCTGGGATTCTTTCACCATATCCAGAGACTCAATCACATCATGGAGGTAAGAGGGAGTGATGAGAGGAATACGGATTTTCTCTAGCACCTTAAAGATCAATTAGAACAGTGGTTCTCAAACTTTTTAGGCTGCACATTGCACATTAAGCAAGTCATCATCATCATAATGCACACCCAAAGTACCATGTAGATGACAAGTATGTAATTAAAGACAGAATAATTAAACAGGAGTAACACAACTAGAGATCCAACTAATAATTATATTGATAGAGCCCCACATTAACAGCATGATAGCATCCCTTTAAGCTCGTCTTAGCCAGTTACATTGCCTTGACTTCTCCGTGGTCTTTGTAGAAAGACTGACCTTTTCGAAGCTCTGTCTGTGGGTACTAGGACACTTGTTTAACCACATCATGGCCGCCTCTAACACTGTCTCCTCCTTGGACACATTGAGATCATCACTGGCAAGGATCTCTGTCAGTCTGTCCACAGGGAGAGAGAGGAACTCTTCCTAGGGACATAAAAAAGTACAGAAGACTAGTTCAGTGGTTCAGTGGGTCGGGACCTGATTTGGGGGGGTGGGGGGGTCCCCAGATCTAGATGACAGTGAAACGTAATGCCTCAACTCCTACAATTCCAAGTGCTTGTCAGGGTAGGGGGCGAGTTCAAATATTATGATTATTTTGGGTGGTCGCGGCCTGAAAAGGTTGAGAACAACTGGACTAGTTGATACATTATGACCCTCTTCCGATACTTCCTGAAACTCTTTCTCCTCCTATATCAAGTGCTCACTGTGATAAGTAGTTTATTGGTGAAAAGGACAAGTGAAATAATTCCTAATATTAATATTCATCCGATCACTGACCAAATGACTGACTCAAAGATTCTACAGGAGAAAATTCCCAAAACAGACAAACAACTTCATAAATGTATGGAATGGAGGCCTCAATCTCTGACCTGCTGGCAGACAACCATGAAGTGTTCAAGAATGTAGTCCCTGCTGCGTTTCTCCAACATTTTACAGGAGTAGGCCTCTGCCAAGCCGTGAATCGCTACACAGTTCTTTTCATCTATGTGGCGCTCCATGTAATGACAGCAGGCCTCTTGAACTGCGGTAACATTCAGCAAGTGTGATGCTGCTAGCAGGGCCTAGAAGACCAAAAGAACAAAAAATGTAAGTAAAAATGCAGGTCAAAATAGGAGAGAAGGAGACAATGAATAAGGTTTATGATTGATGATATCAATTGATGATTGATGTACATCACCTGTACATTTGACATGGAGATGACCACCTTTGAAGTGTAGGCATATTTAAACAACAAGCCAATCATCTCAGGTTCCACTCCACTAATGGACACCCTTTCCTGTTTGGACTCCATCAAGTCTGTTGTAAACATTGCCTGTGCAGGTGGAAAAGGTGAATGGTTGTTTCTAATTATTGAGGCATTTCTAATTACTGTGTCAACAATTAATTGGATATAACATGATAGTCAGTTCAAATGAAAGGCAAGGCAGAATTGAATGTCATTCCCTTAACAGCACCAGGTCAATAAATGTGAGCATTTACCTCAAAGTAAGAGCTAAAGGAGGCTAGTACATTACGATGGCCAGGGAACTCCTGTCCCCCACAGCTGAGAATCACATCACAGAAAACATTGTCGAGTCGAAGACGGTTTAGGCCCTCTAAGACCTTGTTGGGATGGCTGGTCTCCACAAACACAAAGTCCTCACTCTCCCCTGAGGACAGAGCTACACTGGTGTCATCCTCACAAAGTCCAACATCCACAGGCCAGGGGGGTGAACTGGCATCGACTGGAATCCTTTCAGCCATGTCTGCCTTTGCTAGACCATATGACAGTAGAAGATGGAATAAATTGTCAGATGGTAACGATTGTTGCACGTTACCTTTAATGAACAGAATACTTGTGGAGAGAAACTACAGTGTGACATCACATGGAAGCATATCATATCACACTATGAAGCAGTAAAATAAATAAATAAGAGTAACTGAAAAAAAAAAACCGCCTCAGACACGAGAAGGACGATATCAGGATTTTTCTTGATTTTCACTATTATTTGTACTTTTTTTGTGCATGCATTGATTCTAAAAAGAAAATGTACTTAACCTATGGAATTTGTTTGTACTTTTAAATACTTAAAGGACGACCCATTTTCAACCTGTCTTCATATAATTGGTCCTCACTAAAGCTCATGATTGTTTTTTGTCTACTCGGTCTGTGTCTCAGAGGAGGGCTGTGGACAGGCTTTCTATTCCTGGAAAGTTACCATGCTATAATGGAAGCCATTGTTCTCGTGTTAATAAAAAAGTAAATAAATAAATTGAACTTGTTTAAAAAAAGAAGGGAAAAAACTACGTCACTGGTAGGTGGGTTTTTAAGTGTCGAAAGCCCTCCTCTGAGACACAGGCCGAGTAGACAAATTGTACCATTTTATAATAATACACACAGGACCACAATGGAAACAAGCCCTTAGGACTTTCTGTGTTATCCTTTTCGCACCATATTGTACCACCATACTATTTGCTAACTGTTAATAAAGTATTCAATCAATCAAAATGAGCATTATAGTGAAGACCAATTATGAAGATAGGTTGAAAATGGGTGAAATCGTCCTTTAAGTATATTTAAAAGCATGTACTTTTGAATATATATTATCATTTTTTAAGCAAAAACAATATCCTTAAACTCAAGTACAATTAAACTGAGCTGCAACTTTCACTTGCAGAAGTGGAGTAGGAGTAGTAGGGTAATATTTGACCAGGAGTATATATCAAGTACTGGGGTTGAGTACAACATAAACATAAAAGTACATTTAATGTTATAAACATTGACTGCTATCAAACAATCAGTTGGTCAACGTGACGTCACCACCACATTGATTTGTTTGTAAGTTTTCACAACAAAGTGACAACGATGACATTCTTACATCCACAGCAGAACCAAACAGCTTCACTGAACACACTGAAGTAGCCTTGGATCAACACTATCATAGATGTATGTATTTAATCGATTTTACATTTGCATATCTATGATCGTCTTGGACTTTACCCCCCAATTGTCACTGAACATCCGCCCGTAAAGTCCGTATTTCTCCAAACATGTACAAATGCAAAATATAAGGTGCTTACCCGGTAGCTCCGGATGTTAACTCGGCATTCGGAATCTTTGTGCACTATATTAGTCTGTATTGTCAATAAATATGTGTTTTAATCCCGTCTGTGTCTGAACGACATTTCCACCCTCGTTTACTTCCTGTTTACATTGAGTGTAATACCGGCTTTCACCAGATGCGCCCCGTCACTACCGCCCATTGAGGAATACAGGGAACTGGATTCCGACAGAATCCGACACAAACGGGATTAAAACGCATATGTATTGAGAATTACGGGCTAATACAGTGCACATGGGTTCCTAATAACTTCCGTCGGGACTACAGGGTCAGCACTTTATTATGTTTTTTTTTTGTACATGTACAGAGAAATACGGACTTTCCGCGCGGATGTCCAGTTACTATTGGGTGGTAAAGCCCAAGACTGTCATAGATACGAAAGCAAAAGTCAGACTCGATAAGATACATCTATGATATATAGTCTTGATCCAAGGCTACACTGAAGAGTGAGGACACGACTGAATGAAAATAGAAATGAAGGTTTCCACTGTTAACATACAAGAAGTCAGCTATATACTTAAAAGTCAACATTACCTTCTTGTTGACAGAACAGCCCATGGGGAACAGCCGCTGTAAGTTAACTGTCTATTTCTAAGCAGTGTTCCGTCAGCAACTATAACGGAGCAACTATAAGACTTCCGGTGGACGATCTCTTCAGAATAAGAGTACCCTCTAGAGCAAAAAGGAGCCATAGAGACGCGAACAGTCTTTTTACCCCCGGTCTGAGTAGCCCCGCCCTGTAGGCCCCATAGGGGCCTACAGGGCCCCTATGGGGCCCAGTAGGCCTATGGGGCCCAGTAGGCCCTATGGGGCCCAGTAGGCCCCATAGGGGCCTACTGGGCGGTGCTTCTTTCGCTCTACATTAGAAGAGTTGGGAACGTTGGGGGTTGTCACATTCTAATACAGCTCAAATACCCAATTTCAGCACCGGCCTCAGTGGCGCACCTCGCTAGTCATTAGACTCCCAATCTACTAGTATTAGGAGTCTGGGTTCGACTCCCGCATGGGACAATACTTTTACAAACACAGCAGACTACCTTTTTTCGCCGATAAAGTATAGTTTTGGACCATGACGGAGGCGCGCCGACTTAGCAGACCTTGAGGCCGAGGAGTCGCGCCCGAGCGCCTCCAGGCGCGAGTGCCCGCGACGACCGGCCGATGGTCTGCTAGTCGACTAAGCGCCGTCCGAGTTATGTACGATAGGCACAGAATCGTAAATGATGTTGTGGGGACTGCGTTTTCCCCAACTCGTTTCACTCAACTCGCCTGTCTCTCCCCGCACCCGCCCCGCCCCCCGCTACTGAGACCGGGGGTAAAAAGGCAGGTCGCGTAAGCACCTGAGGAAACGCAGGAAACGCAGAATACAGTGTGTACACATAGACCTTCTTTTGAAGGTTTTCTTCTTTTAGCCTTATACATATCTCTTGCGCTGACCTGCACCTCCAGTCGGGGTCCAACAAGATGTGCACGAGTCTTATTTAGTATATATATATATATATATATATATATATATATATATATATATATATATATATATATATAAAATACACTGTGTACACATAGACCTACATACATACATTTTCAGGTCGGTATACCAATCTCCTCCAATGAGGAGAGAGAACTCCTACAGGAGATACAGGATAAACAAGTGAAATTGGAAGTGATGAGACAAAGCAGTGAGCAGACAAAATTGGAATTGGAACACTATAAAAATGGATGCTGATAAATGAGTTCTCTGTGCTGACCGGGTGAAATTGATGACCCACCTGATTTTTTTTTCTATTTATCAAAGAGCTGGAGAGACAGAGAGACCAGTGTTACTGGACAAACACTCTATATCAGAATATAGAGCTTTAACTTTTTAACAAAAAGGCTATTTACAGCAATGTTAAAGACATAGTATAGGCCTATGTAACTTTGCCCTGTGTTTACATAGCACTGGAGTAGTGTGGTGGTGTTTACCTGCAGAAACACAATGCCCTCTCACTGTATTTTGGTGTTTTTACTGTTTGTTTTGGTAGACAGGGATGTTTTTGTTAAACATTTTTCCCCTAGACAAAAGGAAGAAAACTTGGACCAAATGGCACTGGCTAATCTTAAAGGACGACGACACCCGTTTTCAACCTATCTTCATATAATTGGTCCTCACTAATGCTCATTATAATAATGGCACCATTTTTGTCTCCGCCGGAGGTGGAGAGTATGTTTTCGTTCTGTCCCGCTGTGTCCCCCCCCCCCCTAGCCAAGCTAACATTGGTCAAACTTCACGTGACACGTGACAATATGTTGTCACCAATGCTTTTGATTGGCTAGTAAGACGCATGACGAAATAAAATCCTATAAATAGGTGTGTCACTTCAAAAAGAAAATCATGTATTTTGAAGTGAGGTAAGACAGGATCAATCAGTCTTGATTGGAACAGTACCTTCCAGTACAAATCACCCGTCCGTGCGTGTGTGTGTCCCTCTGAGAACACCTAACATTGGTCAAGTTTCACGTGACATCACAATATGTAATATAAATATATAAATAGCTTAGACAGGAACAGTACTTTCCAGTACAAACAGAGATCACAGCTGAGATCACACCATGAAACTAACTCCCATTACGCAAACTGAAGAAGCAGAAAATCATCGTCTGAAACCTGATGAAGAAGCAAAGGCGCAGAAGGCCAAAGCTAAGAAAGCATACTCATCTACAACAGTAACACAGAAGAGGACTATAGAGTTGAATTGATCCCACAACAAGGCCGAAGTCTTAATACTGTAACAATTGGCCACCTTGATCAAATACATTATGTAGCACTAGAGAAAACTGACATAGATCAAACACACCAATCAACTGCTGAAACTGTTCAAGACAATGAAGATGAAGAAGACAGACAAGCATTTGAACAAACCAGTCAATTACGAGGACTCCCATATGACACATTGCTTCAAGAAGATTTTTTTTTAGATGCAGACACTACATATTCAGTCGCCCCTGCAGAACACAAAAAACCACGCACATTCTACCAAGACGACAAGTTTGAAGAGTTGGCAAACCCATCAAAGTACACTTATGGCCGCGGTGGTTTAAAAACAGAAAGAGCAAAAAACATCACACACAGAAAATATTTTAACCAACGCCTTTTGCATTGTGATGGCCGTTTTGCTAAAGACATAGACTATCTCCTGGCAGCTCAGTACATGGTGGAAGCACAACAAGTCAAAGATCAAATTCAGATATCCCTACGGCAAAGCCGTTTGATTAAAATAGCACCGGTCTGCTGGCGGAGACTTGTGCTCCGAGGAGCACATTTTCTAGTTTTCTACTGGGTCTGTGTTTCATAGGAGGGCTGCGTACAATTCAGAAACCCACCTACCAGTGACATCATCATTAGGCAAGTTTTTGTTTTTCAAACAGGATTAAACGTATTTTAACGTGAGAACAATGGCTTCCGTTATAGCATGCTAACTTTCCTATTCTATTAACGTGGATTCCCCATCAATGATGTCACTGGTAGGTGGGTTTCTGAACTGCCCACAGCCCTCCTAGACACAGACGGGGGAAGACAAACATGGTCCATCTTATCATGAGCATTAGTGAGGACCAATTATATGAAGATAGGTTGAAAATGGATGAAGTCGTCCTTTGACTGATTTGCTCCAAGTCTATGAATGGACAAATACATTCAGGGATTTCAGGCTCAGAAGCTCACTGAGTGAATCCATTCATATTCTTGTCAAAAGGGGGCATTAACTTTGCCGATGTGAAAAGGGTCATTAAAAACTGTCCATTAGGGGAAAAAAAGGGGCATTAATTAAGTTTGTCAATAAGAAAAACATGGGGGTAGAGGGACAAATAGTCTTAACATAATAAATCTGAACAATGTGTGAAAACAAGAACTCATGGCCTGAAAGCTTGCATTGCGGCATGAAGTAAGCTTGTAGATCTGCTATTTTTGAATAGATAAAGTGGTAAAAATGATTGTGATGCTACATTTACTACTCCCCCCAAGGACCCCTGGGGGTCCCCGGACACCACTTTGAGAACCACTGCTCTAGGAGAAATAAATCAGATCCCCATCAGGCCGTGTTTCCTACCCAGGGCAGGGCTGTGGCCCCCTGAGAACACTGGGCACCAAATATATAATAATACATTTTTTGGTAAACATTTAAGGCCCAATATTTCTACAAATGCTATATACAAATTGCTGCAAACCCGTGATAGCCATAGTCATTTTGGGGATAAACAAGAAGTTAAAGGGTTAATTTATTTAGGTCTGAGGATATACCATGCATGATCAAATCATGTACATAGGCCTACTTTACATAATCTGACCATTTTCCAAAGCATAGCCTATGAATTTATTCTTTATATATTTTTATTTTATTTATTTTGTACATTTTGGAAGATAAAAAAACTGCCAATTTAACCCAAAAGGTAGCAGCACACAGGTCCAAGATCAAATAAATGTACAAGCTCACAACAGCCAGTTTGATGCTGCTTTTTGAGATGGTAGATCTGCTGGTACAAATGATTCATTTGTATCAGGCTGCTACTTGACTCACTGTCAAGTGTCAACAGACTAGTCCAAAAGCGCGGATCATTAAACTGACTCGAGTTCCACATACAACTGCAAACACAAAAAGCAGCGGCGAAGGTATCCGGTGATTGATTGGTTTTCACTCCTGACGCAAACTAATCGGATAGCCAGGTTAAAAAATGTAATATTAGAAAAATGGTCTTAATTTAAGTAATGTAAAGTATCATGTAAACATGCACGGTACATCATTATCAGACTTAATGTTACCCTTCAACTTCTTGTTTATGCCCCAAAATGACTGGATATAGGCCTACAGGTTTTGTAGCAATTGTAGAAATATTAGACTTAATTGTCGAATGTTTAAGCATGTTCCAATTTGGGGAAATATTGCCAATTTAAAACAGAGATGCCCACCTTATTGGTGCCTACCATAGGCTATTATTTGCATCATGCCACAAAGACAAAACTATTCGTCCAGTCATTGCCACACTGAAATAATAGTCTCAGAAAAAGGACATCTGCAGAAAACATTATTATAATAAAACATACATTACTCACTTCAGATCTGTATACATTTTGGTCATTTGAAAATAGCTGATCTACAAGCTCACAATGCATCGCGATGCGACGCATTGTGAGCTTGAAGATCTGCTATTTTCAAAAGATTTGTATACATTTTATATATTTGAAAACTTGTGAAATGGGACATTGTGCATAATGACTACTTTCTATGCCCACATGTACCAGTCATGATGCTACAGTAACCCCATGGTGGGAATGACAACATACATTCTCATATAAAGGAGGAGGATTATAGCAGCATATGCCTGGGCTACAATAAAACATTGTTTCTGACTGTACAAGTCTGTGTATAAATAGGCTAACGTGGGATTGATGCCAGTTAGAGTTCAGCTTTAAATTATTCATCGAATGTGTCAGCATGATGGGCCCAGTTATTGTAACATTTCAGTGGTGGGAAAAAGTACTCACATTTTTTACTTAAGTAAAAGTATCGATACTGCAAAAATACTCTGTTACAAGTAAAAGTCCGGAATTAAAAATGTATTTGAGTAAAAGTACAAAAGTATAAAGTACTCTTTATGCAGAATGTCCCATTTCACAAGTTTTCAAATGTATAAAAATCTTTTGAAAATAGAAGATCTGCTATTTTCAAATGGCCAAAATGTATATCGGGCTGAAGTGGTTAATGTATGTTTTGTAATAATAATCAAAATCTACAAAGTAACTAGTAACTAAAGTTTTCTAATACTTGTAGTGGACTAACAAGTAGCCTACAATATTTGTCCCTGAGATAAAGTGGAGTAGAAGTAAAAGTACTGAAAATTGGAAATACTCAAGTAAAAAAAATACCTCAAAATTGTGCTTAAGTACAGTACTCGAGTAAATGTACTTAGTTACTTTACACCACTGTAACAATTCATTGTAACTGGAACTCCTCATTGGAATGAGAAGAACCCAATCAAAGTGCCAAGGAAACAAGCGAATGAGGCTTTAAATGTGATCTTTTAGATGTGAGTTGAGGGTTTTTATTGAGTACGGCTGGTATTGACGGGTTGTTTATGGCCTGCAGGCTCTAAAATGTGTATTTACACCTGTAATTATGAATGACATTATTATTGTTTTGTCCTCGAGGGCCCTTTGCTATTCTCTGCTTCATATGCATTCCGCCGGATATCGCCATCTGGTGACCAAAAGGCAGAATACAGTATTGAACAAGTTCACTGAAAAGGTTTTATGTATAATTTATTTTCGAAATAAATTTGTATTCAGATTTCTCATTAAACGCGCACAGTTTTTATATCGCCATTTTTGTAATGCTTAATAGCCATCTCAAATGTTTGCACAAAGCTGTTTAGTCATTGCTGACTTGCAGCTGTATAATATCTACATATACTGCATGAATACTGTATGCGGCAGTGGCTCAGGGGTAGAGTGGCCGGGTAGAGTGAACTGGGTAGAGTGAACTGGAAACCGCAAAGTTCCCAGTTCGATCCCGGGCACCCCCAGTGTTAGTGTCGAAGCGTCCTTGAGCAAGACACTGAACCCCTAATTGCTCCCGATGAGCAGGTTGGTGTCTTGCATGTTTTCCTCCGTCATCGGTGTATGAATGTGTGTGTGAATGTAATGCACAATCTATGTAAAGCGCTTTGGATAAAAGCGCTATATAAATGCACATTTACCATTTTACCAATACTGTATTATGTAGATTTTAAGTGACCTTTAAAATAGACTGTCTGAATGTTCCAAAAAAACAGCATATTTCCATAATTTATATAATGCTCGTTGGGGGCCACAGGATGCACATGAAATATTTTTGTGTTTTGTAATATCAAAACAAAAATTCAGCTCGACTAGAAGTGTGAGAGAGGGTGATGCACTCTTCCCTATAGGCATATATGTGGCAGCCTCCAATCAGCGCAAGCTAAATTGCCACCATGCGCTGAAGGGTTCGCTCAGTGGAATTCATAAGTAAGTAAGTGCACCATGTGGCCCATGGGCAAGGAGCCAATCTCCTGTTTCCTTATATAGCGTGAAGCAGCTTGATGTACAAATACAGCCCCCAGCCATGCTGTACAACTACACCCCCTGGCAATAGTATGACAGTATGTGACAAGGAACCCAACCCTTGATGCTGAGTGCCAGGGAGGCATTGGGGTCCCATAGGGATTGAACCCCGACCTCCCAATCTCAGGGTGGACGCTCTATTCGCTCTAACCACGAGGCCACTCAGGCCACTATGTTTGACTGAATTCACATTGGACTATATCTGGATGCAAACACAGTAAAGTTCACAGTGAATTCATTTATCTGATGGTAACTCTGAGAGCATTCAAATGTAACCAAATGGACCCTCCCGGGTCCATTTGGTTACATTTGTATGCTCTCAGAGTTAAATTAAAGGAATAGTTCCCCCAAAAAATTACTTTATTTTCTATTAGTTACACACCCCATGAAGCCTTGAATTCATGGAGATTTTTTGTTTTTGTCGTATTCCTAAGCCAATAATTTGATGACCGTGTGTATTTCCGGTAGGAGACACAAAGAGTTTCCTTTGTGTCTCCTACCGGATACTTTAGCCGATAGGAGCCGATGATCAAATTATTGGCTTAGGAATGCGACAAAAGAATGAATTCAAGGATTCATGGGGTGTGTAATTGATAGAAAATAAGTACTTTTTTGGGTGAACTACAGTACTCCTTTAACTCTGAGGAGTAGGTTTACTGTGAAGGAGCCGAAACAGAGTGGGGAAAACAATGACCATTGACGGTTCACAGAAGTGCAACATTTTGAACCTCTCCCCACACTGGAATCCCAGTGGGATGAGGTGGGAAGAGGTGGGATGGGGGAGTTCCTCAGTGACAGTGCAGTATGGAGTCACAGTGACACTGATGATCAAATTTTGTTTGATCAAGTTTTCTCATTGGATTATGTGTATGGGAGCGGTTCAAGGCAGAAAGGTGTGTGGAAGTGGATAGACCTGTAGGTACACTAACGGAGGACATTTACTTAAGCGCTGTACTTGAGTATTTGTATAAATAAATACATTATGAATTAACTTTTTTTTTTCTTTTCTTTTTTTTCTACAAGCTCACAACCCTTTGCAATGCATACATTTTTATATTAGAGATCTTTAAAGCTTTCAGGAATATTTCAAAATGTTTTTCTTTCCTTCTTTCCTTCTTGTTTTGGAGACGTTTATAAGGACTGAAAAGTTGCTCTACGCTACAATGTTAACTTAAACAGTCACACAGTCACAGGAAGAACCGTCTCTTCCTGTTCTCAACAACAACAAGCGAGTGTTATTTACATTGACACATTTTTTCAAACAAGACTCCAAAAAAAGAATCAGATCGGTATGTTTAAAAAAAACACACCTGATGAAAAGCTAAACAAAGAGGCATTCACAAGGTCAGCAGGTGTTTTATGAGACAATGGAAAGTTACAACTGCATTTATTACTAGGCTACTATGACCACTGCCAGGGGCGGATTAACCCTTCGTGGTGCCCGGTGCTTGGACCCGGTTCGGTGCCCCCCGGCGGTGCCCCCCGGGACCATTTTGTCAACGGGGGGGGTTCAATGTTGTAGCGCTCCGCCGTTTTTCTTTTTTCTTCACGCCGTTTGGTGCCCCCCCCAGGTTGGTGCCCTGTGCTTCAGCACCTCAAGCCCGTTGAATAAGCCACCACTGACCACAGCGCAGTCGGAAGACAGTCACCAGTTATAACAGGGTCACAGCCCAAACCGATATACCGTCTGTCCCTTTTACACAGACGACTGGGCTCTGCGACTACCTCCACCTCCACTGCTGGGTTAAGTCTAATCCATGCTCCAAACTAATGGCGGAAATAGCAGATCTACAGTATAAGCTCACAACGCGTCGCGTTGCGAGCTTCTAGGTCGGCTATTTTCAGCATGCGACCCCGTCGTGCGATGAAGTATGAATCTGCCTTTAACGGCGGAACAACAAACCCCCCCCCCCCCCGGTTCTGTGTCTGTACCTTTTATAATACAAGACACCGAAGCGGAATGATGATGGGGAAACATTTCCACCTTGAACAGGCTTTGTAAAAGGGGCCAATGACTGCAATGTTCAGAGTGACTCCCGACAACGTGATTAACGTTTCCAATGTTCACGGAGAGAGACGCCAAACAACTGTTCTCCGATGTTCAGCTGAGCAGAGATCAATATAGTGTTGTTATCACGATTCACGAGGCTTCTCATTTGTCCCCTATAAAACGTTAAGTGCTTTACTCGAGAGACGCCGTCGAAGTCATCGCATCCTGTGCTCCTTTCTGTACAGTACACCTGTTGGATGACGTTTCAAAGTGACCGATGCATCTTTGGAGACCTTTTGTCAGAGCAGGAGGCCTCATAATAATAATAATAATAATAGAATCAGAATCATCTGTATTGTCACATCACAGGTTTACAGGTGTAAAACAGAGGGTGAAATTCGTTTTTGTGAAAGCTCCATACTTTAAAAAAAATAATATCTCGTACTTAAGTACAGTACTTGAGTACATGTACTTAGTTACTTTACACCACTGTCCTTGATGATGCTTTGACCACGCACCTCTTGTACAGTTCCTGGAGCGAGGCTAGCTCGCCTCCCCGAGATGCACCCTGCTGACCGCACCACCCGCTGTAGGTTTTTCTTTTCTTGGGCAGTGCAGTTTCCATACCAGGCCGTAACACAGCCTGACAGGATGCTTTCAATGGAGCCGTTTGTAGTACAATCTGAGGAATGCGGGAGCTAACTCCGTACCTCTTCAGGCGGCGAAACCAGTATAGTCGCTGTTGGGCCTTTTGGAGAACAGCCTCACTTGAGGAGGGTGAGGCGGTTCTCCTGGCACCAGAGTGCCAGTAAACTGATCTCATCTCTGTACGCAGACTCATCATTGTTGATAATCCGATCTATCACTGTCGTGCCATCAGCATGCTTCAGGATGAGGTTGGAGTCGTGTGTGCAGGGGCGTCAATTGGGTATGGCAATCTTGAATAGTAGCCTAATGCAGGTGTAAGACCATTGTGTTTGTATTGTGTTATAGGTATAATGCATAGTTTTCTATATATTTCGGGGGTTTTGAGGGGTTTGACCCCCCAAAAAATATTTCTGGATAGGTGTCCCTTATTTTAATCTCTGGGAGTTGGCAACCCTAACCTTGCCATACCTAGCATTTGCTGAACTGACGCCACTGCGTGTGTGGCTGTGCAGTCATGCATGTACACAAAGTCATAAATGCTCTAATTTCATCCCGCCTAGATTACTGTAATGCCCTATACTCCACTCTCAATAAAGGTTCCATACACGGTTTACAATTGGTACAGAATGCCGCCGCCAGACTCATTACCGGAACTAAGAAATCTGAGCACATAACCCCGGTATTGGCGGCACTGCACTGGCTGCCTGTAACTTTTAGAATAGATTTTAAGATTTTATTGTTAACTTTTAAAGCTCTTAATGGCCTGGCACCACAATATCTTACTGACCTGCTCGATCCCCATGTGCCTGTCCGCCGCCTAAGATCCTCTGACGCCGCCCTATTAGATGTCCCTACATCTAGGCTGGTGACCAAGGGTGATCGGGCCTTTGCCGTCAGGGCCCCTACACTCTGGAACAGCCTCCCATTGGACATTAGGGTTGCAAATTCCATTGCCATTTTTAAAACCAAATTAAAGACCCATTTTTATAGAAAGGCCTTTTTAACCTCTTAACAGCAGAATCTCGGTGCTTCTCATTTACTCACTGATACTGTTGTGTGTTGTTTTTATTGTTGCAAAATTGTATTTCATTGTTCACTGTCTGATTTTAAGTTGTTAAGCACTTTGTAACATTGTTTAAAAAGGTGCTATATAAATAAAGTTTATTATTATTATTATTATGTACAGGGAGCAGAGGAGAGGTGCTCCAGTGCTGTGGGTCAGGGATGTGATACTGCCCATTCTCACCGACTGGCGGCGGTTCAACAGGAAGTCTGGTATCCAGTCGCACATGCTTGGGTGTAGCTCTAGGTCTCTGAGCTTTGTGTCAAATCTGGCTGGGGCAAGTGTTGAAAGCTGAGCTGTTGTAAGTCCACGAACAACATACGCAGGTACTTGTCCTTCAGCTTCTTGTCATTCATGTGCGACAGGACAGTGTGAACAGCCATGGATCTGTTTTGACGGCATGCAAACTGTCAAGGGTCCAGCGAGGCAGGTAGTGGGGAGTAGATGTATTCTCTCACCAGCTTCTCAAAGCATTTGCTCGTGTCATTCAGACATGTCACCTTGGATTTCTTGAGGATGGGCACAATGGTGAACATTTTGAGGCCTGGGAGAGGGCCTGAGAGAGGGAGAGGTTGAAAATGTCCTAAAAAAACTCCTGCAAATTCTGCATATAGGCCTACCTTTTAGACATGGCCTGGGTTCCCATCAGGTCCCACCCCCTTTCGTATGTTGACTCTCTTGAAGGCTATCGTCCTCCGAGATGGTTAGCCTATAGTGGGCTGTTGTTCTTAGTCGTTGCTGGCTACCGACTGTAGTAGATATTCAGTTCATCAGGGAGGGAGGCACACGGGTTCACTTCGCTTCTGGTT
This sequence comes from Gymnoscopelus braueri, assembly GCF_963280865.1. Lineage (NCBI taxonomy): Eukaryota > Metazoa > Chordata > Actinopteri > Myctophiformes > Myctophidae > Gymnoscopelus > Gymnoscopelus braueri. Next base: position 7,977,541 of record NC_137609.1, read on the forward strand.
TTCGCACGTGCCCCTGAGTCAGTCACCAGTTATAACACTGTTGAACTGGTCTTCCATCTTTGCAACAAACGCCTTTTTCACCCTCCTGATGGCCCTATTAAGTTCGGCACAAGTGGACCCCACATTGCCAGATCTGATCTGTCGCGTGCATGTAATGTGTCGCGTACCCCGCTGTCCAAGCCACTGTTTCTGGTTTAATAATAATTATAATAATACATTCTAATATTTGTATTACAAATCTAATAAATTCATCATAACAACAGGATGACGTTTAGGCCTATACAGTGCAGCGACAAATTTTTTGTAGATGGGGGTCCGCAACCAAATACATATTAATTTGGGGGGTCCTTGACATGAAAAAGTTTGAGAACCACTGGACTAATCTACGACCGCTGAAATGATAAGGAATGCAAATGTACGGTTCAAGAGAACCCAATATGTCCTGTCCTGTACACACTTCCCCAAATCCATAATGACTGAATAATGAATAATAATGAATCTACTGGGGCGTCCAAATGTCTCTGTAATTGGTTCACTTGACAGAATTTCTCTCTCAATATCTCTCACCCCACTGATTTGGTGCATACTTTGCCCTCATATTTAAAGGACACTACACAGATAATTTGAAAACCATGAAAGACTGCTGACTGTGCTACTATTTTATGTCCTATGAAAGCCAACCAGTTTATATCCAAGTATACCAGACGAGGACGGGCGGCTATGTAGTAATGTCTGTGTCAAAGAAAGGAATTGTATCCCCAATACAGACTTTTTGTTTTCTTATCATTGACTAGCAAAGTATTGACTAAACATTCAAAACGAACATTTAAAGTTATTTAAAGTGCCACGGTATGCAGCCTGACCAGTTGCCACAAACTTACACAAATGCATTCATGGGTAGATTTATTTGTAATAAGTATATCGTCTCTGTAGGGTGGAAACCTCATATGTCCAAAACTGTTACTTTTCACGATTCAAAAAGTAGCAGATCTACAAGCTCGAAACGCGTCGTGTTTGAGCTTGCAGATCTACTACTTTTGATGCTCTTGTGTATTGCTGTAGTATGATCAAGTAGGGCGTTAATTTATGAAAAAAACAAAAAGTTAGAATATGGAGATAAGAGGTTTCTGAAGCAACGATATCAAAGGATACTGGAGATTTATTGCTAGAATATATGGTATATGAACAGAAAGTCCATTACATTATGAGCTATGATGGTAAACATATTTGTTTTTGTTCTATGTTTAAAGAAAGAGGGTAATGCAGCATGAACTGAATAATTTAGAAAACGGGATTTCCCCCATGGGATCAAATAGGTCTAAATATTATTATTATGATTTATTATACCGCTGTGTTGAAACTTTTTCTGATTAAGTATGTGACTCGGTATGTGACTTTGAAACGCAGGCCAAAATACTCTGTGAATATTTTAACCACTTTCAACCTGGCGTCAGTATTTTGGGATGTCATTAGAGTTGAAAACGTTCCAGCGTGTTCAAAAATAGCAGATCTACAAGCCACAGTGTGTCGCAATGTAACGCGTTGTGAGCTCGAACATGTGCTATACATAACATAGAAAAAGCCTAGAAGTGCAACATTTGTTTCGTCGTACAGTCCTATATCTGTTTCGTCCTACAATCGTATTTCTGTCTGTCATTTAATGTCTCTATGAATTAAGTTCAAAGGACGGGACGGGACCCCAATGAAAACAAGCCATAGACTTTCTTGGGTTTTAAATCCTATTAGCTGACCTTGTCCTGAACTGTACTTTCATGTGCTTTTTTCTGCAAACTTCTAATAAAGTATTCATTCAATCAATCAATGTTGTTAATACATATTGGCACATTCTTTAAAAAAAAGACATGTTAAAATACAGGAGAGGTCAAATACACCTACAGAAAGGAGGCGGGGGGACATTCTGGCACAGAACATCATGTGTGAGTTGTGGAAAGGCCTGAGGGGCATGAGTGGCTACTGGCTATACAAGAAGTCCAGCAGCTGGTCAGTGGGGGGCAAATAGGACAAAGGAAGCTAATGAGTTAAACCGTTGTTTTAACATGTTTGATAATGGCTCTCCTGCAGATCCTCCCTCCAGCCTGGCATAACCCCTGCTGCTAACAGCCCTTCTCCCCCAATTTGCACCCCCTCCAGGACACACCAGTTCAGTCTGGTGTCTGACTGCAATGTGATGCCTCTGGATCCCAATCAGACTTCACATCTCCCTCAGCTCCCACATGGTCCTCACTTTAAAAAGAATCCCTGGCTAATAAGCCAAATATGCCTTACTACATTATAGTTGTCCTCTATAACTAAATGTTTTAATTTAAAACACCTTAAATATTTTTATTTTAGAAACTGTTCATATTTCACTCAATAGGGGCAATGCCCGTCGCATTGAATGTATGTGCAAAAAAAACAAATATTGATTTGATGCTCATACCTTACCTTAGGAATTTTGGTTGTTGTTTTTTATTTTCACATGCATTCCATATATTCCATAGGGCTAGACCACACATGGATAAATGACATCATCAACCTGCGACGGACATTGCCCCTATTGAGTGAAAGTTGAACTATTTCTAATATTGAAGGTGTTTTTAATTTGACATTTTAGTTATAGAGGACAATTATAATGTATTAAGGCTTATTTGGCTTATTAGACGGGGATCCTTCTAACGGTTAAACTTTAGCGTAACCCCTTAAAGGGGAAATCCACCCCAAAAAATTAACATTGCAAATTACACCATGATGAGTCATCACAGTGTAATTTGCAATGTTAATTTTTTTGCAATGTTAAATTTTTTTGCAATGTTAATTTTTTTTTTAATTTTTTCTTATTTCCACACAACTCCTTTATGCTATATTAATGACATAGTTAAATATTGAAAATGGGTGGATTTCCCCTTTAAGCCAGGGGGGTTAACCTTTTCGGGCACATGATCACTTAGCTGTTTTCCCAGGCTGGTGTGATCGCCCAGTGCCACACTGTGAAAACCATCATTTGCTTGTTTCTAATTAGAATAATACAAACAAAGAATAATTGAATAATGTAATAATAAAACCTAACAAAGAATGAGTCAATTATTTAAAATGAATTATAAAGGTAAGATGAATTCTGACTATCTTGAGAGTAAGGTTTTATGCACAATTGCACACCAAACAATCATGCTCAAAACTCTGGATGGTGAGCTTATTATTCAGCTGTAAATGAAAAGTAATACAAAGCTATAGTGTAGTAGTACATATGGTCAACCCTTCCAATCTCACAATACACATTATTGCTACTTGATCCACAAAGCGTCTGTCTGTCTGTCTGTCTGTCTGTCTGTCTGTCTGTCTGTCTGTCTGTCTGTCTGTCTGTCTGTCTGTCTGTCTGTCTGTCTGTCTGTCTGTCTGTCTGTCTGTCTGTCTGTCTGTCTGTCTGTCTGTCTGTCTGTCTGTCTGTCTGTCTGTCTGTCTGTCTGTCTGTCTGTCTGTCTGTCTGTCTGTCTGTCTGTCTGTCTGTTCTGACCACCAGAGGCTGCTAAAAACACCAAAACAATCTTGGGCTGAAACACACTGACACAGAGTTTCCAAAACATGGTGTCACCATCCAAGTTGTTTATGGGCCATGATGAGTAAATGTCCAGTTTTTAATTTTTAACATTTACAAAAATTTACATTTGTGTCTAATGTTCCCCCCAGAATATGAAGGCTGGGGTTCAAGTAGTAAATATAACGTACATACACAACCTGTACATTTCTGGGTGCCCCTTACTTGAATTTCAGGTAGTTGGCAACCCTGAGGATGCTTTGTTGTGGGTTTTATGATTATTGTTACCTAGCATAGGCCTACTAGACATGTTAGGCTATATGTTGCTTAGCCCAGGGGTCTTCAACAGGGGGTCCTCAGAGACACTACAGGGGGTCCGCCAAATCTTTGTATATGGGAACATTAGCCGAAAATAGCAGATCTACAAGCTCACAACGCCTCTGTGAGCTTGTAGATCGGCTATTTTTGGTGTGTAAAGAGGGAAAAAGAGCACACCAAGAACAGAGCCAACGGTCAAGTTGACTTAATATTGAGGATTTAAAGGTGAACAGTCTTAAAATAAACATTAACATGAATCCAACTATCTATGAAATGTATGAAAAAGTCTAATCTGCAACACAATTGTATACAATGTGTTGTGTAGTGGGGGGGGGGGTCCATGCTTCATCTTTCTCTTAGCTAAGGGGTCCTTGGCCTGAAAACGTTGAAGGCCCCTGGCTTAGCCTTTAGTATATTCAGAAAAAGTGCAAAACATAAATGCTCCACATGTACTCTGTACTTGGCATTTGATCTGGTCTGTGGTCTCTGCACACTAATCAAAAGCTGTTCATATTCTCTGGACATTCACATTACATTCACAAAATCATGGCATGTGTCTTCATGATACAATAAGCATGTCACTCAGCACTCTATGGGTATGCATAACACTTGCATAAGTAACAGCATCTCCACCATACGTGGCGGCTGCCAATTATAGCAGAGACAGCACAGTACTTTGCCAGCCTTTTTGGGCATCCCAAGTTGTTGAAACCCTCTAACAACCAGTCTGTGAGTTTGTCCTACACACACACACACACACACACACACACACACACACCCAATAATAGCCTATTATTGGGCAATAACCCCCTTTTGAGGATCCTTGGAGACGCTGCTGTGCTGCGGTGCCAGAAGCGCTTCCCTTAAAACGGCATAAAAATAAAGGTAGGAGGATAATAATAATAGTAATGGCATTAAAACAATGGCAATATATATATATATATATATATATTTAAAAAAAATATATAGGTAAATATCGATTAGTCGACTACCACTGGGTCAAATTAGTCGACCAGTAAAAATCTCTAGTCTTGAAAGCCCTAACACACACACACGCTTCGATAGCAGGTTTAAGTGGTCAGCTAAATGGCTGGTCACCAATAACCCCTACATCGGTAGGCCTATGCCCATTAAGCACGGATACCAGAGTGCACGCTCATATAGTGGGTTTATTTACCGTAACTCCATGCAGATGCAATTATGAACTGGTGTTTACTTTGAACTATGAGAATCAATAAACGCAAACAAAACTAAGGCATAAACAAACGTGGGCATAAATCTTCTTTATCCACTCAACAACATACTCCGGAAAGGAGACAGAGCTTCAATTAAACAGAACACAACTTACTCAATAATGCATCAGATATGATATGAAGAGTGATGGAGTTTCATCCAAAACAACCACCTCACCAGTACAAACAAATGGGTATGATCGAGCTCTCTGCCGTGGCCTATATGTAGGTGAAGTGTGCCTGGTTAGCCTGGGACCAAACCCCACCCCAGCAATCAGTGAAGATAGGAGACTAACGAGGCCTCCTATATTAGTCACTAGTAGTCAGGTGTGCCAGGTTATCTCTCAATACCCAACTCCACCTACCCACAAACAGTGGTGGAAAGTACATTTACTTAAGTACTGTACTTAAGTACAATTTTGAAGTATTTGAACTTTACTTGAGTATTTCCAATTTACAATACTTTTACTTCTATTCCACTACATCTCAGAGCCAAATATTGTACTTTTACTTCACTACAATTATTTGAAAACTTTAGTTACTAGTTACTTTTCAGATATAAATTATTTTTATATTATATAAAATATATAATATAATATTTTATTAATATTATAAAACATACATTAACCACTTTAGCCCTATTTTATACCTAGGCTATTTGAAAATAGCCGATCTACAAGCTCACAACGCGTTACAGTGTGAGCTTGTAGATCTGTTATTTTCAAACATTTTAGTACTTTTACTTTTGCTACTTTAAGTACATTTTGATACCAATACTTTTGTTCTTTTACTCAAGTACATTTAGAATTCCGGACCTTTACTTGTAACAGAGTACTTCTACTTTGCAGTATTGATACTTTTACTTAAGTCACAACACAACACACACACACACACACATACACATACACATACACATACACATACACGCACACGCACACGCACGCACACGCACACGCACACGCACACGCACACGCACACACACACACACACACACACACACACACACACACACACACACACACACACACACACACCCCAGAGGGAGGGAGATGTGTGTTATAAAAAGCCATAAATGCCATAAAAACAGATGGCAAGTAAAATCCATCCCTGTTTGTGTAAAAGACATACACTGTACAAGGTTATACTGTGTTCATCATCACTGACATTTCAGGTGAGTGATGCCATTTCTTCTTTTTATACAGATTTATGGGGACAAAAAAACATCAAGAAAATGTGAATAGTAATTAATTATTCTAAAGAAAACAAAAAGGAAATTGGTACAATTTCTTTATTCTCTATGTAGAGCCATTTGCTGGCCCAACTATATCTCTGCTCTCTGCAGGACATTTACACTATGAATTACTTATGAAGGAAAGTGGTGCTTTTATAGAAGTCAAATTATGTTATTTGGCAAAAGATAGACCTTCATTTGATCTAAGGGGGAAAGTCAGGTGTAATCACAGCCTGCTGTGAGCGAGAGTAGAGGGATATTAAGAAAGTTAAAAGCATATACGGATGTAATACAGACACAAATATGAATAAAAATAGGTAGACTTAAGGTCTGATCAAGCCATGTGCACTTGGACTGACTGAGTTAGCCTAATGAATAATCTATTAATAAATGTAATATGATATAGGCGTAATAATGTACAAACAATCACCAGTAATATGAATTTATATATTTTTTGTACACTGTGTATATAACAGACTATTAACGGTGGATATGAGGCTGATAAGTGTACAGTCTCAACCAGCCTACACAGTGTGTATATGGATGATACACTATATGGATACTATATTGTATGTACAAATGAGCAATATATATATATATTAGTCACCATCTTCCAGTGGTGGAAAAAGTACTCAGATTTTTTACATAAGTAAAAATATCAATACTGCAATGTATAAATACTCAGTTACAAGTAAAAGTTTGGAATTCAAAATTGACTTGGGTAAAAGTACAGTTAGTATTGTTATCGAAATGTACTTAAAGTACCAAAAGTAAAAGTACTCATTATGGAGAAATCTTCCATTTCATGTTTTCAAATTGTATAAAATCATTTGAAAATAGCAGATCTACAAGCTCACAACGCGTCAGCTTGTAGATCGGCTATTTTCAAATAGCCGAAGTCTATAGCTGAAGTGGTTAATGCATGTTTTACAATAATATTTTAAATCTACAAAGTAACTAGTAACTATAGTTATCCAGTAATTGTAGTGGAGTAAAAGTACAGTATTTGCCTCTGAGATGTTGTAGAGTAGAAGTAAAAGTATTGAAAATTGGAAATACTCCAGTAAAGTAAGAAATGCTACAAAATTGTACTTAAGTACAGTACTTGAGTAAATGTACTTAGTTATTTTACACCACTGCCATCTTCTGTTAAGATCAAAATGTGTGTACACTACCTGGTTTCTTAGACCAAGCACCGGGACCCACAGTTGATGGTCCTAATCTCTACTTTATCACAGTAAGATCCTCAAAGTGTTAATTTAATGATGAAAACAAATGGACCCACACTGTTGGAAGAGCACTCATTTATTTAGAAAGGAACCTGGTTCACAGTAACAGAAATAGATTTCTTGTCTAGTGAAATCCTCAGGGTTCATTTATTTGTCCATTTGTAACTAAATGGACTCGAAACGGTGGCGGTTACTATTCTTTGCATGACATCATCGTACAATTAATAGGTCTTTATAGGTTAACAGTTTTATTACTATATTGGTTTATTGGATCTTACCTAGTAGGACCTCTGTCCTCTGTATACAGCACATTATTTGACTGTGTGTGTGTGTGTGTGTGTGTGTGTGTGTGTGTGTGTGTGTGTGTGTGTGTGTGTGTGTGTGTGTGTGTGTGTGTGTGTGTGTGTGTGTGTGTGTGTGTGTGTGTGTGTGTGTGTGTGTGTGTGTGTGTGTGTGTGTGTGTGTGTGTGTGTGTGTGTGTGTGTGTGTGTGTGTGTGTGTGTGTGTGGGCCGTGTGTGTCTCCCCCAGTGTACGCCAACTGGCTTTCTGATCGTTGCCACTTACAATTCAAACTGGGATGATGGCTGTGAATCTGCCAACAGTGACGTTCTTCCTGCTTTGCACAGGTAGGCCTACAGTATGACAAGGACAGTACCTGTAGACTGTAACCAATAAGACAATAAGGGACAGTTTCACAGGCATGGAGAGCCTACAAGAGGAAAGGAAGACCTTGGTCAAGGACAGGGCTTAAAGGGATAGTTCACCAAAAAAAACTCCAATAATTTGATGACCAGCGGACCGGTAGGCAACGGTACAAAGGAGACTCTTTTTGTCTCCTACTGGAACCGCTGCCGGTCATCAAATTATTGACTTAGGAATGCAACAAAAACAAAATATATATCCATGAATTCAAGTCTCCATGGGGTGACTAATCCATAGAAAAAAATGTCATTTTGGGGGTGAACTGTCCCTTTAACCACAGAAAACCTCAAGACTTGGTAAACTGGACCTGCAATTGGCTTTTTTCCATCTACTCCAAATCTCTTCACCAAAAACAGCAGATCTACAAGCTCACAATAGATATATTTTGATCAACCTTTGGCTAATGGATGCTGGGGTTCATGTGGTTAATCCATGCCATTGTATCCAATTATTATGATGTTGAGAATGATGATTATGATGATTAATATTAATATCATTATTCAGATATATTCCAGCAGCCAATAGATGTGTTGGCTGAATACATTATGAGATTGTTTTCCACACAGCAAAATTCAGACTGTTAAAGGACGACTTTACCCATTTTCAACCTATCTTCATATAATTGGTCCTCACTAATGTTCATGATAAAATGGTAAAAAGAAAATAAATCTACTCAGTCTGTGTCTCAGAGGAGGACTGTGGACAGTTCAGAGTCCCGTCTACCAGTGACATCATCAATGGAATCCACGCTAATAGAAACTGCAGGCTTTCTATTCCTGGAAAGTTGCAATGCAATAATAGAAGCCATTGTTCTCGTGTTAATACAAATCTAAATGTGAAATCTTGTTGGAAAAAAAAATCCTGCTTAACGATGATGTCACTGGTAGACAGGTTTCTGGACTGTCCACAGCCCTCCTATGAGACACAGAGTAGGATTTTTTTTTACCATTTTATCATGAGCATTAGTGAGGACTAATTATACGAGGATAGGTTGAAAATGGGTGAAGTCGTCCTTTAATGAACTCAAAATGTAATTAAAAAAAAGAAAAAAAAAGAAGATTCTCATTTGCCACAATATGTCACATCACGGTTTGCCTTTTACAACCAGCAATCCTATGTGGAGCTACCAGTAGAACCGGTAATACAGCAGCAACAACAGCAGCAGCAACAACAGCAGCAGCAACAACAGCAGCAGCAACAACAGCACCAAACACCGCCAGCACCCTAGGAACACCACGCACCACCATGTTGGACACAACGGCCAAAACGGTGAACCCAACGACCCAGCCGGTGGAGGCCGTCGAACCTGCGCTGTCAACAGGGGAGATAGTCGCCATCACCATTGGCACCATCGCAGGCGTGGCTGCCGTGGGTGAGTTGTATTTGTATAGAGCCATTGGTTCTCAAAGTGGGGTCCCCAGGGGTCCTTGTGGGGGTGGGGAGGTACCAGGAGGTCCCCAGCAAAATGTGTTAATACAGCGTCACAATCATTTCAACCACTTTAACCATATTTTATTCTTTGGCTATTAAAAAATAGCAGATCTACAAGGTCGTAGCGTGGCACCGAGTGCCGCAATACAAGCTTGTAGATATGCAATCTTTGTAAAAAATAGTGAAAAATGTGTGCATACATCTTTGAATATGTATATTTTTGTTCAGCTCAAATCTTTGCTTCTAAGGTACCTGGAACAAAACATTTTGTGGGCGTCCGTGTCCGTGGGCAAATACATATCCTTGACATGAAAATGTTTGAGAACCACTGGTTTCTTAGACCAAGCACCAGGACCCACATGGTCCTACTTTCTACTTTATCACAGTAAAATCCTCATCAAAGTGTTAATTTAATGATGAAAACAAATGGACCCACACTGTTGGAAGAGTATACTAATTATTTAGAAAGGAACCTGGTTCACTGTAACAGAAATAGATTTCTTGTCCAGTAAAATCCTCGTCCAGTATAGACCACTGTTTCCCAAACAGTGGGTCTGGGTACCGATCTTTGGGTCGCGGACCAATTTTTATGGGTCGCTAGTAAATATCTCCTTAGTTCCGTTTGCTACATAAAAAAATAAAAAGATTTTAAAAAGTTGAAAGAAAAAGAAAAAATCAATCAATCGAACACTTTTCATCAATTAAAAACAATTCCAACATTTTTCAAAAGTATTTCATAAATAAAATGAAAGAATGTATTAATTTCTAATACAAGTAGTGAAAATAGCAGATCTACAAGCTCACAACGCGGTGCGAAGCAACACGTTGTGAGCTTGTAGATCTGCTATTTTCACTAGTGTGGTGTCCCGGGCAAACGTCTAATTTCTCCTTTGGGCCTTGAGCTAAAATGTTTGGGAACCACTGGTGTAGGGCAGTCAAGGACCCCCAAATTAACATGTATTTGACCGCGGACCCTCATCTGAAAATACTTTGTGCCAGGGACCCCCATACAAGATGTGTTTCATTACAATGTGCAACAAAATATTCAATTTCTTTCCACATTTTGTTCAAGATTTCTTATAGCAGATCTACATGTTGTAAGCTTGATATTTTCAAATACTTGACTTAAGCCCTTTGCTCCTCCAGGGTGCATAGGCCGTTGACAAATGTCCTCCATTTCACTCGGTTTTTAGCGGTTCTTTCTAGATCTCCCCAGTTGAGCCCACTCTCTGATATTTCTGCCTCAACACTCTCCAACTGTTCCTGGGGCGACCTCGTTTCCTTTTCCCCTGGGGGTTCCACTTCAGGGCTTGTCGGGTGATGTTTGTAGTAGGTTTTCTGAGGGTGTGGCCAATCCAACTCCACTTTCTCTTTCGGATTTGTAATTCGATGGGATCCTGACTTGTTCTTTTCCACAGGTCCACATTGCTTACTTTATCCTTCCACCAGATGTGTAGGATTCTCCTGAGACAGGTGTTAATGAATGTTTGTAGCCTGTGTGTTGTGTTTTTTGTTGTTCTCCAAGTCTCAGATCCATACAGCATCACATATTTTCAAATAGCCTATATATATATAATAGGGCTAAAGCGGTTCAGCTTAATCTTGATGCTGTATTAACACATTTAGCTGGGGACCCCCTGGAACCCCGTCAGAGACCCCTGGGGGTCCCTGGATCCCACTTTGAGAACCACTGGTGTAGTGCGCGCATGCATGCACGCACGTGAACACACACACACACACACACACACACACACACACACACACACACACACACACACACACACACACACACACACACACACACACACACACACACACACACACACACACACACACACACACACACACACACCCCACACACACACACACACACACAAATCCGGTTTCCGCTTTTGTAAATTCATTACATCCATTTATGATTGACCGTGACGTAAATCTGATATTGAGCAACAGCAATAAATGTTAATTGGTATTGCCTGCTGTTCCTGGGTCTGCCAAAGTAATGCAAATAATCATTCAAATCTGCCTATGAGAGCTGGCCACCGACCAGTGGTGAACAAACAAAGGCTGGACTAAAGATAAGATAAGGAAAACTTTATTGTCCATCACATTTGCATAAAAGGTGAATTTGTCCTCAACATTCTGGCAACACAAGGCGAAACGGACAGTAAAAATGTGCTAAAATACCATAAATCAAATTTCCAGCGGGGTGTGTGTGTGTGTGTGTGTGGGTGTGTGTGTGTGTGTGTGTGCGTGCGTGCGTGCGTGCGTGCGTGCGTGCGTGCGTGCGTGCGTGCGTGCGTGCGTGCGTGCGTGCGTGCGTGCGTGCGTGCGTGCGTGCGTGCGTGCGTGCGTGCGTGCGTGCGTGCGTGCGTGCGTGCGTCCAGAGTGGTTTGGTTATGCTTGTGATGTCTTTGCTAGCAACCCAAATACACCTGATATCGTTTTTGTTGACACCAGTCACAGGGAGGTCCTGATTCTGGAGGTGGGATGTGTTTTTGATTATGGACCAGGCTTTCCAAGATAAGCATTCTTAAAGTGCCAACCGTACCGAGAATCATAATAAACCTTGGATACAGATGTAGATTCTCTACACTCATATTTGGAAGCCTGGGTCATGTATATAAAATGACCACGAGTGGCCTAACAATCGCTGGCATGACAAAGAGCAAAGCCAAACAACTCGCCAAATATTGCTCTGTTTCATCTGTTATATGCAGTTCATCTGTGTGGAGGAGAAGGTGCCATGAACTATCAACCCGTTATTTGTTTCCCTGTAAATTAATTGTAATTTGTGGATTCAAATAAATAATTAAAATGTGTGTGCGTGCAGGAGAGAGTATTATGTCCCTGTTCAGAGTGGCCACAGCAGAGGGCACAGATGATTTCTTGTACCCCCTGGCTGGTGTGCCGACCTTGAATCTCCCGCCAGATGGTAACAGCTGGAGTGATGAGTGGGGGGCATGGTCATTCATTTTGGTTATGGAGCGGTTATATGGATTCTGGAGTTGTTGCACTGGTTTCTCTCCAATGACCTTTCTGGCCTGGTCGCCCAGAAGGGTCAGACGGTTCCTTTGTCGGGGCGCCCGCTGGCCTAGTGGTCCAGGTGCATACCACATATGCTGGTGGTCCAGCTTGCCAGCGTGTCGCGGGTTCGACTCCCGATCCCGACGACCTTTGCTGTGTGTCAACACCCCATCTCTGTCCCCATTTCCTATCGGCCCACTGCCCTATCAATAAAGGCAAAAAAAAAGAGAAGGCTCCTCTGTCTAACTGAGAGGTTGCCATACCAGGACATGAGAACACTCTCAGTCTCGGTGAGTCACCTTTAGATGTGAGTGACCCATGATCAGGGTGTGTTTGCTGGCATTTAGGTTCCTCATTTTCCTGAGAAGAGAGAGTCTCGCCTTTTTATTGAGTTCATCGTCAATTATTGTTCCCAGATATTTCAAGTGAGTCACCTGGTCCACGTCCAGCCCGTTTATGGATTTACAGGTGATTAACCCCCTCTCAGTGAGTGACATGTACAGTAGACCATGGTCAAGGTGTGTTTTCAAGCATCAAAGCTCCTGCCTTGCCTTTTTAATGGCATTTATTGTCAATGATTGTCCCGCATATTTCAAGCCAGCCATCTTGGTCTTGTTTCATTAAGGTCAAGGAAGCTGTTGTCAAACCAGGTGGAAAGGTGGTCCGTGTGCTGAGAGCAGGAAGGGTGGAGACCTCCTGAAGTCAGTGATGTTGTTAGGTTTTCAATGTAGTGAATCCCAGGACTTGTGGTCATAGTGAGTCCCAGGGACATTTGATGTGTCAAAGTTGATAATAATAATAATGATAGGAAAAAGATCATTTACACTTGCAGAAACAGTATAGCAATGGGGAAAGGGGAAGCAGAGAGATTTGTTAATTGTTGGAGAAGAAGTATTTATTGCTCTGGTGTTTTCTACAAAGTGGGAATCCCCTCAAATGATTTATTTATGTTTTAAGTCTGATTTATGCTTGTGTCGCACCGATTAGAATGATTTACAACACGTTGTGCCACCTCAGAGTTTCGGTGTGCAACAATGCCGTTCAACGCAGAGGCGTATGGTCATTGGGGCCAACGAGGCCATGGCCCGGTCTGTGTAAACCCAGATACGCCAGGGGGAAACAACAAAAAGTCAACATAACAACATTAGCAGCCCCTCACCCTATAACTCGCCTTTGTTTTCAAATGGGGCTCATTTGCATTCGGCCGAATTGTTAATGAATGGCCATTAGAAATTAGAAATGCAATAGAAGAAGAACCGTCGTCCCAAAACACCCTGCCCCGGGTCTAAACCGGAGGCCTCGGTCCGCGGAAAAAATGGGACAGTGTGTTTTGGGACGAGCGTTCCGTTTTCCACCCGGAATGGCTCGGTAATTCTCAATAGACTTATCAGCCGTTGTTGCGCGGATTCTGGCCCGGTCAAAGTTAGAATTCTCCATACGCCAGTGGTTCAACGAACTATAAATACACACAGCCAGCGGAGAGGGAGGGCGGCTCACTGCCTGTAGAGAGAAGCAGCTAGTATGGAGAGAAGGAGACGAGTCCCACAATATTGATGCGTGAATGTCCCGCATTATACTGTAAGTGAATTTGTTCATAACGTAGCAGTGGTGTAAAGTAACTAAGTACATTTACTTAAGTACTGTACTTAAGTAAAAATTTGAGGTATTTGTACTTTACTTGAGTATTTCCAATAGGTCTACTTTTACTTCTACTCCACTACATCTCAGAGGCAAATACTGTACTTTTACTCCATTACAATTATTTGAAAACCTTAGTTACTAGTTGCTTTGTAGATTTTGATTATTACAACAAAACATACATTAACCACTTCAGTCCTATCTACAATTCGGCCGTTTGAAAATAGCCGATCTACAAGCTCACAATGTGTCGCGATGCGACGCATTGTGAGCTTGTAGATCTGCTATTTTCAAAAGATTTTTATACATTTGAAAACTTTAAATGGGACATTCTGCATAACGAGTACTTTTACTTTTGGTACTTTAAGTGCATTTTGATGCCAATACTTTTGTACCTTCACTCAAGTACATTTTGAATTCCGGACTTTTACTTGTAACAGAATTTCTACATTGCAGTATTAATACTTTTACTTAAAGTTGTACAATGCAGAATCACAAATAACGATTTTTAGCAACCTCTGCTGGTCACTACCGTCACTGCATACAATATCCGTAGTCCTCGATTACCCAGAATTCCATTCGTTTTCACCGGAAGCGTTTCAAAAAGCGATCTTTTAATTGTTTTATACTATCTACGGATCGTTTCTCTTAGCCAGTGGAGCATTAGTTACCATGAGCTGTGCTTTCTTTTTCTATTCTTTTTCGATCTTCCAATCCTACATTCTCTTTAAATCAGCGTGAGGTTCCTTTTTGTTATTAGCGCGGTAGTTCCTGGCCAAACAGGAAACCGTTGCGGTATTTCCTGGCCGACGTCATGACGTCGGCCAGGACGTCGGCCACGACATCATGACGTTGGCCAGGAACGTCATTTTCCCGGGAAAGTCCCCCCAGTCCACGTTCAATAGAAAATATATAAATAAAAGGCTTCCGGGGGTGAAATTCATGGAGTGGGTGTAGTGAAACTTTTGCCACTCACAAAAGATATACAATTTAACTTTAGTTTTGTTGAAAACGTTACCTAGTATGCCTTTAAGTAAAAAAAAAATGTACTTTTTCCACCACTGATCCCGTGGACGCCGCAATGGTTTGTTTGACGCGTCCTTTCTTAAAAAAATTGCGTCAGACACGCGGGAAGCAGGGCCATGAGCATCACCGCCTTGTCAGCAGCACATTTTATGAGTGAGAGGTCTTTGCTGTTGTGTTTGACCTCATTTGTGTAAAAGGGGAATATGAGGAGAGGTAAAACGCACCCCTGTGGGACGAATGTTCAGGACAAGGCAGTTAGGGAAGGTGTTATTAATGCAGACTCATTGGGGCCTCTCTCTCTCTCAAGAACTCCCTGAACCACAGCACAAGGCCGCTACTGACTTTCACAGGGGCATCTCAGGAGAAGGTGGGGCTGGGTGGTGTTAAAAGCCACGGAGAAACCCACTGTGGAGTACAGTATGTGTTGGGCTTGTCCTGATGACCGTGTGCTTTATCCACAAGAGTAAGAGTGGTGTCCTCCACTCCTTGGCTGTTTCTGTAGGCAAACTACATGGGGTTCCGTGATCCTGAACTGTTTGCGATGTCAGTTAATTTGCTCAAAAGACGCTCCATGCGTTTGCCTCACAGAGGTGTGAGGGCGATGGGTCTGAAATCATTAAGCTATTTCATGTGTGTTAATGGTAGCCATTTTCCAGGCCTTGGGGACAAACATTAAGGAAAGTATTAAGGAACATCAGAATAACTGGGTAAAGATAGTGTCCTGGTCGGACACAATATTTACATAAAAGGTATCAGTTGGTTTCCGATTAAAACGATAAATAAGAATGGATATTTCAAAATACGATTATGGATGCAAAATATGCTTGGCAACAGGACAGAGATGAGAGGAGATTCTACTGTCTGTTCCAGTTGAAAATTGGATTATATCAAATTCTTCACACTCCCTTTGATGTTTATTTAAACAGGGGTTCTCAACCAGTGGTCCGGGGACCACCAGTGGTCCTTGGGGGGGTACCAGAGGGTCCCCAGCAAAATTAGTTAACATAGCGTCACGATCATTTTAACCACTTAGCTTTGGCTATATTCAAAAATAGCAGATATACAAGCTCATAGCGCGGCACCGAGTGCCGCACTATGAGCTTTTAGATCTGCTATTTTTGAAAAATCATGAAAATGTGTGCAAATCTTTGATTATCTATATTTTTAAAGCAAACATTTCTAACTCAAATCTTTGCTTCTGGGGTCCCTGGCACAAAACATTTTCAGATGGGGGTCCGCGGTCAAAATGTATATCATTTTAGGGGTCCTTGGCATGAAAAAGGTTGAAAACCACTGATCTAATAGAATAACAATCTTTCTCCTCTCTCTCTCTCTCCAGGTGGTGGTATCTTTGCAGCATTGAAGTTTTCTGGCAAGGTCTGAGTAAACTGGTGGTCAGTCATCAGAGGCTGTCCCAACAGGTCCTGAATCTGTGACATGTCTTTAACCAATGTAGCTAGCTAGCACAATATGCAATGAGAAAATATATCACTATGAGTCTTTATAATAATTTATTATTCTGATTCTTTGTTTGCTTGAAAGCAGGTATCATGTTCTACAAAATGTGTTTCTGAATGAAACTTTGAAACATTTGCACTATTTGCATCTTCAAATAGACAGGAAATCACAAACATGCATGGAAATGTTTTGGAACGTGATACTTAACTTTCTTCCTCATAGGTAATCATTTGTTCAACATTTCATGATATCTAACAATACATTGCTCTAGGCTTTATCTTTAAGTCATACATAGCGGTATAGGCTACTGAACAAAATATTTAGTTTGAAATTGTACAAACCTTTTGCTGTTTTTATATGTCTGATAGAAATGTGCTATTTTTAGGTGTATCTAAAAGGGGTTATAATGTGAAAACATCACAATCTAGTGAAATTAAATCCTTTTCTTTTCAGTTGGAAATGTCTTATAAGCCTATAAGACAGGGGTTGGCAACCTTTTTGACAAGAAGTGCCATGTTCCTTTTTTTCTTGATAAACAGTGTTAAGTTTAATTATGACACCACATCAAAATAAAATATTTCCAACATATTTTGATGATTTTCCATATACTGCACATAACAACCCTAAGGTTGCCTATACCCTGCTAAGATATGCAAAGTTGTGTGGCAGGTACAGTATGTCTTCTGTACCTGAGGTTTCATCATGAACATGAACTTTTGCAACAGTCTTCTATTTTAACCACTTTCGTCACTGGCATCCCTATTTTGGGCATGTCTTTGTAGTTGAAAAGTATCAAAAACGTTCAAAATGAGTAAAAGTACTGTCACACATCTACGAGGTCATCGGCTATTTTGCGCTATTCGTCTTATGATGAAGTATATTGTTGCTGCCGGGCAGAAACCTCTTATTTCCATATTTTAACATGTGTTTTTTCGTAAATTAACACCCTACTTGATCATACTACAGTGTCACACAAAAGCATTAAAAGTAGCAGATTTGCAAGGATCTTAAAAAGTAACAGTCTTGGACATAATGAGGTTTCCACCCGACAGAGACATAGGGCAGTATAGGGCTTACGTGGTTAAGAGTGAGAATTTTGTGTGCTGAAAATAGCCGATCTACGATCTCACAACATCTGCGACGCGGCGTGAGCTTGTAAATCGTCTATTTTCGGGCGTGTGACTCCATCGCATACAACGAAGTCTAAATGGGGCTTTTGGAAAGGCTTGGTTCAGGTGATCGTCAGAGGATGGTGGTGAGTGAGTGGACTTTAGCCCACATCCGGTAGGCTACGGTCACAGCTTTATGGCATGGTGGTCATTAGCTATGGAACTGTCAACACACTGTAGGCCTGCCTCAGGTGCATTATCTTCATTAATACACAGAACCTTGGGTCCACCATCTGCTGCTGTTGTACAGTGTCTACGTGTGCGTGTACGTGTGCGTGTGCGTGTGCGTGTGCATGTGTGTGTGCATGTGTGTGTGTGTGTGTGTGTGTGTGTGTGTGTGTGTGTTCCTGACACGCAAAATTGTCCCCAGAAACGTGGCCTGTGTCAGGAATATTGTAAATATTCTAAATTGGATTTGACTAAAGTTTCATTTTGAGTTAGGATTGGGGTTACTTACAGTTGTGAGGTTGAGGTTGGTGTTACGGTAAAGTGATATGGAAGGAATGTAAGTCAATGAAATGTGTGTGTGTGACGATTTTAAATGATGAAAGTGCATAGTTTCGTTGAAGCGTACATCACAGTTGAAGATTCTTTTGAATCCAACAGATGCTTCAGAACCGTGTGAATCAACGTCAGTGTGAGGATGAATGCACACACACACACACACACACACACACACACACACACACACACACACACACACACACACACACACACACACACACACACACACACACACACATCATGTGCATTATGCACAGTGTGGTGTGCAGGCAGAATCTTGACACTGGTCATGCGTGAATCACATGAGTAAAGAGGTGAAAGGGCACAATACAGTATATATGCACAGAAAACCAAGAACAACAATTTCCTTTTGAACATGCACCACTCACTTCCTCAATCCTCTCTGCTGCCCCACAATGCAACTCAGCAAATATCCAGTTCATTTACACGGCAAAAGCTGTAGAGTTCATTTAACTCTGGAAGTGTCTCTCCGAGTCAAATTAGCATTTTAATGTGCAGAGGAATTAATTAGAATCCCACTTTGGCAAAAGAAAAGGAGGAGAAACCGAAGTTGAATGTGTTCCAACTCCAAGTACACTGGTTCACAAACTTTTTCATGTCCTGGACCCTCCAAATTAATGTATTTGGCCACGGACCCCCATCTGAAAATATTTTGTGCCAGGGACCTCCCATACGAGATTTGTGCTGTTAAAATGTTTCAAAAATATTCCAGATCTGTCGCATTTCTTTTCCCAGATTTAGACTTTAGGCATTTGTTTTCAAGAATAGCCAATCTACTATTTTCTACGACCTACTCTTTTGCAATAATCGATGTAGAGTTAAAGTGGCTATATTAGCTAATTTTGCTGCAGGGGACCCCCTGGAACCCCATCAAGGACCCCTGGGCGTTCCCAGACCCGCTATGATGAGCTGGTGATGATGAGGAGACTCATCCCTTCTCCTCATCATCACAACATGAAGCCACTTGAGCAGTCCAGCAAACACAGCATGACCTCAGGCTAACACTTAAGACCTGCACTACTGGTGACTATTGATTACTGAGTATTGATTACTAAGTCCTGCCACACGCACTCTGGCACGTGGACTGTTGACAGAATACACATCACTGATCACTCTACTGCCCCAGGACCAGGATGCCTGGAGAGCCCTTTATTCACAGTATACGCCCCAAAGTTGGGCTACTGTAAACTTGGCTGTACTCTTGTTATATTTTCTGTATCATTACTGTGGATAATATATAGCCTGCACGCATTCAGATGCTTCACAAAGCAGCATTGCTGACTGCACAACTTCAGTCAATCGTATCTAACAACTTCCTGATTGCATCCATTACCAAAATCACAATAATAATAATAGAGAAGGGTTTCTAAACATTAATTTTAATGTTTTCTTTGCTTAGTTGTTAGCCTTTTAACTAGTTATTTTCTTAATAAAGTTTTACATTTTTGTCTGTTCTGTCTTGTAAAGCGACTTTGAGTACCAAGAAAAGCGCTATATAAATTGGATGTAGTATTATTGTTATTATTATAAACGTGGTTTTACTAAAACATATGTGGCCTAAATACTCCACATTAAAGGACAACTCCACCTATCTTCATATAATTGGTCCTCACTAATGCTCATAATAATGGTACATTTTTTTGTCTACTCAGCCTGTGTCTCAGAGGAGAGCTGTGAACAGTTCAGAAACCCGCCTACCGGTGACATCATCAATGGGGAATCCAAGCTAATAGAAACTGCAGGCTTTCTATTCCTGGAAAGTTAGCATACTATAATGGAGGTCATCGTTCTCATGATAATAAAAATGTTGAAATCGTGTTTGAAAAAAAGAAACAATCTGCCTAATGATGATGTCACTGGTAGGCGGGTTTCTGAAGTGTCCACAGCCCTCCTATGAGACACAGACCGAGTAGATTTCTTTCTTTTTTTTAACCATTTTATCATGAACATTTGTGAGGACCAATTAAATGAAGATAGGTTGAAAATGGGTGAAGTCATTCTTCAAGAGAGCAAGCCAATCCATTAGCATAGTCTTACCAAAGAGCAAAATGTTTCTGTTACCTGCCACTTCAGTGCACTTTAAACACTGTGTTTGGACTGCTTCCAAGCCTCCATTCGCTTTGATGCGGCTGGCTGTCAATATTTAAAGCAGAGGGAGGATGAGTCAAGCATAAGGACCGAGAGGACGGTGTCCCCAGCTACATGTCAGCAGCACGCTCCCACGGGACCTGGCTTGTGTTACGGCTGGGCCTGGGAACACGTACCAGCCGTGAAAGTAACTAAGTACATTTAGGCCTATACTCAAGTGCTGTACTTAAGCAATTTTGAGATGCTGTACTTTTACACTTTAAACTTGCACTCCACTACATCTCAGAAGAAAATGTTGTACTTTTTACTCTACTATAATTATTTGAAAACTTTAGTTTCAAGAAAAAAACAGCAAAACATAGCCGATTTACAAGCTCATAATGCATCGCGATGTGGCGTATTATGAGCTTGTAGATCGGTTATTTTGGAAAAACTTCTATTTTGTTGCTGTAAGTATATTTTGATGCCAATACTTTTGCACTTTTACTCGGGTAAAATGTTGCATACTTGTAACAGAGTATTTCTACATTGTGGCTATACTTTTTGAGTACCTCTTCCACCACTGCATGTCAGCATGGTCCCATTGGGCCTGGCTTGTGTTACATTACGCCAGGATAACACCAGTCAGCACTGTACTGAGAACTCTATCTGTGTCCTCGTAACCTGGAAACTCCTCCAAAGCCAGATCATCTGTCCCTGGGCAGAAACATAATCTGTGGGAGGCTCACCCATGAGTGTGTATACTGAACACACAGCGACACATGCTGGGCAAAGTACACACACACACACACACACACACACACACACACACACACACACACACAGACAAATAATGGTTCTTTTGAAGGCTATATCGTTGCTGTCGGGCAGAAACTGCTTATCTCCATATGGTTAACTTTTTGTGTTTCTTTGAAAATTAATGCCCTACTAAACTTGATCATGCTAGAGCGTCACACGAAAGCATCAAAAGTAGCAGATCTACAAACTCGAAACGGGGCGCAAAGCGCCGCGTTTCGAGTTTGTAGATCTGCTACTTTTGATGCTTTTTTTCATTTGAATCTTGAAAAGTAACAGTCTTGGACATATGAGGTTTCCACCCTACAAGAGCCGATATATGGTTCTATAAAGAACCATCACCTACTCACGAACCATGCTATTTGGTGAATGTTAACCTTCATGTTAACCTCATATGGTTCTAGATAATCTTGTGGTTCTTTGAGGTATAGGCCTACCTTTAACCACTTAAAGCATAGCGTAGCGTCCCTACTCTGGGCATATCTTATACTTGTCCCACTGGGAGCATGGTGTCCGAGATCCAACATGTCTTCGTACTGTATAACTGGTCCTAATGCTCATTATGAGATGGTTCCATGTCTGTCTACTTGGGTAGAGGGCTGTGGATAGTTCAGAAACCTGCCTACCAGGGACATCATCGGTAGGCAGGATGGTAATTTTATATCATATAGGCCACTATGTGGCACAGTTACACAAGTGACTACACCACCCTCACCTGAGGGATCCTAAAACTCATTAACCATATATATATATATATATACGTATACTGGACAATGTAACTGAACATGGTATGGGTCTCCAAATAGGTACAGGCTCAGAATGACCAGAACCGGAGGCCGATGTATCAAGAGTGTCAAGTTTATTCAACAATTTCCATTAATACCACAAAAGGAGTATAAAACCGATGTACCAATAAGTCAGATTAAGATACAAGGGGGAAGGGGGGGATTACTATGACTGGGAGGTTGAGATCTTAAAATGGAGCCATATGGCAAAATGAATTACAAAAGCAATAACATTGGTTCACAGTTTCCTTACCCATGTTTCCCTTTTCTCCTTTGTACATATAGTGTTTTATATTTGTTGATGATATGTATTATTGTGTTATTTTTATGCTATGTTGATGAATTGAATAACCATAACCTTAGTGGGGAACATAGAACCCGGGGAACATAGGTATGACCCCTAGGACCCTAGGACCACACTGGAAACAATTCCCCAGGACTTTTTTGTGTTATCCTTTTAGGCTAAATGTCAAACTGTACCTTGTGCTGTTTACATTTCTGACTAATAAAGTATTCAATCAATCAATCGATCAAAATGCAGTGTTAGTCAGATTGAATAACACCTAGTCTTTCCCCAAACACTCAAATGAAGGCTTGTAGACAAAAGGAAGGCCGCAAACCTGGTCACCCGTTTTATAGCCCTCCTCTTAAAGGGGTATTGCTACAACTACAAGACCTGCGGCGTCTAGCTTTCCAGGAAGAGAAAGGCTGTAGTTTCTTGGAAACCCCATTGATGATGTCATTGGTAAGCAGGTTTCTGAACTGTCCATAAGCCACCAATGAGACGCAGAGTGAGTGGACGGACGCTGTGCCATCTTATAATGACCACTAATGAGGACCAATTATATGGCGATAAGGTTGAAAATGGGTGAAGTGCTCCTTTAAGCCTTATCTCATACTTGGTCGTACAACGGTGTTGAACGGTGAAAATAAGAACATTTTAGGGAAATTATGACGAATGTCCCCTATAGTGACATGTCCAAAATAGGGACACCTTATTGACAACGACCTCACAAGGCTTGGGATTACGTAACTAGGCCTACGCAGATGACCACCATTAGCATAAGAGAGAGAGAGGGGACAATGGGATAAAGAGATGGAGAGATATGGGGAGATGAGATGATTGGAGGGACACAGTTATTTGGTTACCTCAGAGAACTGCTGCCTGCTGCTCTCCTGCTGTGTTTGAGCCAAACTCACTCTGAGGAACATATGTGTGCGTGCACGTGCGTGCGTACACACACACACACACACACACACACACACACACACACACACGCTATCTCATGGTACCGTATTGGTGTATCACCCTCTGGTGGCTGACTTTTACAAAGTCAAAGACCTTGTTTTGTGCTGGCCTAATGTGTTTGTTGTGACAACCTTTAATCACCATTTCAAAAACAGATTTTTTTTCTTAAATCTGCAATAATTCAGGCATTTAGCAGATGCTCCTTATCCAGAGTGACAAAAGGTAAATGGTGGAGAAATAAGGGTGTGAAGACAGATTACATACAGGTTCTATGGTGTAGTGGTTATCACGTCTGCTTTACACGCAGAAGATCCTGGGTTCAATCCCCAGTAGAACCTGTGCTTTAGTGTTTCATGGTAACATAACGGTCGTAGATGGTGTGTTCTCTGCCCACATTTCTGACCGAGAGTCGGTTAAATATATGTGTAATGATGGTGAGGTACTAACGTGTGTAGTGGATACTGATTTAGATTTTAAGCTGCAATCTAGAACTTATTTTAACCACATTGGTCCTGGACCTCAGTGAAGTTAGCACCCCATATGATGAAAACATGAATAAAAATGGTGCTCACTGAGGTTTCAGTGCTCACTGAGGTTTCAGTGCCCACTGAGGTTAACCCTGGCCTTCAAAAATAGCAAAAATATCATGTACAAGCTTACAATGCGTCGTGATGCTATGCATTGTGAGATTGTCGTACGACGAAGTACAACAAAGTATAAACTATTATTTCATATTAAATTATTTGAACCAATCTGTGTGTGGTTGGAGGTGGTCTTCTTACTCTTCTATTGAGACATTTAGACCCTGGTGTTGCGTAGGAGACAGGAATTTTGGTCTCTCAGGCTGGAGAGCAGAGTTTGAATCTTAAGTATGTATGACATAAAGGTTTGCAGCTTTAACATAAAAACCCCCACAAACATTAATTTGACTCATATTTTATTCACTCATAGACATTATGAACTGACTTCAACGAAAGGTCGGCACCATTACTTAAAGGTGATGTAAGTGATATTCTTTTGTTAAAATAAATGTTAAATAGCTCAAAACAAAATAGAGCAGACAAAACTTAATAACAATAATAATGATAATAATACATACAAGTAATACAAAATTAGTATCCCAAACTATAAATGTATTTTCTGTTCACTAAAGAGCTGGAGAGATCCCTGTTACTGAACAAAAACTCTATACTGATTATTTTAACAAACATCACTTACAGCCCCTTTAAAGAAAGATTAAGTCATGATGTACAGTACAGATACATTCACCTTGTTGTCACAAAATGTTACAGAATTTCTGTGGTGGACAAAGTACTCAACTCCAGTACTTGAGTCAAAGTATACGGTAGATACTCTAGGTCAAAATGCAGGGGAGTACTTGTATTTTTGGACACTTACGATATGAGTATCCAAAAACACAAATACTCAAGTAAAGTACAGACACACAAAAAGTACAGTACTCAATTAAATGTACTTCGTTACTGTCCACCTCTGCATGAATTCCCACCATAAAAAGGATGAGATGATCTCTTCCCAAGCCCTCAGGTCTTCGTTTCAAAAACACACTGGTCCATTCCACCACTAGATGGCGCAGGACACCACAGTCATGACAAGTACACAGGCAACAAGTTAAATAGAATAATTTACAAGCACACAGTCATTGTCAAATGAGTTTTGGAAGTTTCCGAAGGTGTTTCAAAGAAATGAGTGACCTTCGTCGTAATAGTACGTGTTCAAAGTGCATAAAGAACATTATAGAAGTTCACTCCTGGAGTCCTGGCACTGGAACGCCAAACGCATACATACATACACACACACACACACACAGTAAAATGTCCATTTGTAACTCCAAGAGTGTACAGATGTAACCAAATGGACCCGTACGGGTCCATTTGGTTACATTTGTACACTCTCCGAGTTAAATTCCGCACTCAGGAGTGTGTAGACAAGTGTAGACTATTTCCATTCCGTCTCCATCGAAATGAGATCGAGAACTGAGCTTCAGTTCTTCAGTCATCCAGCTGCGATTCAGTCATCAGGTTTTTGCATAGAAAGTTGAGAGAGCATCCCATTGTCCAGTGCCCACTATTCAAGGGGGGACAACCAAGTCCACCAAGCAATGCTCTCATCCGTCTATAAATAAAATAAAATGCTAGAAACAGAGCATCTCTAATAGCACCTTTCTCCAAAGCGCTTTACGATGTGCATCAATCACATTTACCGATTCTCACACCGGTGGCAGAGAAAACCACCGCAAGGCACCAACCTGCTCCATCGGGGGAGCAGTTAAGAGTTTCAGTCTCTTGCTCAAGGGCAACAACAACACGCAGCCAAGGAGGAGCCTGGATTTGAACCCGGGAACGTTTCCGATTCCAAGAAGGCCGCTTCTCTGAGCCACTGCTTCTGTGTAAAAGCAGTGTCTTAACACCACCACCAGGCCCGCGTCGGTCCATCGCTGTCCTTAAGACAATGGCTTCAAGTGCATGAATCACAACAGGTTGCATGTGTCGTCACTCGCGTTGGCCCGCTCGTAGAAGAGGACATAGGCGTCGCTGCTGATCACCTGGCTGGATGCCATGGGACTCACTCTGCAGGAGGGGAACATCAAGTAATCTTAATTTAGAGACAGTGGTTTTCAACCTTTTCAGGCCACGACCCCCAAAAATAATAAATTTTGAACGGGGGACCCCCCCCACCCTGACGACAAGCACTTGGAATTGTAGGAGTTGAGGCATTACATTTAGTTTGACTCAGTTCCACAGATAAATATTGTGAAAAACTGAAAATAGCAGATCTACAAGCTCACAACGCCTCGCAATGCGAGGCGTTGTGAGCTTGAAGATCGGCTATTTTCACAATTCTTGCCTCTTTATTATATTATTTGACCAGTTTTTATAGTATAGTTTGTTGGATTTGTTTGATGCAGTAGGCCTAATGTTTTTTTTTAGGTATTTTTTTTATGTATTAAAAAGTCCTTAAATTGTCACTTCACTGTCATCTGCACTGCATGATTTTGGGAAAATAAATGTACAAGCTCACAACGCATCGCATCTTGTAGATCTGCCATTTCTCGGGTGCACGACACCGTATACATACATAAGTATATCAAACCCTTCAGAGACAATATTTAATTTAAACCATTTTTTCTCCACTACGTTTAGTTCAAATGTTTTTTCTTACATTTGATGGACTTATGAGTGATTATTTAAACATATTTCTAATACATTTAACAAAGATACACTATATGTTTTTTTTATATTTCAATTCCCCCCCCCCCCCCCCCCCATGGACCATCTGTAATAATGCCACGGACCACTAGTGATCTGTGGACCACTGGTTGAGAAACAGTGACATCGTAGATGACTGTCTGACACTGTTACTGTATTGTTGGAGGACTTTGATACATACTGTATGATGCCACTGTTCTCATTGGCACACATTTATCTCCATGTACTCAAGATGCACATTTGACTTACTGTCAATAAAACACAATGAGTACGCACCTTTGCATCATTAAAGTGGAATAAAACAAGTTACTACCTCAGCTGAGAGGCGATTGCCAAACTATTTTAATTAGGCTCTGCATGAATGTATGTCACTGTGTCCGCAATGCCTCGACACATATCGTCATCAAATCATGACACAAGGCCATGAAAATTGACGAGTCAAAGTTCAGGGACACTGGCCTGGGCCGCAGCGTGGCGGTCCAGGCACCCTAGGCTGCAATGCCAGCCTGACAGCGTGTCGCGGGTTCGACTCCCGTTCCCGACGACCAGTGATGAGCTGTGGATTTTTGAACTAGGGGGGCTATATTTTCTGACGTCACGTGCACGCGCACGTGCACGCATAGCCAATCAGCTCAGTGCTAGTTGAAATACTGTATTCAACATGTGATTTTTTATGTAATTATATCTTATTATTTAGTTGCATTGTTAATTTGTTGTTTTTATTTTTGTTTTAATTAATTAATTATTTTATTTTCCTTTTAGTTTTATATAAAATCCCTTTACATAGACTCACCCACACATAAGTACTTAAAATAATCAGACAACTTGTCTTTGTCTTGTCTCAGAGAACTGGGTCCTCTTCTAAGCGATCCCCTTCACACTCTGCAGTGCAGAGACTGTTGTCTCTCATTGTGAGAGGAATGTACACATTCAATTCAAGTCCATGGCTTTTCTCGAGTAGCCTAATGTTATGCAAAGCAGCCAGGTAGACGCTATTGAGAACGGCTCGCCGCTGACGGCGCGAACCTTGAGAGGCTATTGTTTAAACTTTAAGGTGTTAAAGACCGCAGCTGACGGTGCGTGCTCGCGCGTGCATGTGGAGCTCCCAGCCCCCCAGCCCCCATAGCACCAGAACTAAGGGGTCGCCGACAATTTTGAGGTACTGCTACTTCACTGGAGTGTTTCCAATTTTCCCTACTTCTACTTCTACTCCACTACATCTCAAAGGCAAATATTGTACTTTTACTCCACTACAATTATTTGAAAGCTTTAGTTACTAATTACTTTGCAGATATAAATTATTATGTCATAAAACACACATTAACCACTTTAGCCCCATTTTATACGAAGGCCATTTGAAAATGTTAGTACTTTTAAGTGTAATTTTTTTGTAATTTTTCTTTTGTTAAAAAGGTTAAAGTACTATATTGTGATCATTGCTACAGAGAGTTTGTTCGGTCATAGGGGTCTCTCCCGCTCTTTAGTAAACAGAATATAGTACATTTTCAGGTAGGTGACAACATTTGAGCCAATCAGGAGAGAGCACTGAAAATGCATTTTCTGTTTAATAAAGAGCTGGAGAGACATTGGAGACTCCTTATATGGACAGGACACTCCTATAGTAACGAGTACTATCAGAATATAGACCCATTTTGCAATTATTTGAATAATTGCAAATCACTTTTACTTGTAACAGAGTACTTCTACATTGCAGTATTGATACTTTTACTTAAGTAAAACATTTGAGTACTTTTTCCACCACTGCTGTCAGCCTACTTTCCCTATCCCTCTCTAATAAAGGCATAAAAAGCCTAAAAAATATCTTAAAAAAATAAATAAAGGCAAAGAACCATGCAGATCAACTACTGCACGCACAACTCTTGGTAGTGTTGAAACAGTACTTTACAATATTGTTGTGATTTAGAATCCTTGTATTACAAGTATCTATATCTGTATCTATATCTACTATCTGTGGATAGCTTCAAAGCACAGTTCAAGGCCTATTTCTTCACTCTTGCTTTTAGTTGATTTTTAAATCCCTGTGTTATGCCTTTTTTGCTATTATTTGAATGTTGTTTTATGCTTTTCCATTTCTTTTTTTTTGCCTGATTCACTGCCGTTTTTGCTATTATTTTAATGTTGTTTTATGCTTTTGCTTTTCTTTTTTTTCCTTTATTGTTAAATTATTTGTACTTTTCTGTAAGCACTTGTGCTTTATTCTTGCTCTGTAAAACACTTTGAGCTGCATTTCATGTTATGAAAGGTGCTATACAAATACAGTTTATTATTATTAGTAGTAGTAGCTATTAGTCGCTTTAAAGTAAAGGGGAGACAGCTAGGTCCTGGAGTTTTCACCTGGAGTCATCGTAGCGGTACCATTCTCCTAGTGACGGGTTTCTGCAGTAGGCGGTGTAGTGACCTCCCAACGTGTTGCCAGAGTGATTGGACACTGCATACAGGTTGTACACCGCACTGTTCACTGCACACAAGACAGGAAAGGAAACATCAGTCATGATTATTGCACATTTGGCGCCGCTTCAATCAAACTGGACGCAGCTCAAATCTGACACAAGAAAATCCTATTCTCTGTACGACCCGGCAGTGTTGATTTCGTCGACTAAAACTATGACGAAAAATGTTCTTCGACTACCATTTTTCACTGACGAAAACTCAATAAAAACTAAATAAAAACTAAGCTATGATGACTAAAACTAAGACTAAATATGTTGACAATTTCGTCAACAAATAAAAACTAGACTAAAATGTTAGGGAGGGACGAGTGGAGAAGAGATCCAGAAGAACTAAAAGACAAGTCATTTTATGTTTGGTTGCGCTCGGGTGTTGCGCTCTGAAAATAGCAGATCTGCTATTTTCAGCATGCAACCAAGTGTAAAATCATCCATTACGACACCATCAAGGCACCGCCAAAATACATTTTAGTCGACTAAATTAACTGTAGATTTAGTCGACTATAATCTTATGATATTTAGTCGACTAAAACTAGACAAAAACTAAAATCTTATGATGACTAAATGGAATTTTATTCAAAAGACTATAACTAAAACAAAATCAAAATGTTCTGTCAAAATCAACACTGCTCTGTACGACCCGGTTGCTATAGGTCCTGTACTCACAGCTGCTCTCTGAAGCAAAGTCCCTGAGGTCCAGCTCTTTGAGGGGGAAGTTGACCCGCGTGGACAACTTGCTGGTCTTGACTTCACGGTCGGAGAAACGCTTCAGGTCTGCAGGAACGGCGGGTCAAAGAACTGAACGTCTGTGTGTGCACGTCACAGTACAGTCATGTACTATAGCAGCAGTAGATTAATGTCATTACTGTCTTCCAAGTCTTTAAGTTCATGTTC
Organism: Gymnoscopelus braueri; assembly: GCF_963280865.1. Lineage (NCBI taxonomy): Eukaryota > Metazoa > Chordata > Actinopteri > Myctophiformes > Myctophidae > Gymnoscopelus > Gymnoscopelus braueri. The sequence continues at coordinate 8,007,566 of NC_137609.1, forward strand.
TAAAAGAATTTACTGTAGCTCAATGCCTCTCATCCAGAGTCAAGGGCTGTCCACACCAAGAATGATGACTATAACGATAACGATAATCATGATAATGTTGTGAGCATCCACACTGACGAACGATAACCTTCTGTAAACAAGTTGAACGAGACACCCTGTAAATTCAGATGAATTTCTATCATTCATGAACTCGCTCTGAAAGTACAGTAATCCCAACGATATCGTTCACCACTGTCGTTATCATTATAGTTGTGGAACTTGTGGTGTGAGCTCCGCCATGCAATTAGAGTTAGAATGATTTTTAAAATGACATATTGATAGTTATCGTCATAGCTATCGTTCTGGCTTTGGATGGCCCATAACTTCCAACAAAGTGCAGCTGATGACACAAACAAGCAAACAAACAAACAGTAACGAGAACAAGAACCAACGTTGTTACCTAGACAACATTCCACTAATCCTAAATCGATTGCGTAATCGATTGTGTAAGAAATAAGTGCAGGGCAAGAAATAGGGGACAACAGCTAAAAAAGAAAGTGGAAGTGAAAGGAATGTAGGGCTACTTTCAGTTAAAATGGAAGACAAATGCTGAATCTGCTGTTTCCGACTAAAGAAGTAGAAGGTCATTCCCCCTTTAGAAAAATGTACAGAGGGAGAAGAGCCCCATAATCAGGTCTTTGCAGGGAAGGCAATCTAAGCTAATCTATCATAAAGTTAGTTATAGCCAAAGTTCATAATACTGTAATCAGTGTAACTGTTCCAATGTGAAGGCCAAACACTAGAGCTGGGAGGCTACTGCGATAAAGATTATAGAGTAAAGATTCACCAACCTTTCACTCACAGGTCAATTTTTCACTTTAAATGAACACTCTGGATTTTGACTGTGTGGCTAGCTACTAGGTACTATGTGTTATTTAGATAGATAAGGCCCTATGTACGTTCTTCCTGCGTTTTAATTAAACGTCATGCTTGGATGTCGGACATCAACGTGTAAAGAGAGAAAGGATACGAAGTACGAGGATCTGAGGGAACTTCTGAATGGTGAACTTTTTGGTGCATTTTCTTCTGGCTTTACACCGTTGGCACGTCTGAGAGAGAGAGAGAGAGAGAGAGAGAGAGAGAGAGAGAGAGAGAGAGAGACACATGAGAGGACAATGAGGTGTTGTTCTTAAAGGGTAAGACCACTTTGGTAGAGGTTTGGGTTGTGTAGTTACCTTGCCATGATGTAACTCCAAAGGTGGGCAAGAAATAAAAAATAATTGCTCCATTGATTAGAAATTGATAATTCAAAATATGCTCCTCATTGACTTACATTGTACGGTAAAACAGCTCTCAAAGTCACTCTTTTAGCACATAAATGAACCCAAACATATCTGATTCAGACAATATAGAGCATCACCAAACCCAGTACTGTTTTTTTTTTAAATAAAAATGTCAACTTCCTGTTGATTTTACTATTTGAAGATCTGGATCCGGATCCGCGGATCCAGTCCAGGTTTTCTACTTATTAAAAATGGCAAAATCAACAGGAAGCTGACATTTTTATTTAAAAAAAAAACAGTACTGGGTTTGGTGATGTTCTATATTGTCTGAATCAACTTTGTTTGCGTTCGTTTATGTGCTAAAAGAGTGACTTTGAGATCTGTTTTACCGTACAATGTAAGTCAATGAGGAGCATATTTTGAATTATCAATTTCTAATCAATGGAGCAATTATTTTTGATTTCTTGCCCACCTTTGGAGTTACATCATGGCAAGGTAACTGCACAACCCAAACCTCTACCAAAGTGGTCTTGCCCTTTAACCCATTAAGACCTGAGGCAGATTAAAAAAATCAGTTTTCAGAAATACTTATGTTGCTATGTCAGTGGTTCTCATGTCAAGGACCCCCACAATTATATGCATTTGGCCGCCGACTGGCCCGACCCCCATCTCAAATATTTTGTTCCAGGGACCCCCAGAAGCAAAGATTTGAGTAAAAGAAAGTTGCTTAAAAAAAAAAAAAAAAAAGAATATATATATATATATATATATATATATTCAAATATTTGCACAAATGTTCAAGATTTTTCTAAAATAGCCGATCTACAAGCTCATAGTGCGGCACGAAGTGACGCGCTATGAGCTTGTAGATCGGCTATTTTTTTAATAGCCTAAGTATAAAATAACGGTTGAAGTGGTTAAAATCTAAAATGACACGGCTGCTTTCCCGGTCTTAATGGTTTAAATCACACCCTGTCAGTGTCAAATGAACACTATGGATTTTCTGCTGAGCAGAGTGCTGAGAGGGCATCTTTACGTAACGTACCGGCCTCTCTTCCCCATCCAACACTTCCTCTTTGGTGAACAGTCTGAGGCAGTCGGTCAGAGTCGTCTCCCTCGAGCTCTGCCAAGAGAGACAAAGGTTGCAATTCAGAGAGCTGGCTGACTTAAGTCATGTGTAAATTCTTCAGATAAGTACAGGAGATAAGCGAAGGACATATACGTAACATATTAAAGCCAGGAGATATGCGTAACGTATTCTCAGGACTTGGGTTCAACGAGGGCCCAGACTCGTGGTTTTGGGTTACATAATGAAGACCATTAAAACCAGCTGAATAGAAAGAAGAAAAAAGGGAAATAAAAAATGTTCTTAATTAGAAAGCAGACCAATTGTCTGAGCTGACTGAGAACCATGCTTCACTGGGCCCTTTAATTATTATATTGACATTTGAAAAAGTGTGTGTCTCTGTGTGTGTGCGTGTGGTGCGTGCGTGCATGTGGTGCGTGCGTGCATGTGGTGCGTGCGTGTGAGGGTGTGTGCGTGCGTGCACGTGCGTGTGGTGTGTGGGTGCGTGCGTGCACATGCGTGTGGTGCGTGTGAGGGTGTGTGCGTGCGCCGTGCGTGTGAGGGTGTGTGCGTGCGTGCACGTGCGTGTGGTGCGTGTGAGGGTATGTGCTGACCTGTGCGATGGGCAGAGACAGGTCCCAGAAAGGATCAAACACAGTGGAACAAAAGCCACAGTCGTTGCAGGTGAGCATGCTCTTCAGTTGGCCCACAAACAGTTCTACGGGGAGAAAACCACACAGATGGATACAGTTGTACAAGAACAAACCCGTACAGAAACACACACACAGTTCTACTTGAAGAAACCCACAGAGTTTTATACAGACTCACACATAATCCAATCAGGATTCTCTATTATGGGAATAGTCTCTCATGTCAGGGCACTTACCGACCACTTTGCTGTCCTCTCTCTCTAGGTATTTATTCCACATCCTTCTTCCTTTTTCATCATCTCTGCGGAGGCAGCGAAAGAGATGAAATCAAAAATCAATAGAAATATTGTGGTCAGACTCAGACAGTATTAACCCATTAACACATTGAATGCCAAAAACGGTCCGGACCGTTTTTGAGGGTCCAAACGAGAAGTGCCGAAAACGGTCCGGACCGTTTTTGACCCAATTCTATTTTTATACATGTGGGCCACGTGGGGCGCTAAAACGAAACTTTGACATCACCCAAGCAGTTTCTGAGAAGAAGAGGCTGGATGTGGCTCCATGTCAAAAATCCTTCCGGTCGGCGTTTTCAATGTTATCTCCTTGATTAAAAGCTTAATATCTCCATTTCTTTTTAATGTGGTGGAAACGAGCCGTTTTCGATCGGCGATCACGCTGCAATGGAGGGTCGCGTTGGAAATATTATTGTTCCAGGCGTTAGTCGGGACCCTCCGCCGTCTCGCACGCACGCTTTGTTTACATGCATTTCCGCGTCGGGGCTTCTCACAGCACGAAATGTATAACGCAAGTGGATGGAAGAAATGCTGGCACTCAACGTATAATATTTTAATAAACCTCTGGCACCCAATGTGTTAAGACCTGAGGCGATTCTTAAAAATGTTTTTTGAAAAAAATCTAAAATAGCAGATCTACAAGCTCATAGCGCAGCACTCGGTGCCGCGCTATAAGCTTGTATATCTGCTATTTTTGAATAGCCAAAGAAATTTAAAGTGACACAGATGCGTTCCAAGTCTAAATGGGTTAAAGGCTTTCTGCACAATAAAATCTTCCATTTCAATTTAACTTGGAGAGAGTAAACTCCGCTCTAATTGCCCTCGCAATCAAATGAAGACTGTTTAACTGGGAAAGCTGAGAAGGCTTGTCATTTAGGCTTTCTTTTGCATAATCAAATCCACCTGAATGACTAAAACCCACCACACAGAGCACTGTTTTCACAATGAAAGGCCTAACTAAAGTTATGTAATGAATTAGTTCCCCTCTCCCATGGAGGGCACGGGTTAAGCAGGCGTTGGGATCGGATGACTTACGAGAGCTGGTCAAAGTCCTCTAAAGACACCTGGGGCCGCGCCGCCACTCGATTGACCTCGTTATGGAGACCGTCCAATAAGAAGCGCAGGAATTCCTGGGCATCCTGCTGGCTGCAAAGATGAGGGGGGTGGAGGGGGGGGGGATGACCAAGAGACAGACAGAGAGACAGAGAGAGAGAGAGAGAGAGAGAGAGAGAGAGAGAGAGAGAGAGAGAGAGAGAGAGAGAGAGAGAGAGAGGAGAAAGATTGTTATTTCCAAATGCTCATTATTTAAAAGTAAAAGGGAAAAACTATGGGTGAACAAAGAGTAAGTAATGGTGGATATGGTGAAAGGACATTTAATCCATTAAGACCAAGAACGCATACTGTGTCATTTTATAGATTTCTTTGGGCTATTAAAAAAAATAGCAGATCTACAAGCTCATAGTGCCGCGCTTTGAGCTTGTAGATCTGCTATTTTGGAAAGATCGTGAAAATGTGTGCAAATCTTTGAATATACATTTTTAACTCAAATCTTTGCTTCTGGTGGGGGTCCCTGGAACAAAATATTTTGAGATGGAGGGGTCCACGGTCAAATACATATCATTTTGGGGGGTCGTTGACATGAAAAAGTTTGAGAACCACAGCAACATACGTTTTTTTCCAAAAAACTGTTAGGAGTTAGAGAAGACATTTGTAGAACCCCCAGAAGCAAAGATTTGAGTTACAAATGTTTGCTTTAAAAAATATATATTCAAAGATTTGGAAAAATGTTCACGATTTTTATATTTTCCCGGTCTAAATGGGTTAAAAGACAGGCTAATGCTTAATTTATACTTAATCGTACGAAGGTGTCGCTCGAATATAGACAATCTACAAGGTGACTTGTGAGCGTGCAGAGCGGCTATTTACAGAGTAAAAAATCAGGCTTCAACCACGTGAACCCTAGAGTCCTATTTTCCATTTTGTGTGAAGAGATTTGGTGTAGAGGGAACATAATATAGAGTGCTGGGAGACCCCAGTCTATAGGGCAGGGGTCTTCAACGTTTTCAGACCAAGGACCCCCTTAGCTGAGTGAGAGATGAAGCAGGGACCCCCACTATATTGTATAAAATTGTGTTTCAGATTACTTTATTTTTTTAACTTGATCTGCTCTTTTTTTCCCTCTACACCTATACCTCTTTGCCAAAAATAGCCAATCTACAAGCTCACAACTATTTTTGGCAAAAGTTCTCCTAAGAATAGGGATCCTATAGGGTTCAAGTCAGTGGCCTGTAGTACCTCTGAGGACCCCCTAGAGGTCCCCGGTCTCCCTGTTGAAGACCCCTGATATAGGGTTTAGTGGTTATAAGATGAGTCAAGAGGAGGTCAGCTTTAGTGAAATTAAAGCAGTTATGATACAGTACAGAAATACAGAAGTATATAGTACAGAAGTACAAGAGAAGACAGACTTACTTGTAGCCCACAAATTTAGGGGCAAATCTCTGGATCTGAGTCTTGAAGTCTGAGGGACTGATGGCGTCATTATTCACCGACGTCCACAGGGTCCGTGTGAGCTTGGCAAACTCTGAGAGAGAGACATAGAGAGAGAGAGAGAGAGAGAGAGAGAGAGAGAGATAGATGAGAGAGCCTTCCTTAAAGGTGATACTGATTTAAAACATTATGTAGACTGTAAATAATAAATAAATAAAAAAATACATCCATAGACGGCTGAATAAATTATTGGTGTTATCCCGGTTGCTTCCGTTTTTCACTGGGGAGGGTACTTTTTTCCTCAAATAGATGCTTAGAAGCAGGCAGCTGTGGCAGCTTTGGCGCTTAAATGGACTTTGTCATATAGCTTATCTAGTAATCCGACATCACTCAAATGTGCTTTACAATGTACTACACATTCACCCACACTGCAACGGCAGAACGCCGTTTCATTTGACATTATGAGCTACAATGCAGCACACATTCACACACCAACAGCAGAGGCAGCCATGCAAGGTTGGGGGAAATGCAGGGTTTGCCCTCTCCTTCTATGGAGCACTGAGAGTGGTAATGTGTATATAATAACCAATAGAGGCTATAAGTGAGATGTTAGTGAGACAGAAGAACCTGGGAATTGCTAACTGGCCATCAGTCTTTCAATTATGTCATTTATTTGAAGGCAACACACCAAAGTACAATTGTTCCCAAGGCAGCCCCTGATATACAGTACAGTTGTAAACAGCTCTGCTGGGTAGCTAAAGAGTGGATGTTGTTTAAATTGTCCTGTTATGTCTAAAGACGCAACACACATTAAGAGTTTCAGTTGAAAAGCGGTTCTTTCTGTAACGATTGTACGACACCATTTTACTCTTACGTATCTGTACACAAGAAGATATAACATTAACCCTTTTAAAACCGGGAACGCATCTGTGTCATTTTAGATTTCTTTGGCTATTCAAAAATAGCAGATATACAAGCTCAAAGTGCAGCACAGAGTGCTGTGAGCGGCACTCATATGCAAATCTTTGAATATATAAATAAATATATATGTTTTAAAGCAATCATTTTTAACTCCGATCTGTGCTTCTGGGGGTCCCTAGAACAACATATTTTGAGATGGGGGTCCACAGGCAAATGCATTTTGGGGGTCCTTGACATGGAAAAGTTGGAGCACCATTGATATCAAAGCAACACAAGTTTTTTTCAAAAATGTTTTGATTTAGAAGACATTTGTAGAATATTATATTCAAAGATTTGCACAAATTTCACAATAAAGAAAAAATAGCATATCTACAAGCTCATATCGAGGCACTTGGTGCCGCGCTATGAGCTTGTATATCTGCTATTTTTGCATAGCCCAAAGAAATCTAAAATGACACAGATGCGTTCCCGGATTGCGTTAAAGAACTTTGAGAGCATAAACAAGTCTTTTTACCATCCATGAGAGCAGCTTTGGCCTTGCAACTGTTGCTGAGGTCTGTGCGGTGCGTGTTCCTCATGCAGTAATCTCTCAGCTCTGGAGTGTTACTGAGACACTGCAGGATGGAGTTCATGAAACACTGACATGACAGGAAGAGAGAGAGAGAGAGAAACAACAGAAGCATTAAAAGGCGGGAAGGACAGAAGGGTCAAGGCTCCCCCTCTACACCAAAGCTCTAAAATAGCCGATCTATAAGCTCTCAACGCCTCGCAGTGTGAGGCGGTGTGAGCTTGTAGATCTGCTATTTTGGGCTAATGTTCCACTCAGAATAGGGATGCTGGGGTCCAAGTGGTTAATGTAAATAAAAAAGAAGAAAGACATTGGAGGCCCCCCTGTAGTAACTCTGAGGACCCCCTAGTTGAAGAGCCATCCTCTAGAGAGAACGATAATAATATTATTATTCATTATTATTAGCATTGTGATGATGCCTGGTACACAGTACAGTCATGCAGTGTTCTGACGGCGCGGGCATACGGTACACAGTCACAGGACATCGCTAATGCTCTGTCCACCAGAGCAGACAAGGTGTTCTCTGTTGTGATTACATAACGCGAGATAATTATTAAGTTACATAACGTGAGATCCTTATTAAGTGTACAGTGTTTAACGTGTAACATGCTCTAAGTGTCACGTGAACGTACGGATACTCACAGTGTTACCTAAGTTCCGCAGACCCACCAGGCCCTGGGGACTCTTATTCTGCTGAGAGAGAGACAGAGAGAGAGAGAGATGTTGAGTGGATGGATCAGAGAATATATCAGAATACAAGTCATAGTATAAAACTTAAACACATACATTCCTCTGAGTTCATTCCTTAAGAGTACGTATAGGCTAGTGACAAAGTTCACCCTCCCTGTCTGGCTTGCCTCCCCACACACAGCCAATTGTGTTTGTATATACATTTGTATACACTTTACTCCTGTGCCACCTGAGCCTCTGACCCCATACCTAGGCCTGGTGTTTCCCAGGCTGTATAAAATATCTGTGCCTCCCTGTTGCCTTCATTCACTCTCTCTATCCTCTCTTCTACAAAAGGTTGTTTCTGTCAGTGGTGGAAAAAGTACTCAAATGTGAATGTGCCTCTGAGATGTAGTGGAGTGGAAGTAACAGTACTGAAAACTGGAAATACTCCAGTAAAGTAAAAAAATACCTCAAAATTGTACTTAAGTACAGTACTTGAGTAAATTTACTTCGTTACTTTACACCACTCGTTTCTGTTTGTATGTTTGTCCTTTTGGTTTACACCTTACAACATCCACTTTGCACATACACCCCCGACCACACACTGCTTACACACCGATGTACTCACATATATTGACTGATAGTTTGGTTCTCTTTATTCACTTATAACTTATACTTTAATAAATATATTTTTGTTACATCGTCAGTTGTGCATATCGTCAGTTGTGCCTGTGGCTCCCCTTTTGTTACAAATGTAAGCCAGTTGTAACACTATTTAAGATGTGAGCTGGTGCCAACGAATTCCTTCATTGGCACCAGTTTTGTTAGTTTTGTATCTTAGTCATATTTGTTACTAAGGCTTGTACGCTTGTGCAATCACTGCAGTATTCATTACAATTGTATTTGATATTTTTACTTCTTTTGTTTTATTGTAATGTCATTTCCTTTGCTTGATGTTTTGTGCAAAGCACATTGAATTCCCTTGTTGTTGACTTGTGCTATAGCTATACAAATAAACTAGCCTCGCCTTACCTCACACTGCAAACACACTTGCCAGTGCAGATCCCATTACATTGTTTGAAAGACGACATGCATCAGTATGTATGAATGGGCACGGTTCGGATAGCTAGCATCGGTTGATGTCATGGTTTCTTTGAAAGGTAGATCTGCACTACCAATGACATTCTGATGTGTGTTATGTGATGGCAAACATAACATATCTGTTATGTGATGGCAAACATTACATAGTATCTGTTATGTGATTGCAAACATTATGCACTTTTATGTAACCACCCCCTCCCCCCCACTCCCACCCGCTTGTGCAAATCCTGCCTGCCTGTTGTGTATTCTTGACACAGAATCTTGTATCTTAACCCATTGAGGCCGATAGTACAAAATATCTTCTAAATCCTAACAGTTTTCTGAAAAAAACACATGTTACTATATCAGTGGTGCTCCAACTTTTTCATGTCAAGGACCGCCAAAATTATATGTATTTGGTCGCGGACTCCCATCTCAAAATATGTTGTTCCAGGGACTCCCCCAGAAGCAAAGATTCGAGTTTTGTTCGCTTTAAAATATATATATTCAAAGATTTGCACACATTTTCACGATTTTTCAAAAATAGCAGATCTACAAGCTTGTGGTGCCGCGCTACGAGCTTGTAGATCGGCATCTGATGTATTGCACACAGAATGCCAACAATGCACCTCATTCATTCACGAGTGATTAGATTAGAAATGGGTTCTAAGATGTAAAACAGGAAAGAGGCCAAGTTCTCCCTCAAAAAAACCAGGACCAGTTCTCTCATGAGCCCAGGTACATGAAGTAAAATAATAAACCGGCCAAGTGTCTAGTTCTCCCGTTACCATGGATACAGTGTTGCTGCTGTGTAGGAGACGAGTGCTGTGACAGCAGCTTGCACAGCATCCACATGTGATGTGAGAACATGTGATGTCCCCCTGGAAACCTCAACCATACATTCCATGTGCATTGCGTTAGCCTCGTACGCTGGTGTGATAGTATGTACAAATACCTTGCATCATAACTTCACCAGCGCCGTGTGGCAACGCTGCGGTCACACAGACGCAGAAGCCGGCTAGGCCCAGGTGCGAAACACGTGCGTCACCCTTTTTCCACGACATTTCATCACGTGTTCTAACCTCTGCCAATTAACCCATAATGCCCGTGACGCTATACCATCATTATGTCAATTTCCCCCCACCCCCTCACGTGTACAGTCTCTGTCACTGTAAACGGTAACCTCACGGTTCCCATCCGGCCACTCTACCCCTGAGCCACTGCCTGTAACTTCTGCAGTTCATGTGGGAGGGTGTAAACCAGTGGTGGGGTCCAGGGAACCTCGTGGTTCCTTGAGGCCGGGGGTTCCAAATGGACCCTTACAAGTCTGTAAGTTCATAAAGGTTCCATTTGTACACTCTCAGAGTTATGGGGTTCCTTGAAATAAACCAAAGGTTTGAGAACCGCTAGTATAGACAAGCATATACAGTACATCTTCTCCGATACACTCTCACCAGCTGCCTGTTTTTGACAGTGAGGAGTTTCACCAAACCATCAATACTAAGTAAAATTGACCTTTCACTCTGTACTTGGTCTGCTTTTTTCCCCCCTCTACACCAAACCTCTTTGCCGAAAATAGCCGATCTACAAGCGCACAACGCCTCGCGGTTGTGCGCTTGTAGATCGGCTATTTTTGGCTAAAGTTCTCCTCAGAATAGGGATGCTGGGTTGAAGTGGTTAATGTAAAAAATCACACAAAGATTTGGCGGACCCCCTGTAGTATCTCTGAGGACCCCCCCTAGGGGTCCCAGACCCCCTGTTGAAGACCCCTGCTCTAAGAGTCACTATAGTGCAGCAACAGATCGCCCACCCAGCCTGGCCCAGCCTGGCCCGGCCTGGCTTCCCACCGGCGAACGCGGCCAATTGTGTTTGTTGGAACACAGAGCCAAGCTCGATGTACCGTGGGAAGATTCAGACCCCAGTCTTCACAGCCGTTGGCAGGTACTCCCCCAAGTGAAGTATTAATGTTAGAAAAGGTATTTATGACCGAGGTACAGATGGTTATCTGTACCTATCGTTTATGAGCAGCCGGTTTACCAGCAGGTATATTCATGACAGAATGGGGGTTTATGGAAGAGAAATTGGCCTCGTCCGTTTACGCTAGAACAGAATGTCTATGAGAAAGAGAATGTGGTTGACGTATATCGTTTATGTGAAGAGGTTCATGTCATTGCAGACGGCACTTGAACACCTGGCAGTTCAAGCGCCGCCGAGTCAATCATTGACCCCGTGTCGCAGCGTCGGGGACCTTGCAGAACAAATTATGAAATCACATAACTCTGCACGGAGCCTTCCCCATGGAGCGTGGAGATGAATTATAAACTAGCCTCGTGCTAAATGGCTGACCGCCGCTTCCCGTGCTGTACTGTAATTCCAGGGATCTCTCTGCGGTACTCACAGGTTTATATATTGCTGAGGGCCCTGCAGCCCACATTGGGGTGGGAACATGGTGACAGTGTAACTTGATGACACAGAAAACATCAGTTCCGTTCCACTCCGACGGCCCCGTTGACGGCCGAGGAGCAGCCAGCGAGCGTCAGTGAAAGCATTGTGGCGTGACAGAAACGCAAAGCTTGGGTGAATGTACTGTACTGGATGTGGACACGAACACATAACACGCACGCACGCACGTACACACACATTCATTACATAATCATAATGTTCAATGCCGAAAGCACAATTAAATCGTTAATCTCAATTATTTGTATGACTTAATTAATCGTCAACTTAGATTTGCGAGCATACGCACACACACACACACACACACACACACACACACACACACACACACACACACACACACACACACACACACACACACACACACACACACACACACACACACACACACACGCATAATACCACCATGTCTCTCTTCAATTTAGTTAAGTTCCTTGTAAATATTGTTAGTTGCGGGTTGCAATTTTTTAGGCTTGTTTCTAAAGTGTAGCTGCTTATTTGAGCTCACTTCTTATGTTGTTTAAATCAGTGGTTGTCAAACATTTTCATGTCAAAGACCCCCAAATTAATAATATGTATTTGTCCGCAGACTCCCATCTGAAAATATTTTGAGTAAGGGACCCCAATACCAGATTTGTGTTGTTAAAATGTTAAATGTTTCGCCTTTTTTTTTTTCAAGATTCGTTTGAAAATAGCCGATGCACACACAGTAGGTTTTATAGTGCTCATGAGGCCTATAAATGTCGCTTCTTTTGGGCTTGTTTTCGTAGACCTGGTTGCTTATTTCTCTCGCAAAATCTGGCAACACTGGCCGTTGGTAGTGCTCCACTGCCATTTATCACACTCTCCAGCAATACTAGAAGCCTCATAAAGGCAGTCTGCACACTGCCTCGCTCTGGCATGGGCTCAAAGGACACATTCTTGGAGCTGAAGTGTGATTAGGAGGAGTGGACACAAGTGTGTGTGTGTGTGTGTGTGTGTGTGTGTGTGTGTGTGTGTGTGTGTGTGTGTGTGTGTGTGTGTGTGTGTGTGTGTGTGTGTGTGTGTGTGTGTGTGTGTGTGTGTGTGTGTGTGTGTGTGTGTGTGTGTGTGTGCATGTGTGTGCGTACACGTGTTTCCACTCTCTATTATTAGTTCTAAAAGCTAGTAAAATGCTATATTAAACTATTATAACCTATAATTAATGATTAAACAGGGATGTCAGGTTGAAAGTGGTTAATAATAAGGATTTTCTTTTGTAGTACAGCCGGTTTGTATAATTTGGCCAATTACAAATTCATTCACGTTTCTCCCCAAAAAAGTGTAAATATTGTCTTTCTCTGCATTTGAGATTATAGCCAGCTCCTGTTGAGGATTGCAGTTTATATTGTTATAAGTGAAACATATATAGCATACATGTGAGTCCCATAGTATTAAAAATAACACACAACACATTGTTTACTGTACTGCTTCGTGTAGTAGTTTAAATGTCCTTTGCCAAACAATGCTTAATGCATATTTCCGGGCGATAGCATATCGTCTCTGTCGGGTGGAAACCTCATACGTCCAACAACACTGTTACTTTTTAGGATTCAAATAAATCAAAAAAACGCGTTTGGAGCTTGTAAATCTGCTACTTTTGATAATATGAAAAAACACAAAATGTTTGAACATGGAGATAAGAGGTTTCTGCCCGACAGCAACAATATGTTATTTTATAACGTAGGTTATTTTTTTAAGACAGTCACTCGTTTTAATTACACTGACGCTATGTGATAGGTTCTTGATCGTTATCTTAAACCCCCTTGCTGTTTGATCACACACAGATAAAGAAAGACACGTGACACACGAGATCTCTTTTACTCGTACGAGGATTGTAAACGACCATGTATCTCACTGGACACGATCCCAACTTACAATGGCGCATCCTCCCCTCTGCCAAGCACTTTATTATCAAAAGACAGGAGAAAGGAGGAGACTGTGGAGTGGAATTCTACTAGCTGATAAGGACTGTCAGACATATTACACATTGGATTAATACATTGCAGGAATTCAATTAAATGAATACAAATCAAAGAAAGAACTTATATACACACATTATAATATATATCTCTGTACACAGATATTATAAACTGGTCCTAACACTATGAGTCACTCGTGTGCTGTGTGTTGTGCTGTGAGATTCAAGCTCCCATTGGTTGTCATGGGGACCGGGGCAAAGTGACCTGACACAGACAGGATGCTGTGAGGACAGGTTTCACTGTACTGTACTGTACTGTACTGTACTGTACTGTACTGTACTGTACTGTACTGTACTGTACTGTACTGTACTGTACTGTAAAAGTACTCATTGTGCAGAATGTCCCATTTCAAGTTTTCAAATGTATAAAAATCTTTTGAAAATAGCAGATCTACAAGCTCACAATGCGTCGCATTCGCGACGCATTGTGAGCTTGTAGATCGGCTATTTTCAAATGGCCGAAATGTATGTATAGGTGGTTAATGTATGTTTTGTAATAATAATCTAAATCTACAAAGTAACTAGTAACTCAAGTTGTCAAATAATTGTAGTGGAGTGAAAGTACAATATTTGTAGTGTAGTGGAGTATATATGTAGTGGAGTAGAAGTAAAAGTACTGAAGATTTGAAATACTCCAGTAAAGTAAAACAATTCCTCAAAAGTGTACATAAGTACAGTACTTGAGTAAATGTACTTAGTTACTTTGCACCACTGACTGTACTGTACTGTACTCACTGTACTGTAGCTAAGTGCCCCAGCAGGTCACCACAGATTAATTCTGGCTGTGGTCCAATGCTCCACACACACACACACACACACACACACACACACACACACACACACACACACACACACACACACACACACACACACACACACACACACACACACACACACACACCACAGTGTTGTACTAACTGTTCTGACTGCACATGGCCGTTGTACACGTAAAGTTGTGCCAGTGCCAGACATGCCCTTGTTTGAAAACAAGAGTACACACACACGCACGCACGCACGCACACACACACACACACACACACACACACACACACACACACACACACACACACACACACACACACACACACACACACACACACACACACACACACACACACACACACACACACACACACACACACACACACACACACACACACACACACACACGCATAATACCACCATGTCTCTCTTCAATTTAGTCCTGTAACTGGTTTCAACTTCGTCAATCTAGAATCCACAAGTAGATAGGCTCTTGGCTCTGTGCGACGCTCTTATACAAATAAGTATAAAATCAGGCCTAAGTTGTTAAATTAACACTTTAACGTGCATGCAAAAAAAACTCCACCATTAGCATATTAAGCAAGGACTGTAAGTGTGTCCCCATCGCCTTAAGGACAACATTATGAAAATGCCATTGCGATACACACACACACACACACACACACACACACACACACACACACACACACACACACACACACACACACACACACACACACACACACACACACACACACACACACACAGTGCAGACATATTTGCAGGCTGTCGGCACTTCTAAGAACCCATCGACCTTTACAAACTGTACCGCACAGGAGACGAGATAAGGTGACATTCTTGGGGACACGCCCTCCTCCTTATCAGACTGTTCTATCCTGTTACGCAACAACATCGCGTCCCATTTGCCACCAGCAGTTCACAAAGTTTGGTCCGGGGGTCCTTCAGGGGGTCCCCACATCAAAATGAGTTAGTATTGAATCGACATTAGTTTACGTTGAAAAATAGCTACAGTACTCTATCTACACAAGATCCCAACGTGTCACCATGCGACACGTTGTGAGCTTGTAGATCTGCTGTTTTCAAAGAAATCTACACAAATCTTGTATGGGGTTTCCAGGCACAACATATCTTCAGATGGGGGTCCGCATCCAAATACATATTAATTTGGGGGTCTTTGATATGAAAACGATTGAGAACCACTGACTTAGATGCAGGGATAACAGTGAACTTACTTCCCTCAGTGTCAATGCTGTTTAAAACCACTTTCAACATGGCATCCCTATTTTGGGATATATGTCATTCTAGGCGAAAATGGTAAAAATAATTACTTAGTTGTTGACGGTGTCACGTAAAAATAGCATAGATATAAAGGTCCCTCTGCACACCTGCTTCAAGGACAGGTGCATATTATCTCCAGATACCTGATGAAGGTCAGAGCGACCAAAACCTTCTATTCTCAATAAATACTCTGGCTGTAAGTGAAGACTGTGCGGGATTCCCTTTTTTGTTCACGTCAAAAATAGCAAAAAATAGGCAAGCTGATATACAAGCCTGTTTGGCTATTTCTTTATTTTATTATTCTCTTCAGAATTTTAAATTTTTACAAAGCAAGAAATCTTTTTGAAATTGTTTGCCTATAAATGACATGCCTGTTACGGAGATGCCCTCTATACGGGCACCTCCTGAATCAGTGGCGTGCACAGACATTTTGCGGGGCAGGTGCTCAAGTAAAAAAAAAAGGGCACCTTGCGCGGCGCGCGGAACCGCCGGCTGCCCTAGTAGTGTGAGATTTATAGAAGAAAATTGCAATGCACATTTTGGGGAATTGTTAATATATTAAAAGCTTTTAATCCAGAATTGATCGATGTCACCATATGCTACATACTGTAAATTATTTTAAAAAATAAAAATAAAAATAAAACACTTTATTTTTTTTAGGGCATTTCTGGTCAAGAGGGCAAAGGGCAGGTGCTCTAGCACCACCTAGAGTCTATCTGTGCACGTCCCTGTCCTGAATATCAATATATGGATGATAAATGAAACGGCTATGCTCTAGGGCTGTCCTTAGTATAACTAACTAAGAAAGAGTGAGGGCCTTACAAACCATTTACTCTACCATCTGATCAACTTACCAGCTTTAATTACTAGAGCTCCCACGAGAGGTACCGTTCT
Source organism: Gymnoscopelus braueri (assembly GCF_963280865.1). Lineage (NCBI taxonomy): Eukaryota > Metazoa > Chordata > Actinopteri > Myctophiformes > Myctophidae > Gymnoscopelus > Gymnoscopelus braueri. The sequence continues at coordinate 8,023,979 of NC_137609.1, forward strand.
AATCGACGGCGCTCAGGGCAACCTGCTACCAGCTATCCACCATACGAACTATCCTATAGTTAGTTCACCTTAACATGCCCAAAATATGGAGGCCAGGTTGACAGTGTTTCAAGAGATTTTTCTGCAGTATTTGGACGGTAAGCAGCCGGTACAGAGTCAATAAACATGTTCTTGTGCCAGAAGAACATTGAGATGAAAGATTAGATTAAACCTCATAGCCGATCAAACATTCATCAGAGAGCTAATGAGGGCTTCTTTCTCTAGAACAGGTGCCGTGCAAAAAGATGGGGCCTGTAAAAAGTGTGAGATACTAACTGGACTGTCTGGAGCTGTCTGTGTTTGAGTAGTGATCAGTGGTGGAAAGTAACTAAGTACATGTACTCAAGTACTGTACTTAAGTACAATTTTGAGTTACTTTTGCTTTACTGGAGTATTTCCAATTTTCAATACTTTTACTTCTCCTCCACTGCATCTCAGAGGCAAATATTGTACTTTTACTCCACTACAATTATTTGAAAACTTTAGTTACTTACTTATTTTGATTATTATTACAAAACATTCATTAACCACTTCTCTGCTCTTCCATTGAGACATTTAGACCCTGGTGGCTGGTAGGACACCTAGAGGTCAGCAAGTAGTACTGCCTGAAGCTCATATAAGCCACATGCAGGGATCCCTCTTTTGTGGTAGGATTAGGAATTTGGTGTCCCACCACGTGGGAGAACCGGGTTCAAATCCCGGCGTAGGACATGAAACTACCGACTGCAGCATTAATTCACAGAGTATTCAAACTCAAAACATGCAAAAATAATAAATACAAATAAATAAACAATGACCTGCTACACAAATTCTACGTAGGCCTAATAGCCTACTGCAGCAGTAAACAAGTAAATGGTGGAGGAGGGTATGTGAGGTTAAACTGCTCAGTTGAGTAGAGAACATTAAAGCATTAGTTCAGTTACATAAGCTGTCAGCAGATCAGATCACTCCATGTCACCAGGGTGAATGAATGCACAATATGACAGTCACTCACGTCACGCACACTCATGTCCATGTCACTATGGTTAATGAATGCACAGTCACACCATGCTCAGAGAGGGCAAGCCAGGCTGAAGATGATATGATCGATTGATTAATCAATCAATCAATCGAAATATATATATAAATAATTATATACATATATACACATACTTTTACTTCACTGGAGTATTTCCAATTCTATACTTTTACTACTCCACTACATCTCAGAGGCAAATATTGTATGTTACTCCCACAGTCTATGGTTACTCCACTTATTTGAACACTTTTGTTACTACTTGTTGCAGATGTAAATTATTACATTATAAAACATACATTAACCACTTATAGCCCTATTTTATACCTAGGCTATTTGAAAATAGAGCAATGCCTTGTGAGCTTGTAGATCTGCAATTTTTTCAAACATTTTAGTACATTTACTTTTGGTACTTTAAGTACATTCTGATACCAATACACTTTTGTACTTTGTTTTACTCAAGTAAATTTACAATTCCCGATTTTTGTAACAGAATACTTCTACATTGCAGTATTGATACTTTTACTTTAAGTAAAACATTTGAGCACTTGTTCCACCACTGATTATTTAGCCCCTACGGAACCTCTCCCTCCGCTGTATAGCTCCGAGATGAGGTTCCTCGTTTCTCGGTGCCGTTTTAGCAGGACATTGTCGCACATTTTCCACTTTACATGTTTCTTACCCCTTTCTGCACATCGTATCCAAAAAGTAAAGGTTTTCTGCCATGCTCTCAGATGTTTTAAGTTCTAGCGCACAATAAAAGCTATCCAACGAGTTGGAATTTGTATTTATTTAATTCGCCTCTGTCCTCAGCCGGTTCCATAATATTTTGCATTAGAAGATGCAATTCAACATTTGACCAGTAGGGGAATCAGTAATGTTATCTCTATGGACGCAACTCTTGCGCAATGTCTTAAAAACATGTAACCGGATGAAGACAGAGGCGAATTAAATACTTTTTTTCAACTCGTTGGATAGCTTTTATTGTGCCCTAGAACTTAAAACATCTGAGAGCATGGCAGAAAACCTTTACTTTTTGGATACGATGTGCAGAAAGGGGTAAGAAACATGTAAAGTGGAAAATGTGCGACAATGTCCTGCTAAAACGGCACCGAGAAACGAGGAACCTCATCTCGGAGCTATACAGCGGAGGGAGAGGTTCCGTCGGAGCTACTGATTATTGTGATATTCAGCCCGCATGCAGGCTGAATAATGCGCCCTGGCTGTGTGTGGCTGTATGGATGTGACTGACCCTCACCTTGGCCTGGTTGATCAGCAAGCCCACGAACGTGGACACCAGCATGGAGCGAGGGGACACCGGCTTCACCTGCTTGACCAGCGGGATGAAAGCCGTGGCAGGAGGGGGTCGATCCTCCGGCACCGTCACCGTGTAGGACTGTCTCATACTGGGCATGATGATGAAGGATAGTGTCTGGAGGTCTGGAAGGGGTCAGACAGACAGACTGGCCCTGCAGACAGACAAGACAGTCAGTGCAACCAGTTGGTAATAACGTCGTGGATCGATATTTGCAAATAAAGTAACGTTTCTAGGCCTGTCACAATTATTACATAATCGTCTAATCGCAATTATTTGAGATAATATTCGCAAATATTTTTTTGCATAATCGTCATAATCGTTTCCATGTTGAAAAATGTTCACACATTTTCAAATATATAAAAAAAATCTGAAATAGCAGATCTACAAGCTTACACTGTAAGCTTACACCGTAAGCTTGTAGAAAATTACATTTTTTACATTTGCATTTTTTTTTTTACATGTATAAAATTATTAAATATGTCAATAATGTCTTTGTATTTCAGTTATTTGTCATATCTACCCTGTGCATTTTTTTAAATTACGAAGCCTAAATGTCTTCACATGTTCCAATGTTCAATGGCCAAACAAACAATTAAATCGTTAATCGCAATTATTTGAGTGACAACAATTCATCGTCAACTTAAATGTGTAATCGTGACAGTCAGCCCTACTTGTTTCTCACTCCGATGGTGTTGATGTCGGCTTGACAAGAGGTGGTTGAATGATGCTGGGCTGTTTGTGCACAACAACAAGTTGAAAATAGAAGACACAAAAAGAAAATAATCCTTGAGTCACAGCCAGTCCAGTACAACTCCACGTTATTTGTAACACGAATAAGTGACCCTTCAGAAGATCAGAGGGTTTAGCCTACTGTAATAATATATCATATACATATCTCCTTGGTTGTGTCCTCTCTGTGTGTTCTAGTGAACAGCAGCACACAGACTGAACACAGAGGTTAATGTGCTGCTTCACAAGACTCACTGCTTTTTACTACACGCTTGTCCACGCCCCCTCAGCAGTGGTGGAAAGTAACTAAGTACATGTACTTAAGTACTGTACTTAAGTACAATTTTGAGGTATTTGTACTTGACTTCAGTATCTCCAATTTCCAATACTTTTACTTCTACTCCACTACATCTCAGGGGCAAATATTGTACTTTTACTCCACTACAATTATTTGAAAATTTTAGTTACTAGTTACTTTTCAGATATAAATTATGATATTATGAAACATACATTTACCACTTTAGCCCTATTTTATACCTAGGCTATTTGAAAATAGCCGATCTACAAGCTCACAACGCGTTACTTTTGCACTTTTACTCAAGTAAATGTTTAATTCTAGACTTTTACTTGTAACAGAGTATTTCTATATTGCAGTATTGGTACTTTTACTTAAGCAAAGAATTTGAGTACTTTTTCCACCACTGGCCTTCAGACACATACTGTAGCAGTCAGTACTTCACCAAATAATATGCACCATGCTTATAATGTGACTACAACAAGCCATAAATCCACATTTAGTCATTGAATGAGGGTTTGACCTCATTCAGTGTATTTGAGACTGATGTATTGGTAACTTCTTTGTTTGTGTTGGTTTTGTATTGTATTTCATGAGATTAAAAAATCAAAATTAAATAATAATAATACTACAAGCAATAAAAACACATCAACTTCACCATGCTCGTTGATCTGTCTGTCTGTCTGTCTGTCTGTTGCACAATACTTCATTTATTTAGGCTATTCATACATTTCTTATCTTTAGTTAATGTTTGGGAATTTCTATACAATACATATGAAACGCAAAATTCATATAAATCCCGGATCGGATTCACCACAGGACTGGACTGTACTGTTGGTATTTGTAAACCCCTGAGTCACTGACTTTCTTCCTTCCACAGTTTTAAATTGAATGAAGTGGCTTGCTATTTTAAATGTTGATTTATTGATGTGTTGTATTGAAAAGGGTACCCTTGCATACATTTTTGTATTTAGATTTATAATAAAAGGTCTATATTTTTATAAATATACTTTGTGTTGTGTCATTCACTCTGTATTGGTGTGAACTGTTAACGAGAGTCTGAACCTAGAGTAGTAACAAAGCTCCCTAAAAAACCTGTTACATGGTCAACAGACTAATAACAGACTTGTAACTGCCTCATCACTGTTTGAGCTGCTAGGCCTATATTAAGAATGATGAAACACGAGGACACACATGATACCTGGATGGGTCACACTGATCAGGTACTGGACACTTGTGTACGGGTCACTAAAGGTCTCTGATTTAAATAACGATGGGAAGGAGACAGGGCATACTCGGAGGATATCAACATGATTATGCTCATATGATTGAAACACCTTGTGATTGGAAGGTAAGAATAGATTTGATTCTTTCTGCCTGAGCCTTGATAGGGAAAGAAAGGGTAATAAACAACCAGGAACTACAACAGGAATGTTGTAAAATATGCTTCATGCTGAGTAAATAGTGAACATGCAGACTGGTCTGTCATCTTTACTCAAAGTGCCTTTTTTTCTCAAGAGATCCCACAACAATAACTACTTAATATATGTGTAGTATTTCTATTATAGTTAACGTAGATAGTAGTACCCATCCAATATACACAAACTGGCTTTATACAAAACAGTGGCATTGTTTACTGCAGGCTCTTGTGGGTAACATCTCTTGCTGTTGTTTGTCATTGCTGTCAATGACTGCTGAATGTTGAATGGGTGAGTCAGTGTGAATCCTGAAGTGGAGTCAAATTACTTACATTTGTAAGAGCATATTTAGCCAATAAACCCGTTCTGATTCTGATTTATATCTACGTACGTGTATAGATCTATCATTATATACTTTAGGATAATGATGTGCTTTAATTGCAGTCATTGATGGATGGAGGGAAATACAATAATAATAGTAATAAATAAATAAATACATGAATAATAAACGTTTTTGTGTCTTTTTAATCAAGTAGCAAATGAACCAATCATCAACAATGTTAAACCCTTGTTGCACGTGCGGTAGAGTAAACAGGTGTACTGTAGTGTGTGTGTGTGTGGGGGGGGGGTGTTGGAGACACATGGGCTCTATTCTGGGTGAGATTTGAACAAACCACTAATTTCGGACTAGGCAAGAGGCGTTTCCCCGCAAAATTCGGTATTCTATGGCACCCCCCTCACCCGCCAAACACCTGAGCTACCCGTTACATTATGCATAGGTGTGGTTTGGGGGCGTTACAATGATAAAACCAATCACCGTGCCAGAAGCCATTGCCTTTAAGAGAAGACTGCGCTAGCAATCATCCCCGATCCAATATATGCTCTAGCCTATATCTACCTGTCTGCACTGTTGCCTGGTCTGATTATTATAAGCCACATTGGGCTTGTTTTCCTTCTTTTATTTTATTTTATCCAAATACATTTTTATATTAATTTGTAGCCTATTGTGTTCACAATAAGCTTGTCATATTAGTCAGATCCGGAATAGTATATGAAAGCCATTTAAAATATTTATACTATTGGTACACACCGGCTGCTCCCAAATAATTAATTACATCATGTTGCGACAACGCTCCTACGTGGTACACAGACAAACAGTAGCACATGGGTATAATAAATTGGACAGTTTTAGGAAAGGTCTATAGCCTATGTACTCACGTTGGCTGTATTGTTCTATTTCCACCATTCTAATGGATTCCAGGGGTGTGTAAACATCTCTGTAGTAGCTCCATAGTTTTCTCTGAAGTGACGCAGTTAAAGTTAATTTACATCCATATGGTCCCCGTTATCTTTCATCATCCACCTTTGTTCAGTAATCCCGAACAGAGCTAAACTTTAAGTTTACATCAATCAAAGCCTCTCAAACCCAGACACATTGCTGCGATGCGTATGTGCGTCGCCTACCTACCCAAAATAACAGACATACAAGCTATCAACGGCGCTGCGTCATGTCTGTCAACAGCTTACAGATCTGTTATTTTGGACAGCATGCAATGAGGCGCGCGCGCCACGGAGAAGCCTAACACTAAACCAAAAACATTACATTACGTGGTCAACAACATACTAGACATGTAACTTGCTTGGAGCTTTTAATGCAGTGGTTCTCAACCTGTGGGTCGAGACCACAATGGAGCACCCAACGCCTGGCGAGCTTGTAGATCTGCTATTTTCACAATATTTATCTGTGGAACTGAGTCAAACAAAATGGGGGGGTCCCCAGTTCAAATATGGTTATTTTGGGGGGTCATGAACGTAGCGTTTACGCGGGGAATATAATAATAATATAGGCTAATATATATAATATAGGCTATAATATAATATTCACCCGCAGCATGGGTTTAACGAGACAGCAGCCAAAATGAAAATCACACTATATGATCCTATCATCTTATAAAAAATGTAAGTGCTTAAGATTTTAGCCCAAACCCAACGGGACCCGACCCGGCCCGTCGGCACCGGCTGAGCCGGGTCTACGTTTTTTTTACATCCAAATAAATTCACATATTAATTAATTTGTAGCGTAGGCTATTGTGTTCACAATAAGCAACTTGTCATATTAGTCAGATCCCCAAGAGTATATGAAAGCCATTTAAAATAGTTATATATTCTTACACAGCTGATGCCAAATAATTAATCAACAGGGCAGCGCAACGCAAAAGTAGGTCAAATCATTCAGCTGTCTTGTCATGACGCAGCAGCAGATCGAGCCCCCTTTAAAGTTTAAACCATAACATGACATCTTCAGACTATTGAGCTTTCTTCATGTCTTTTTCACCTCAAAGTAAATGTTGGATTATTTCTTCAAATGAGAGCACAGGCAGCGGGCAGTAGCCTAGAAGGTAACATTGGATGTGATTTCTCCATCGCAAAAATGATTACGGTTATTCTATGAAACATATATTTCATAGAATAACCATTATCATTTTTAAAATGGTTATGGGGCAGTGTATATATTTATATAGCCCTATTTGCTCCAAGCTGTTTTTTAAATAAAATATAGACTGTTGGAATAGGGTAGAATGACTCCTGTTCTTAACGAATTACCAAGATTTAATGAGAAATAAGGCTTCTTTAGAAAAATGACTGACGGGCTGGGCTGGGTCTAATTTGTCAATTATTAGTCGAGCCGGGCTGAAATATTTAGGGGATATGAAAGCTCTAGTTAGTAGTTTGAAGTGCTCATGTGGCCTTATAGTTGCTTCTTTTTGTTTTCATAGACCTGCGGACTGCGGTTGCTTATTTCTCGCCAAGGCTGGCAACACGGCTCATGGTCCAACGCACAAAGCCATTGTAGTGTCTGTGTGCACTTGTCGGGTGATTTTATAAACCAGCGGGTGCTTTTAGAATCCACTATCCCCCCTCCCCAAGCCGTACCCATGTGTGGGTTGAGAATGTCAATGTGTGGGATATAGCAACAACACGCCCACGGGCACACCTCCATGCGCAAATAATGGCGTCGGCATAATGGTGACGGGTAGAGCAGGTGCTAGAATAACCTATTGGGGCGGCGCAGCTCCATTATCCGGATTTAACGTGGTTTAGAGGGGGGCAAAAGTGGTGGAGAATAAGGCGGACAATGCCTAAGCTGAAGTGCACCTTGAACCAAACAAAAATTAGGAGAGAAAAGTAATCAGTTGTCTCACATGTGTTGGCTACTGGTCGGCACTGGAAGGAGAATGATAGGAAACCGGTAGTCATGTTTTAATAGCCTGAACTGAAGTACCTCTCACACTGACCAGTCCACATACATTTATACGTCACCAATGTAGTCACCTGCGATGCTGCGAGTGACTATTGTACAGTGGTGGACAGTGTAATAAAATATATACCATATAAATGCATAACCAAAATAATTTGCAATATGACTAATGGCATCCTCTAGCTAAAAACATCAACATATAAATGGTTACAGTTAACACTTCAAACAAAAGAGCTGGGGAATGGAGACCTCTGTTGAAAAGAGCAGTATAAATATGCACAATATGTTTGCTTGTCTATCCACCTCCAAGCCAACATACAAAGCTTAATTTGATCCTCCCACTGAGCTAATTTATAGCGCAATGTTTTTTTTCCCCCTTGGTGTGAATACACTGGTGTCTTCTAAAGAGACCCGATAGATTGAAGCTCTTATCACAATGCTTACAGAAGAAAGGTTTTTCTCCAGTGTGGATACGCTGATGTGTCTTCAGGTTCTATAACCAGGTGTTTAGTGTTGGCTTGTACTGGGATCAGCGTGGTAAAATCAGAATGTTGTTTCATGGATAAACGTAGACTAAAAGAGTTATTAGTGACTAAAAATTAAGACTGTGTGTGTTCAAGGACGATTGAAAGTGGACTAAGACTGAGACTGTCGGATCAAATAAACACTGTGTTTTTTCAGAGAAGCTGCCCAAACGAAACGCTGGTGGCTTAAGGTGACGTGACTCACAGAAACTATTTTCACAATGTTCAGAGTGGAAAGGTTTTTCTCCAGTGTGAACACGCTGGTGGCTTTTCAGGTGAGATGACTGACTGAAACACTTGGTACAATGTTCACAGTGGAATGGTTTTACTCCAGTGTGGATATGCTGGTGTTTGTGGAATAATCTATGATTATGATGACGGTGGGGTGTTATTGACATGTACCTACTTATGTGGCCTTCTAGCACCATCCAGTGGTGAATGACCGTTTGTTCAGCTAATTGTAGGAGAAGTGACGCACTTCCGGTCTAACGTGATTAATAATAATACTTTCATTAGATTTAGGTAGATTAGCGGCTTAATCCGCACGTAGAAAGTATTGTCCTAGTAGTGGGGTAATTTATGTATTTACTATCTACTTTTCTGTGGGGTATTTAGCTATTTGTTATGCCTGCCAGCGTGACCAAAAGTACTGCGCATGCGTCAGCTTCTATAGGACCGGGGGTTTCAGAATAGAGACTCAGAAACAAAGTATGAGCCGCGGTGGACAGATGGTATGTAAATGAGAGCTAACTTTACTTGACTTAACGTATTTTCTCACATATATATTATACCTTGTGAAGATGTATTTCATGTCGGTAATGATTGTTATGTTCTATGTTTTTATCTGCAGGTTTATAACCTACCGTTGTAACAACCAGTATAGTGTTTAGATAAGGGTGTGAGTGTTTGTGTGTGAATGAAACAGAAATAAAACGCCATAAAAGACACTTGTTTGAGTTGTATCCACTGACCACGGCGCTACTACCTTTCCAAAGGGAAATCTACGATTATACAAGGTGTGATTGATTAGATATTTGGACAGTTATAAACCACTCGTCGCCTCCGGAGGAGGACGAAAGTGTGGAACAGACGGACGAGGGGAAAGCGGACGGGACGACCGGACCACTTTCACTCTACGCTGCACGGCGGAGAAGCCGTTAAAGGGAAGTACAATAGTGATCCTATTGACTACCAGTAGTAAAGAAGGCTGTGAGGGCTAAAAGGAGTGAAAAGCTGTTAGCTAAAATAAGTAAAAGTGACTGTTTCTGTGGAAGGATCGCTGTGCACTGATGCTAGCCGTGCTAAAGATAACCAACAGCTGTTGCTTGCTGAAAGGACAGCAGCTGCTTACTAGAGGTCAGCTATTGCTTGCTGTAGGACAGCTGCTAAGCCATTGTTGCTAACAGGATGCTATGCTACAAAGCTACATGCTATCATTCTATTGTCTCTTGTTGATGCTACGATACACTGCTACGTGCTAAAGAGGATTGTCTCTTGGATGTTTTGCTAGATAGCTACGCTGAGGATGCTATGCTACACTGCTACATACTAAGGGAGCCCTATCGTGCTATTGTCTCTTGTTGAGATACAACAACACACTGCTGTATGCTAAGGAGGCTGCAGCAGCGCTCTATTGTCTATTGGATGTTTTGCTAGAAGGCTACGCTGAGGATGCTATGCTACAAAGCTACATGCTATCATTCTATTGTCTCTTGTTGATGCAACAACACACTGCTGTATGCTAAGGAGGCTGCAGCAGCGCTCTATTGACTTTGATGCTATTGACTTTGCTGCTATTTAACTCTTTGCTGCGGGCTGCTAGCTAGTAAACCGTAATCAAGCTATTCCGGGGTCCCTATATCTGCGCTGAAAGCTAGTAAAGGGGAGCCATAAGACGGAAAGCAATATGGAGGCAATTGAGGACTCAAAGAAGTAGCTAAGCAATGCATTGATCACATTCGGGAGGATAGCAGATCAGATAGACGATGCTATTGATCGTGCGCCAGCCTCGGAACTGGACAGAGAGAGAAAAGCACTCCAGAGTGAGTGGTACAGACTCTTGGAGTTCTTTAATGCATATGAGGCAGCCTTAAAAGAGGACGATGAGACTAAAAATGCAACAGGGATTGCAGACGCCCAGGCGAGGAGGGCTGCCAATAGACGGATGCTCAAAGACACAGATCAGAGGGTCCGGGCGGAACTATGGACCCGCTGTGCAGAACCGAATGTGAAGACCCTGAGGGGGGAGTTTGATGATGCTTTGGTGAAGGTCCGGGTACTTAGCTTGAAGAGGGCAACCATAGAGCAACGAGAGAGAGAGAAAAGAGGACTAGAGAGGAAACTCTATGACTTTGTACAAGTGATGAATGATTGGACGCCCGTTGTCCCTGTGAGTAACGCAGAGGAGATGCAGGCAACTTACAGGGCCCTAAAGGACCAAAAAGCAGAGCTACTGGAAGACTGGGCCGAGCTCAGGGAGGTTAAGGAAGCTGACGAGAAAGAGGAATCATTAGTGGTGGTAGACGAGGATCACGACGACCCGTCAAAGCATACCACAACCCCAGCCAGACCACAAGTGCTCAGCTTTAAAGACCGGCCTGCCGTTTCCAGTGTCAGTACCCTCCCTAGCCGCGGATATATGGGGCCACCCGCTCCGACCTCCACACCATTAAGAGATGGTGGGACTCCGCGCTGGTCATTTCCAGCCGCAGGCATACCACCACAGCAAAGTGGCCGCACTGGCGCCACTGATGCTTCGCAGGTAGTGTCTGAATCCCACGGCGTGTCAGGCATGGCATATGGAGGAGATGGCAGCGCCCAGTACAGGGCTAAAGTAAAGCTGAAGGCCATGAGTCTGCCTAAGTTCTCCGGGGACCGAAGAAGCTATTGGTACTGGCGGGACAATTGGGAGAAAGTCCAGGCGTTGGCAGAACCTTCAGGGTTAGAAGTTAGAAGTGTGCACCTACTTGACAGCCTGGAAGGGGCACTGAAGACAGAGCTTCGATTAGATACATGCAGAACATCAATTGATATCTTTAGACTCCTGAATAACCGGTTTGGGAACAAGGGGATAACTGCTCAGATGATCCTGGGGGAACTAGAGGAAATGCCTGCGGTAAAGAACCACCAGCCTAGAAGGCCATAACCTTAATCCAGACAGTGGAAAGGGCACTGGTGGACCTAGAAGACCTGGGAATGGTGGATAACATGAAGAATCCATTGATGGTCAACAAAATAGTAGGGAAGCTTCCCGGGGATATCAAAGAGAAATGGATCACCCTTGAGCAGAATGCCATGAATGGTGTCAACGCAGGGAATCATTTCGATAGTCTCTTGGAGTTTCTGAAAGGGCAGGAGGCGGTCCTCGAAAGGCTAGCAGAGCTGGATCTTGGAACCACCTATACTAATGAGAAGACATCCCAACGAGAGAAGCAGAGAGAGAGGCTGCAGGAAAAGCAGTCATTCACCAAGACAGCAGTGAGTGAGATCAAGAGGGAGTTCCGGCGAGAAGCGTGCACTATGTGTGGAGATGAAAAACATGGAGGGCAACTCTACTTCTGCCCAGCCTTCCTGAGGGCTAACCCGTCAGCGAGGAAAGCCCAGGTGAGGAAGGTAAAGGCGTGTTACAGGTGCCTGGGCGTTCACGGAGCTGACGGAGCATGTGTACAGGATGTACAGAAATTCCTCTGCCGAAGGGAAGAGTGTGTAGGGGAGGACGCTCCTGCAAGCCATCATTACTACCTCTGCCTAGCAAGGAAAGGGGCATCAACCAGAAGGGAAACCCGAGTTGAAAAGAAGGGAGGGCCTCGTGGCCTGACAGAGGAACAGGAAGCCTTCAGAGCCGAGTTGGATCCGAAAATGATGGAGAAGTTCAAGAAAGCCTTCACTAACAAGGCAACCTCAAAAGTATGCTCCAAAAACAGTCTGGTGGAAAAAAGTGGCTTAAAAGAGCTACCAGTCCTCATGATGCTTGTGGATGTCACAACAAGAGGAGGAGACTATATCGGAGCCCTGATTGACCTCGCCTCTGACACAAACTATATCACGCACCGAGCCGCTAAAAGACTCGGACTGACTGGAGAACCAATCACACTGGTGGTTTATGGAGTTGGGAAGATGGAGGCAAGGGTCGACACGAGGAGATATCTCGTGGCAATCAAAGTATGGACCCCAAGAGGAACCTTAAAATCCCACGAGATGATCTGCTACGGCTTAGATGACATCGCCAAAGTGGATCGAGTGGTGGAATCAGAAGAACTGGAGCAGTTCTTCCCAGGGGTCAGGCCAGGAGAATTGGCCCGTCCCGAGAAAATTGAACTTCTCATCAGCACTCGCGAAGGCCGACTAGCACCGCAGAGACTGCATAGAATCGGTGATCTAGTGCTGTGGGATGGTCCACTGGGCAAGACCGTGAGTGGTGTACATCCGGACCTCTTTGAAGAGGTGGAGGTGACAACACGCTATTCATTAACACACTTTGCTCGTTCCATGAGGACGGCAGCCATTAAGGTGGAGGAACACCTTTTAAACGTCCTAAAGCCTGTGGACAATGTGAAGGAACACCCTTTAAACGTCCGAAAGCCTGTGGACAATGTGAAGGAACACCCTTTAAACGTCCCAAAGCCTGTGGACAATGTGAAGGAACACCCTTTAAACGTCCCAAAGCCTGTGGACAATGTGAGAAGGGCAACTACTGCAGCAAGCGCTATCGATGCCATAAGCTGGTTGAAGATGGACAGCATTGGAGCAGCATGTGACCCTGCATGCGGGGGCTGTCGTTGTGGGAAGTGCTCTCCGGGAGGAAAGGAGATGACGCTGGTTGAAGAAAGGGAGATGGAGCGTATCAAAGCAGGCTTGATCTTCAAGGAGAGGGATGAGCACAGTGGAGAGCCCCACTGGGATGCAAAGTACCCCTGGAAGGAGGATCCGGCATCACTCCCCAACAACCGCAAAGTAGTGGAAGCAACGTTCCTAAGAACAGAGAAGCGCCTCGGAAAAGATCCTAAGTGGAAAGAAGCCTACACCAGGCAGATCCACGAAATGATTGAAAGAGGAGCAGCGGTGAAGTTGACAAAGTCCATGATGGAAGAGTGGCCTGGAGCAGTGTGGTGGGTGAGTCATCTGACAGCCCCCAATCCCCATTCAGTTACCACACCAGTGCGTATCGTCTGGGACAGCAGCCAAGAATACAGGGGAGTGAGCCTGAACAACATCCTGATAAAGGGTCCAGACGTGCTAAACCCCATCCGGGCAGTATTACTCAGATTCCGGGAGGGAGAGTTTGCTGCTATCGGCGACATCAAAAAGATGTACAATTCAGTGTGGCTGGAAGAGCAAGAAGTCCATCTTCACCGATTCCTGTGGAGAGACTCACCGCAGGACAAGATTGAAGACTATGCCATTGTACGGGTGAACATGGGAGATAAGCCGGCCGGATGCATAGCGCAAGTGGCTATGAGGGAGACTGCTAATCTTCCTCAATTCTCCCACCTTGCGGATGAAAGAAGTGTCATTCAGGAGAACAGCTACGTGGATGACATCTTTGCATCACACAATGACCCAAGCAGACTTGAAGAGATCCTGAAGGGGGTCAAAACTATACTGAAGACAGGAGGCTTCCACCTAAAGCCCTGGATCCGGTCTGGGCAAAGTGGGAGGATTGATGCTACAGAATCCAAACCTGAGACACTGATCCTGCCTAACCAGCTCAAAGAAGAAGACAACAAGGCATTGGGAGTTGGTTACCTCGTCCGTGACGACAAGCTCTTTGTCATGGTATCCATCAACTTCTCTAGGAGAAAGGGGAAGATGAGGACTGGAGAAGACCTGAGCGAAGAGGAAGTTGTGGAGATGACGCCAAACCCTTTGTCACGTCGGGTGCTACTAAGCCAAGTTGCTGGACTGTACGACCCTCTAGGTCTCGCAACCCCAATGAAGCAAAAGGGAGTGATTCTCGTGAGGAGAGCCTTCCAGGAAGCCGGCAACCTGACAAAAGACACCTGGGATGAACCACTATCTGATGACCTCCGTGGAAAAGCAGTGGAGCTATTCAAGGAGTACACAAGACTGAGCAGCATCACGTTTCACAGGAGCATCACGCCCTCCGGCTGGAGGGGAAAGCCATGGGGTATCACGTTTTCGGATGGAAGCAGTGAGTCCTATGGAGCTGTACTGTACCTAAGGTGGAGGACATCTGATGGTGTAGTCACCCGACTGATAGAGTCAAAGGCAAAACTAGCCCCTCTTGACCAGAAGGGCGACGCGGTCAAGGCCGAAATCTGTGGAGCTGTGTTCGCCTCTCGTCTAAAGGGCTACGTGCTGAAGCATGGAAGATTGGAAGTGGAGAGATGGTTCCATTTTGTGGATAGTCAGACGGTGCTAGGGGCCATCCAAAGAGAAAGCTACGGGTTCCAGACGTTCTTTGCTAATCGAGTCGGGGAGATCCAGAAGGCTGGCCCCGTAGAAGACTGGTGGTGGATACCTGGAACACTAAACGTCGCTGACTTAGTGACGAGGAGTGGCTGCACCCCTGAACTGCTCAAAGAGAGCTCTGTATGGCAAAATGGTCCTGACTTCCTGGCCGATCCTGAAGAAGAATGGCCCATGAAATCCGCCTCCGAAGTAGTGGCTGCTGCTAGAGACGTCATGAGCAAGCTCCAAAGAAAGTCCTTCTCAGCTGTAACTACAAGAGCGCAGGCCAAGCTGATGACTGAGAAGAAAAAGACAGAAGAGCCACAAAAATCTTCAGACACAACAGCCTTTCCCTCGGAAGAGAGCAAAGTCCCCCAAAAGCTCTGGGGCGCTGCGCTTGTGGACCAAGTCGACCCAAGAAAATACAGCACGCTGATCAAGCTCTGCAATGTTATCGGCTTCGTCAGAAGAGCTGTGAAGTTCTGGTTGCAGCGGAAGAAGAAAACCTGCACACCAGTAAAGTGGGAGGCCTTGACAGTGACTGAACGTCAAGCCGCTTTCGAAGAACTAAGCCTGGCAGCTCAAAAAGGAGTGAAGTTTCCTGAAACTACTCTGAACAGGCTTGTAGTCCGTGAGGAGAAAACTTCTAAACTGTTACTGTGCCACGGCCGAGTCCAGACCATGACTGAAGGACGGCCCGGCGTGCCCTTAATTCCCTACGGGGAGTGGGTTAGCATTCTTCTGGCAGAAGAAGCCCACCGGGCCAACCATGAGGGAGTAGCTGGAACCCTCTTACGAATGAGGAAGAAGGCTTGGATTGTGCAAGGACCAAGAGTTGCTCGGAAAGTGATCGACTCCTGCATTCACTGCCGAAAGAACAGGGCAAAGATGTGCCAGCAAGTTATGAGCGACCTCCCGCCGGAGCGCACAACGCCAGCTGCACCATTTGAATACACAACGTTGGATCTCTTCGGCCCTTACACCATCAAAGATGCAGTGAAGAAGAGGACTAGCAAGAAAGCCTGGGGCATTGTCTACTGCTGCATGGCATCAAGAGCGGTGCATGCCGACATCGTAGAAGACCTATCAACAGAAGGTTTCCTGAAGGCATTTCAACGCTTCACTGCCCTGAGGGGCCATCCTAAGAAGCTCTGGTCTGACCAGGGAACCAACTTTGTTGGAGCTAAGCCAGTACTGGAAGAACTTTACAAGTTCCTGGCAAGCGTCGACAAAGAGAAAGTCCAAAAGAGAGCTGCCGAGAGTGGGACAGATTGGACTTGGGTATTCCACCCAGCTGACTCGCCACACCGGAATGGCGCAGCAGAAGCAGCTGTTCATGTGATGAAAAGAGCAATGAGCAGCGTGGGAGAAGAAGGAAACATGACGGCACTAGAGTTCCAAACCCTTCTGTACCTGGCCGCCAACCTGGCAAAGGAGAGGCCTATCGGCGCTTTGACCCAGCTGCAAGACGGGAGCGTTGAGGTCATCTCCCCCAACTCCCTCCTGCTGGGGCGTGCGGGGCCCAGTGGCGACCCCGGAGGGTTCGAATCCACTGTCTACCCATTCGTCCGTCTGAGAGCGATCCAGATCGAGGTGGACAAGTTCTGGAAACGGTGGAGCCAGCTGGCGGGTCCAGGACTCTTCATCCGGAAGAAGTGGCACACCCCTGCCAGGGACGTCGCCGTCGGAGATCTGGTATGGCTCGCTGACCAGAACGCACTCAGGGGCCGTTTCAGACTGGGTCGGGTCATGGAGTTTCGGTAAGGCCAGTTCCATGCCGGTGCAACTTGGTACAGCTGTGACTGGACATGGCCGGGGTCTAAGCCCACCTCTGTGTGGGCTTGGACCCTTGTCTGTATGTTTAGTTGGCAGTTGTGCTTTGTTGCATCTGTAAGGGCTGCGCTTAAAGGATTGTATGCAGCATCAAGGACCACGAGAGGGAACCTACCATTTCGTAACGTATTTTACACCTTTTACAGACAATGTTTTGCGTATTTTGCGCTTTTTACAGACAATGTTTTGCGCCTTTTTACGAACAATGTTGACGGCCTAGTGCCCATTTTTTCTTGCCGAAAGACCTTTCAAATGCAAAAACTTTAAGTGGGTAGTGGGTGGTGGTCCTCTTGGGTCTTAAAGCCAGAGGACCAAGTGGGAGGTGTGGAATAATCTATGATTATGATGACGGTGGGGTGTTATTGACCTACTTATGTGGCCTTCTAGCACCATCCAGTGGTGAATGACCGTTTGTTCAGCTAATTGTAGGAGAAGTGACGCACTTCCGGTCTAACGTGATTAATAATAATACTTTCATTAGATTTAGGTAGATTAGCGGCTTAATCCGCGCGTAGAAAGTATTGTCCTAGTAGTGGGGTAATTTATGTATTTACTATCTACTTTTCTGTGGGGTATTTAGCTATTTGTTATGCCTGCCAGCGTGACCAAAAGTACTGCGCATGCGTCAGCTTCTATAGGACCGGGGGTTTCAGAATAGAGACTCAGAAACAAAGTATGAGCCGCGGTGGACAGATGGTATGTAAATGAGAGCTAACTTTACACGACTTAACGTATTTTCTCACATATATATTATACCTTGTGAAGATGTATTTCATGTCGGTAATGATTGTTATGTTCTATGTTTTTATCTGCAGGTTTATAACCTACCGTTGTAACAACCAGTATAGTGTTTAGATAAGGGTGTGAGTGTTTGTGTGTGAATGAAACAGAAATAAAACGCCATAAAAGACACTTGTTTGAGTTGTATCCACTGACCACGGCGCTACTACCTTTCCAAAGGGAAATCTACGATTATACAAGGTGTGATTGATTAGATATTTGGACAGTGTTTCTTCAGGGAACCTGCCTCACGGAAACTCTTGTCACAATGTTTACAGTGGAATGGATTTTCTCCAGTGTGAATACGCTTGTGTATCTTCAGCTGACCTGACACACTAAACCTCTTGTCACAATGTTCACAGTGGAAAGGTTTTTCTCCAGTGTGGATACGCTGGTGTGTCTTCAGGCTACCTGACTCACTGAAACTCTTGTTACAATATTTACAGTGATAAGGTTTATCTCCTTGTTTCGGGCTGGTTGTAGAGCTGGTGATTTGCTGACAGGCTGATGAGGTGATCTGTCCATTCCTCAGCATTTGGTGGAAGAGGTTGTTGTGTTTACTCCTGATGTGT
This sequence comes from Gymnoscopelus braueri, assembly GCF_963280865.1. Lineage (NCBI taxonomy): Eukaryota > Metazoa > Chordata > Actinopteri > Myctophiformes > Myctophidae > Gymnoscopelus > Gymnoscopelus braueri. The sequence goes on from NC_137609.1 coordinate 8,042,172, forward strand.
TTATGGAGGAAGAGCTGAGATGTGAAGGAGTATGAACACTCAGAACAGGAGAAGAACTGAGTCTGGGAAGACTGGGACCTCACTCCTGAGAGAGGAGAGGGGGGGGGGGGGGGCAGAGGGGCGAGAGAGAGAGGAAGAGAGAAGGGGAGAGGCTGGTTAAAAATGTTGAGTACAAATACAACTTGAAAGCTTTCATCATCAAATAAGTCAGTTGTTTAGGAGCAGCTTCCCTGTTAATATTTCTGATTTAATTGTATTTTTCGTCAACCTCTTTTATTCCAACTCCCAGTTTTCCACACCCATGTAAGTCCTGTCCCTGTGTTTAACACTGACTAACCTCCACTGGTCTCCTCCCAATCATCACCGTCTTCAGTGACTTCAGTGTCAGATTCAACCTTAACTTCAATTTCAGAACAGTGTGAAGAGATGTCTTCATCATCATCCTCTTTTTTCACTGCTAGTAATGTCAACATTGACCCAACAGGCTCCTCTGGTCTTTGAAGTAACTCCTCCTGTTCCTCTTTAATGTGTGGAGGCTCTGGTTCCTCCTGGAGCAGACTGGGGCTCCTCTCCTCTTTACACACACCCATGTGCAGGATGTCTAGTTGGAGCAGAAAAAAAACATGATTGCTAACATTGGAATCCTGAAGTGTAAACAAACATTTCCATCCTCCATGTTCCATGTACAAAAGGAGGTATCACCTACTTAAGGTGCATTCCCACTGAAAGACACTCCAAAATAATAGATGCACGACAGGCTCAGATACACGTTCTTCTATTCAAAGAGAACGCTAATGCGTTTCGTATAGAACAGGGTTTGTCTGTATGTATGTACAGTATGGATTTCCCTTCAAAAGTAGACCAATCACATCTCATGCCGTTAAGTGACATCATGAAACAGAAACATCTCCACACATGAAAGCTTGAAATGTCGTTTGAAAGTTGGGTCGTAGTTTAAAGTCTATGTTAAATAGTTTTCATGGCGTGGCGGCTCTGTAAGTCTAGAAATAGGTCTGCGAGTCTAGGAATCTGTCTGTCTGTGTGTCCGGGACGAATCTCACAAACCGTTTTGACGATCAGCACCAAATTTCTTAACGCTGATCAAGGAAGTATTTTTCCACTTCAGATAGAATGTACCATGTACAATGTGAAGTTATATGGTGCAGTTTTTCTATTAGTATTGCATTTACGCAAAATAAATGTGCTTTTTGGTTATGGTAATGAGACAAACAAGGTTAACAATGAGTTTTAGAGATCTTTTAATGATAGCTAAATACCAGCATGATTATGATCAGTGTCAAAATATTTTTGCAATGGTTATTGTACAGTGAAAATTTGATATTGTTGCACTTCTACAACAGAACAGAAAAAATGTACAGAGAGAAAGAGTATGTGAAACTTACTGAGTGGGTGGTCTTCAGGTTCCTCCTGTTTAATAGAAATGTCCCTGGCTGAGTCTGGAGAGTTCATCTTCACCTGCAGTCTGAACTCCACACACTGGTCTGAAATGAAGGAATTGAATAAGGACTTTAATAACTGCAGACCTAGTGGTGTCAAGAATAACAGTAATATTTGCAGAAAGTAAAGGCAATATGGCCTAAGCTCAACTCTCCAACATATGAATGAATCTTGGGAGCAAAGATTATAGGATTCATATATTAGTGAAGAAATCATTCGTAATTTAAGATTACACAACGAAAAATGTGTCAAAAGATGGACTCCCGCGATGCAAATAATGGTCTAAAGTGAATAAGGTGAAAGTAGCCAATCTGTTTTTGTATGTTTCTGCAACCAGACAGGATGAGCAATTTGTTTAATCTATATTTGCTATTATTGTTATTTCTACTACTTGTATGTTGTATCTCTCTCTCTCTCTTCTTTTCCCCTGACACGGTCGAGGCAGAAGGCTCCCACATTAGAGCCTAGGGTCTGCCTGACGTTTCTTCCAGTTAAGGGGGAGTTTTTCGTTGCCACTGTCACAAATATTGCTTGCTAAGGATGGGACTGTCGAGTCTCTGCTCTACATGTAAAGTGTCTTGAGACAACTTGTTGTGATTTGACACTTTAATAAAATTGAATTGAATTGAATTGACACACACTACAGCATGACAAATGTGTAGTTGGTAAGGATTCAATGTCTGGTGCATGAAGACACGAGCTCTAACTTCACTTGACAATCAAATTAACATCACTGTGGACAGAGTAAAGATCCTAATGGTTTACATACGTTTACACCTCGTTGCTTATTATGGAGATTAACCAATGTAATAATGCTATAAAACACTGATGTAACTATAGGCAGGGTCCCCACACATTTTTAGCAATGAATTTCCAAAACTTTTCCAAAACTTTTCCAGAATATTTAGCCCAATTTCCAGGCCTATATAACAATCATTCAGCGCAATAATGTGTCTCTTACTCCTATGTAGAATGCCCAAAGATAGGCAGTGTAGCAAAAATAAAGCATAGAATATAGAATAGTACAATTTCATTCAAAATTTTGTGCAAAATTAGGGCATAGCTCACTGGAAGACTCATTATGGCATCCGTATGACTTATTTTATTTAAATAATATATGCCATCACACAGCCCGTTCGGCGAAAAACTACTTATGTTACATATTTCGTGTAATGTTATACATGTTTATGAAAATGTTTTGTATTAACAAAATCAATAGCCAAAAACAATGCATAGCCAAATATTTTTCCAGGACCCTTGATAAATTCCAGGACCTTTGATCAATTCCCAAACTTTTCCAGTACTGGATTTTTTTTTTTTCAATTTCAAAATATTTCCAGGAATTTCATGACCGTGGGGACCCTGTATAGGGTTACAATGGTAATAGTGACGTCAACAACAACATAAAACACAACAATGTATATCAATGTCTTGCTGTAGCCATGGTTCACATGAGTCATGACGCTCGTCCGTCACCAAGCGTCATGGAGCTACTTGTTCCTGTTTTTTGAAATTTTTACATTTACAACCAGTAAATCTACATTAATGTTCAGATTTTAAATATAAAGTGCTGACCCCCAGGCCACGGATGTAACAAGTTAAAGCGCCAGGGTCTAAGTACCCGTATCTTCCGTATTGTTCAATAAAAAGCATTTTAATCCGATCCGCGGCCATTTTCTCAACAAAACAAAAATAATTATAAGGTATCAGAGTGCAATACACCTCCCAATTGACAGGGGCGCGTAGTTGAAAGCATAGAGAAAATAGCCAGCGATCGGATTTAAAAGCTTTTTATTGAACAATACGGAAGATACGGGTACTTTGACCCAGGCGCTTTAACTTGTAACATCCGTGGCTTTGGGGTCAGCACTTTATATTTGAAATCTGAACGCATATGTAGATGTAATGGTTGACATGTAAACATTCAAAAAAAACAAGAAGAAGTAGCTCAGTCATGTTTCGGGGCTAGTCTTGCTGGTGCTATGGAGCTATTGTTTGTGTTTATGATCACTTTATAACAAGCTAACAGCTAAGAGTAATTAGATTCATGTTCCAACTTAAATGAAGAGTTAAGAAAGACAAATCGGTGAAACAAGACGTGATCCGTTCATCTTAAATGTTATAAATAGATGAAACCCAACATGAATGAGTTGATCTTTACCTGCTGTGTTTCAGTGGTTGAGCTGCTAACAAACGTCCTCCTGCTGCTTAACGACGACACTGTTTAGAAACGACACGTTTTAGTTTTTTTTGTATTTTACTTTTATATAAATCTATGGTATTTTAAAGTGTCAACAACAGTCAGTCAACACCATAGAGCAGTGTTCAGTCAGCAAATATAACGGAGCAAATATAAGACTTCCGGTGGACGATCTCTTCAGAATAAGAGTACCCTCTAGAGTAAAAAGAAACCATTGAAAACCATTGAAAAACGGTTCATTTGCACATTAAAACTATAAATTAAGCATTTAAACGAAGCTATATATCACATATTATGTTTCTGTGTAACAAAAACGGATTTAAAACATTAATTATTTATCTAAATTGATAGATGCTGTTCAAAGGAGTGCATAGCCTATACAAATTGGACACTGGACAGGAGACGGTGCTTAGTGCCGGAACTTCTGAGGTACGCACGCGTTCGGGGAGACCCCCTCTACACAGCCACACTCTCCGCTAAGCGGGAGAGGTGTATTTGGAAAAGTGGCGGGCCGTCCAGTGAGGTCAGGGGTCAGAAAAGGGCCCTTTTCAGTGCATAGCCTATACAAATTGGACACTGGACAGGAGACGGTGCTTAGTGCCGGAACTTCTGAGGTACGCACGCGTTCGGGGAGACCCCCTCTACACAGCCACACTCTCCGCTAAGCGGGAGAGGTGTATTTGGAAAAGTGGCGGGCCGTCCAGTGAGGTCAGGGGTCAGAAAAGGGCCCTTTTCAGTGCATAGCCTATACAAATTGGACACTGGACAGGAGACGGTGCTTAGTGCCGGAACTTCTGAGGTACGCACGCGTTCGGGGAGACCCCCTCTACACAGCCACACTCTCCGCTAAGCGGGAGAGGTGTATTTGGAAAAGTGGCGGGCCGTCCAGTGAGGTCAGGGGTCAGAAAAGGGCCCTTTTCAGTGCATAGCCTATACAAATTGGACACTGGACAGGAGACGGTGCTTAGTGCCGGAACTTCTGAGGTACGCACGCGTTCGGGGAGACCCCCTCTACACAGCCACACTCTCCGCTAAGCGGGAGAGGTGTATTTGGAAAAGTGGCGGGCCGTCCAGTGAGGTCAGGGGTCAGAAAAGGGCCCTTTTCAGTGCATAGCCTATACAAATTGGACACTGGACAGGAGACGGTGCTTAGTGCCGGAACTTCTGAGGTACGCACGCGTTCGGGGAGACCCCCTCTACACAGCCACACTCTCCGCTAAGCGGGAGAGGTGTATTTGGAAAAGTGGCGGGCCGTCCAGTGAGGTCAGGGGTCAGAAAAGGGCCCTTTTCAGTGCATAGCCTATACAAATTGGACACTGGACAGGAGACGGTGCTTAGTGCCGGAACTTCTGAGGTACGCACGCGTTCGGGGAGACCCCCTCTACACAGCCACACTCTCCGCTAAGCGGGAGAGGTGTATTTGGAAAAGTGGCGGGCCGTCCAGTGAGGTCAGGGGTCAGAAAAGGGCCCTTTTCAGTGCATAGCCTATACAAATTGGACACTGGACAGGAGACGGTGCTTAGTGCCGGAACTTCTGAGGTACGCACGCGTTCGGGGAGACCCCCTCTACACAGCCACACTCTCCGCTAAGCGGGAGAGGTGTATTTGGAAAAGTGGCGGGCCGTCCAGTGAGGTCAGGGGTCAGAAAAGGGCCCTTTTCAGTGCATAGCCTATACAAATTGGACACTGGACAGGAGACGGTGCTTAGTGCCGGAACTTCTGAGGTACGCACGCGTTCGGGGAGACCCCCTCTACACAGCCACACTCTCCGCTAAGCGGGAGAGGTGTATTTGGAAAAGTGGCGGGCCGTCCAGTGAGGTCAGGGGTCAGAAAAGGGCCCTTTTCAGTGCATAGCCTATACAAATTGGACACTGGACAGGAGACGGTGCTTAGTGCCGGAACTTCTGAGGTACGCACGCGTTCGGGGAGACCCCCTCTACACAGCCACACTCTCCGCTAAGCGGGAGAGGTGTATTTGGAAAAGTGGCGGGCCGTCCAGTGAGGTCAGGGGTCAGAAAAGGGCCCTTTTCAGTGCATAGCCTATACAAATTGGACACTGGACAGGAGACGGTGCTTAGTGCCGGAACTTCTGAGGTACGCACGCGTTCGGGGAGACCCCCTCTACACAGCCACACTCTCCGCTAAGCGGGAGAGGTGTATTTGGAAAAGTGGCGGGCCGTCCAGTGAGGTCAGGGGTCAGAAAAGGGCCCTTTTCAGTGCATAGCCTATACAAATTGGACACTGGACAGGAGACGGTGCTTAGTGCCGGAACTTCTGAGGTACGCACGCGTTCGGGGAGACCCCCTCTACACAGCCACACTCTCCGCTAAGCGGGAGAGGTGTATTTGGAAAAGTGGCGGGCCGTCCAGTGAGGTCAGGGGTCAGAAAAGGGCCCTTTTCAGTGCATAGCCTATACAAATTGGACACTGGACAGGAGACGGTGCTTAGTGCCGGAACTTCTGAGGTACGCACGCGTTCGGGGAGACCCCCTCTACACAGCCACACTCTCCGCTAAGCGGCACTAAGGTGTAAAAAAAAGTGGCGGGCCGTCCAGTGAGGTCAAGGGTCAGAAAAGTGGCCACACAACCCCACACCATAAAAGAATACAGACAGGCTTTGAAAGTTTAAAAAAAGACCTTTTAATTACTCTTTACTAATAAAACAGTGTACAATTTATCAAAAACAGAATATATATAAATACATTTTCCAATATTTGTTTTTAAACATTGCCAATTGTCTTAAGGTGGACTGAGAGGCTACTTTAGTAGTTTAGTAGTCACAGATTTGATCAATTTACTATATGTGTGTGTGTTAATAACAGCAAACATTATTCAAACACAATCATCATGCAAAACTGTAAAAATGTGGAAGTTCTAGGAAGTGCAAACCACACTCAAAAGTATAAAATGGTACTGCGTGCAACGTACCTAAGTGCAAAGATCACTCAAATGTATAATAAACAGGTACAACATGCAATGTACCAACGTGCAAACATCACTCAAATGTATAAAAAAGTATAACATGCAATATACTGAAGTGCAAACATCACTCAAAAGTGCAACACAGCAAACTTAAAGTGCAAACATTGTACACACACACACACACACAAATTGATCAATAGATAGATGTACGTATATAAAGCAGAACCAGCTCAGTCCAAACATTGCATAGTCCTGTGCTCTAATGTTTGTTTTTAGATGATCACAGTAAGCACAAAGACAAAAGAAAAAAAGAAGAAAACATTTGATTAAATCAAAACCTAAAGGAAAAAAAGGAAGACCAAAATGACGTTCCCTCCTGGTGTCTTGGGAACATGTCAGTTCTGGTCCCTCGCATCCTCCATTTGTGACGTTCTCCTACAACAGACACAACAGAGCCTTTTAGGTAGTTTGTCCAAGATACAGTAAATCACAGTACATGCTTTAACTTTGTACTCAGATAAATATCTTTTTGCCTGACAACTCATGCATAACACAATCTCGCTTTTCACGGTGGCTTTTGAAAGTGTTGAGGCTCACATCAAACAGAACAGCTTTGGAAAACAAACAAGTGAAAATACCACAGCTGCTGCCGTCAGTTTGTTCTATGAAATTGGGACAACTGTGATAACACTCATATCTAAATGTAATACCCATACCTCTACCATACAATGCAAAGTACTGTAATGCTAAGTACCTTTGCAGTGGAAAAAATGCCTTAACCAGGTCTTGCTCATGCACACGTAGTGAATCCATTATCACAACATCTAATACTATAACATCACCATTCACTGTCTTTTTGGTGAAATCTACCGCGATGGCTCCCCAATGGGACTTATTTGCGTTGACGGGCAATATCACCAACTCGTAGTTCCACCAATTGCGTGATGCTCGTGGTACATCTGGGAGGACACTGATGTCATCACACCAAAAACTCTGTAACTGTTGGCTTACAAAAGTGCTGGGACAAATAAATGCATTTTTTTTTCTTTCAACACTTTCAACACGCAAGAGCTTATGGTACTCATCGATCATCTTATCACTCAGCCACTCGTTATTCTCCACAGCTGCCGTTGGAATGGATCTCCCTTTTCTAGCCCTTGTCTGCTTGTGTTGTTTGCATCTGTCTGTGCATTTATGTTTTTGTTCGACCTGCTGAAAGTTGATTAGTTTCACACTATTAGTTTTCTCGTATGACACGACAAAGCAACTAGCTGTGGTCAGTATTTTTAGCATCAGCTCAAAGGTATAGCCTGCTGTGTCATTGGATGCTTTTGTCATGATATGCCATTGCTGGTCTTTACACGTGTACAATGACACATATGGTGACTTGTCAAAAAATGCACAAATGCTGGACACAGCATAATCATTTTGGTGGTACAGACAGGAGAGAGTGAACGTTTTGGGAATTTCTGCACCAGATCTTAGCAGGAGAAGTAAAGTCTGTGGGCTGTGAATTACTTGATAGGTTGATAAGCTTAAGTCCTGCTTACATGTTTCACATTGGTCAAGTTGAGCAGAACATATTTTGGCAACTGTGTCCAAGATGCCTTTTTGTGACACTTCAAGTGGCTGCACTATGAGTTCTGACATGTTCTTTCTAGATGGTACGGCCTGGTCACCACATTGAGTACAAATATAGCGACCAAGACTTTTAAGGCAAAGCAGGTCATTTCCAAGGAAAGGAGCCCCAAGTGTGTCATTCACAAAGCTGTTTAATATGTGGTACACGTCTGTCATAGAAAATTGCCGAGACACTAATGACACCACCTGAGTGTTGGCAAGTTTCTCAAGCGCTCTTTTAAACAATGCTGGGGACTGCGCTGCTGCTGCTGCTGCTGCAAGCCGTGTGTGACATTTTTGGAAAGCAGATGTCTGTTTTAGAAATGTTAGTATTGGTAATGGTATGGCTTCACACATATTGTGATTTGGTCTTTCATTGCAAAAAAACACATCCACACCATGGCCAATATCTTCCAAATTGTCCTCTATTGTGATAACAGCATTAAGTGATGCATCATTACATTTCACATAGAAATAAATGTACCCATGTGGTTTTGCCATTTGCAATGCATTTGCTGGTTGAAGGATGTTTATATTTGTATCATCTGCTCTAATTACAACATTGTCATAAAGCAAATGTGCCCAGAAGTGTCCGGCTTTGGCCACTGAGCCTACATGACAAATGATTGAGCCCAACTTATACTTAATTTTACTGCTGTCACGAATGGGAATTTCGATTATATCAGATGGGACTACAGGCGTGTGGAGCACCGTCCCACCATTATCAACACGGGACACAGAAAGAGTAATGACATCAGGAGCATCAATCCAACATATTTGTCTCTTCATTTCTGAACCACATGCTGTACATCTCTGTTGACCTTCACCTTCCATGATTGTGTGTTCGAAAAGAGAATTGAGGGACTCACATTTCTGTGTCAGCGGTAATGCAAAAACAGTAGGCGCGCATGAAATGCTTTCAACTTTCGATGCACATTTTTCACAGATGTCTGTATGTTTTGCCATAGCAGTTGTTTGGACACTACAATCATGCAACCAGATTAATAATTTGTGTATCAAATCTAGTGGGTCATTGTGCATTGACAAGGACAACGCTGGGATGCTCTTGACTAATTCTTGAGTGACACCATGGATTGTTTTAGCATCAAATGTGTGCCCTGGATTTTGAAAAAACGCTTGGATGAGAGCTGCTAAATTCCATGGCATTGATGACATCGCAACCATATAAGTAGGTGTCAACTGTTTCAATTTATCTTGTACTACTTGCAGATGCAGTATCGATTGTAGGGTTGCATTTAGCCAACAATTACTCTCATTATTTGCAAACCTGCATATACTATTGCATATTTCCTCATTTGTGCCTCTGTTTTGTGCCTTTGTTTTGTCTGGCACACTTGCTGAGCTGTCATTTTGTAAGAAAATCTTTGAATTTGCTTGTGGCTTATTTTGATAAGAGCGTCTCAGCTGTGGCGGCAGAGTTCTCTTTTTGTTCCACTCTTCTACAGGTGGTGGGTGTGGACGCTGTGATGCCTGTGATATCCTGTAGCCTACTTTGGCAATGAAATCTATGGCTGACTGCTTGTATAGTGAGCGTATGCGCTGTATACATTCGTCAATTCTGTGTTTCTCATTTCGTAAAAGCAACACTTTTGTGTTTTTGAACATGGCCTCACTAATAGCTGTGCTTTTCTTACCATGGTTTATTTGTGCAGCATAGGCTCCAGAGAATCGCTGCAAATCACCTGAGAGTAGATCTGACCATATTGGAATAGTTGGGAGGAAGTTTGAGAACAGTTTGTTTAAAATAGTTTCTCCATGGTATTGATTTTCACCTGTGTCATTGCTGGTTTTAATTGTATTATTGGCTGTAGCCCTTAGTTGTTCAAAATAGTCTTTGAAGGGAGATGTACCTTCACAAACATCAGCAGTCAAGTCAAATATATCATCAACCGCAGTGTCATATGAATTGTCTTGTCGATCATGCTCTTTATCAATAATTCCTGCAATTCCTGGCAGCTTCTGTGTTTCATCCTCAATGCGGCCAAGACTAGCTGCCACCTCGCTGGAGTTCCTTTTGCTACCAAGTACAATACAAGCAGCAGATACTATATTACCTGCTTGTTTCAGTGTTTTGGCATTAACTAAAGCGCTGAAGATGAACATAGCCAACTTAAACCTACAATCTCTAGTATTGTACTGTTGTTTGCAAATGTGACTTGCCTGTTTCATCAGATGACTCTTACATGCTCTTATGGTACAAAAATTCAAATCTTTGCTATCTGCCTTTCCATTCACTATTCTCCAGCAGCGTAACAAGTACATTTTCATGCTATCTCCATTGAAGATATGCATACTGGCTTTCAAAAGCACTATGGACCTATCACTATTAATCTGCATGGGTGTTGTGTTGGCACCAAATATCTCCTTCTCTTTGCACCTCAATTCCGTGAGGAGCTCCTCTACAGCAGTCTGGGTGTGTTGTTCACTGATCATAAATGCTACAGGAGTTGAAGCGGACGAAGTGGATGAACTTACTACAATCTCATAATACAAAATCCTTTTCTTTGTTAGTTTACTCTTAATGATTCCCCCAGTGGCATCCCATGATGCAGCGCTGTCCTTAATCACATCGTGCCACAGTCTCACTCCTGCTTCACTAAAACATATAACCTTAAGGGGACTAACTTTAATAAGTTGAATGAATCCTTTTACAACTACACTTTCTGTGTCTTCATCTTCCCAGTGAGCTTTCAGTAGGCGCAGAGCTGTAATCTCATCATCATTCATCCAGCTTAGTTTGCGATGTTCATGTTTGACCTTTCTAAACGGAGCGGAGTCTCTACCCACTCCACTTCGATTACCAGCTATTAAAGACCTAGGATCTGCCTTTCCTACTGCATCGACGTAAGCACAATATGGCGATTTGTCCTTCATTGATATCCCTAACTCCTTACGTTCTTGGCCCCTAACATATCTACTTCTCAATCTGTCCTTTGTGTGATATAGGTTGCCAGTGTAAACTATATGAAATATGCCCTCTTCGACTGAATGGAGAAGTATTTTGAAAGTCATCTCACATGAAGTATGCCGGCAGGAGCCATTGATCGTGAGACATGGCTTGTATGTTTTTCTGGTGGTAGCAATAGAAAAGTTGTGATTAGCAAAACGTATTATACAGTAAGGATTTGATTCCTTCAGCTTTCTGGCAAATAACTCTTGCCATTCAAACCTCGTAAAATGTTTACTTCCTTTGGGTCTGTAGGAGTGAAACATTTTCCAATCAGAAGCCTGCAAAGTAAAGCTAGCAGGTTCAAGGGCATCGTGTTTGAAGGGTCCTAATGTTGCACCAGGTCCCATGACACTCTGAACAGTACTAATATCTAGAGTCTGCATTTGTATGTCATCCTGTTCATCTAAAGGGCTCTCACTAAGTGCATAGGCGTGATCTACCGGTATTTCCACAACAAGAACTTCATCTACAGGGCTCTCATGAAGTGCAGGAGAGTTATTTATTTCCACAAAAGGCTCTTCGTCTTCGTCAAGAAGTGCAGGGGAATGGTGATCTATTTCTGTGATGTGATTGTGATTTGTGATTTCTATTTCACGTTCCACAAAAGGCTGTTCAACTACAGGGCTGTCTTGCACAACAAACTTTTCCTCCTGGTGCACAACAACTGGCTTTGGCTGCACCTGAACACGGCTATTTTTGTCTGTATATAAAATCCCCTGTATCAATGTCTCATGATTGCAAGTGGTGGATAAACACGCATACGTAAGGGTGTCAACGTCTCGACTCGGTGAAACTCCCACACAGTCCATATGATACCAGCCTCCACAGAGATCACATTGAAGCATTGGTCTTTCTGGGTCATTTGGTGTTTCACAAATGCAATAGACATTTTTTTTTGTTTTTTTATTTGGCTTCACCCACTCATCACCTCCTAGTGGATCTCTGGCACGTCTTTTGCCCACACGCATTTTCATGGGTGTAGCAGATGTATTAGCTTGTAGACCCTCTGCAGCTATCTTGTCAGCTTTATCTGAATATGCACTAATATGTTTCTTCTCTGTGGTCAAGGTATCACCAATATCTGGACATCCACTATTGTCATCCATATCCTGTATGTTCCCAATATCAACTGAACAAGCAAGAGTAGTTGGGTCTCCCTCATCAAACAGATTAATAAGGCCTTTCACATCACCTCTATTTACTTGCCAAATTCTACGGAGATGTTTAACAGAAAGCATCTCTCTTTTTTGTGTACTAATTGGCCAACCAAGTTCTATTGCAACATCTCTCCAGAAGCTGACATTGTCTCTGTCTGTGTGTTGTTTTTGCATTGCGTGTATTGCTTTAGCAATGGGAAGATAATTCGTTAAGTCTTTCTGTCTATTTGTCTGTTTCAAAGCAAAGTTTTTGCTGCCACCACATAATTTCAACTTGTTATCTGTACGATTTGTGACTTTGTCCTTCTTATCACTGGCAATATCACTAATATCACTAACCCCAGCTCCAAAAGCTTTGCCTCTCTCCCCCTGCCTCTCTCTGCCTCTCTCTGCCTCTCTCCCCCTACTCTCCCCCATCTGCACCACTTCAACCACCTTTCCCTCGTTCAGCACTTCTAAAGCTTTGCCTCTCTCCCCCTGCCTCACTCTGCCTATTTCTACTTCCCCCCTACTCTCTCCCATCTGCACAACTTCAACCACATTTCCCTCGTTCAGCACTTCTACTGAGACTAAGCCAAGGCAGCCCTGATCCAAATCCCTGGCACTTAGCTTTTCAGTGAGCGGAGATGTCTTCTTCTTCTTCCTCCATCTGACCCTCTGGCGCATTGAAGGGATGGTGGGAGCATCATGAACTGGTGCAGTCGAGGCCCGGTAGCAGGAAGGAGAACAGACGACAGCAACAGAACGGACATACACAATGCTGCCCTTGTGTACAGCATCCTTAAATAAACATAAAATTAAAAGAAAAAATAAATAAAAGGCCTTCACATACTGTATGTAGAGTGAAATCTGCTTATAGCGATTCATTCAGAAATGAGCCAATTATACTATATATTACATGAATACTGTACATAAACATATTGTATATAGTGATGAAACTGACACTATATAAATATATAGTAATACAAGTACAAATTTAAATTAGATGGTAATCCGCATGAGAAATAATAATAATGATTATCCGCTTATAGTGAATCACATTGATCAAACATACTGTACCTCAAAGGCCATCAGTTTCTGTTTATCCACTGACAGTTGCCGTGACCGCCTGTGTACAGGGGACTGCCCAGGACTAGTATGACCTGTCGAACCCGGTTTCCTTGCTGGGCTGCTGGGCTGGCGTGGAGGAAGTGGAACAGGAAGTAGCCACCATTTATGCTGGCGACGACGCGGTACACTGCGCAGTGCTGTGTACTGGGTAACTGGCTCTTTCACATGAAGAACTCTGTGCGACGCCTGCCAGATGAGATCTCTCAGGACAGGCATGCCAAAGTCATCGCTAAGATGGACCCGGTCGTGGCACCACAGGCGGCTGTTGGATTAGAGCCAGTAATCAGTTAGGAAATGTATGACATAAAACACAACTTTTACATGCATATAGCCACTACCATTCTCACATTCTCAGAGTACTAGTTATCCCCTTACCTCTCTGAGTGAGGGAAGTTTTTTTCTGTAGATAGGTAGCGAACCCCAATTCGCGCAGCGGCTCTGTGGTACTCGTCTTTCAGGTGTTGTTGATAAGTCAAGCAGATGTCCTCATCCTCAACATCAAACCGACGCAGGGGGAAATCCAGGACAAACACCTACAGTATGCAAAAGAAGAAATATAATAGCAGCAGTGGTGGAAAAAGTACTTTTTTTTTACTTAAGTAAAAGTATCAATACTGCAATGTAGAAATACTCTTTTACAAGTAAAAGTCCCGTGTTCAAAATGCTACTTACAGTACAAAAGTATTGGCATCAAAATATACTTAAAAACGAAACAAAAAAAAAGTACAAACACAATAAAAGTACTAACATTTTTGAAAATAGCCTATGGATAAAATAGGGCTAAAGTGGTTAATGTATGTTTTATACTGTAACATTTTATATCTACAATGTAACTAGTAACTAAATATACCTTGGGCCATCTGTACAAAGCTGTGCACAGAAGTCTTTCAAAGGCTTTGGCTGCATTTTCGATTGAGGCACTGGACGTCAGGTTGTTGCTTGGCGCCAAAATGCAGACCACGTCAGGTGAGCAGAAATTGCCTGCATAGCAAATCTCTCTTCTGATATCATCAGCGTCACCAGATGGCGTTGACATGAATCCGAATGTCAGCCTGCCAGATGGCATGTCAACGATTCCATCAACTAGAGCACGAAGGTGAGAGTCCCCTATGACCAAGACAAACTGTATGCAAAACACAACCAGTCAAAACCCATTTTGAATGCAATACTTCATAAAACAACATTAAAATAATAGCAAAACAGTGAGGACATGAATAACAACACAGATATTTAACAATCAACCAAAAGCAAGAGTGAAGAAATAGGTCTTGAGCTGTGCTTTATAAAGCTAACCAATTATGAGCACTTCTATCTTATCCTCATTTAGCTTAAGCAAGTTCTCACTCATCCAGCATTTGTCAAATATGAGACTAAATAACTCACCTCTTTCTCCTTGATCACATCCTCTGATGGAATTACTGTCCTGTGAGGCTTGCCTGTGATTTCTGAGTATGGCCATTGCTGGACTCTGTGTCTCTTGCCATAAGACACCATGATGCATTTAACAGACCAGTGACCAGTTACCCCAAAGTAACAGTAAGTAATGATTTGTAAGAGAGAACTGATGTCTTTTAAAGCAAATATAGGCCACACCTCCACACTCCCTGATCATCTCCTGAAGCACCTGCTAATTTATTCTGGATTTGATTATGGCTCGTTAATCAGTGGAGACAAAGACATTCCATTCCATTCAGAAGGGCCTTCTTCCACACACACACACACACACACACACACACACACACACATACACACACACACACACACACACACACACACACACACACACACACACACACACACACACACACACACACACACACACACACACACACACACTTATACACTGCTCAAAGAAATGTTTTCATGAACTGTACAGTACATACTGCTAACAAAAACTGCTCAAAGGAATTAAGGGATCAAAGTGTTCCCTTTATTTTTTTGAGCAGTGTAGGCCTATATATATATATATATATATATATATATATATATATATATATATACATACACACACTTGAAATATATTAGTCATCTTTTGTTTTAAGAAACATATATATGTGCCCTAATTACTAATACCACATCACTAAGTAATGTTTTTCTTTATAATTTAACATTTTTACTTTGAAATGTAGTGACATTTAGTGAAAATGACCATTTCCATTTTAATGTGCTTAATTTTTTACACACACACACGCACGCGCGCACACACACACACACACACACACACACACACACACACACACACACACACACACACACACACACACACACACACACACACACACACACACACACACACACACACACACACACACACACACATATACATATACATATACATATACATATACATATACATTATATTCAATGGTATTTGGGCTTTGGGCTCTAAAGACATTGAGGGGAAAAACACCATGCCATGAGAAACACCATGAGGCCAAGTGGCCTTGACCCTATAAAATGACGAAATCCCCCCCCACACACACACACACACACACACACACTGTATTGTATTGTTAAATATGTTTATAAACCCCCCACATGTTACACCTGTACAAGCTACTATTATTATTTATAGAAATGGGATTGCCATCTTTGGCATTCCAATTTAAATCTGAAACCTGTTTACAGTCTAATCACAGTGGTTAAACATGGGTGTATGGAAAATGTGCTAAGTGCCCATTGAATGTGGATCAAAGGCCAATTTCAATAACGACCTGTTAGGGCGTATAGGCTAATTCTTATATTTACATCCATCAATGCAGTTGTGGAAAAAGTACTAAAATGTTTTACTTAAGTAAAAGTATCAATACTGCAATGTAGAAATACTCTGCAAAAGTAAAAGTCCTGAATTCTAAATGTAATTAAGTAAAAGTACTGGTATCAAAATGTAATTAAATATACAAATATTTGCTTGTAGATCGGCTATTTTCAAATTGCCAAAGTTTAAATAGGGCTGAAGTGGTCTTGTATAAATATAAAAATCTTTTGCTTGTAGATCGGCTATTTTCAAATTTCCAAAGTTTAAATAGGGCTGAAGTGGTCTTGTAATTATAATCAAAAATATACAAAGTAACAAGTAACTAGTATAATATCTGCCTCTGAAATGTAGTGGAGTAGTACTTAGTTACTTTCCACCACTGTATACGTGTATTTTTCAAAATGCATAGTACAGTAATTGATTACATGTACTTAGTTACTTTCCACCACTGTATAAATGTCTTTTTCGAAATGCATGTATGTCTTTCATAAAACATTAAATGTGATGCTCTTACTTTGAAGGCAACCGGAAACCTTATATTTGCTAGCTCAGAAACCGGATGTGTTATATTTGCTACCGGAACGGAGCTCGTATCATGACAGTCACGGAGCTGTTTTGTACTTCCTGTTTTTTTAATGTTTACATTTACAGCCATTATGATTACATCTACATAAACGTTCAGATTTCAAATATAAAGTGCTTACCCCAAAGCCACGGATGTTACAAGTTAAAGCGCCTGGGGCTAAGTACCCGTATCTTCCGTATTGTTCAATAAAAAACCTTTTTAATCAGATCGCCGGCCATTTTCTTTGAATTTTCTCGACGCTTTCAACTACGCTCCCCTGTCGATTGGGAGGTGTATTGCACTCTGATACGTTATAATTGTTTTTTTTAATAGAAAATGGCCGCGGATCTGATTAAAATGCTTTTTACTGAACAATACGGAAGATAAGGGTACTTAGACCTGGCCGTTTAAACTGGTTACATCCGTGGCTGGGGGGTCAGTACTTTATATTTGAAATCTGAACGTTAATGTAGATGTACTGGTTGTCAATTAAAAAAACAACAAGTAGCGTCATGACGCTTGTGACAGATGAGCGTCATGTGAACCATGGCTACAGCAAGACATTGATATACATTGTCACCTGTTGTGTTTTATGTTGTTGACGTCACTATTATCATTGTAACCCTATATGCCGCGATCCGATTAACTGATCGGATATCGGGTCGATATCAATGAAAAATTGTGGATCGGATCGCAGCAAAATGACCGATAAAACGCTCCGATTAAAGCACTCCATTCCAGTAATCCACTCCAGCACTTTGATCCTTCCCACACCCAGCACGTTGCCTCCAGCCAGTGTTGCCATGTCGGCTAATTATTAGCGACTTTGGGCTTCTTTTTCTGTAAAGTTGCTTGTAAAAATCGGTAGTTGCACGTTGCGGTTATTGGGGCTTATTTTGGTTTGCTTCCAATTTTGTGTAATTATTATTTAAACCAGTGGTTCTCAAATTATGTTTATAAATGTTTTGTGCCCAGGGGAGCATTTGTGTTGTTAGAATGTAAAAAAAAATCCAAACATTCCAAATTTTATTGCAAGAGTTTTTGAATATAGCAGATTCATAATTGCATATAGGTTTAAAGTGCTCATGTGCCGTGGGCCCGTGGCCTAGTTTCTTCTTTTGGGCTTGTTTTCCTAGACCTGGTCGCTTATTTCTCTCACAAAATATGGCAACACTGGCTCCAGCATGCAGCGGCCATGTGATCGCACCAGTGTTTGTTATTAGCGGTATCAAGAAGACTCACTCCAAAACGAACTCACCCCATTGCTAGGAAAACTCACTCCAGAAAACTCACCCCACAGGGTAGGAAAACTCACCCCCAAGATTTTCGGGGGTAGGAAAACTCACCCCAGGACCTGAGAAAACTCACTCCGGAAAACTCACCCCAATGGTTTTTAACTTTGTGAGCTTTCCATTTTCACAGAATGCTTGGGGTGAAACCTTTTCAGTCATCCGCGGACTTCTTTTTTTCGCCGATAAAGTATAGTTTTGGACCATGACGGAGGCGCGCCGACTCAGCAGACCTTGAGGCTGAGGAGTTGCGCCCGAGCGCCTCCAGGCGCGAGTGCCTGCAACGACCAGCCGATGGTCTGCTAGTCGAATCAGCGCCGTCCGAGTTATGTACCGATAGGGACAGAATAGTAAATATTTTTGGTGGGGACTGCGTTTGCCCCACTGACTGCGTTTGCCCCACTTACTGCGTTTGCCCCACTGACTGCGTTTGCCCCAACTGCCACTCAAAGTGACTACTGGCCAATCACAGTGAGTCTCCCCCGGGGTGAGTTTTCCTACCCCCGGGGTGAGTTTTCCTACCCCCGGGGTGAGTGTTCCGGAGTGAGTTTTCTCAGGTCCTGGGGTGAGTTTACCCACCCCCCGGGGTGAGTGTTCCTAGCTCCGGGGTGAGTTTTCCTTTTTGAGTTGGGGTGAGTTGGTTTTGGAGTGAGTCTTCTTGTATTCGTTATTAGCACGGCTGGAGGCTGCCTCCGACACCGAGTCCCCGACACTAAGCAGAGCTACAGTACGAGCAGAAAGCAGCGATGTCAGCCGTATGGGAGTATTTCGTGTTAAAAGGATCCAACAGCTCAGTGCAAGTCGTGTCTAAAATACGTCCCACGTGGTGGCAACGTCAATACACGGTACAACACGACCAACCTAATTAATCATCTTATAAAACACCATAATGCCCTACATTCGTAATATCAAAAAGCTACAGAAAAGAAAAAGCGACCACACGCTGGCCCCCAACAACCAACGTTGGAAGATACACTTGAAAAGCATGAACAACTCCCAAGAGAGAGCAAGAAGGCAAACGAAATAACAGAGCACATTGCCCAGTTTATAGTGCTGGATGACCAGCCACTGTAGGTGGTAAATAATGTCGAATTTCAACGCTTAATAGAGCACCTAGAGCCTCGCTACGATATGCCCAGCCGCAGTTATATTACTGACACAGCCATCCCGCAGATTCATGAAGAAGTGCGAGGTTTCCTGACAGCATGTGTGGGAGTGCATAAGCAATTAGTTTCAGGACATGTCCTTACTGAGTCTGACTGCGCACTGGGTGGACCCCATCACCAGTGCCAATGGGTTCGCTTTAACTTAAACAGCAGCATTAAATAAAATACAAAATAAATGAAAAGATCCTGTGTAACACAAACTTGGCTTCCGTTTGACATGGTAATTTCAGGTTCAAAAAAAAAAAGTCACATATATAAAAATAAATAAATCATTTTTTTCTCAACCTACTGTTGTGGAACGTGTGGACTATTAATAATACGTTTTGTTATTTGTTCAACCTATTGTTTTAGTAGACCAATGGTAGCATTGCTTTTGGGCAGAATTAGAGCCCTGGACTCAGCGTTGAACAGTTGGACAATATTCTGTGTGTTTTGTTATTGTATAAAGGGATTTTATTTATTTTTATATATGTGACTTATTTATTTTTACCTGAAATTACCATGTCAAACGGAAGCCAAGTTTATGTTACACAGGATCTTTTATTTTATTTTGTATTTTATTTAATGCTGCTGTTTAGGTTAAAGCGAACCCACTGGCACTGGTTAGTTTTTCTAAACTACTGTTGTGGAACTTGTTGACTATTATTCTGTGGATGTTATGTTAATATGTTCTCTGTTTGAGTAATATCACTTGATCAATCCTTTTTTAACATTTAGTACAATAACTATTAATATTAACTGCCGTGCCATATCGGATCGGAATTAATCGTAATCGGATCGGTTTTGATGCTGCCTGATCGGAATCGGATCGGAACGCAAAAATCATGATCGCAGCACGTCTTATAGCATTACAGTGGTTAATCTCCATATAACGTAAGCAACGAGGTGTAAACGTATGTAAACCATTAGGAGGATCTTTACTCTGTCCACAGTAATTTGACAGTTAATTTGACTGTCAAGTGAAGTTAGAGCTCCATGTCTTCATGCACCAGACATTGAATCCTTACCAACATTTGTCATGTTGTAGTGTGTCAGGCCTAGAATGACCATCCAGGTAAACCGCCAACACTATGACTCAGACATATTTGTCGGATGGGAAGTGTGACGTAGGTGTAAGTGGCCTGAATATCTAGTAGTATAATAATAATACCCAATGACTATGTTTTAGGGGGAAAAGAACCATGGAATCCCATCATTAAAGTCCATATTCAATTCCTTCATTTCAGACCAGTGTGTGGAGTCCAGACTGCAGGTGAAGATGAATTCTCCAGACTCAGTCAGGGCTATCTCTATTAAACAGGAACCTGAAGACCACCCACACATCGGTACGTTTCATGTGCTCACTCTTTCTTGAATGTTTCTATTTCATTTTTTCTATTCTGTTGTAGGGCTGTCACTATATCTAATTTTACTGAGAAATAATCATGACAAATTATATAATGACAATGATAATATCCTGATGATTAAACAAATTGCTCATTCTGTCTGGTTGCAGAAACATAAAAAACAAATAGAAGTGCAACAATATAAAATGTTCACTGTATAATAACCATTGCGAAAAATATTTTGACACTGATAGTAATCATGCTGATATTTAGCTATCATTAAAATATCTCTATGAAAATGTATTGTTAACCTTGTTCTCTTTTGCGCAAATGCAATACTAAAGAAAAACTGCACCATATAACTTCACATTGTACATAGTACATTCTATCTGAAGTGGAAAAATACTTCCTTGATCAGCGTGCAGAAATTTGGCGCTGATCGTCAAAACGGTTTGTGAGATTCGTCCCAGACACACAGACAGACAGATTAGCAGACTCACAGACCTATTTCTAGACATACAGAGCCACGCCATAAAAACTGTTTTACATAGATTTTAAACTACGACCCAACTTTCACCCGACATTTCAAGCTTTTATGTGTGGAGATGTTTCTGTTTCATGATGTCAACTTAATGGCATGAGATGTGATTGGTCTACTTTTGAGGGGAAATACATACTGTACATACATAAAGACAAACCCTGTTCTTTACGAAACGCATTCGCGTTCTCTATAAATAGAAGAACATGTATATGAGCCTGTCTTGCTCTTACATCTATTATTTTGGAGTGCCGCTTTTTCCACTTTGGTGGTCATTTTTTTTTATGTACCTGTTCTATATGGCTTGGCCTATGGCCAAATTTCCTCTGCCGGGAACCAATAACACAGCAAAGACAACACACAAGCCCTTGAAGATGCACAGCCAGACACTGAGCCGTTTTGGGAGTTTTTGTATACCTGTGAGTGTACAGAATTGAACCAAATGGTCCCTTACATGTCCATTTGGTTCCATTTGTACACTCCAGAGTTAAATTAACACCAGTATATGAACTCTTTGACTGCCAGAGTATTTTCATAAAGTACTCCCCCAGTGCCAGCAATTTTCGTGTTTTTTTATTTTTATATTTTGAATTTTTCTCATGAAAATAATTTAAGGGCACATAATATAAAGACCCAGCACAAATCCGCCACTAGAGAGCAGCACATGACTGCTTGATCAGGTCGTTGGGTCTCTCTCACCCTTCTTGATAGATTAGACAGGGAAAAACATGAAAACGGATGTGACGTCCTCCCAGATTGTTTTGATCGCCAAAATTACGATGTGATACACGACGGCGATGACTGATCGTCACCCAGACCATAGATTATAGAAGAGAAACTGTCCGTTTGTCCGTCATACCGTGTGAAAGACCGTTTATTTACCTATTTTGGACGAAAATGACTGGGGAAAAGAATCAAAAACCGGAAACGGAATCCAGGTCATGAAACCGGATGCAGATGTCCGTGAAGTAAGTGGAACTCGAGAATAACATTGAATATTAAGCAGCATAGCGCAATCAGAGATTAAACAATGAACGCGCGTCCAGCGCGTCGACGGCCAACTGGACAAAGTAGCACTTGACGCGTTATCGCGTCGTCCGCAGTCAAAGAGTTAACGCTGGAGGGGGTCCTGTGTACATTTTCTATCCGTAGTATGTGTACACATTGGGTCCCTGCACAGCAGGCTGGGAAAGGGGGGAAAACACACGCTTTGTGTTTTTCACAGCTTGATTATAAATTATCAATATTTCTGCCATGAAGTAGAACTTGCAGTTGCTGAATCTTTCTTATTTTCACACATATAAAACTTTATTAGAATTGTCTACGGTTTCCATATGTTTAGTGATTGACAGCTTGAAGAGGCGATTAGTTGAACATGCAAATGAACTCTTTTGTCCCATCGCAACACCCAGCGACCAAAATGATGAGATTCAAGTGACTAGAAAGATTATTTATTTATTTATCTTTCAGTGGGAATGCACCTTAAGTAGGTGATACCTCCTTTTGTACATGGAGGATGGAAATGTTTGTTTACACTTCAGGAATCCAGTGTTCACTATCATGTTATTTTTCTGCTCCAACTAGACATCCTGCACATGACTGTGTGTAAAGAGGAGAGGAGCCCCAGTCTGCTCCAGGAGGAACCAGAGCCTCCACACATTAAAGAGGAACAGGAGGAGTTCCTTCAAAGACCAGAGGAGCCTGATGGCTCAATGTTGACATTACTAGCAGTGAAAAGTGAAGATGATGATGAAGACATCTCTTCACACTGTTCTGAAATTGAAGTTGAGCTTGAATCTGACACTGAAGTCTCTGAAGACAGTGATGATTGGGAGGAGACCAGTGGAGGTCAGTCAGTGTTAAACACAGGGACAGGACTTATGACCTCTACACACTGCCCGACATTTGACCCGATTTGTCTCTCGGGATATTTTTTGGTGATCGCCGAGAAAACCACCGATCTCAGTCCAGATCGGGCGTTCCTCGGCGAGGTGTTGATCGCGCAGTGTGTAAGGTACTCCGAGAAGAAACACCCCGATAAATTGCGCTCGGCGAGCGGTTCCCGATAATTTTTACTTTTCTACCATGTTGGATATTTGCTCAACGATGGGGCTTGCAGACAGAGAGACAGAGAGACAGAGAGA
The DNA here is from genome assembly GCF_963280865.1 of Gymnoscopelus braueri. Lineage (NCBI taxonomy): Eukaryota > Metazoa > Chordata > Actinopteri > Myctophiformes > Myctophidae > Gymnoscopelus > Gymnoscopelus braueri. Next base: position 8,065,394 of record NC_137609.1, read on the forward strand.
GAGAGAGGTGTGTGTGTGTGTGTGTGTGTGTGTGTGTGTGTGTGTGTGTGTGTGTGTGTGTGTGTGTGTGTGTGTGTGTGTGTGTGTGTGTGTGTGTGTGTGTGTGTGTGTGTGTGTGTGTGTGTGTGTGTGTGTGTGTGAACAGTATTGCCAGGTTTTGCGCGAGAAATAAGCAACCAGGTCTATGAAAACAATAGACTGCATGAGGACTTTAAACCTATATACAAATAAAATAGCCGATCTACAAGCTCACAACGCGTCGCAACTATTTTCAAAGAAAAAAAGCAACATTCAGAAATAAAGCCAAATAAGCAACTACACTTTGGAAATAAGCTAAAAAGAAACGCAACCACCAATATTTATATTTATTTTACAAGCAACTCGCTTATAATAAGCGGACACGGCAACGCTGTTTCTGATCTGAATTGCACCCGATTGCACCCTGGTTGACTTTTGAAACGTTTGTTTCAGAGAGGGAGAGAGAGAAATACAGAGAAATTTTAATGTCAATCATTAGCGTCCTGTCTCGGTCTCGCGCATATATCACGGGAGCCTTTCACGTTTTCGTGAGACGTTTGGAATAAAAACAAATGTATGTATTGGGTTGGGATCACATCATGGTGAAATATCTTGGAATCAGTGAACCCCTGTCGCCGAGCAATCAATCGTGCGAGAATCACAACGATATATTTAGCCCGATTTCAAGAGAGAAACTTGTGCAATGTGAAATGCTTAACGATCTGTTCATTCGCCGACCATTTCAAATGTCGGGCAGTGTGTAGAGGTCTTTACATGGGTGTGGAAAACTGGGAGGTGGAATAAAAGAGGTTGATGAAAAATACAATTAAATCAGACATTTTAAAAGGGAAGCTAAACAACGGACTTGTTTGATGATGGAAGCTTTCAAGTTGTATGTGTACTCTACCATTTTTAACCTGCCTTCTCCCCTTCTGTCCTCTCTCCCCCCCCTCTCTCGCAGGAGTGAGGTTCCCGTCTTCCCAAACTCAGTTCTTCTCCTGTTCTGAGTGTTCATACTCCTTCACATCTCAGGTCTTCCTCCATAAACACATCAGGAGTAAACACAACGACCTCTACTACCAAATGCTGAGGAATGGACAGATCACCTCATCAGCCTGTCAGCAAATCACCAGCTCTACAACCAGCCAGGAACAAGGAGACACTGATCAACCAGGATCTTACAGTCATCAACAGTTTACCAAGACTTTAACTCAACCAGATTTCAAATATAAATATTGTTTATATTTGCACTGTATGCTCTGTAACAAGAGTTTTAATCAGGCGAGTGACCTGAAGAGACACCAGCGTATCCACACTGGAGAAAAACCTTTCCACTGTACTCACTGTAACAAGAGTTTTAATCAGGCGGGTGACCTGAAGACACACCAGCGTATCCACACTGGGGAAAAACCTTTCCACTGTAAACATTGTAACAAGAGTTTCAATACCTCATCTAACCTGAAGAGACACCAGCGTATCCACACCGGAGAAAAACCTTTCCAGTGTACTTACTGTTACAAAAGTTGTAATCAGTCGGGTGACATGAAGGCACACCAGCGTATCCACAGTGGAGAAAAACCTTTCCACTGTAGACACTGTAACAAGAGTTTCAATGAGTCAGGTTCCCTGAAGAAACACCAGCGTATCCACACTAGAGAGAAACCTTTCCACTGTAAACATTGTGACAAGAGTTTCAGTGAGTCAGGTTCCCTGAAGAAACACCAGCGTATCCACACTGGAGAGAAACCTTTCCACTGTAAATATTGTAACAAGAGTTTCAAGGATTCAAGTTACCTGAGGAGACACCAGCATATCCACACCGGAGAAAAACGTTTCCAATGTACACATTGTAACAAGAGTTTTAATCAGTCGGGTGAGCTGAAGAAACACCAGCGTATCCACACTGGAGAAAAACCTTTCCACTGTAAACATTGTGATAATAGTTTTAGTCGGTCAGAATCCCTCAAGACACACCAGCGTATCCACACTGGAGAAAAACCTTTCCACTGTGAACATTGTGACAAGAGTTTCCGTGAGTCAGGTGACCTGAAAACACACCAGTGTATTCACACCGGAGAAAAGCCATTCCACTGTGAACATTGTGAAAAGAGTTTCAGTCGGTCAGAATCCCTCAAGACACACTGTATCCACACTGGAGAAAAACCTTTCCACTGTAAACATTATGACGAGAGTTTCAGTTGTTTTAGTAATCTAAAATGACACCAGTTTATTCACACCAAGGGAAACAAACGTTCTACTATAAATTAGCTCACTGGGCGGATCAAATTAAACACCTGTATGTTGGTAGGGAGGTGGATAGTGTCTTGTTTTTTCTTTCACTTTTAAATCCTTAACTTCCTTAATCTTTAATTTCCTCAATTTACTAGAAAAAGGCCCAAAGTTATATATCTAATCTATGCATTATTTCGTTGGCTTTCTGATATTTCACTTTTAGAGGTCTGACTGTTGACACTGATTGCTAAGCTAAAGTAACCAAGTGCCCTTTATTCCGAAATAGCGGGTCAAATCCCGTGAGAGTTTACCGCGATAAAAAGCCAAAGAAGGTGGCAAAAAAGAAGGCCAAGAAGCCTGCAGCCATGAAGGAAGCTGCTAAAAGCTCAAGAAGGAGGAAGAAGGGATAATGGCAGAGCCAAAGAAAGAGGAAGAAAAGAAGATGGCAGAGCTCAAGTAAGAGGAGAAAAGGAAGGTGGCAGAGCTCAAGAAAGGAAAGGATAAATCACCTCATCACCCCTCTCTCTAAAATCTGCCTTTTGTCAAGGTATAGATTGGAACTCTTTGAGTTTAGATATGCAATCTTGAATATTGCTTGAATTATTATTACCTAAAAGGGTTTTTGTATTTTGATTTTGTTTTGATATATGGCTCTTTGTAATTTTTTGTTTTTGAATTGCTCTGTTTTATGCCAGTAGCAATTAGGGGCTGGTGTATAAGAGCCATTTGAGCCATGTTTTCTATTTGATGACTTCACTGCAGGGCGCGGTCAAGGCCAAGGTTGCCAAGGTATTTAATGAGGTCTGAAATCAAGGGCAGGTGTTGCTTATGGGAGCCAAACAGTTTTTTGACTGTGTTTAGGAGGGCTGTTGGTTTAGCCACCCTACGTTTAACTGTTCATGTTTAATTGTATTTTTTATTTGTATGCTGGAGTGATTGGCACACTGGAGTGTATGCTGGAGTGATCGAAACAACTCTAGCGTCGGCAACCAGTAGTGCCAGAAGTACAGGACTTTTGACACAACAAGCCATATGTATGATTTCAGTTTTTTCTCATTCTTTGATGACGTCACTGCGTCTGCGGGGCGCGGTCAAGGACAAGGTTTGCCAAGATAACAGGGTCAGTAATCAAGCGCAGGTGTTGCTTGTGCCAGAGGCACACAGTTTTTGACTGTGCTCGAGAAGACTGTGTTTGAGAGGGCTGTTGGGCTGTATTCCCTTCAAGGGCGTATCGTCATAGAGGCCAATGGGGCCATGGCCCGGTCTGGAAAACTCTGCTCCCCCAGGGGGAAAAAAACAAAAAATCAACATAACAACATTAGCACCCCCTCACCCTATTCTCTTGTAGCCAACCACAGAAATTCGCCTTTGTTTTCAAGTCGGGCTTATTTGCATTCGGCCGAATTGTTAATGGGTGGCCATTAAAAACCGGTTTCCCCGTCAAACCGGTTCTCTTGCCAGGTAAACAGTATAAAGCGGTTGTAAATACACTTTTGAGAATAAAAAAAACATACATTGATTATACTTGCATATTGTGTTTTATTCACGTTTCTCTCTCTTGCATGATGATGGTAATTCTCAATAGACTGTCACTTATCAGCCATCGTTGCGCGAGCCCCCACCCGCCCCCCGCGAGCGGGGGTTAAGAATCTGGCCCGGTCCACGTTAGAACCCACCATACGCGCCTGATTCCCTTGTGTTTAAGGTTAATTGTATTTATTATTTTGTATGTTTAAGTGACGACCAAGTGACAGAATAAATCACCCTCAATTTACGGTTTGGACTTCAGTTTTTATAGACCTCTGAACTTAATCCCTGGCCATCGGCAACCAGTAGTGCCTAAAAGTATAGGACTTTCTGACATTACAGTATGTTTATTTGTCATGTCATGCTGATGCATTATGCCTAATTCAAGCTACAGTCATTTCTAGTCACAGTTCTGTTATGACAGTTCCTATACATATTGTATTTGGATATACAACTTCTATTCTTCATTCTAAACTCTGAAGTGTATACTATTTTGGTATTGTATCTCTCTAGCTAGATGACACCATTTGACTGGTTTGATATCATATGTGTAATTATTGGTACAGACCACTTTTATTAATGCATTTATTTTGTCTCTATTCTGTTTATTCCCAGAAAACCACACGTATGTGTATTATTGTTGGACTGTTACTACTACATGTCTGTACTGCTGCAAAGGAGACCAGTTAAAGAGGAAAACCCAGCATCAAGCCTCTCTCTGTCCTATTCTTTCATATCTGGAAATATTAAGGGCCTAAAGTGGTGTTCTGGACGACACACTGGCGTGAACCTAGGGAACAATAGAATCAGCACCCGAAATTCAGCATAGAGCATTCCCTTCACAACAGTAACTATATATGCAATGCAGCTATGCATTATTATAAGTATGTATAAGTTAATATAGCAACAGAGCCATATCTGCAGACAGGACTGATGAATTGTGGGTGTGTTTTTAGACCTTTTTGTGGCCCTACATCTTAGCACACAATATTATGAAATCTCATGATAAGTTACACCATTTTAGGTCAGCCCTGACCCAGTCCAATGTATCCATTACAATCAATCTATCTTACAGAACTATGTTCCTGTTTACTAGAAGAACATTCTGGTAAAATAACCAAACTCTGAACTGTATTCCATTAAGTACAGTACTCAAGTAAATGTACTTAGTTACTTTCCACCACTGCATATTGTAGTACTGTTACAGTATATAAACAATGGACAGTACCCGAGACCAACAGCAGGGGGCAGCAATACTGAAACTGGCGTCTAGACAAAGTGGTCGTCAGAAGAAGAACATACCCACAATGCAGTAGTGAAAACAACATGGCGTGTTGACTGACTGTTGTTGACACTTTAAAATACCATAGATTTATATAAAAGTAAAATACAAAGAAAAGTAAAACGTGTCGTTTCTAAACAGTGTCGTCGTTAAGCAGCAGGAGGACGTTTGTTAGCAGCTCAACCACTGAAACACAGCAGGTAAAGATCAACTCATTCATGTTGTGTTTCATCTAGCCCCTACGGAACCTCTCCCTCCGCTGTATAGCTCCGAGATGAGGTTCCTCGTTTGTCGGTGCCGTTTTAGCAGGACATTGTCGCACATTTTCCACTTTACATGTTTCTTACCCCTTTGTGCACATCGTATCCAAAAAGTAAAGGTTTTCTGAAATGCTTTCAGATGTTTTAAGTTCTAGCGCACAATAAAAGCTATCCAACGAGTTGTAAAAAGTATTTAATTTGCCTCTGTCCTCCGGTTACATGTTTTTAAGACATACCCGGAAGTTGCGCCCGTAGAGATAACATTACTGATTCCCCTACTCGTCAAATGTTGAATTGCATCTTCTAATGCATAATATTATGGAACCGGCTGAGGAGAGAAGCGATTTAAACGCTTTTTTCAACTCGTTGGATAGATTTTATTGTACGTTAAAATTTGAGAGCACATGAGAGCATTTCAGAAAACCTTTACTTTTTGGATACGATGTGCAGAAAGGGGTAAGAAACATGTAAAGTGGGAAATGTGCGACAATGTCCTGCTAAAACGGCACGGACAAACGAGGAACCTCATCTCGGAGCTATACAGCAGAGGGAGAGGTTACGTCGGAGCTATGTTTCATCTATTTATAACATTTAAGATGAACGAATCACGTCTTGTTTCATCTATTCTATGACTATTCTATGACTCAGACATATCGTCTTTATTAACTCATCATTTAAGTTGGAACATAAATCTAATTACTCTTAGCTGTTAGCTTGTTATAAAGTGATCATAAACACAAACAATAGCTCCATAGCAGCCAGCAGCAAGACTATAGCCCCGAAACATGACTGTCATATCATGACAGTCACGGAGCTACTTGTTCCTGTTTTTTTTTTAAATGTTTACATTTACAACCATTACATCTACATAAACGTTCAGATTTCAAATATAAAGTGCTTACCCCAAAGCCACGGATGTTACAAGTTAAAGCGCCTGAGTCTATTAGTACCCTTATCTTCCGTATTGTTCAATAAAAAACCTTTTTAATCAGATCGCCGGCCATTTTCTCCGAATTTTCTCGATGCTTTCAACTACGCGCCCCTGTCGATTGGGAGGTGTATTGCACTTTGATACGTTATAATTATTTTATTTTTAATAGAAAATGGCCGCGGATCTGATTAAAATGCTTTTTACTGAACAATACGGAAGATAAGGGTACTTAGACCTGGGCGTTTAAACTGGTTACATCCGTGGCCGGGGGGTCAGCAGCACTTTATATTTGAAATCTGAACGTTAATGTAGATGTACTGGTTGTCAATGTAAGATTTTCAAAAAACAACAAGTAGCGTCATGACGCTTGTGACAGATGAGCGTCATGTGAACCATGGCTACAGCAAGACATTGATATACATTGTTGTGTTTTATGTTGTTGTTGACGTCACTATTATCATTGTAACCCTATAGTTACATCAGTGTCTTATAGCATTACAGTGGTTAATCTCTATATAACTTAAGCAACGAGGTGTAAACGTATGTAAACCATTAGGAGGATCTTTACTCTGTCCACAGTAATTTGACAGTTAATTTGACTGTCAGGTGAAGTTAGAGCTCCATGTCTTCATGCACCAGACATTGAATCCTTACCAACTAAACATTTGTCATGTTGTAGTGTGTCAGGCCTAGAATGACCATCCAGGTAAACCGCCAACACTATGACTCAGACATATTGGTCGGATGGGAAGTGTGACGTAGGTGTAAGTGGCCTGAATCTCTACTATAATAATAATACCCAATGACTGTTTTAGGGGGAAAAGAACCATGGAATCCCATCTTTAAAGTCCTTATTCAATTCCCTCATTTCAGACCAGTGTGTGGAGTCCAGACTGCAGGTGAAGATGAACTCTCCAGACTCAGCCAGGGCTATCTCTATTAAACAGGAACCTGAAGACCACCCACACCTCAGTACGTTTCATGTGCTCACTCTTTCTTGAATGTTTCTATTTATGTTTTCCTATTCTGTTGTAGGGCTGTCACTATATCTAATTTTACTGAGAAATAATCATGACAAATTATATAATGACAATGATAATATCCTGATGATTAAACAAATTACTCATTCTGTCTGGTTGCAGAAACATAAAAAACAAATAGAAGCAACAATATCTAATTTTCACTGTACAATAACCATTGCGAAAAATATTTTGACACTGATAGTAATCATGCTGATATTTAGCTATCATTAAAATATCTCTAAAAATTCATTGTTCACCTTGTTTGTCTCATTACCATAACCAAAATGCACATCTCTTTTGCGCAAATGCAATACTAAAGAAACACTGCACCATATAACTTCACATTGTACATAGTACATTCTATCTGAAGTGGAAAAATACTTCCTTGATCAGTGTGCAGAAATTTGGCGCCGATCGTCAAAACGGTTTGTGAGATTCGTCCCAGACACACAGACAGACAGATTCGCAGACTCACAGACCTATTTCTAGACGTACAGAGCATAAAAACTGTTTTACATAGATTTGAAACTACGACCCAACTTTCACCTGACATTTCAAGCTTTCATGTGTGGAGATGTTTCTGTTTCATGATGTCAATTTAACTGCATGAGATGTGATTGGTCTACTTTTGAGGGGAAATACATACTGTACATACATACAGACAAACCCTGTTCTATACGAAACGCATTAGCGTTCTTTATGAATAGAAGAACGTGTATCTGAGCCTGTCTTGCATCTATTATTTTGGAGTGCCGCTTTTTCCACTTTGGTGGTCACTTTTTTTTAATTTACCTGTTCTATATGGCTTGGCCTATGGCCAAATTTCCTCTGCCGGGAACTAATAACACAGCAAAGACAACACACGAGCCCTTGTAGACGCACAGCCAGACACTGAGCCGTTTTGGGAGTTTTTGTATACCTGTGAGTGTACAGAATTGAACCAAATGGTCCCTTACATGTCCATTTGGTTCCATTTGTACACTCCAGAGTTAAATTAACACCAGTAAATGAACCCTGGAGGGGGTCCTGTGTACATTTTCTATCTATAGTATGTGTACAAATTTGATCCCTGGGCAGCAGGCTGGGAAGGGGGAAAAACACACGCTTTGTGTTTTTCACAGCTTGATTATAAAGTATCAATATTTCTGCCATGAACTAGAACTTGTAGTTGCTGAATCTTTCTTATTTTTACACATATAAAACTTTATTAGAATTGTCTACGGTTTCCATATGTTTAGTGATTGACAGCTTGAAGAGGCGATTAGTTGAACACGCAAATTAACTCTTTTGTCCCATCGCAACACCCAGCGACCAAAATGATGAGATTCAAGTGACTAGAAATATTATTTATTTATTTATCTTTCAGTGGGAATGCACCTTAAAGGGGAAATCCACCCATTTTCAATATTTAACTATGTCATTAATATAGCATAAAGGAGTTGTGTGGAAATAAGAAAAAATTAAAAAAAAAATTAACATTGCAAAAAAATGTAACATTGCAAAAAAATTAACATTGCAAATTACACTCTTATTTCCACACAACTCCTTTATGCTATATTAATGACATAGTTAAATATTGAAAATGGGTGGATTTCCCCTTTAAGTAGGTGATACCTCCTTTTGTACATGGAGGATGGAAATGTTTATTTACACTTCAGGAATCCAGTGTTAACTATCATGTTATTTTTCTGCTCCAACTAGATATGTGTAAAGAGGAGAGGAGCCCCAGTCTGCTCCAGGAGGAACCAGAGCCTCCACACATTAAAGAGGAACAGGAGGAGTTACTTCAAAGACCAGAGGAGCCTGTTGGGTCAATGTTGACATTACTAGCAGTGAAAAGTGAAGATGATGATGAAGACATCTCTTCACACTGTTCTGAATTTGAAGTTGAGCTTGAATCTGACACCGAAGACAGTGATGATTGGGAGGAGACCAGTGGAGGTCAGTCAGTGTTAAACACAGGAACAGGACTTACATGGGTTGGGAAAACTGGGAGGTGGAATTAAAGAGGTCGATGAAAAATACAATTAAATCAGACATTTTAACTCATTGAGTGCTATTGACTTGTTTGACGTGTTTTACCGCTATGGCGCAACGTGCCAATGACGTGTTTGACGTGTTTTTGAAAAAATAGTAAACAAAAATATTTTTTTTTTTGGAAAAAGACGTTCAGAACCAGATTTCATCATTTGAAGATTTGCTGCTCCATTCACTTCTTGTTTAACTTTTTACTGAAAAGGGATGTATCTCGGTTCCTGAGCGCTTTTTTTTTTACTATGTATTTTTGGCTGGCACGGTATGCAATTATTTTTATATTTTATTGGCACTGAATGAGTTAACGGGGAAGCTAAACAACGGACTTGTTTGATGATGGAAGCTTTCAGGTTGTATGTGTACTCTACCATTTTTAACCTGCCTTCTCCCCTTCTGTCCTCCTCCCCCCCCCTCTCGCAGGAGTGAGGTTCCAGTCTTCCCAAACTCAGTTCTTCTCCTGTTCTGAGTGTTCATACTCCTTCACATCTCAGGTCTTCCTCCATAAACACATCAGGAGTAAACACAACGACCTCTACTGCCAAATGCTGAGGAATGGACAGATCACCTCATCAGCCTGTCAGCAAATCACCAGCTCTACAACCAGCCAGGAACAAGGAGACACTGATCAACCAGGATCTTCCAGTCATCAACAGTTTACCAAGACTTTAACTCAACCAGATGGAGAAAAACCTTTCAAATGTAAATATTGTAACAAGAGTTTTTCTCAGTTGGGTAACCGGAAGACACACGAGCGTATCCACACCGGAGAAAAACTTTTCCGCTGTACGTACTGTAACAAGAGTTGTAATCAGGCGGGTGAACTGAAGATACACCAGCGTACCCACACTGGAGAAAAACCTTTCCACTGTAAACATTGTGACAAGAGTTTCTATACCTCAGATTACTTGAAGAGACACCAGCGTATCCACACCGGAGAAAAACTTTTCCAGTGTTGGCACTGTAACAAGAGTTTTTATCAGTTTAGTAACCTGAAGACACACCAGCGTATCCACACTGGAGAAAAACCTTTCCACTGTAAACATTGTGACAAGAGTTTCAGTCGGTCAGAATTCCTCAAGACACACCAGCGTATCCACACTGGAGACAAATCTTTCGACTGTAAACATTGTAACAAGAGTTTCAATCACTCAGGTTACTTGAAGACACACGAGCGTATCCACACTGGAGAAAAACCTTTCCACTGTACGCACTGTAACAAGAGTTTTAATCAGGCGGGTGACCTGAAGACACACCAGCGTATCCACACTGGGGAAAAACCTTTCCACTGTAAACATTGTAACAAGAGTTTCAATACCTCAGATAACCTGAAGAGACACCAGCGTATCCACACCGGAGAAAAACCTTTCCAGTGTGCTCACTGTAACAAAAGTTTTAATCAGTCGGGTGACCTGAAGGCACACCAGCGTATCCACAGCGGAGAAAAACCTTTCCACTGTAAACATTGTGACAAGTGTTTCAGGGAGTCAGGTTCCCTGAAGAAACACCAGCGTATCCACACTGGAGAAAAACCTTTCCACTGTAAACATTGTGACAAGAGTTTCAGTGAGTCAGGCTCCCTGAAGACACATCAGCGTATCCACACTGGAGAGAAACGTTTTCAGTGTAAACATTGTGACAAGAGGTTTAGTGTGTCAGGTCCCCTGAAGATACACCTGCGTGTCCACACTGGAGAAAAACCTTTCCACTGTAAACATTGTGACAAGACATTTAGTGTGTCAAGTTCCTGCAAGAGACACCAGCGTATCCACACTGGAGAAAAACCTTTCCACTGTAAACATTGTGACAAGAGTTTCAGTGAGTCAGGTTCCCTGAAGAAACACCAGCGTATCCACACTGGAGAAAAACCTTTCTACTGTAAACGTAAAGACGAGAGTTTTAGTTGTTTTAGTAATCTAAAATGACACCAGTTTATTCACACCAAGGGAAACAAACGTTCAGCTATAAATTAGCTCACTGGGAGGATCAAATTAAACACCTGTATGTTGGTAGCGAGGTGGATAGAAAAGCAGAAATATTATTGCTATTATAACTGCTCCAGTCGACAGAGGCCTCCCTTAACACTCGTCTCTTGTTTGTTTTTTTCACTTTTAAATCCTTCATTTCCTCAATCCGCAATTTCCTCTATTTGTTTTAAGTGTTAACAGTAACCATATATGCAGCTATGCATTTTTAGAAGTGTATATATATGTATACATTTGTTAATATACCAGCAGAGCCATATCTGCAGACAGGACTGATGAAATAGGATTGTGGGTGTGTTTTTAGACATTTTTGTGGCCCTACATCTTAGCACACAATTATATGAAGTCTCATGATAAGTTACACCATTTTAGGTCGGCCTGACCCAATGCAATTCATCCATTACAATCAATCTATCTAACGGAACTATTTTCCTGTTTACTAGAACATTCTGGTACAATAACCAAACTCTGAACTGTATTCCATTATTCTCTTCTCCATGACATTAAATATTTCTACTACAAAAATAGCTTCTTTGTCACAGTCTGAATTCATCCTACATTATGAATATAGCCTATCATAGAAATATTGATATATTCACATAGTTTGAAAAATATATGGTTAACACATGTTATATGTTGGTAAGTGTTGTATACTGTAACATGGTATTGGTATGTGTTGTAAACTGCATTTCTGTGGGACGCGAGGATCAGACCTGTGCAGCATCAATGTGCAGTGTTGGAAGCTCAAAGCTGTGATAGATGCAGTGCTGAAACTATCCATGATTTTGTAAGTGATTACTCTATAGATTACTTTTCAGATTAATCCAATAATATATATATATATATATATATATATATATATATATATATATATATATATATATATATATATATATATATATATATATATATATATATCTCAACAAATTAGGTTAACTGTGCAAGACTAGTGAAAATAGCTGATCAGCAAGCTCAAAATGCATTGCATCTTGATTCGTTGTGAGCTTGTACTTAAAATATTTTCACTATAATTTGTACGATTTTTGCTAATAATTGATTGATGTACTTTCTGTAGTAAGACATGAGAACATCAGTACATGGAAGTACAAATTCACAATACAAGGTCTACTAAACTGGGAGACTCATTAAGCACTGAGCTTGTTTAAGACGAGATCCCCATGCACACAAATCATGATGACATAAGAGACAGACAGATATACACACTACTATACAGAATGTCATACAATCAGCTTACAGGTTACTGGTATGAAGAGTGAAAACTATGTACAAGAGAAGAAAAAATCAGGGAGGGGGGGGTGTTGGGGGGGTGGGCTAAGACTTAGACAGGGGCCATCAACTTTGTTGAGACAAATCTGGGTTGAACATGATTAGTGGAGATGCCTCTGGTGTTATGATCGTGGACTTCATTAACATTTTGGAAGTATTTAGACAAATACAGGGGGATCCCAATGTTGTGGTGTATCTTGAAAACCAGGCCCTTAGCAAGATGCTGTACTCTGTCCTCAACCCTAAGCCATCCAATCCTAGCAAAATGAGCAGGGGTTAGATGGGTTTTGTAATTGAGGCCAAGAAGTAGCCTTACTAGTTTGTTTTGGGATGTTTGGAGCCTTGTTTTTAAGGCCTTGGGGGTGTTGTGATACCATGAAGTGCATGCATAATCATAATAACCTTGTATGAGGGCCCCTGCAAGAATCTTCAGAGTATTCTTACTGACTAGACGTCCGATCCTATACAAAAAGCGTATTCTTTGGTTAACCTTTTTGATAACTCTTTCTGCGTTTTTGTTACCGGAGAGGTTTGCCTCCAAGATGGAACCCAGGTAGGTAATTTCCTCCTTTCTTGTGATAACATCATCACCCACTTTGATCGTGAAACTCTCAGCCTTGCTAAGGTTAGAACTGGACCCAAAGAGGATGGGTTCAGTTTTACCCAGGTGTAATGATAGTTTGTTGTCGGAGAGCCAGATGCAGATCTTGTTAATGACATGTCCAAAACAGGGATCAATTCATTAATTGATTAATTTACTAAATTATTGGTCATCAATAACAAATATAAATAATTGACATTTTGTTGGATGAACTGTTGCACTCCTAGATGGATGTTCTCTTCTCTTCAGGTCTGGAAGATCACATACTGTAGTACTGCTACACAATGGACAGTCCCCAAGACCAACAGTAGGGGGCATCAACACACCAACTGGCGTCTAGACAAAGTGGTCGTCAGAAGAAGAACATACCCACAATGCAGTTGTGAAAACAACATGGTGTGTTGACTGACTGTTGTTGACACTTTAAAATACCATAGATTTACATAAAAGTAAAATACAAAGAAAAGTAAAACGTGTCGTTTCTAAACAGTGTCGTCGTTAAGCAGCAGGAGGAAGTTTGTTAGCAGCTCAACCACTGAAACACAGCAGGTAAAGATCAACTCATTCATGTTGTCTTTCATCTATTTATAACATTTAAGATGAACGGATCGTGTCTTGTTTCATCTATTTATCTTTAACATAATTTAAGTTGGAACATAAATGTAATTACTCTTAGCTGTTAGCTTGTTATAAAGTGATCATAAACACAAACTCCATAGTAGCTTCATAGTATCCCAGATTGCCCTGGAATGTCACCATTAAAGCCCGTATTTCTCCAAACATGTACAAATGCAAAATATGACCCGCTTGCCCCAAATGTTAACTTGGTGTCCGGCGTGTTTGTGCAATGTATTAGTCCATATTCGTTAACAAAGAAGTGTTTTAATACCGGTTGTGGACGATTCTGTCGGAGGTGCATCCGGTGAAAGCCGGAATTACACTGAATGTAAACAGGAAGTAAACGAGGGGGGGAATAGCGTTCGGCCACAAAGGGATTAAAACACTTCTTTGTTAAAGAATAAGGACTAATACATTGCACAAACAGGCCGAACACCAAGTTAACATTTGGGACAACCGGGTAAGCACCCTAAATTAGCATTTGTACATGTTTGGAGAAGTACGGGCTTTGGAGCTTACATTCCAGGGCAATGAGGGGGGGGGGGGTGTAAAAAATGTCAAAATCGATCAAAATACATTTACGAGACTTTATATAAGGCTATAGCTCCATAGCAGCAGCAAGACATTGATATACCTTGTTTTGTAGCATGTTGTTGTTGACGTCACTATTATCATTGTAACCCTATAGTTACATCAGTGTTTTATAGCATTACAGTGGTTAATCTCCATATAACTTAAATCTTTTTTGGTTAAAACAAAATCGATTTTGTTGAAAGGTTAAAGCTCTATATTCTGATAGTAATCATTGCTATAGAGCAATGGTTCTCAACCTCAAAATTTCAAGGTCAGAGTTACAGACCTGTAAGGGACAGGTCGATTTTTAAAGAAGGGTACCCCTGGAGAAAATGTATGTGCCCTGATCTAAAATGGCATGACCCTCCCTTTGACAAAAAAAAAATCAATGACCCTCCCCAAGTGATTAAAAAAAAGATGAACCCTCCCCGCCTAGGAGTGTCACGATATATTGTCCCACGATATAGCCTATCATGGTTTTAAAATGTGACGATAGGCATTGTCATGATGTTATACTGTATCGTAATATTTTTTTTGTTATTAAAACACTTTCCTTTTTTTTTTGCCGATGAAAGTTATAGGAGTTCTTACTGTATGGTGTATGATATGAAATGTAAAGCTTATCATAATCACAGTAATTATTAATCATGTCTTCCATCATATTCAAGGTATTTTGGAGAAACAGACTCCGGTCACTTTCAGTTTAAAGCACTGCAGAGAGGAGGTGTTGTGTGTCAGCTGATGCTTGTTGACGCTCGTTAATCAAAGCAATTATGCCTCTGCACTCTCAAGTAGGCCTACATCTAAGATGGTTTACATGGTATTATACTGTATCTGGTTGTAGAAAACATTCAGGGCATATTTGCCAGCAATAGCCTATATATGGAGATCCCCATAGATGGAGACGATATACCTGCAAAGTCGTCATAGAGACCTAAACGTGCCATATGTACGGAGTCTGACATCAGCGAACCCTTCCCAGAAACTCCATGTATAGACATAACCATCACGTCCAGGACTGACGTCATGGTCCCATATTTGGGCATAACTAACATAGGCAGCTCCATATATAGAGACGTCTGACACTATCTGACATCACCATAGTGATGTCAGGACCGCACCCCAGCATTATAACAGGGGCTCAACACCCCTCGGTAGTTCAGTGCCAGCAGCTACTCTGAGAGAGATTCATCACTAACAGGATGAGAAGCATCAAAGAGAATCCAGTTGGTTAGCACAGCCTAAAGCATATTCTCGAAGTGGCCTTGGATCTGGTTAACGAGTCAGTCGATGATAGTTTCTATACTGGTATTATAGATTTTTTTGAGCTGTTGGAAATAACTAGGCTGCACTTGGTTGGTAAAGTCCAAATGACAAGAATATGAGGTTTGTGGAATTTATAGTCATGCAGTGTTATATTATATTATATTTGTTATATTAGTGTATCTGTCCTCTGAAACAATGGGTTTATAGTTAGTGAGAACTTCACTTCTCCCTTTAGCTTGCACAAATGTATTTATTTGTGTGTACAAAGCACTTTGTAATTGTTTTTTAAATTGCTTTATAAAGTTAGTTTAAACTAAAGATGATGGCCAATGTTGATGATACATGAGAAAAGAACATTAATAATGTATCATATCGATATCATATGCCCAACATCATGTATTGTATCGTGAAATTAGTGTATCTTGACACCCCTAACCCTCCCCATCATCCCCGTCCGATGTTTTGCTTTCCACATTGATTAGAACATTACTGTAGTCAGTCTTGCTAAATGCACAGTGTAGTATCTGTAGTAGTGGTAGCAGAATGGATGGTGTTCTCAACTTAGATGTGGGAAACTATGGCTATTTGGCTATTTCACAAACACAAATAACTAGGACACAGTGTAAATTACAAAAGCTAAATTACAATTCACAATTTTGGCATTTAGCAGATGTGATTTACAAGATAAACTCAGTAATCTAGGATCATAGATAAACCAATAACCTATGAGAGAGAGAGAGAGAGAGAGAGAGAGAGAGAGAGAGAGAGAGAGAGAGAGAGAGAGAGAGAGAGAGAGAGAGAGAGAGAGAGAGAGAGAGAGAGAGAGAGAGAGAGAGAGAGAGAGAGAGAGAAAATTTACGTCTGTACCATGAAATTATAAACCGGTCTCTGCACATACCTAGGGATGTATGCAGCACTCCTTAAATTATCTGGAATGTACCTTTCTAACAATACAGGTCGAGTTATTTGCATATTGAAACAGATTTGAAATCAAACATGTCAAGCCTCTGACGTTTTTACATGTAGTTCATCATGCAACACGTGTGTGTTCCGCCCTCAAATTCATCTTATGGAGGCCATCACCCCTGCCCACACACACACGTTAAAGTATATTTAAGTTAATGTAAATATATATTAAGTTCTAAATAAAAACGGGTTTCACTCCCACTTTATGTTGCATCTCTTTTTCCCTGTAACAATATAATATCTATTCCAAGTTTTCTTAGCCTTTGGTTGTGAGGTTAAACTGTAAACAAAATTCTTATTCTCTTCATTACACGTGAGAGTCGGCTATTTACTTTATAAACGTTTAATCGTGTGAGGGACTCCAGGCGCGTATGGTGGGTTCTAACGTGGACCGGGCAAGATTCTTAATGACTCCCCCCTTCCCCCCGGCCCCCCACCCACTGCGTCACGGGCATGTACGCGCGCGAAACTTGTGAAATGGGACCTTCTGCATAATGAGTAGCCTACTTTTACTTTTGGTACTTTAAATACATTTTGATACCAATACTTTTCTACTTTTACTCAAGTACATTTTGAATACCTTACTTTTACTTGTAACAGAGTATTTTTTCATCGCAGAATTGATACTTTTGTTTAAGTAAAACATTTGAGTACTTTTTCCACCACTGGTATTCAGTGCATGCAGTGACTGTTAGTGCACACAGGACGAGGGAGTCGAGGGACACAGCATAGCGACCCTTCATTTCAATAAGGGCAGACGGCAGAGCCAAAACCTGCAGAACATGTTTAGCACAGCCACAGAGATCACGACTTGTTTATTAGAGGCAATTAGCATGTCTGGCTGGGGCCGCTTGACAATGGGAACGGTGGGGTGGGCGGAGGCTGCGGAGCTACTGCGCCGGTAGAGGAAAAAAATAGGGGAGCAGAGTTTTCCAGACCGGGCCATGGCCCCATTGGCCTCTATGACGGTACGCCCTTGAGGGACTCGCTTGCGCTGATCTTCAATTTGTAGATCAGCGCAAGGCTACTTTTACTTTTAGTACTTAAAGGAGAATTTTGGACTAAAGTTTTCTTACCTTTTCTATGACGTTATGATATCTTAGGATGAATGGTACAGTAGAAAAAATTCATAACTTCACCCCTGAGCCGCCACAGCTTAAAAGGTGCGCGGATAGGCCTTAGGTTAGATCACATATTTTAACAGCTTTTTTTTGATTTTTTTTTGGTGAGATCTGACGTTCATAGTGACAGAACACCATGCAACCAAAAAAAAAAAAAACGGAAGTCTCGCTAGACGAGATTGAAATCTCGAGATTTCAATCTCGTCTAGCGAGACTTCTGTTTTTTTTTTTTTTTTTTTTTTTTTTTTTGGGACAGTGTTCTGTCACTATGAACGTCAGATCTCAAAAAAAAAAAAAAAAAAAAAAGCTATTAAAATATGTGATCTAACCTAAGGCCTATCCGCGCACCTTTTAAGCTGTGGCGGCTCAGGGGTGGAGTTATGAAATTTTTCTACTGTACCATTCATCCTAAGATATCATAACGTCATAGAAAAGGTAAGAAAACTTTAGTCCAAAATTCCCCTTTAAGTATATTTTGATGCCAATACTTTTTTTTTTAAAGCTTTGTCAGCTTGTAGATCTGTCCCTTTTGAAGAGTGTTGATGTATTCCGTCAGTTTCCGGTTGCCTTTTATGGTCTTAAATGGGACATGGAGCAATGCAAATGATTCTCCACGTGAACACGCCTCTGACTGTCACACAAAAATGAGGCGATACACACATAAGAGATTTACACACCGGTTGGCACGCACCGACGCATGTCCGTTTGTGCTTATCGAAAATACGCACCCCTTTAGTCACTTTATTAAGGCACTATTTACAAACATCTTAATGAATTAGGCACAAATATGTATATTTTTCTATTATAAAAAATAAAATAAAAAATTGACTGGGTCGTTCACACTCGCTGTGCGTTGATGGCTTGTTAACGACCGTCATTGATTCTAAATAGAGTAGACCAAGGTGTTACTTGATTTGAATCCTAGCTTTGTATCCTTTGAAATAGAGAGGGGTCATTGACCACTGTTCTGCTGTACTAAAAAGGTATATAAAAACGGACTATTTCATCAATTCAAAATTGCATGACCCTCCCTTGGATTTAAAGTAAAATTAGCTGACCCTCCCTTGGACTAAAATTAGAAAGGCATGACCCTCCCCTTCTGTAAATGCATTTTCTGTTTAATAAAGAGCTGGAGAGACGTGGAGACTCCTGTTACTGAACAAACACTCTGTAGCAATGAGTAATATAAGAATATAGAGCTATTCAACACTTATTTTAATCAAAGGAAATCACTTACACTACCTCCTTAAGCAACAAGGTCTAAACGTATCTTGTAAAACAATAGGATCTTTACTCTCGTCCACAGTAATGTTAATGTGAAGTTAGAGCTCCATGTCTTCATACACCAGACATTGAATCCTTACCAACTAAACATTTGTCATGTTGTAGTGTGTCAGGTCTAGAATGACCATCCAGGTAATGTATGGCATTGTCATAGTCCTTTCATGAGGAGGGGGGTGGGGGGACTAGGATAGATCGGTGGTCATATAGGAGGAGGTGGAGGGATTGGGTCAGGTGGGTGGTGCTAAGGTACAAACCAGGTATACTTAATGAACTGACGGGTGGAGCTACACATGAAAATATCATTTTAACACTTACTGCACAATTTTAGGAAAAACATTCTTCCTTCCCAAATCCTTCCCAGTTCCCAATGCCGCTACGCGGTACACTATGGAGTGTGTTGTCTAGCCTCAATGTGTCGCCATGGCATCTGCCACAAACTAATTAGTCAGCACCAGGGTCAGCACCATATGAAAACGAACCATGGAACCCATAGAGGTATAATATAACTAGAGGGCGGATTGCCCCGCCCCCAGCTATCATTTCAATGAATGTGCTCAGTGGCGTTTTGAAGCACCCGGAAACCTGCCGGAAGTAGAATTATTGGTTTGATTTTGTACCCCCATAGAGTTATGAGCATGCGCACTAGTGTCCTTTTTGCGTTCTACGGCAGCCCGTGTGTCAAGGATTGAACGCGATATATTTATTAAATACACTCGAGATGCCTATGTATAACTAAATGCATATGTGTTTATGTATAATATGTTTACATATTTATATCTATATATATAAATATCTCTCAGCATGTTTTGCGCGTGCATGTATTTCTCCCTGCCTGCAGTTCCAGCTTTGGCCACTGGGGTGGCAGCTTCAATGTTTCTCAGCAACTCTGGGGGCTTGATGGAACCCCATCTTTAAAGTCCTTATTCAATT
Organism: Gymnoscopelus braueri; assembly: GCF_963280865.1. Lineage (NCBI taxonomy): Eukaryota > Metazoa > Chordata > Actinopteri > Myctophiformes > Myctophidae > Gymnoscopelus > Gymnoscopelus braueri. The sequence goes on from NC_137609.1 coordinate 8,085,328, forward strand.
CCTTCATTTCAGGCCAGTGTGTGGAGTCCAGACTGCAGGTGAGGATGAACTCTCCAGACTCAGCCAGGGCTATCTCTATTAAACAGGAACCTGAAGACCACCCACACCTCGGTACGGTTCATGTGCTCACTCTTTCTTGAATGTTTCTATTTAATTTTTTCTATTCTGTTGTAGGGCTGTCACACTATCAGAAATAATCATGACAAAATATATCATGACAATGATAATATCCCGATGATTAAACAAATTGCTCATCCTGTCTGGTTGCAGAAACATAAAAAACAGATTGGCTAGTTTCACCTTATTCACTTGCATCGCAGGAGTCCATCTTTTGACACATTTTTCCTTGTGTAATCTTAAATTAGGGATTATTCATTTCCTATTATATGAATCCTATAATCTTTGCACCCAAGATTTATATGTTAGAGAGTTGGCCTTAGGCCATATTGCCTTTACCTTCTGCAAATATTACTGTTATTCTTGACACCACTAGGTCTCCAGTTATTAAAGTCCTTATTCAATTCCTTCATTTCAGACCAGTGTGTGGAGTCCAGACTGCAGGTGAAGATGAACTCTCCAGACTCAGCCATGGACATTTCTATTAAGCAGGAGGAACCTGAAGACCATCCACTCAGTAAGTTTCACATACTCTTTCTTTCTGTAATTTTTTTATGTTGTATTGTAGAACTTTAACAATATCTAATTTTCACTGTACAATAACCATTGCAAAAATATCTTGACACTGATAATAATCATGCTGATATGTAGCTATCATTAAAAGATCTCTAAAAAATAATTGTTAACCTTGTTTGTCTCTTTACCATAACCAAAAAGCGCTAAAACTGCACCATATAACTTCACATTGTACATAGTACATTCTATCAGAAGTGGAAAAATACTTCCTTGATCAGCGTGCAGAAATTTGGCGCTGATCGTCAAAACGGTTTGTGAGATTCGTCCCGGACACACAGACAGACAGATTCCGAGACTCACAGACCTATTTCTAGACGTACAGAGCCACACCATAAAAACTATTTAACATAGATTTTAAACTACAACCCAACTTTCACCCGACATTTCAAGCTTTCATGTGTGGAGTTGTTTCTGTTTCATGATGTCATGCACTTAACGGCATGAGATGTGATTGGTCTACTTTTGAGGGGAAATACATACTGTACATACATACAGACAAACCCTGTTCAATACGAAACGCATTAGCGTTCTCTATGAATATCTAGAGCCTGTCTGGCATCTATTATTTTGGAGTGTCTTTCAGTGGGAATGCACCTTAAGTATGGTCGATGTATGGCTATGTTAAGTATGGCTATGGTCGATGCCTACACCCCTGCCCGACCACTTCGGTCTGCCACCTCGGGGCGACTGATTGCCTCGTCACTCAAGGGTCCTTCTGGCCGATCCACACGGTCACGACTCTTTTCTGTTCTGGCCCCACAGTGGTGGAATGAACTTCCCACTGATGTTAGGACAGCAGAGTCACTGCCCATATTTCGCCGCAGGCTGAAAACCCACCTCTTCAGGAAACACTACCCTTCCTCTCTGCCTGACCTACTTGTTGTTAACTAGTTGTACGAACGCTTGTTTTCTATTGTTGTATTGTTTATTGGATCTTGTTTAGTCAATACACTTATTTGTTTTAGCTCATGCTCATTTGATTTAGCTATTTTGTCTCATCTGTTTAAGGAAATAGGTAGCTGATATATTGCACTTTTACCTTAGCGCTAGGTATACTCTTGGTTGCTTGTTTTTGCAGAAAATGCACTAAAGACTTCTGGTGATTAGTAGTTTTCGTTCCCTACCTATGTTGAATACACTTATTGTAAGTCGCTTTGGATAAAAGCGTCTGCTAAATGACTGTAATGTAATGTAAGTAGGTGATACCTCCTTTTGTACATGAAACATGGAGGATGGAAATGTTTATTTACACTTCAGGAATCCAGTGTTCACTATCATGTTATTTTTCTGCTCCTAGACATCCTGCACATGGCTGTGTGTAAAGAGGAGAGGAGCCCCAGTCTGCTCCAGGAGGAACCAGAGCCTCCACACATTAAAGAGGAACAGGAGGAGCTACTTCAAAGACCAGAGGAGCCTGATGGGTCAATGTTGACATTACATACAGTGAAAAAAGAGGATGATGATGAAGACATCTCTTCACACTGTTCTGAAGTTGAAGTCAAGCCTGAATCTGACACTGAGGTCACTGAAGACAGTGATGATTGGGAGGAGACCAGTGGAGGTCAGTCAGTGTTAAACACAGGGACAGGACTTACATGGGTGTGGAAAACTGGGAGTTGGAATAAAAGAGGTTGACGAAAAATACAATTAAATCAGAAATATTAACAGCCGTAATGCTCCTAAACAACTTATTTGATGATGAAAGCTTTCAAGTTGTATTTGTACTCACTATTTCTAACTAGCCTCTCCCCTTCTCTCTTCCTCTCTCTCTTGCCCCTCTGCCCCCCCCCCTCTCTCTCTCAGGAGTGAGGTCCCAGTCTTCCCAGACTCGGTTCTTCTCCTGTTCATACTCCTTCACATCTCAGCTCTTCCTCCATAAACACATCAGGAGTAAACACAACGACCTCTTTCGCCAAATGCTGAGGAATGGACAGATCACCTCATCAGCCTGTCAGCAAATAAACAGCTCTACAACCAGCCCGAGACAAGGAGATAGACCTTATCACTGTAAATATTGTAACAAGTGTTTCAGTGAGTCAGATTCCCTGAAGGTACACCAGCAGCGTATCCACACTGGAGAAAAACCATTCCACTGTGAAAATTGTGACAAGAGGTTTAGTGTGTTAAGTTCCCTCAAGAAACACCAGCTTATCCACTCTGGAGAAAAACCTATCCACACTGGAGAAAGACCTTTCCACTGTAAACATTGTGACAAGAGGTTTAGTGTGTTAAGTTCCCTCAAGAAACACCAACTTATCCACTCTGGAGAAAAACCTATCCACACTGGAGAAAAACATTTCCACTGTAAACATTGTGACAAGAGGTTTAGTGTGTTAAGTTCCCTCAAGAGACACCAGCTTATCCACACTGGAGAAAGACCTTTCCACTGTAAACATTGTAACAAGAGTTTCAGTGAGTCAGGTAGCCTGAAGGTACACCAGCAGCGTATTGTAGAGATGATGGCGGACCAAGTATGAACATAGAAGTCAAATTAAATATGGTTTCCAGTTCATAACCAAGTGGACGGGTTGGCTCATCGCAAAGACCCCCCCCTCCCCCTTTGGACAACAATCTCTAAAGGATCCTGCTTTGAGATAAAGGGGGAAGCCTTTATTACTCAATGGCATGCCTTCAGCCAGAAGACACACACAGGCTCTCTCTCTCTCTCTCTGTCTTGCTAGATAAGAGAATTGGGACTTTTACGACATGTTGGAATGTCGTCACCAAGCACAGTGTCACACACCTAGACCCACAAAGCAATGAGCAATAAGCAAAATGTGAATAAACTGTTTACGTGTTATGTTTTATGACTTTAAAATATATAATTATTGTCCTGTACTAGGACTACAACAAAAATATGAACTTTGGTGTTTCTAAATGTGATGCTTTTCTGGTAAATTAGACTTCAATGTTTAACTGCTTGCTGTTTTACATAATGCCGTCATGTTTAATATCTAGAGAATTCTAATTTCATTGTGATGCCAAATATCCACCCAACGGTATTAGTAGAAGGGCCTCAAGATAGTTAGCAGATAAGTTTAGTTTTTCATAATAGTAAGGAAGGTTGCCACACACAGCCGCCTTCAACACGCCCCCAATGGGCCAAGAAGGAGGAAGACCCCTCCTTCCAACTATAAAGAGGACTGGTCACCCAGTTCTCTCTCTCTCTTCCACCGTGCTCTCGATGACCAAGAGGGTCGACTCATCCCTGAGTCCTCTCTTTCTGCTCTCTCCGGGGTGCCAAATCCCCCCACGCTTCTCTCCTGACGACAAAGCATCAACAGAAGGTCGACGAGAAGTCCCTTCCCCCTCTCCACACGGGTGACACCCTGTTCTACGCTACGGCACGGACACTAGCTATCCATGCTAGCCAACGCCTCAGGTCCTCCCCACGAGAAGAACCACGGGCCTACGTCCAGCCAATACCAGATGCCTGCTCCTGCCGAAAGCTGCTCCGCTCCCTCTCACACGTGGGCCAAAAGCCACACAATACTGTCTCCTCAATCCGAGTTGAGTGGAGACTGAGGACGCTCTCCAGCCAAAGCCAGATGCTCCTAGATGACAACTGCCTGGACGCTAGCTAAACCTGCTAGCCACAGCCTCATGGTCTCTCCACCAGAGACCAAAGAATCATCTTCGCCCCTCCCCCAATGGACAGGCGAGCATAATGCATTTCACATGTGGGGTGGCAACTGAGTGTAGTTTTGAGGGCAGATTAGCTATTTTTAACCATTGATCTTTCTTTTTTCTTTATGACTGTAATCCCTTCTTCTCCTTTAGTATATTAAAATGTGGCCATTCGATCTGATCAGATTGTAGATCTGTTATGTTGTATATTGTTGAGATTTTAACCGGTTTCATCACCTTATGAAGTACTGATCTATTGTTCTTTTCCCCATTTCATTGGTTGTTTTATTATCCTAGGATTTATCTTAATAAACACATTATTTTGATATAAACGAAGGTCCTTTTTCCAAATGATTTCAAGCAAATATTTCCAATCATTCCCTAACCAGAACCCATGCATCATACTGTGTCAAAGATTCTTGCGTAGCCTTTTTCATGGTTGTGTTGAGGTGCAAATTAATCCCTTAATTTGCACAATTCCTTAATTTTTGGTGAAAATTGATATTTTGATTTTTCTGAAAATATTTTCAATATTTTCATAATTATCATTATTATTTCCCATAATTATTACCCCATGTCCGCTACAGTATCCAAACTGGTGAAAAACCATTCCACTGTGAACATTGTGACAAGAGTTTTAGTGTGTTAAGTTCCCTCAAGAGACACCAGCTTATCCACACTGGAGAAAGACCTTTCCACTGTAAACATTGTGACAAGAGTTTCAGCCATTCAGGTCACCTGAATAGACACCTGCGTATCCACACTGGAGAAAAGCCTTTCCAGTGTAAACATTGTGACAAGAGTTTCGGTGAGTCAGGTTCCCTCAAGAGACACCAGCTTATCCACACTGGCGAAAAACCTTTCCACTGTAAACATTGTGACAAGAGTTTCAGCCAACCTGAATAGACACCTGCGTATCCACACTGGAGAAAAACCTTTCTAGTGTAAACATTGTGGCAAGAGTTTCGGTGAGTCAGGTTCCTTCAAGAGACACCAGTGTAGCCACACTGGAGAAAAACCTTTCCACTGTAAACATTTTGACGAGAGTTTCAGTTGTTTTAGTAAAGCCACCAGTTTATTCACACCAAGGGAAACAAACGTTCTACTATAAATTAGCTCACTGGAAGGATCAAACTAAACACCTGTATGTTGGTAGGGAGGTGGAAAGTCTCTTTTTTTTTCTCACCTTTAAATCCTTAATTTCCTTAATCTGCAATTTCCTCAATTATTTTTAAGTGTTAACAGTAACTGTAGAAAAAGCCCCAAAGTTATATATTTAAGTATCTAATTCTATATATTATTTTGTTGGCATTCTGAAATTGCACTTGTAGAGGTCTGACTGTTGCCACTGATTGCCAAGCTAAGTAACCAAGTGCCCTTTATTCTGAAATAGCAGGTCAAATCCCGCAAGAGTTTACCGCAATAAAAAGCCAAAGAAGGTGGCAGCAAAGAAGGCCAAGAAGCCTGCCGCCATGAAGGAAGCTGCTAAAAGCTCAAGAAAGAGGAGGAAAGGAAGGTGGCAGAGCTCAAGAAAGAAAGGGATAAAACCTGAGTTCAGGCAGGTCTCCGACTCATCACCCCTCTCTTTAAAATCTGCCTTTCGTCAAGGTACAGATTGAAACTCTTTGAGTTTGGATATGCAATTTTGAATATTGCTTGAATTATTATTGCCTAAAAGGGTTTTTGTATTTTGATTTTGTTTTGGTTTATGGCTCTTTGTAATGTTTTATGCCAGTAGCAATTAGGGGCAGGTGTGTAAGAGCCATTTGAGCCATGTTTTCTATTTGATGACGTCACTGCAGGGTGAGAGGACTGTGTTTGAAAGGACTGTTGGGCTGTATTCCCTTGCGTTTAAGGTTAATTGTATTTATTATTTTGTATGTTTTAGTGACGACCAAGTGACAGAATAAATCACCCTTTTTGTTTAACTCAATTTACGGTTTAGACCAGTTTTTATAGAGCGCACGTCTGAACTTAATCCCTGGCCATCGGCAACCAGTAGTGCCTAAAAGTATAGGACTTTCTGACATTACAGTATGTTTATTTGTCATGTCATGCTGATGCATTCTGCCTAATTGAAGCTACAGTCATTTCTAGTCACAGTTCTGTTATGACAGTTCCTACACATATTTTATTTGGATGAGATCCTACCTGGAAGGGAGGGAGCAAGTGGTGGAAGTAAACGGCACCCAGTCCCCCCCCCTCCCTGTGACTTGTGGTGTCCCACAAGGAAGCATACTAGGACCTTTACTGTTCTTGATATATGTGAATGACATGTCATCAGCCTGCGACTGCAAACTGTTCCTGTTCGCAGATGACTCGGCCCTGCTAGTCTCGGACAGGGACAGGCTGCAGGTTGAGAAAACTCTCAGCTCCGAACTCAACAAGATCTGCATCTGGCTCTCTGACAACAAACTTTCATTACACCTGGGTAAAACTGAATCCATCCTCTTTGGGTCCAGTCCTAACCTTAGCAAGGTAGAGAGTTTCACGATCAAAGTGGGTGATGATGTCATCAAAAGAAAGGATGAAATTACCTACCTGGGCTCCATCTTGGAGGCAAACCTCTCTGGTAACAAAAACGCAGAAAAAGTGATAAAAAATGTCAACCAAACAACACGCTATTTGTGGAGGATTGATCGTCTAGTCAGTAAGAATACTCTGAAAATTCTTGCAGGGGCCCTCATTCAAGGTCATTATGATTATGCATGCACCTCATGGTATCACAACACCTCCAAGGCCTTAAAAACAAGGCTCCAAACATCCCAAAACAAACTTGTAAGGCTACTTCTTTGCCTCAATCACATAACCCATCTAACCCCTGCTCATTTTGCTAGGATTGGATGGCTTAGGGTTGAGGACAGAGTACAGCAACTTGCTATGGGCCTGGTCTTCAAGATACACCACAACATTGGGATCCCCCTGTATTTGTCAAAATACTTCCAAAATGTTAATGCAGTCCATGATCATAACACCAGAGGCAGCTCCACAAATCATGTTCAACCCAGATTTGGCTTAACTAAGGGAATGAACTCGTTCTCATGCTATTCATCGAAAATGTGGAATGCCCTACCAAAAGGAGTAAAGGAGTGTAAAACCCTACTCACTTTCAAAACTGCCCTAAAGATACACCTTCAGGAGGCTGCAATTCGAAAATGGCCCCTGTCTAAGTCTTAACCTACCCCCCCCTCCTTCATTTTCCTCTTTTGTATATATATATATGTATTTTTTTTCTCTCTTCATACCAGTAACCTGAAAGCTGATTGTATGACATTCTGTATAGTAGTGTGTATATCTATCTGCCTTATATTTCATCATGATTTGTGTGCATGGGGGTCTCATCTTAAACAAGCTTAGTGCTTAATGAGAGTTCCAGTTTAGTAGACCTTGTATTGTGAATTTGTACTTCCATGTACTGTTATGTACTGTCATGTACTATTCTCATGTCTTACTAAATAAACTACATCAATCAATCAATCAATGGATATACAACTACTATTCTTAATTCTAAACTGAAGTGCATACAATTTTGGTATTGTATCTCTCTAGCTAGATGACACCATTTGACTGGTTTGATATGTGTAATTATTGGTACAGACCACTTTTATGAATGCACTTATTTTGTCTCTATTCTGTTTATTCCCAGAAAACTGCACGCGTGTGTATTATTGTTGAACTGTTACTACTACATGTCTGTACTGCTGCAAAGGAGACCAGTAAAAGAGGAAAACCCAGCATCAAGCCTATCTCTGTCCTATTCTTTCATATCTGGAAATATTAAGGGCCTAAAGTGGTGTTCTGGTCGACACACCGGCGTGAACCTAGGGAACAATAGAATCAGCACCCCAAATTCAGCATAGAACATTCCCTTCACTACAGTAACCATATATGCAGCTATGCATTATTATAAGTATGTATAAGTTAATATAGCAACAGAGCCATATCTGCAGACAGGACTGATGAATTGTGGGTGTGTTTTTAGACCTTTGTGTGGCCCTACATCTTAGCACACAATATTATTATGAAATCTCATGATAAGTTACACCATTTTAGGTCAGCCCTGACCCAGTCCAATGTATCCATTACAATCAATCTATCTTACAGAACTATGTTCCTGTTTACTAGAACATTCTGGTACAATAACCAAACTCTGAACTGTATTCCATTAATTACAGTACTCAAGTAAATGTACTTGTGTTACTTTCCACCACTGCATATTGTAGTACTGTTACAGTATATAAACAATGAACAGTACCCGAGACCAACAGTAGGGGGCAGCAATACTCAAACTGGCGTCTAGACAAAGTGGTCGTCAGAAGAAGAACATACCCACAATGCAGTAGTGAAAACAACATGGCGTGTTGAATTCCTGTTGTTGACACTTTAAAATACCATAGATTTATATAAAAGTAAAATACGAAGAAAAGTCAAACGTGTCGTTTCTAAACAGTGTCGTCGTTAAGCAGCAGGAGGACGTTTGTTAGCAGCTCAACCACTGAAACACAGCAGGTAAAGATCAACTCATTCATGTTGTGTTTCATCTATTTATAACATTTAAGATGAACGGATCGTGTCTTGTTTCATCTATTCGTCTTTATTAACTCATCATTTAAGTTGGAACATAAATCTAATTACTCTTAGCTGTTAGCTTGTTATAAAGTGATCATAAACACAAACAATAGCTCCATAGCAGCAGCAAGACTAGCCGCGAAACAGCTACTTGTTCCTGTTTTTTTTTTATGTTTACATTTACAACCATTACATCTACATAAACGTTCAGATTTCAAATATAAAGTGCTTACCTCAAAGCCACGGATGTAACAAGTTAAAGCGCCTGGGTCTAAGTACCCTTATCTTCCGTATTGTTCAATAAAAACATTTTTAATCAGATCGCCGGCCATTTCTCCGAATTTTGTCGATGCTTTCAACTACGCGCCCCTGTCGATTGGGAGGTGTATTGGTCCGTGTACTTTCTGGCAGACGGATTTTCTTTTGTAAACCACAAACAGAAATCCGCCCATTGCGCTCATTTTTCATTTTTCATTTTTCATTTAGGGTCGCGTCGTAGCCATGGTTCACATGACGCTTGTACAGTCATGTTTCAGGGCTAGGTCGCGTCGGTTCTTTCGCTCCCGTTTGCTCCTGTGTTTCATTTTTCATTCTTCATTTTAAAACAAGTTACGTTCGTTTCGCTCCCGTCTTTCATTTTTCATTCTTCAATAAAAAATAAAAAATGAAACGTAAGAAAACAGGGTTTTGCTTTTTCATTCTTTCATTTCTCGATCTTAATCAAAGATACTGTAAAGATAAGACCAGAAGCGGAAGTAGATTTAGTACTTAAAAATAAAAGTGTATATATATATATATATTAAATATAATTTTATTATACCGTAGGCTACATGATTATAACATTACTATGGCTACATCAATGTTAGACAGATGGACATATATATAGATAGATATATAGATATATAGATAGATAGATAGATAGATAGATAGATAGATAAAGACAGATAGATAATATAAATATATTATACTGTAGGCTACACGGTTATAACATAAACATAATTATTATAGGCTATATTATTATATTAGGCTATTAACATTATGCAAGCTAATTATATTTACCATGGTTACGTCAATAAGAAGACAGACAGATCTATATCTGTCTGTCTGTCTGTCTGTCTGTCTGTCGGACGGACGGACGGGCAGATATAGGCCTACGTGATTCTCTTCTTTTCATTTAGACATGCGTTTTTTTCATCCAAAATGTGTGTTATATTTATATTATTTAGTTGCAGCATGATTAATTAATAGCAATATTACGGAATAGGAAAACAGAAACAAATCTACCTATTTGAACTTGGAAAGTTGGGTTGAGACTTGAGAGCTATAGGCGTCGCTACTCATTGAACCATCGAAATTACATCTCTGCTGACGTTTTAATCGGATACAGCATAGGTGGGCACTAGGGACATCTGGGCACCAGGAAGAGTGGGTACTATGTGCACTGCCTGTGAGATTGAATTCTTTATTAACAATGATTATTAACACCAGTTTTCCCGGTGCCCAGTCTTCCTGGTGCCCAGATTTCCCTAGCGCCCACTCTTCTCCACCCCTAAGTGCCCACTCTTCCAAGTGCCCACATGTCCCTAATGCCCACTCGTCCAAGGTCCAATGTTGATATTGCAGTAGTAATTTTAAATCGAGTCTTTACAACTGGCTGGAAATCTGGAATCTCATGAACTTGGATGTATAATACGCTACAATATTCAGACCCTGCCCTATGGCACACAGTGCCCGTGATGGGATCATTCCTTACAAATGGTTACATACGGTTGTAGCCTATGTTTGTCATAATTGTAATACTTTTGGAATAATCACCATGAACGATCGAGCTCAATCTCTCCCCTCCATTGCGCACTGGAGTCTGGACGTTTGGTTGTTCATTGATTACAAGTTACACAAATAACACAAATAACCTCTTGCATTATATGGTCAATAACGCCAAAAAAAAAAGGGGAATTGTTAAACCAGTAGAGAACAAATAGGGCTCTAATCATTATGATTAGAGCTCTATTGGTTAAATATCTCCCCCTCTTTTTTGGCATTATTTGTGTAAAAATAATAAAGTAATGCAACATCCAGAGCTGATGTGCATACCCACGGGCCACGGCAATGTGCAGGATGTCATTTTACAGGTTTTGAATTCATTCAATACATTTTACATATTCTACTGGTGAGAATTAATAGCGTTGCGCCTCGACAACCTGTGGGTTTCAAACGGTAGAAGCATGCGCAGTGGCGTTTTAAATGTAGAACTATTGCAATCCCAGATTTGACCACCAGGCGATGGCCGCTTCAATGTTCTACCGTGGCTCTTGGTGCCACCTCCTACCAATACAATATTAACTACCCCCCACAGTTAAGAGGTTCACGTCTCACTCTGGGCAGATCTGTTCTTTTCGGTTTCCTCGATTGCCATGGCTGGTACACACTGTATGACTTAAAGTCGTCAGGTTGTATTACTAATAATCATACTGCAACTAAAGCCAACACATTTTGGATGAAAAAGCTGATGTCTAAATTAAATAGATTGGCTAAAGTACATGTATGCATCTTGATATATCTGATTCCTAATAGTGTTGCAAGGAGAAAAACAACCTTTGTAACTGCTGGGGATTTCAAAAACATTATAACAGTTGGGTTACAAATGTTCAGTTGGCCATTAGTGGGCCTATTTGAAAGCAGACATCGTTAGTTGGTGCTATAATCTATATACTATATATACAATATACGCAGGCCAACCCTTACCTCTATTAATGGCCTACAGCCGCACGAAGTGATCAGAAGCGACACTATCCAGGCACGCACCTTTACGCATCCTAATTTATGTTATCCTACAGTGTATAGACCAATTATTTGTTTACTAACATTGAGACTGGACGCACAGGTGATTGTTTCATGCAATCAATTCTCAACCTGTTGTTTCGGAGTGCGAGAGACCTGATAGAATAGGTTTCATTGCGCGCATACTGGTTGCACGCATACTGGTTCTTATCAGTGTGACTTCGTCTGTTAAGGGGTCTATATATAGGCGCGTTCATTAATTCATTAATAGTGCGTGCTAAAAACAAGGCATTTCGTACCATAAACAGCACCGTCCGCATTGATATATTGTAGGCCTACAACAGGTGTGTGGGGCAATGTATCCCACTGACGACGAGCACCTGCAGAGCCAGGACTACACTCGGGGTTTTGCTTAGCCTAATTTATAAGAAAATAAACAGTTAATAAAGCACATACAGTAGGCCTATATACCTTCAATGAAATGCTCCCGCACAACACACCACCAGGAAGAAAGAACAAGCCAGCTAACTGGCGGCTGCGTAAGGCTTTGAATTTGTTTATGCAGTTATTTTTGTCAATAGCTGACAAGCATGCTCCAGATAGAAAACAAACTAACCTGTATAAGAGCACCTTGGATTGGAAATTAAGAACTGCACGGCTTTAGAAACACTGCAAAGCAAAAGGCAAGTGAATCTGTCAGTCTGGATGACTGGCAGATCTACTGTAAATTAAGGAATAATGTGACAAAAATGAATAGAAATAATTTATTGAGCCAATGATAGATGGCCCTCTGTTTCATGGTAATTACCTAGTACTACACGTCACAGCCTCAAGGTAGCGACAATCAGTGGTGATTGGGGTTGGCTCTGGGTATATGGACTATTAGACATATTGCAAAATATATACAAAATAGTAAAACCATATAATGCCATATCAAGATAAAGTTAAAGCAGTGCACATATAGAAATAAGGGACGGAAAAGATTAGGCCAATACCAAAACATGTTAGATCTTTTTAAGACACAATGCAAAAAAGAGAACATTTTCAAAAATGAAAGGCACCAAAAACACAAAATACACATGAAAGCCTCAGGGACCGTCTACTACAGGAAGCAAGAAAGGCTCTGCTCTTCGTTTAGACCATGGGTGTCAAGGTTGTGGATCCATTTAGTACTTCTCTGCGAAGCAATTTATTAATGATGTCACCACCCCGTGATGAGGCTGCAAGATTTTCTCTATTCCCCAGAATTTAAGGGATGCTGGGGAGCCATGCTTTGCTTGTTGACAGTGCCTGGCCATGGCATATTCAGGGTTGTTAGTGCGAATAGCAGTTCTGTGCTCACCAATACGAGTTTAAGTGGTCTCTTAGTTTGACCAATGTATGCCAGTCCACAGGGACATTTAAGCATGTATACCACATGGGTTGAGTTACAATTTATAAATGAGGATATTTTATATTTTTTTACCAGTAGGTGGATGGGTAAAACATTTGGTATTTGATGAATTAGAGCACTGAGCACAGTTGCCACATTTATAAAAGCTATGTGGGGGATTGGGAACCCAGGTGTGGGGGGGGGGTGTTCATATTGGTGTGACATATTTACAAATGACATGCCACTGGTCTTAGACAGGGCCAATAGACCAATTATTTGTTTACAAACATTGAGACTGGACGCACAGGTGACTGTTTCATGTAATCAATTCCCAACAGATCCCCAAACCTGCTGTTTTGGGGTGAGCTTGTTTCAGTTCATTCAACCTCCTCTGTGTGTAGGCTAGTGGAGTGCGCCCTGGCAACACATATATACTCCATCGCGTAACGGTATTGCGCACCGAGAACAGCTGACATACAAGCTCACAACCGCGTCACGGATGCGACCGCTGTGAGCTTGGAGATCTGCTATTCTCGGCCGTTCTCTGTGCGCGACACCTTCGCGGGACGGAGCATAAATTAGTCTTGACGGGCTGCTGCTGCGCGAGCCAAGCAGGTTCTGGTGCCATGATCATAGAGCGCTCCCTCCGTTCTTATATGACAGCCACTGGAGGTGGAGTTTTGAGGACAACTGCTTTGAATTGTTATTATTGTTTACACACAACAGAAACCAAGGATTATATATTTCAATTAAGAGATCACAGTAAAAATCCTAAGCATTCTTCCTCCACACTGGGAGAGAAACAGCATCTGAAAGTTTGATGGGATGCATTTTTACACGTGAGACTGTGAGTGTGACCACTTTTACATTGCATTTTATGAGCGGTGGGGTTCTTTTGCTGCCGACATGCGCACGCATACTGTTTCGTATCAGTGTGACGTCGTCTGTTAAGGCGTCTATAGCCATGTATTCTGACGACACAACTTTGTCTGCTATGTGGAAGACCTGTTGTCTGTAGCTCTTAACAAGGCACCAATACATATCAGAGTGGGTGGTGGTCCTGAACATCTCAAAGACAAAATCCATTGTATTTGAATCACAGTATAATCACAGTAGGCCTATCATTCACACAGCGAGCAAAACTTGGGGAGCCCGATTTGGGGGCTACGCAAACAGGGACTATTAATTAACCATGCTACAAGTAAATAATATAACACACATTTTGGGTGAAAAGGCGCATGTGTAAATGAAAATAAAATAATATATTGGCTATAATCAAGTCTACTTATCAATCTGTCCGTAAGTCCGTCCGTCCGTCCATCCAGACAGACAGACAGACAGACACCGAATATTGATAATAATAACTGGAAATAACTGCAGTGTGTATTTATGTATAGGCTAGTAACGGTAACAGCATGGATAGGTGGGCACCAAAACATTCTGGGCACTAGGGATAACTGGGCACCTTGGACGAGTGGGCATTAGGGACATGTGGGCACTTGGAAGAGTGGGCACTTAGGGGTGGAGAAGAGTGGGCGCTAGGGAAATCTGGGCACCAGGAAGACTGGGCACCGGGAAAACTGGTGTTAATAATCATTGTTAATAAAGAATTCAATCTCACAGGCAGTGCACATAGTACCCACTCTTCCTGGTGCCCAGATGTCCCTAGTGCCCACCTATGTTGTATCCGATTAAAACGTCAGCAGAGATGTAATTTCGATGGTTCAATGAGTAGCGACGCCTATAGCTCTCAAGTCTCAACCCAACTTTCCAAGTTCAAATAGGTAGATTTGTTTCTGTTTTCCTATTCCGTAATATTGCTATTAATTAATCATGCTGCAACTAAATAATATAAATATAACACACATTTTGGATGAAAAAAACGCATGTCTAAATGAAAAGAAGAGAATCACGTAGGCCTATATCTGCCCGTCCGTCCGTCCGTCCGTCCGTCCGTCCGTCCGTCCGTCCGTCCGTCCGTCCGACCGACCGACCGACCGACAGACAGACAGACAGACAGACAGACAGATATAGATCTGTCTGTCTTCTTATTGACGTAACCATGGTAAATATAATTAGCTTGCATAATGTTAATAGCCTAATATAATAATATAGCCTATCATAATTATGTTTATGTTATAACCGTGTAGCCTACAGTATAATATATTTATATTATCTATCTGTCTTTATCTATCTATCTATCTATCTATCTATCTATATATCTATATATATGTCCATCTGTCTAACATTGATGTAGCCATAGTAATGTTATAATCATGTAGCCTACGGTATAATAAAATTATATTTAATATATATATATATATATATATATATACACTTTTAAGTACTAAATCTACTTCCGCTTCTGGTCTTATCTTTACAGTATCTTTGATTAAGATCGAGAAATGAAAGAATGAAAAAGCAAAACCCTGTTTTCTTACGTTTAATTTTTTTATTTTTTTTAAGAATGAAAAATGAAAGACGGGAGCGAAACGAACGTAACTTGTTTTAAAATGAAGAATGAAAAATGAAACACGGGAGCAAACGGGAGCGAAAGAACCGACGCGACCCTAAATGAAAAATAAAAAATGAAAAATGAGCGCAATGGGCGGATTTCTGTTTGTGGTTTACAAAAGAAAATCCGTCTGCCAGAAAGTACACGGACCTGTATTGCACTCTGATACGTTATAATTCTTTTTTTTTAAAATAGAAAATGGCTGCGGATCTGATTAAAATGCTTTTTACTGAACAATACGGAAGATAAGGGTACTTAGCCCTGGGCGTTTAAACTGGTTACATCCGTGGCCGGGGGGTCAGCACTTTATATTTGAAATCTGAACGTTAATGTAGATGTACTTGTTGTCAATGTAAGATTTTCAAAAAACAACAAGTAGCGTCATGACGCTTGTGACAGATGAGCGTCATGTGAACCATGGCTACAGCAAGACATTGATATACATTGTCGTGTTTTATGTTGTTGTTGACGTCACTATTATCATTGTAACCCTATAGTTACATCAGTGTCTTATAGCATTACAGTGGTTAATCTCTATATAACTTAAGCAACGAGGTGTAAACGTATGTAAACCATTAGGAGGATCTTTACTCTGTCCACAGTAATTTGACAGTTAAGTTAGAGCTCCATGTCTTCATGCACCAGACATTGAATCCTTACCAACTAAACATTTGTCATGTCATGTTGTAGTGCAGGGCTACTCAACTTAAGATGGCTCAGGGGCCACTCAGCAAAATACCAAAAGTCCAAGGGGCCGCCATAAAAATGACGGTCCTATTTTGGATTTTTCGATTTTGTAACACACAAGAAAATGTACATTTTGACATCATATTCTTTTCACTGTACCAGTTTATTTTGTGTTGTGTGTATGTCCAGTGGCAGACACCTATCCTGGGCGCGCGGCCGGAAAAATTTGGGGGTCAAACCCCCCCAAAAACCCGAAATGCATAGAAAACTATGCATTATACCTGAAACAATTGACGCACCTGTATGTATGTCTGTCTGTTTGTTTTTGAAAAATGTTTTAGCAACCCATATATTTGAACGGAAATGTATATTTTTATCCTGTGCTTAAAAAAGGGGGCCGCCAAGACGCTGCGATCGGGCCGCATGCGGCCCGCGGGTTGAGTAGCGCTGTTGTAGTGTGTCAGGCCTAGACAACTATTCCACAATCTCTGAATGCTAGAGTCTTGATTGATTGATGTAGTTTATTTAGTAAGACATGAGAATAGTACATGACAGTACATAACAGTACATGGAAGTACAAATTCACAATACAAGGTCTACTAAACTGGAAACCCTCATTAAGCATAACGCTTGTTTAAGATGAGAACCCCATGCACACAAATCATGATGAAATATAAGAGGCAGATAGATATACACACTACTATACAGAATGTCATACAATCAGCTTTCAGGTTACTGGTATGAAGAGAGAAAAGCATATATATATATATACAAAAGAGGAAAATGAAGGAGGTGGGGGGGGTAGGTTAAGACTTAGACAGGGGCCATTTTCGAATTGCAGCCTCCTGAAGGTGTATCTTTAGGGCAGTTTTGAAAGTGAGTAGGGTTTTACACTCCTTTACTCCTTTTGGTAGGGCATTCCACATTTTCGATGAATAGCATGAGAACGAGTTCATTCCCTTAGTTGAGCCAAATCTGGGTTGAACATGATTTGTGGACTACAACTGGAACTACAACTCCCGAAATCCGAGAGAGGAAGCTGGCACTTCCGTTCACGAAAATATATTTTAAAATATCTTTACATTTTATTATTTTATTGCCATTTCTGCTAAGCAGCAAGCTAAATATACTTAGATGATTTGTATTTATATTAGGATAAATCTTCGCGACTGTAAAGACGAAACGGAAGTGGGGAGGAGGCTTCATATCCGGTTTATATTCTAATCATGATCATCATGATTGTTTTCCCTCTACACCAACTGCTGCACCTCCAGCCACCAGTCGGTCAAGCTCCTTAAGTTCGCGGACGATACCACCCTGGTAGGACTCATCTCCAGGGGAGATGAATCTGCTTACAGGAGTGAGATCGACTTGGTGGTCTCCTGGTGCAGCCGGCATAACTTGGAGCTAAATGCTCTTAAGACGGTGGAGCTGATCGTGGACTTCAGGAGGAACCCGCCCCCCCCGTCTCCAATCATACTGGGAGGCACTCCAGTCGCCACAGTGGAGTCTTGCCGCTTCCTTGGGGTGACAGTCTCTCGGGACCTGAAGTGGGGGCCCAACATCGACGCCCTCACTAAAAAAGCCCAGAAAAGACTGTTTTTCCTAAGGCAGCTCAGGAAACTCCACTTTCCAAGGTCCATGCTGGTAAACTTCTACACAGCCATCATCGAGTCCATTGTCACCTTCGCCATCATCATCTGGTTCCCCGCTGCAGCGGCCAAGGACAAGGCCAAGCTGCAGCGGGTGATACGCTCGGCGGAGAGGGTGATTGGCTGCCCTTTGCCCCCCCTGGAGGCCCTGTTTAAAAGTAGGGCTTTGGGGAGGGCCAGGAAGATCATGGCTGACCCCACACACCCAGGACATGGTCTCTTTGCCCCGCTCCCCTCAGGCAGGAGGTTGCGGTCACCAAAGACTGTGAAGGCACGACACTCACACAGCTTTTTCCCCACGGCCATCCGGCTACTGAATGCTGCTGGTCCCCCTCCCCCCCCCTGACCTGACCTGACCTCAGAGAACTATATGGACTAACTGAACACTTGATCTTTTTGGCACTCTTATTTATTTTATTTACTACTTGTGTTGCACTATGATGTGGTTTGCACTGTCTTGTCCTGTCTTGCACCAGTCCTGTTGTAAACTGCGCTCCACTGCATCAAACCAAATTCCTAACATGTTTACATGTCATGGCAATAAAGTCTTCTGATTCTGATTCTGATTCTGATCAGAGCTTCCGAGTCCCAGACTGTATGCAAATTGTGGGAGGCAACAGTCTGGCCACGCAAGACTACCAACACAATGACTCAGACATATTGGTCGGATGAGAAGTGTGACGTAGGTGTAAGTGGCCTCTAGTATAATAATAATACCCAATGACTATGTTTTAGGGGGAAAAGAACCATGGAATCCCATCTTTAAAGTCCTTATTCAATTCCTTCTTTCCAGACCAGTGTGTGGACTGTCCAGACTGCAGGTGAAGATGAACTCTCCAGACTCAGCCAGGGACATTTCTATTAAACAGGAACCTGAAGACCACCCACACCTCGGTACGTTTCATGTGCTCACTCTTTCTTGAATGTTTCTATTTAATTTTTTTCTATTCTGTTGTAGGGCTGTCACTATATCTAATTTTACTGAGAAATAAGCATGACAAATTACATAATGACAATGATAATATCCTGATGATTAAACAAATTGCTCATTCTGTCTGGTTGCAGAAACATAAAAAACAAATAGAAGTGCAACAATATCTAATTTTCACTGTACAATAACCATTGCGAAAAATATTTTGACACTGATAGTAATCATGCTGATATTTAGCTATCATTAAAATATCTCTAAAAATTCATTGTTAACCTTGTTTGTCTCATTACCATAACCGAAAAGCTCTCTTTTGCGCAAATGCAATACTAAAGAAAAACTGCACCATTTAACTTCACATTGTACATTCTATCTGAAGTGGAAAAATACTTCCTTGATCAGTGTGCAGAAATTTGGCGCTGATCGTCAAAACGGTTTGTGAGATTCGTCCCAGACACACAGACAGACAGATTCGCAGACCTATTTCTAGACGTACAGAGCCACGCCATAAAAACTGTTTTACAAAACTACGACCCAACTTTCACCTGACATTTCAAGCTTTCATGTGTGGAGATGTTTCTGTTTCATGATGTCAACTTAACTGCATGAGATGTGATTGGTCTACTTTTGAGGGGAAATACATACTGTACATACATACAGACAAACCCTGTTCTATACGAAACGCATTAGCGTTCTCTATGAATAGAAGAACGTGTATCTGAGCCTGTCTTGCATCTATTATTTTGGAGTGCCGCTTTTTCCACTTTGGTTTCCTCTGCCGGGAACCAATAACACAGCAAAGACAACACACAAGCCCTTGTAGACGCACAGCCAGACACTGAGCCGTTTTGGGAGTTTTTGTATACCTGTGAGTGTACAGAATTTAACCAAATGGTCCCTTACATGTCCATTTGGTTCCATTTGTACACTCCAAAGTTAAATTAACACCAGTAAATTAACCCTGGAGGGGGTCCTGTGTACATTTTCTATCTATAGTGTGTGTACAAATTGGGTCCCTGGGCAGCAGGCTGGGAAGGGGGAAAAACACACGCTTTGTGTTTTTCACAGCTTGATTATAAATTATCAATATTTCTGCCATGAACTAGAACTTGTAGTTGCTGAATCTTTCTTATTTTCACACATATAAAACTTTATTAGAATGGACCCTTCGCTAAGCCCCACCCACTCCACTCTGTGACTGGTGGTGCGAAGTTAGTCACACCCAGGCCTGGCAGCGCCTGGCAATCTCTGCTTCTCACCCATTGACTTGCGTGTTAAATGACGGCTTTTCCCCTTAAAAATAATCGATCATTTCAGCAGCAATAGCTTCAAAATCTCTTCTAAATCTAGTCAACAAGGCCTGCAGTAGGCTATGCACTGGAAAAATGTGCATGACATTATTTCAATAAACTAAAAACACTGGAAATGTTAGAGGGAGTAATAGCCATGGATACACGACGGTCGTCTGTCTTGACCGTCATGGATGAATTTCAACCTGGTGTTTGCACTTTCTCCATTTATAGCCCGTACATCTACAGAAACGTTCATATTTCAAATATAAAGTGCTTATCCCATGGCCAAGGATCTTACATTTATGTACGGGCTCTCAAAAGTACCCGTATCATCCTTATTGTTCAATAAAAAGCATTTTAATCTGATCGGTGGCCATTTTCTCCATATGCTTTCAACTAAGCGACCCTATCGGTTGGTAGGTGTATTGCACTCTGATACATTATTTCTATGAGACAATGGCCACCGATCGGATTGAAATGCTTTTTATTGAACAATACAGACGGGTACTTTTGAGAGTCCCGTGCATCATTTTATCATCCGTGGCCATAGGGTAAGCAATTCATATTTGAAATCTGAACGTTTATATAGATGTACAGACCGTAAATGGAGAAAATGCAAACACCAGGTTGAAGTTGATCCATGACTGTAACAGGAGTTTTCATGTACCGCAGGGTAAGACTACAGTAGCAGTTAATAAATAGACGAACAAATGAATGAATATACTTTAACGTGCGGAATCCGAAACAGGCAGCGCTGTGATTCTGAATGTTGTTACGATTACGGTGATTAGTGACACCACCTGGGCGAATGAGTCGTGTAACTTTCCCGACGTTAAGCTGTGTATGTGTTCAACAACACAGCCATGCAGCCTTGCAGTTTAAACGCAGATTTCAGCTTGGGAAAATAACCCTCCAACGGTTTTGGGTACGTGGAATCTGTTGCTGGTTCATAGTCACCATTGCGTTATCTTGGTATTATTCCTGTTCTTGCTATTATGTTGCAAATTATTGTGTGTGTGTGTGCGGGCCAAATAACATTGACAGCTATGGCAGGTGACGAAAGCTTGCCAGACCTGTGCCAGGCTAACAACGGTTGCTAAGCTGGCATTGGACAATCGCTTTTGGGGTGGGGTTTAGCGAAGGGTCCATTGTCTACGGTTTCCATATGTTTAGTGATTGACAGCTTGAAGAGGCGATTAGTTGAACATGCAAATGAACTCTTTTGTCCCATCGCAACACCCAGCGACCAAAATGATGAGATTCAAGTGACTAGAAATATTATTTATTTAGGTATCTTTCAGTGGGAATGCACCTTAAGTAGGTGATACCTCCTTTTGTACATGGAGAATGGAAATGTTTATTTACACTTCAGGAATCGAGTGTTAACTATCATGTTATTTTTCTGCTCCAACTAGACATCCTGCACATGGCTGTGTGTAAAGAGGAGAGGAGCCCCAGTCTGCTCCAGGAGGAACCAGAGCCTCCACACATTAAAGAGGAACAGGAGGAGTTACTTCAAAGACCAGAGGAGCCTGTTGGGTCAATGTTGACATTACTAGCAGTGAAAAGTGAAGATGATGATGAAGACATCTCTTCACACTGCTCTGAAATTGAAGTTGAGCTTGAATCTGACACTGAAGACAGTGATGATTGGGAGGAGACCAGTGGAGGTCAGTCAGTGTTAAACACAGGAACAGGACTTACATGGGTTGGGAAAACTGGGAGGTGGAATAAAAGAGGTCGATGAAAAATACAATTAAATCAGACATTTTAACTCATTGAGTGCTATTGACTTGTTTGACGTGTTTTACCGCTATGGCGCAACGTGCCAGACGTGTTTTTGAAAAATAGTAAACAAAAATATATATATTTTTGGAAAAAGACGTTCAGAACTAGATTTCATCATTTGAAGATTTGCTGCTCCATTCACTTCTTGTTTAACTTTTTACTGAAAAAGGCTGTATCTCGGTTCCTGAGCACTTTTTTTTTTTAAATTTATTTTTGGCTGGATTTTTATATTTTATTGGCACTGAATGAGTTAACGGGGAAGGTAAACAACGGACTTGTTTGATGATGGAAGCTTTCAAGTTGTATGTGTACTCTACCATTTTTAACCTGCCTTCTCCCCTTCTGTCCTCCTCCCCCCCCCCTCTCGCAGGAGTGAGGTTCCAGTCTTCCCAAACTCAGTTCTTCTCCTGTTCTGAGTGTTCATACTCCTTCACATCTCAGGTCTTCCTCCATAAACACATCAGGAGTAAACACAACGACCTCTACTGCCAAATGCTGAGGAATGGACAGATCACCTCATCAGCCTGTCAGCAAATCACCAGCTCTACAACCAGCCAGGAACAAGGAGACACTGATCAACCAGGATCTTCTAGTCATCAACAGTTTACCAAAACTTTAACTCAACCAGATGGAGAAAAACCTTTCAAATGTAAATATTGTAACAAGAGTTTTTCTCAGTTGGGTAACCGGAAGACACACGAGCGTATCCACACCGGAGAAAAACCTTTCCGCTGTACGTACTGTAACAAGAGTTGTAATCAGAAGGGTGAACTGAAGATACACCAGCGTATCCACACTGGAGAAAAACCATTCCACTGTAAACATTGTGACAAGAGTTTCTATACCTCAGATTACTTGAAGAGACACCAGCTTATCCACACCGGAGAAAAACTTTTCCAGTGTTGGCACTGTAACAAGAGTTTTTATCAGTTTAGTAACCTGAAGACACACCAGCGTATCCACACTGGAGAAAAACCTTTCCACTGTAAACATTGTGACAAGAGTTTCAGTCGGTCAGAATTCCTCAAGACACACCAGCGTATCCACACTGGAGACAAATCTTTCGACTGTAAACATTGTAACAAGAGTTTCAATCAGTCAGGTTACTTGAAGACACACGAGCGTATCCACACCGGAGAAAAACCTTTCCACTGTACGCACTGTAACAAGAGTTTTAATCAGGCGGGTGACCTGAAGACACACCAGCGTATCCACACTGGGGAAAAACCTTTCCACTGTAAACATTGTAACAAGAGTTTCAATACCTCAGATAACCTGAAGAGACACCAGCGTATCCACACCGGAGAAAAACCTTTCCAGTGTACTCACTGTAACAAAAGTTTTAATCAGTCGGGTGACCTGAAGGCACACCAGCGTATCCACAGCGGAGAAAAACCTTTCCACTGTAAACATTGTGACAAGTGTTTCAGGGAGTCAGGTTCCCTGAAGAGACACCAGCGTATCCACACTGGAGAAAAACCTTTCCACTGTAAACATTGTGACAAGAGTTTCAGTGAGTCAGGTTCCTTCAAGATACACCAGCGTATCCACACTGGAGAGAAACCTTTTCAGTGTAAACATTGTGACAAGAGTTTCAGTGAGTCAGGTTCCCTGAATAGACACCTGCGTATCCACACTGGAGAAAAGCCTTTCCAGTGTAAAAATTGTGACAAGAGTTTCGGTGAGTCAGGTTCCCTCAAGAGACACCAGTTTATCCACACTGGCGAAAAACCTTTCCACTGTAAACATTGTGACAAGAGTTTCAGCCAATTAGGTGACCTGAATAGACACCTGCGTATCCACACTGGAGAAAAACCTTTTTAGTGTAAACATTTTGAAGAGAGTTTCAGTTGTTTTAGTAAAGACACCAGTTTATTCACACCAAGGGAAACAAACGTTCTACTATAAATTAGCTCACTGGAAGGATCAAATTAAACACCTGTATGTTGGTAGGGAGGTGGAAAGTCTCTTGTTTTGTTTTTTTCACCTTTAAATCCTTAATTTCCTTAATCTGCAATTTCCTCAATTATTTTTAAGTGTTAACAGTAACTGTAGAAAAAGCCCCAAAGTTATATATTTAAGTATCTAATTCTATATATTATTTTGTTGTCATTCTGAAATTGCACTTATAGAGGTCTGACTGTTGCCACTGATTGCCAAGCTAAAGTAACCAAGTGCCCTTTATTCTGAAATAGCAGGTCAAATCCCGCAAGAGTTTACAGCATTAAAAAGCCAAAGAAGGTGGCAGCAAAGAAGGCCAAGAAGCCTGCCGCCATGAAGGAAGCTGCTAAAAGCTCAAGAAAGAGGAGGAAAGGAAGGTGGCAGAGCTCAAGAAAGAAAGGGATAAAACCTGAGTTCAGGCAGGTCTCCGACTCATCACCCCTCTCTTTAAAATCTGCCTTTCGTCAAGGTACAGATTGAAACTCTTTGAGTTTGGATATGCAATTTTGAATATTGCTTGAATTATTATTGCCTAAAAGGGTTTTTGTATTTTTATTTTGTTTTGGTTTATGGCTCTTTGTAATGTTTATTTTTTTTCTGTTTTATGCACGTGTGTAAGAGCCATTTGAGCCATGTTTTCTATTTGATGACGTCACTGCAGGGCGAGAGGACTGTTTGAGAGGACTGTTGGGCTGTATTCCCTTGCGTTTAAGGTTAATTGTATTTATTATTTTGTATGTTTTAGTGATGACCAAGTGACAGAATAAATCACCCTTTTTGTTTAACTCAATTTACGGTTTAGGCAACCAGTAGTGCCTAAAAGTATAGGACTTTCTGACATTACAGTATGTTTATTTGCCATGTCATGCTGATGCATTCTGCCTAATTGAAGCTACAGTCATTTCTAGTCACAGTTCTGTTATGACAGTTCCTACACATATTTTATTTGGATATACAACTACTATTCTTAATTCTAAACTGAAGTGCATACTATTTTGGTATTGTATCTCTCTAGCTAGATGACACCATTTGACTGGTTTGATAAGTGTAATTATTGGTACAGACCACTTTTATGAATGCACTTATTTTGTCTCTATTCTGTTTATTCCCAGAAAACTACACGTGTGTGTATTATTGTTGAACTGTTACTACTACATGTCTGTACTGCTGCAAAGGAGACCAGTAAAAGAGGAAAACCCAGCATCAAGCCTCTCTCTGTCCTATTCTTTCATATCTGGAAATATTAAGGGCCCAAAGTGGTGTTCTGGTCGACACACCGGTGTGAACCTAGGGAACAATAGAATCAGCACCCCAAATTCAGCATAGAACATTCCCTTCACTACAGTAACCATATATGCAGCTATGCATTATTATAAGTATGTATAAGTTAATATAGCAACAGAGCCATATCTGCAGACAGGACTGATGAATTGTGGGTGTGTTTTTAGACCTTTTTGTGGCCCTACATCTTAGCACACAATATTATTATGAAATCTCATGATAAGTTACACCATTTTAGGTCAGCCCTGACCCAGTCCAATGTATCCATTACAATCAATCTATCTTACAGAACTATGTTCCTGTTTACTAGAACATTCTGGTACAATAACCAAACTCTGAACTGTATTCCATTAATTACAGTACTCAAGTAAATGTACTTGTGTTACTTTCCACCACTGCATATTGTAGTACTGTTACAGTATATAAATAATGGACAGTACCCGAGACCAACAGCAGGGGGCAGCGATACACCAACTGGCGTCTAAACAGAGTGGACGTCAGAAGAAGAACATACCCACAATGCAGTAGTGAAAACAACACGGCGTGTTGACTGACTGTTGTTGACACTTTAAAATACCATCGATTTATATAAAAGTAAAATACAAAGAAAAGTAAAACGTGTCGTTTCTAAACAGTGTCGTCGTTAAGCAGCAGGAGGACGTTTGTTAGCAGCTCAACCACTGAAACACAGCAGGTAAAGATCAACTCATTCAATGTTGGGTTTCATCTATTTATAACATTTAAGATGAACGGATCACGTCTTGTTTAATCTTTTTGTCTTTATTAACTCATCATTTAAGTTGGAACATAAATCTAATTCCTCTTAGCTGTTAGTTTGTTATAAAGTGATCATAAACACAAACCAAACGATAGCTCGATAGCAGCAGCAAGACTAGCCCCGAAACATGACTGTCATGGAGCTACTTGTTCCTGTTTTTTTTTAATGTTTACATTTACAACCAGTACATCTACATAAACGTTCAGATTTCAAATATAAAGTGCTGACCCCCCGGACACGGATGTTACAAGTTAGCTCCATAAAGAACCTCTCACTCCGCTATACAGCTCCGAGATTAGGTTCTATGTCGTTCTCATCCAGGATCGGTGCAACGTCCGCCAAGGCTCTGCTGTTTACCCTTTTGTATACATCGTATCCCAAAACTAATGGTAGATTCCAGGCTGCACGGATGTTTAAGGTTTGGTCGGGGGCATAATATTTTAGGTCGGGAGCGAAACTACCCGTTTAAATCGCTTATTTAGTCAGCCTGTGGCCATGTTTCCCATTCAACCCGGAAAACCCCCCTACGTCCGCTGCCAGTACTGCTCCCGGTTTGGCTACAATGAAAGTGAGTAGGGTTTTTCATGTGGTGCTACACATGAAAATATCATTTTAACACTTACTGTACAATTTTCGGAAAAACATTCTTCCTTCCCAGTTCCCAAATTTCGCTACGCCCAAATATGTGTTGTCTAGCCTCAATGTGTCGTCATGGCATCAGCCACAAACTAATCAGTCAGCACCATATGAAAATGAACCATGAACCCCATCTTTAAAGTCCTTATTCAATTCCTTCTTTTCAGGCCAGTTTGTGGAGTCCAGACTGCAGGTGAAGATGAACTCTCCAGACTCAGCCAGGGCTATCTCTATTAAACAGGAACCTGAAGACCACCCACACCTCGGTACGTTTCATGTGCTCGCTCTTTCTTGAATGTTTTTTTTTCCTGTTCTGTTGTAGGGTTGTCACTATCTAATTTTACTGAGAAATAATCATGACCAAATATATCATGACAATAATAATATCCTGATGATTAAACAAATTGCTCATCCTGTCTGGTTGCAGAAACATAAAAAACAGATTGGCTACTTTCACCTTATTCACTTTAGACAATTATTTGCATTGCAGGAGTCCATCTTTTGATACATTTTCCTTGTGTAATCTTAAATTACGAATTATTTATTCCCTATTATATGAATCCTATAATCTTTGCACCCAAGATTCATATGTTAGAGACTTGGGCTTAGGCCATATTGCCTTTACCTTCTGCAAATATTACTGTTATTCTTGACACCACTAGGTCTCCAGTTATTAAAGTCCTTATTCAATTCCTTCATTTCAGACCAGATAAAATTTTCACTGTACAATAACCATTGCAAAAAATATCTTGACGACTGATAATAATCATAATGATATGTAGCTATCATTTAAAGATCTCAAAAAATCATTGTTAACCTTGTTTGTCTCATTACCATAACCAAAAAGCGCATAAACTGCACCATATAACTTCACATTGTACATAGTACATTTGATCAGAAGTGGAAAAATACTTCCTTGATCAGCGTGCAGAAATTTGGCGCTGATCGTCAAAACGGTTCGTGAGATTCGTCCCAGACACACAGACAGACAGATTTGCAGACTCACAGACCTATTTCTAGACGTACAGAGCCACGCCATAAAAACAATTTTACATAGATTTTAATCTACGACCCAACTTTCACCTGACATTTCAAGCTTTCATGTGTGGAGATGTTTCTGTTTCATGATGTCAACTTAACTGCATGAGATGTGATTGGTCTTTGAGGGGAAATACATACTGTACACTATGAATAGAAGAACGTGTATCTGAGCCTGTCTTGCATCTATTATTTTCTTTCAGTGGGAATGCACCTTAAGTAGGTGATACCTCCTTTTGTACATGGAGGATGGAAAGGTTTGTTTACACTTCAGGAATCCAGTGTTCACTATCATGTTATTTTTCTGCTCCAACTAGACATCCTGCACATGGCTGTGTGTAAAGAAGAGAGGACCCCCAGTCTGCTCCAGGAGGAACCAGAGCCTCCACACATTAAAGAGGAACAGGAGGAGTTACTTCAAAGACCAGAGGAGCCTGTTGGGTCAATGTTGACATTACTAGCAGTGAAAAGTGAAGATGATGATGAAGACATCTCTTCACACTGTTCTGAAGTTGAACTTGAACTTGAATCTGACACTGAAGTCTCTGAAGACAGTGATGATTCGGAGGAGACCAGTGGAGGTCAGTCAGTGTTAAACACAGGGACAGGGACTTACATGGGTGTGGAAAACTGGGAGTTTGAATAAAAGAGGTTGATGAAAAATACAATTAAATCAGAAATGTTAACAGGGAAGCCGTAATGCTCCTAAACAACAGACTTGTTTGATGATGGAAGCTTGTAAAGTTGTATTTGTGCTCACCATTTTTAACCAGCCTCTCCCCTTCTCTCTTCCTCTCTCTCTCTCCCCTCTCTCAGGAGTGAGGTCCCAGTCTTCCCAGACTCAGTTCTTCTCCTGTTCTGAGTGTTCATTCTCCTTCACATCTCAGCTCTACCTCCATAAACACATCAGGTGGAGACACAACGACCGGCAAATAGAGATCACCTCATCAGCCTGTCAGCAAATCAACAGCTCTACAACCAGCCCGAAACAAGGAGATGGACCTTATCACTATAAATATTGTAACAAGTGTTTCAGCCAGTCATCATACCTGAAAAAACACCTGAGAAAACACCAGCGTGTTCACACTGGAGAAAAACCTTTCCACTGTAAATATTGTAACAAGTGTTTCAGCCAGTCATCTTACCTGAAAAAACACCTGCGTGTTCACACTCTAGAAAAACCTCTCCACTGTCAAATGTGCGACAAGAGTTTCAGTTGGTCATCTGACCTGAAGAGACACCAGCGTGTCCACACTGGAGAAAAAACATTCCACTGTGAACATTGTGACAAGAGTTTCCGTGAGTTAGGTTCCCTGAAGAAACACCAGCATATCCACACTGGAGAAAAACCATTCCACTGTGAACATTGTAACAAGTGTTTCAGAGAGTCATCTAACCTGAAAAGACACCAGCGTGTTCACACTGGAGAAAAACCTTTCCTCTGTAAACATTGTGACAAGAGTTTCAGTCGGTTAACTAACCTGAAGAGCCACAAGCATATTCACACTGGAGAAAAACCATTCCACTGTGAACATTGTGACAAGAGTTTCCGTGACTCATGTCAACTGAAAACACACCAACGTGTCCACACTGGAGAAAAACCATTCCACTGTGAACATTGTGACAAGAGTTTCAGTCAGTTAGGTTCCCTAAAGCGACACCACCAGCGTTTCGTTTGGGCAGCTTCTCTGAAAAAACAGTGTTGATTTTATCAGACAGTCTCAGTCTTAGTCCAGTTTCAATCGTCCTTGATACTATGATTTTCATCATATTTAGTCAACCTCATCCTGTTTTTATTTAGTAAAGTTTTAGTCAACAAAAAGTCAAGCATTTTAGTCCAACACAACCTTAAGTATTTAGCAAATATTTTTGTCAACAAAAACTGTTGACATTTTAGTCAAATTTTTAGTCACCAATAACTCTTTTAGTCTACCTTTATCCATGAAACGACATTCTGATTTTACCTCGCTGATCCCAGTACAAACCCAACACTAAGATTGACTTTGGTTATAGAACCTGAAGACACATCAGCGTATCCAACATTGTGACAAGAGGTTCAGTGAGTCAGGTTCCTTCAAGAGACATAAGCGTATCCACACTGGAGAAAAACCTTTCTTTCTATTGCATGTTCAACTAATCGCCTCTTCTAAAAAGACACCAGTTTATTCACACCAAGGGAAACAGGGAAACATAGAAGTAGAAGGGAAACGTTCTACTATAAATTAGCTCACTGGGAGGATCAAATGAAACGCCTGTATGTTGGTATAGGGAGGTGGATAGAAGAGCAAAAATATTGATTTTCATACTGCTCCTGTCAACAGGCCTCGTCTCTTATTTTTTTCACTTTTAAATCCTTAATATCCTCAATCTGTATTAAGTTTTAACCGTAACCATATGCAGCTATGCACTTTTAGAAGTATATACTATGTAAATATATATTTGTTAATATACTAACAGAGCCGTATCTGCAGACAGGACTGATGAAATAGGATTGTGGGGTGTGTTTTTATACCTTTTTGTGGCCCTACATCTTAGCACACAATAATATGAAATCTCATGATAAGTTACATCATTTTAGGTCAGCCTGACCCAGTGCAATTCATCCATTACAATCAATCTATCATACAGAACTATTTCTACTACAAAAATAGCTTCTTTGTCACAGTCTGAATTCATCATACATTATGAATATAGCCATATAAATAATGTAGAGAAATATCATAGAAATATTGATATATTCACATAGTTTGAAAAATATATGGTTAACACATGTTTAATACATGGTATGTGTTGTATCCTGTAACATGGTATTAGTATGTGTTGTATCCTGTAACATGGTATTGGTATGTGTTGTATACTGCATTTCTGTGAGAGGTGAGGATCAGACCTGTGCAGCATCAATGTGCAGTGATGGAAGCTCAAAGCTGTGATAGATGCAGTGCTGAAACTATCCATGTATCCAATATATTTAACAACAAATTGATTAACTGTGCAAGACTAGTGAAAATAGCTGATCTGCAAGCTCAAAACGCATCAGATCTTGATTCGTTGTGAGCTTGTACATATAATATGTTCACTTTATTTGTAAGATTTTTGCTTATAATGACCAAATGTCCAAAATAGGGATCAATTATTAATTGATTAATTTACTGAATTATTGATCATCAGAAACAAATTAACTGTTGCACTCCTAGATGCTCTTGTCTACAGGTCTGGAAGGTCACATAGTACTGTTACTGTATATAAACAATGGACAGTACCCGAGACCAACAGCAGGGGGCAGCAATACGCCAATTGGCCTCTAGACAGAGTGGACGTCAGAAGAAGAACATACCCACAATGCAGTTGTGAAAACATGGCGTGTTGACCATCTATGGTGTATCTGTGTTCCGTGAGCAGAAATAACGGAGCAGAAATAAGACTTCCGGTTGACGATCTCTTCAGAATAAGAGTACCCTCTAGAGTAAAAAGAAACCATTGAAAACCATTGAAAAACGGTTCATTTGCACATTAAAACTATAAATTAAGCATTTAAACGAAGCTATATAACACATATTATGTTACTGTGTAACAAAAACGGATTTAAAACATTAATAATTTATCTAAATGGATAAATGCTGTTCAAAGGAGTGCATAGCCTATACAAATTGGACACTGGACAGGAGACGGAGCTTAGTGCCGGAACTTCTGAGGTACGCACGCGTTCGGGGAGACCCCCTCTACACCGCCACACTCTCCGCTAAGCGGCACTAAGGTGTAGAAAACAGTGGCGGGCCGTCCAGTGAGGTCAAGGGTCAGAAAAGGGCCTTTTTCAGTGCATAGCCTATACAAATTGGACACTGGACAGGAGACGGAGCTTAGTGCCGGAACTTGCAAGGTACGCACGCGTACGGGGAGACCCCCTCTACACCGCCACACTCTCCGCTAATAGTCCGTCAGTCTGAGCTGTATTTCCGGGTTCTGCTCTTGCAAGTGGTACGAAGAACGTCATTGGCCAACTGAATTGCACGATACAGTAGGCGAGCTTTGATTGGTTTATATTTCGCAGTGGGCTGCCATTTTCTTGAAAATAAGTAACATTACTTAGTGATGTTATATCTAAGTTTTATTTTTCTGGCGCAACTTTTCAGGATGGAAACATTTGATAATGTGTTAATAAACAACTAATCTACACAATACTAAAAAATTAGCCAGGCTCTTGATGGGGATCAACCAACTCAAAAACTAAAGGAGATAGAGGCACTCGGCCCACGGCCTAATATTGATAAGTATAGCAATGGTCACAATGGTGCCGGTGTTTACTATCCCCCCACCCCCAACAGTGGATACTGACAAGACTCCGGTCCGCACCAGAGGCAGGACTCCCGAGGGTACATTTTGATTCACTCTACTGATTTATAGTAAGTAATATATACTTACACCCATACTACCATGTGCCCCCTAAACAGTTCGACGCAGTCCAGTGCAGACCAGGGCCAGGACCCCACTAGGTAAGTTAGAAAGATTATAGCAGTGATCACAATGTTGACTGTGTAAATAAGACATTTAATTGCCTCCTCCTCCCCCCCCTCCCTAAACAGTTAAACGTGGAGGTGGAAGACCCCACAAGGTAATTTCTGAGTACAGCGGTGTTGCAGCCTGATCCCAGCATCACAAGGGTGATTGTGAAGTCGGTGACTGAAGTTTTCCTCATCAACAGATGATATTCGCAGTACAGAGAAAAATGCTTTACATTTGATTTGATTATATAATAGATCTGTATGTGAAAGCTGTAAGATTAATAATTACTTTTTTTTTGCATATGACAGCAACAGCCGGCTTACTAGACTAGCCAGGGATGTTCTCTCACAGAGATCAAACTGTAAGTGTAGATGGCAAGGCTGAGAGATTTTGAGATGGCATTGCAAAGATTTAATTTGGATGTATAATTTCATTGTTTTCCACCCCAGTGGACCGTGGCTATAGTTTCAATCAAAGAAAGATTTGTATTTGCTGTAACAGTGATGACGATGGTGTAATTAAGATGTGCAATTTAATTTGTTTTGCCCTCAACAGGGCATCGCACTCCAAGGCAAAGGACTCCACAAGGTAAAATGTATTTAGTTTCACAGTGATATAACTGGTGACTTTGTAAGATGAGTAAGTTCCTTTACCCCCTCCCCCAACAGAGACCTAGGCAAAATAGACCGTCAGTCTTCAGAAATGGCCGGACTCCACAAGGTACGGATTGACTATAGCAGTAATCTTAAATGGTGATGTCGCAAGTATTACATGTAATTGGCTTGTCTTTCACCATCAGGAAAGCGTGTTGGAAGTCGGGGGCCAAAAAGTCCCAGGATTACAAAAGGTACATTTTTATCAAGTTTGGCAGTGATCTTACTGGGGGGGAGAGCGGAAGATTTTGATCTTGGAAAACAATTAATGTTATTTATTGACATATACACCAGCCAAAGTAAAGCAGCATCACATAGCCAGCCACACCAGAATCTCAACCTTTAATAAAACATTTATTGTTTCATTCTATAATTTAACAGCAAAGAAGAAGGTGTACGACTACCCTATGAGTTATAAGTTATAAGTTTCAGAAGGTCGTTGTGGAAACGCTGTTGGAGATCCTCGATGAATTGAGGACACTCAACAATCGGGGAGAAAGTGATGCTGAGGGTGGAGCTTTACCAATAGACGAGGAGGAGTTCAACTTCATGTCTAAGGAGCTGGAGAAGCAAAGAGTCCGACGTTCAATGGTAAATACCAAAAAGGATAGCCTTTAAATAATTTGAAATCCAAACATTTACATCAATGTTGATAATTTGTAATATTATACAGATTTCAAAGCTGTCCCACATTGGGGGGAACGACGTGAGGGCATGTACAGTACAAGAAAGATCCTGGACAGGTATGAATACAAATTGAAGTTTAATAACATGACACTGTAGAAAAGGAAATATAATGGGGGGGGGTGGGTTCCAATGTGGTAGTCAGAGTAGTATTGCTGTTCCATATAAATTGTCTTCATTACAAGCTGCTAGAGCATGCTGTTGACAATGTATCTGCATTTTTTAAATCTGTTTCAGACTTTTCACCAATAGCCTGATGCGGAAATATAATATGTACGGTGATGGGCTGCAAAAGAAGAGGGCGTTCAAGAAAACTTCTTTTCCGTCAACAATGGTAAAAAGAACAATTGTCTGTGCAAAATGACTTTCTCTATCAATTACTCACCCCATGGAAACTTGAATTCATTGATTATTATTTTTTGTCTCATTCATAAGCCAATAATTTGATAAGCAGGGCTTCCGGTAGGAGACAAGAAGAGTCTCCTTTGTGTCTCCTACCGGTACCCCTGCTCATCATCAAAGTGTAGGCTTATGATAGCGACCAAAACAAAATAATATACATGAATTCAAGTCGTCTCCATGGGGTGAGTAATCGATAGAAAATAGGTAATTGTTTTGGGTGAATGTATGGTGACATTTGTTTTGGCTCTTTATGTAAATTACCATGCAGTGTTGAGTTATTGAGAAGTAGATGTATAGGAGCCAGAGAGGGGCTCAGAGACAGGTGGAGAGACTAAAACATGCGAGGAGGGAAGACAGGGGGAGGATGACGAGCAGGCCGCAGACCTGGGCAGTAAAGACGGGGGAAGAGGACCACCACAGTAGCCGATGCAACCTGACCCAGCTGCCCATGAAGGGTGGCACCAGTTGTACCAACCTCCTGTCTCCCTCCTCTTTGGTAGAGGAGTGCATGGTGGTGGCATAAGTTCCCTTTTTGTGTTCACCACAGAACAAAAAGTTGAACAAATTGATCTGTGCATTTCTAGTTACATTGTTATGTAGCATTACTTCTGATTTTGGATTCCCATGAATAATGTAGCAAAATATTCTCCCGCTAATATTGTTTTTCTACAACTATGTTGATGGTATGTTCATCCATTAAAGTCTGTGATCCTCAAAACCATGTTTTATTTCTATCTCTGGTACAATTTGCAAACTGACCCCTGCAAAATATTATTGGTTTGATTCTTGACTCTTACCTGCACCTCTACATTGTTTCACTCAATATGAGGTGAAAAATAAGTTTTAAAAAAAAGTTCAATTTCAAATGTTTGTAATTGTTGAAAGATGTATTGTGATTGAAATATAGTTTAGGGATAGTTCTGTTCAAAGTAGATCAATTTGTCTGAATTACACTCAAAGCTATTTAAAATATCCAGAAAGATAACAAACATAATGTAAATACATTGTCAGAACATCCTGGGACTACATTACCACATTTATCAAGGTAAGCATAACAGGTTACATTTGGTCCCTTTAGTATTTTTTTAAATAGAGAAGCTGGATCTGCATTAAATGTTGAGGCTTTTAAAGGAATATACGTGTCTTGTAAAGGTAGGCTATGTAATGCTAATATGTTTAGATGTTATTTAAACGTCTGGATTTAATTAAAAGTATTCATATCCTTATAATTAAATAGACGTTTAAATGACGTCTGAACAACGTCTATGGGGTATACATTTGATATAAAAATGAACGTTTGCCAAATGTCTAAATATAGCTTTAGACGTATATTAGCTGTTATTTACACGTCTATAGAGGTATATATAGACGTTGAAAAGACGTCGTTTCAACGGCTAGGCTAAACCTAGACCGCTAAAAAACTTTCACCAGTAGACCAATTATAGCTGTAGAATACAACTCTCATAGACGTATTTATGATTCTGACGTTTTCAATCTACGAGAGTTGTAGGGTTCACCCCCCATGGACGCAGGGACTTTCAGCACTATACCCCGTAGACACTCCAAACAATGTACAAATTGAAAATAAAGGTGCTTACCTCCACGCCTCAAATGTTAACTCTCACTACGGGGTAGTAGTTTAATGTAATAATCCATATCTTTCAATAAAGAAGTGTTTTATTGCCGTCAGTGGCCGATTCTGTGGGAAGTTCCCAAGTGCCCATCTGGTGAAACCCGGAATTACACTCAATGTAAACAGGAAGTAAACGAAGGTGAGATACAATACCAAAATAGTATACACTTCACAGTTTAGAATTAAGAACAGTAGTTGTATATCCAAATACAATATTTATAGGAACTGTCATAACAGAACTGTGACTAGTAATGACTGTAGCATGACATGGCAAATAAACAGTAAAGTCATATACTTTTAGGCACTACTGATTGCCGATGGCCAGGGATTAAGTTCAGACGTGCGCTCTATAAAAACTGACGTCCAAACCGTAAATTGAGTTCAACAAAAAGGGTGATTTATTCTGTCACTTGGTCGTCACTTAAACATACAAAATAATAAATACAATTAACCTTAAACGCAAGGGAATAAAGCCCAAACATAGTCTTCTCGAGCACAGTCAAAAACTGTGTGCCTCTGCCACAAGCAACACCTGCGCTTGATTACTGACCCCGTTACCTTGGCAACCCTTGGCCTTGACGCCGCCCCGCAGACGCAGTGCTTGTCCTTGACCGCTCCCCGCAGACGGGGTCCTGTACTGTAAAAGTCCTGTACTTCTGGCACTACTGGTTGCCGACACTAGAGTTGCTAAAAAGACTGAAGTCCAAACCGTCCGTAAAGTTCATAAATAAACGCTTTATTCATAGTAGCTTTCGTGCCAATCACTCCAGCATACAAATAAAAAAGTACAATTAAACATAAACAGTTATACGTAGGGTGGCTGAACCAACAGCCCTCCTAAACACAGTCAGAAAACTGTTTGCCTTCCATCGGCAACACCTGCCCTTGATTTCAGGTGGTTAAATACCTTGGCAACCATGGCCTTGACAGCGCCCTGCAGTGACGTCATCAAATAGAAAACATGGCTCAAATGGCTCTTACACACCAGCCCTTAATTGCTACTGGCATAAAACAGAGCAATTAAAAAACAAAAAATTACAAAGAGCCATAAACCAAACCAAAATACAAAAACCCTTCTAGGCAATAATAATTCAAGCAAAATTCAAAATTGCATATACAAACTCAAAGAGTTTCAATCTATACCTTGATTTTAGAGAGACAGGTGATGAGGTGATTTATCCTTTCCTTTCTTGAGCTCTGCCATCTTCTTTTCTTCCCCTTTCTTTGGCTCTGCCATTTTCCCTTCTTCCTCCTTCTTGAGCTTTTAGCAGCTTCCTTCATGGCGGCAGGCTTTCTTGGCCTTCTTTGGCTTTTTATCGCGGTAAACTCTTGCGGGATTTGACCTGCTTTTTCGGAATAAAGGGCACTTTGTTACTTTAGCTTAGCAATCAGTGTCAACAGTCAGACCTCTATTCACCTGTTTCCTAGGCTGTGTGTTTTCCACTTCCTGTCGATTTGATCCAATGAAACTGGTCAGATGACCAATGATATCCAATGAAATCGACAGGAAGTGGAAAACACAGCCTAGGAAACAGGTGAATAAGTGCAATATCAGAAAGCCAACTAAATAATGCATAGGATTAGATACTTAGATATATAACTTTGGGGCTTTTTCTAGTAAATTAAGGAAATTAAGGATTTAAAAGTGAAAAATAAACAAGAGACTATCCACCTCCCTACCAACATACAGGTGTTTAATTTGATCCGCCCAGTGAGCTAATTTATAGCAGAACGTTTGTTTCCCTTGGTGTGAATAAACTGGTGCCATTTTAGATTACTAAAACAACTGAAACTCTCATCATGTTTACAGTGGAAAGGTTTTTCTCTAGTGTGGATACGCTGGTGTTCCTTCAGGTCACCTGAGTAACTGAAACTCTTTGTTTACACTGGAAAGGTTGTTCTCCAGTGTGGATACGCTGGTGTCTCTTGAAGGAACCTGACTCTCTGAAACTCTTAACACAATGTTTACACTGGAAAGGTTTTTCTCCAGTGTGGATACGCATGTGTCTCTTGAAGGAACCTGACTCACTGAACCTCTTGTCACAATGTTTACAGTGGAAAGGTTTTTCTCCAGTGTGGATACGCTGGTGACTCTTGAAGGAACCTGACTGACTGAAACTCTTGTCACAATGTTCACAGTGGAATGTTTTTTCTCCAGTGTGAATACGCTGGTGTATTTTTAGGTGACCTGACTGACTGAAACTCTTGTCACAATGTTCACAGTGGAATGTTTTTTCTCCAGTGTGAATACGCTGGTGTATTTTCAGGTGACCTGACTGACTGAAACTTTTGTCACAATGTTCACAGTGGAATGTTTTTTCTCCAGTGTGAACACGCTGGTGTTTTTTCAGGCTACATGACTCACTGAAACACTTGTTACAATATTTACAGTGATAAGGTCTATCTCTTTGTTTCGGGCTGGTTGTAGAGCTGTTGATTTGCTGAAAGGCTGAGGAGGTGATCTGTCCATTCCCCAGCATTTGCCGGTAGAGGTCGTTGTGTTTACTCTTGATGTGTTTATGGAGGTAGATCTGAGATGTGAAGGAGTATGAACACTCAGAACAGGAGAAGAACTGAGTCTGGGAAGACTGGAACCTCACTCCTGAGAGGAGGGGGGGGGGGGCAGAGGGCGGAGGCTGGTTAAAAATGTTGAGTACAAATACAACTTGAAAGCTTTCATCATCAAATAAGTCCGTTGTTTAGGAGCATTACGGCTTCCCTGTTAACATTTCTGATTTAATTGTAATTTTCATCAACCTCTTTTATTCCACCTCTCAGTTTTCCACACCCATGTAAGTCCTGTCCCTGTGTTTAACACTGACTGACCTCCACTGGTCTCCTCCCAATCATCACTGTCTTCAGTGACTTCAGTGTCAGATTCAAGTTCAACTTCAATTTCAGAACAGTGTGAAGAGATGTCTTCATCATCCTCCTCTTTTTTCACTGCTAGTAATGTCAACATTGACCCATCAGGCTCCTCTGGTCTTTGAAGTAGCTCCTCCTGTTCCTCTTTAATGTGTGGAGGCTCTGGTTCCTCCTGGAGCAGACTGGGGCTCCTCTCCTCTTTACACAAGGCAACTCCGCACCAAACAGACTCGTCCAGACTATTGCAGACTACTCCAGACTGCAACAGACTGGTATTCGGTTGGCAAAAGTTGCCATTTAAGTCTGTCAGCCGACTGGCCATTCATGTGCTAATTTGACTTTTAGCGTGCCAGCGTTGCCAGGTCTGCTTATTATAAGCGACTTTGGGCTTGTTTCCCTGCAAAGCCACTTAGGGATATTCCCAGCGTTTTTTCTTCACTGACGTGCAGTGGTGTAAAGTAACTAGTACATTTACTCAAGTACTGTACTTAAGTACAATTTTGAGGTACTTTTACTTTACTGGAGTATTTCCAATTGTCTATACTTGTACTCCACAACAATTATTTGAAATGTTTAGTTACTAGTTACTTTGCAGATATAAATCATTATGAAACATACATTAACCACTTTAGCCCTATTTTATACCTATAAGCTATTTGAAAATAGCAAGCTCACAACGTGTTGCGATGCACGCGTTCTGAGCTTGTAGATCTGCTATTTTCAAACATTTTTGTACTTTTACTTTTGGTACTTTAAGTACATTTTTATACCAATACTTTAGTACTTTTACTCAAGTAAATGTTGAATTCCGGACTTTTACTTGTAACAGACTCAGAGTACATCTATTGCATTCAAGCCTGGAATTTCGTCATTTTAGGGGCAAGGCCACTTGGCCTTTGGTGTTGTAATTTTTTGGAGGGCACAAAGGCCCTGCCCGGCCTTCCTGCCAGGGCAGGAAGGCCATCCAAAAAAATAATAAAGATTTTTAAGTCCAAAAATGATTTTTAAGTCCACGGAAATAATGCATTTAACTTGAAGGTTAAGGATGATTGTATTTTAATATATTATAAGAATAGTATAACTATCTGTGAAATATTACCCATTTATTTCACAAAATAATGTGTTGGCAAATGACCAATATTTAGTTATATAGGTCTCAATATGTCACATTCAGCCCTGGACTTCACTGACTGAAGTAGGGGTCACATTAATCACATTAGATTCACAGAATGTATTTTACCCAAGTTATTTTCATTCAAATGAAATGTGAATGAACTTGCACTAATAATGACTTTAGTTGATTTTTCACTCTTTAAAATATAGTATTTCTTAATTATTAATAATTACAGCTTGTAGATTGGCTATTTTCACGATTTTAAATTGTTTTTAAATAATAATAAAAAAGGAACATACAAGATTTCCACCCGACAGCCATAATATATAGCCAATATATGGTTCTGTATCAGTATATGAGTCCGTTTTTGAAGATTTCATTCTAATTGGCTACTATGCCTGAATATGAATTTCATGAGCCTGGGTAGGTCACCCTGGCTTGGCGGAGATATGCCCTGTAGCACACTCCGCACAGCAGCAGCAGCAGCAGCAGGTGAAAGCAATTCACTTAATTGCTCGTTCTCTCTCCCTCTTTCCGTCTCCTCAATCTCTTGCTCGCTCTTTCTCTCTCAATCTTTCACTCTCCCTTTTTTCTCTCCCTCTGTCTCTCCCTCTCTCTTTCTTTCCTTCTCTCTCTGCCGCTTTTTACCTCCCTCTTTCTCCCTCCCTCCGTTTCTCTCTCCGTCTCTCTCCCTTTCTTTCTCCCTCCCGCTTTCTCCGTTCCTCTCTCTCCCTCGCTCCTCGTATCTCCCTCTCTCTCACCCACTTTCTCTCTGTCTTCCTCCCCTCTCTCTTTCTCTTTCTCTCCCCTCTCTCTCTCTCTTTCCCTCTCTCTCTCTCTTTCTCCCCCTCTACCACTCTTCCTCTGTCACTATCTCCCTGCTTTACGAGCCTATTCATGCAATGCTTGAACTCCCACTCAGAAGGACATGTTTACATACTTGCGCATTACATATTTATACATAAACACGGATGCATGTGACTCCCGTCACTGGACAAATTTACACACCTGCTCCCAGTCACCACAGCGCAAAAGTAGGGCAAATCAATCAATCTCTCTCTCTCTGGGAGCAACAACAAGAAACAGTGAATGTAGGTTTTCATAGACATGGTCGCTTGTTTCTCTCACATAATCTGGCAACACCGACAGCCCTCTGTTGTCACTGCCACTGCGCTACCAGTCGGCTAAAAAGCTGAACAAGTTCGGTCGGCTCTGGGTCGGCCGAAAAGGTCCCGACGGACCCCTAACCGACTGGCCGACGCTTCCCGAAGCCAATTCGGCCCAAAATCGGGCCGACTCAGATTGGTCTGGAGAGGGCTTTTACACACAGCCATGTGCAGGATGTCTAGTTGGAGCAGAAAAATAAAATGATAGTGAACACTGGATTCCTGAAGTATAAATAAACATTTCCATCCTCCATGTTCCATGTACAAAAGGAGGTATCACCTACTTAAGGTGCATTCCCACTGAAAGATAAATAATATTTCTAGTCACTTGAATCTCATCATTTTGGTCGCTGGGTGTTCCGATGGGACAAAAGTGTTAATTTGCATGTTCAACTAATCGCCTCTTCAAGCTGTCAATCACTAAACATATGGAAACAGTAGACAATTCTAATAAAGTTTTAATGTAGAAGTTGTATGTGTGAAAATAAGAAAGATTCAGCAACTACAAGTTCTATTTTGTGAATATTGGTCATTTACAATGAAGCTGTGAAAAACACACAAAGCGTGTGTTTTTCCTCCTTCCCAGCCGGCAGCTGTAGCCCTACTGCCCAGGGACCCAATTTGTTCACATACTACAGATATAAATTGTACACAGGACCCCCTCCAGCGTTAATATACTGGTGTTAATTTAACTCTGGAGTGTATAAATGGAACCAAATGGACATGTAAGGGACCATTTGGTTCAATTCTGTACACTCACAGGTATACAAGAACTCCCAAAACGGCTCAGTATCTGACTGTGTCTACAAGGGCTTGTGTGTTGTCTTTGCTGTGTTATTGGTTCCCGGCAGAGGAAATTTGGCCATAGGCCAAGACATATAGAACCACCAAAGTGGAAAAAGCGGCACTCTAAAATAATAGATGCAAGACAGGCTCAGATACACGATCTTCTATTCATAGAGAATGCTAATGCGTTTCGTATAGTACAGGGTTTGTCTTTATGTATGTACAGTCACGCTAATATGTCATGCACATCCCACACAAAACATTAAAACACGCCAGTGTCTCAACGCAGCCGCTGGGCAGTCTGGGTTGCCACGTTGGGAAAAGTCAAGCAGACAGGTCAGTGTTGCCAGATGTGCGCCAGAAACAAACAACCACCTTCATGAAAAAAAATAACCCAGCCGAAGGGGTCTGCGATGTTTCACGGGGGTCCGCGGGGGTCTCAACACTCCCAGGGGGTTCCCGGACCCCCAGGGGGTCCCCCATGTATTTTTTTTTTTTTAAATAATTTTTTTTTTAAAATTTTTTTTGGGGACATTTTTATCCTACGATTTTGGTACCCCAAAATAAGCGCGCCCTCACTAGAGCCCCGTGCGCGGCTAGCGGGCCGGGCGCCCTAAAGTTACGTACAATGTGAAGTTATATGGTGCAGTTTTCTATTAGTGTAGCATTTGCGCAAAAGAGATGTGCTTTTTGGTTATGGTAATGAGACAAACAAGGTTAACAATGAATTTTGAGAGATATTAATTACATATCAGCATGATTATTATCAGTTGTCAAGATATTTCTGCAATGGTTATTGTATAGTGAAAATTATATATTGTTGCAGTTCTACAACAGAACAGAAAAAAAAATTACAGAAAGAAAGAGCATGTGAAACTTACTGAGTGGATAGTCTTCAGGTTCCTCCTGCTTAATAGAAATGTCCCTGGCTGAGTCTGGAGAGTTCATCTTCACCTGCAGTCTGGACTTCACACACTGGTCTGAAATTAAGGAATTGAATAAGGACTTTAATAACTGGAGATCTAGTGGTGTCAAGAATAACAGTAATATTTGCAGAAGGTAAAGGAAATATGGCCTAGGCCCAACTCTCCAACATATGAATCTTGGGTGCAAAGATTATAGGATTCATATATTAGGGAAGGAATCATTCGTAATTTAAGAAGGTGAAAGTAGCCAATCTGTTTTTTATGTTTCTGCAACCAGACAGAATGAGCAATTTGTTTAATCATCAGGATATTATCATTGTCATTATATATTTTGTCATGATTATTTCTCAGTAAAATTAGATATAGTGACTGACAGCCCTACAACAGAACAAAAAAAACTAAAAACATTCAAAAAAGAGTGAGCACATGAAACGTACCGAGGTGTGGGTGGTCTGGTTTAATAGAGATAGCCCTGGCTGAGTCTGGAGAGTTCATCTTCACCTGCAGTCTGGACTCCACACACTGGCCTGAAATGAAGGAATTGAATACATGGTAAATGGTGCATTTTTATAGCGCTTTTATCCAAAGCGCTTTACATAGATTATATATCACATTCACCCATTCACACACACATTCATACACCGATGTCGGAGGAAACCATGCAAGGCACAAACCTGCTCATCGGGAGCAATTAGGGGTTCAGCGTCTTGCTCAAGGACACTTCGACACTAACTCTGGGGGAGCCCGGGATCTGAACCCATCCGGCCACTCTACCTCTGAGTCACTGCTGGCCCGGAACCACCACTTTGGAGGTATTTTATGTACTTATATGGTTATGGCTGAGTCAGAGTGACGTCAGAGGTCCGTCCGTCCACCGGCTGGACCCGTCTTCCCATTAGTCATTTTAATACAGGATTAGGAGGAAGAATGTTTTTCCAAAAATTGTACAGTAAGTGTTAAAATGATATTTTCATGTGTAGCTCCACCCACCAGTTCATTAAGTATACCTGGTTTGCACCTTAGCACCACCCACCTGACCCAGTCCCTCCAGGCCTCCACCTACTCCTATATGACCACCCACCTATCCTAGTCCCCCCACCCCCCTCCTCATGAAAGGACAGCGCATGGCTCTGGGGGGATCTCATTTTAAATAAGCCGTTGTGCTTTTATGGGCGATCCAGTTTAGAGGACCTTGTATTGTTAACTGTACTTCCATGTACTTTTTCCATGTCTTTCTAAATAAAGTACTTCAATCAATCAATCAATCTGCTGCGCGGAGCCCTGCTTCTAAATTTCGTTTTTTTTCCTTCTTCACGCCGTTTGGTGCCCCCCCCCCCCCAGGTTGGTGCCCTGTGCTTCAGGCTCAGCACCTCAAGCCCGTTGGATAAGCCACCACTGACTACAGTATGTATATAGTTAATGGGTTGGGAGCTAAACTGTTAATTTGCAGCCCATGAACAAGACAGGGAAACTATTTTCAATGTCGTACATTACCTGGATGGTCATTCTAGGCCTGACACACTACAGTGTGATGAACGGCAGGGCAAGGAGACGAAAACTACGTCTCTCATCAAAAAGAACGGCTTTATTTTCCTTTTTCTCTGTACAAAAACGGCATATTCAATGGATGCTTTTACTTTTTAGAATTTGCAACAACAACACACACTTTTCCTCTCTTTACTTCCTGTATAACAACAACACGGGAACAAGGCATGCCGGGAAACTCTTAAAGGGACATAGACCTAATAACAGTGCGGCTCCGTCGCCACACAGCCCCCACCAGCTTGTCGCCCGTCCCGGTGACTTAAAAGCTTAACTCATAGTCTCTATAGCGACGGGGAGGCTCACGCAGTCTTTGAGGTCGTGAAGTCGTAGGCCCCTGCCCTTGTCCCTGCCCCCCACTGTCTGTTCCAAAGGCCATTGTATTGGGTGGGTCCATGAGGGTCGGAGGAGCCGTAAAGGGTGAACTGTGTTGTTCGGCAGGTACTTCTCGTTGAGCATGGGGGCGGTAGGGTGCCAAACGGTCCCGATGCAACACCACTACCCGTCCCCTGACACACAGCTTCACCCGGTACACAACATCTGAAAGCGGCTCCAACACCTCACAAGGCCCCACCCATTTGCTGGTGAGCTTGGGCGAAATGCCCTTTTTCCGGGTTGGGTTGTAGACCCACACCTTCTCCCCAGAGGAGAAGGGGCGGCCCGACAACGGGTGTCGTACGCCCGCTTCTGTTTCTCCCCAGTCTGTTCCTGGCGCTGCCGGGTGAAGTCGTGCGCCTCAGTCAGGTGTTGCCGGAGACCACACAGATACTCAAAGCCCGGTATCACGGGCAGCTCAGTGCAAGGACGGGTGCCAAAGGCCAAGTCCACAGGTGTCCGCAGCTCCCGTCCGAACATGAGAGCGGCTGGTGTGCAACCAGTGCTTTCCTGGACCGCTGTCCGGTAAGACAGCAGGATCAGGGGTAGATGGCGGTCCCAGTCTCGCTCGTGTTGGGAGGTTACGATAGCCATCTGTGTTTCGAGTGTTTGATTAAAGCGCTCCACCAGTCCATCACTCTGGGGGTGAAGAGGTGTTGTTCGAGTTTTCCTCACCC
Source organism: Gymnoscopelus braueri (assembly GCF_963280865.1). NCBI lineage: Eukaryota > Metazoa > Chordata > Actinopteri > Myctophiformes > Myctophidae > Gymnoscopelus > Gymnoscopelus braueri. Next base: position 8,130,229 of record NC_137609.1, read on the forward strand.
CCATGAGTTGGCATACCTTGGCAAACACCTGCGCCTCAAAGTTTCGCCCCTGATCACTGTGTAATTCCTCAGGTGCACCTAGCCGGCAGAACATCTCGCATACCAGCCGCTCAGCCGTGGTCGTTGCACTCTGGTCAGGTACCGCATACGCCTCTGGCCACTTAGTGAAATAGTCCATGGCCACAAGGACGTAGCGGTTCCCATCATCAGTAGTGGGGAATGGGCCAAGAAAGTCCACACCAACGCGCTCCATGGGGGCCCCCACCTGATACTGCTGCAGTGGGGCATGGGAGCGTTGGGTGGGTCCCTTCCGAGCCGTGCAGGCGTCGCAGCAGTGCACAAACAGTTCAGTGTCGTGCCTGCAGCCTGCCCAGTAGAACCGTTGGCGTAGTTTGTTCAAGGTCTTGCCAACGCCGAAGTGACCTGCCCCCACCGAGCCATGGACTGCCTGTAGCACCCGTTTGCGCCAGTCTTTAGGCACCAGTAACTGCCACACTTCTCCCCCTCGTCCTGGCGCCTGCCAGACCCGATAGAGCAGTCCATCATGTCGGGCCAGAGTGGCCCACTGTGAGAAATAGGCCTTGGCCTCCACTGGCAGGGCGGAGATGTCTTGCCAGGGAGGACGCGTCCCTGTGTCGACCCACTGGCCCACCTTGGAAAGAATGGGGTCGCTGTCTTGCGCTGTCTGCCACTCTCGCTGCTCCACTGCGGCCAACCATTCTTCCGCCTCCTCCACCTGTCGCATCGCGGCCACTGGGAGAACCACTCGATCTCGCTCCTCTTGGCGCTGACAGTGCCTGCACTCCATTTCCTCGCAGGGCCGACGGGAGAGGGCATCTGCGTTGCCATGCAGCCGCCCTGCTCGGTGCTGGATCTCAAAGTCATAGTTCTGTAGAGTCTCAATCCACCTTGCCACCTGGCCTTCAGGTTCTCTGAAACTAAGCAGCCACGTCAGAGAAGCATGATCGGTCCGCAGGAGGAAGGACCGGCCATAGAGGTAGGGGCGGAAGTGGTGAAGCGCCAGGACCACCGCCAACAGCTCACGTCGGGTGACACAGTAGTTGCGCTCGGAGCGACGCAGGGTGCGGCTGTAGTAGGCCACCACTCTCTCCCCGCCCTCTCCCTCCTGTGACAGGACAGCCCCCACTCCCACGTCGCTTGCGTCAGTGTCAACAATGAAATTGCGCCCTGGATCAGGAAGGGCCAGGATGGGTGCAACTGTCAGGGTGTCGCGTAGCTGGGCAAAGGCTGCTGCGCAACTGTCACTCCAGGCAAACTCTCGCCCCTTGTCCGTAAGGCGATGCAGGGGGCTGGCAATGGAGGCAAAGTCACGCACGTAACGGCGGTAGTAGGAGCAGAGGCCTAAGAAACTGCGTACACCGGTGATGTTTCGGGGGACCGGCCAATTTTTGACTGCCTCCACTTTAGATCAGTAGTCACGCCTTCTGGTCCCACGACATGGCCCAGGTACTTGGTCTCACGCTGTAAGAGGTTGCACTTTATGGGGTTCAGGCGCAGTCCTGCCCCCCGGATGGCGGTGAAAACCTGCCGCAGGTTCTCCAGTGCCTGCTTGAAATCAGTAGCGTGGACCAGTAGGTCATCTAAGTAGACCACACACTGCTTTCGGGGGATGTGGGCCAGTACCCTCTCCATCAACCTCTCAAACGTGGCGGGAGCATTACAGAGGCCGAACGGCATCACCCGGAACTGCCAGAGTCCTTGGCCAATGGTGAAAGCCGTCTTTGGTCTGTCCTCTGGTGCCAGCTCTACTTGCCAGTAACCGCTACGCAGGTCAAGTGAGCTGAACCACTGCGACCCTGCAATGTTGTCCAGGGCATCATCAATGCGGGGCAAGGGGTAGGAGTCTTTACGGGTCGCAGCGTTCAGGCGGCGATAGTCCACACAGAATCTCCATGTGCCGTCCTTCTTTTTCACTAGGACGGCAGGAGCAGCCCATGGACTGCTGGATGGCTCTATCACCCCTGCCGCGGCCATTTCCTGGACCATCTGCTCTGCAGCTTCCCGCTTGGCAAGTGCCAGCCGGTAGGGACGTAGTCGAATAGGCGCGGCTACACCTGTATCAATGGTGTGTTGCACCAGCCCTGTCTGAGTGCACTCTTTGTCCCGGGCGGCAAAGATGTCCATGAACTCCTGGAGCAGGTCCCCCAGCTGCAAGCTCTGCTGGGAGTCCAATGGTTCCCTGCTTCGCTGTAATAGGTCCTGGACAGCCTGGAGTGTGTCAGATGAAGGCGGTGGTGCATCGACTGAAGGCTGGTTGGGTGGTGGAGCAGTAGGGAGAGTAGGCGACGTTGAGGAGGGCGGCTGGCTCCGGCGGTGGCAATGTCTGCGTCGTGGTGTGGTCCCCTCGGATGGTGGCGATGGCTGCGACAGCCGCGACTGCGTGGCGATGGGTGGGGACAACTGGGCCAAAATGCGCCTCACCTTCTTCCCCCGGCGACGCAGGAGAGGCAGGGTCTCACAGCCGATATGGACGACGTTCCCCGGTACATCCACGATGGCTCCCCAGCGGTCGAGCAGGTCCAAGCCGATGATACAGGGGTCGAGGATGTCGGCCAACCAAAACTCTTGGGTGGCCTCAGTTCCCCCTGCCTTTGCTTGGAGCAGCTGCTTCCCCAGCATCTCAGAGAGCCCCCCGGTTACAGTTCGAATCTTATTTGTGGTTGGTGTCCACCCGGAGGTCTGGCAGCCAGTGGGCTCAGGTAGCACCCCGGGGCGCACAAGGGAGATGTCGGACCCTGTGTCCACCAAGGCTTTGCAGGGGTGCCCATTAAGGAAACATAGCAGGTATAGGCCATGTGCGTGGCCCAACCTGCCAATCCTGTTAGTGTTTTCAGTGGGGAGTCTAGTCAGTTGGCTGGGTGGCAGTCTCCCCTCGGTGCCCCCCAGCTCTAGTTTCCCAACTGAGAAGTGTTTGAGCGAAGAGGTGCGGGGGCAGGGCAGTCACGAGCGATGTGTCCTGGTTCTCAGCAGCGGTAACAGGGGTCTGTGAACCGACGTGCCCGGGGTCTCGCTGGGGGCTGCCATGGGCCTGGCGGAGTACGGGACGGTTGGGCCTGGCGGACAGCCCCGCTCTCATCTTCAGATCCATCGTCGTTGATATCCGCCTGACGCACTTGGGGCCTAGCTGAGCGGTGGGGCGTTAACACAGTCTCTACCCGCTCTGCTTCCTCTAGTGCGGCTTGGAGGGTGGCTGGCGCTTTGATGCGTAGGTGTTCTTTCAGTCGTTCGGGAGTGAGCCCCTGGATGAAGGCACTCAGGGCCAGCTCTTCACATGCTGATGCCGCAAAAGTGGGGTAACCGCGCTGTGTATAATAGCGCACATCTGAGGCATATGCACCCAGTGTCTCACTTTCTTTTCTGCGTCGGTGGGCCAGCTGGTCTCTCATCTGCTCGGTCGAAATCCGCTGTCCGAAGCGTCGCTCTAACGCCGCAGCCAAGGTCGGATAATCCATCTGTTCATGTGGCATCAAGTCCAATAGCACGTGGAGCGCTTTGCCCTCTAGTGCCAGGGCAATGTGGGCGGCAGTCTCTTGTGTGCTCCACCCATTGTGCAGCTCTGCCATCTTGACTTGGGCGAGATAGGGTTCTAGAGGTGTAGTACCGGCATAACGTGGGAGCTTGAAGACATTCCTAGGCAGTGGATTGGGTGGTGGAATTCCAATGGAGGGTGGCAGCATGTGGGGTATGGCCCCGCCCCCTCCCATCACGGGCACCGGGTCGGTCGCAGCCGGTGATGTCCCCAGGTGGCGGCGAGGAACGGCTCCTCCCGTCGCGGGCACCGGGTTGAACGTGACCGGCGATATCCCCCGGTGGCGGCGGGGAACGGCCCCTCCCGTCGCGGGTCCTGTGTTGAATGTTCTGGGAGCACTAGCGCCGTCAGGACGCATTAGATAGGCTCCACTGGGGGTGTAGTTTTGTCTGGAATATTTTTTCTGTAGAGCATTTTCTTTCTGTTTTATGTCCATTGTTAAATGTGCAACTTGTGCAATCAAGCCTTCAATCTCTCTGACTTCTTCTTCAATCCTTTCCATGGCGTTAGGTTAATAATCCCACTTCTGACACCAATGTGGCGAACGGCAGGGCAAGGAGACGAAAACTACTTCTCTCATCAAAAAGAACAACTTTATTTTCCTTTTTCTCTGTACAAAAACGGCATATTCAATGGATGCTTTTACTGTCTTAGAATTTGCAACAACAACACACACTTTTCCTCTCTTTACTTCCTGTATAACAACAACACGGCCGCAAGGCATGCTGGGAAACTCTTAAAGGGACATAGACCTAATAACAGTGCGGCTCCGTCGCCACAGTATGTATATAGTTAATGGGTTTGGAGCTAAACTGTTAATTTGCAGCCCATGAACAAGACAGAGAAACTATTTTAAATGTCGTACATTACCTGGATGGTCATTCTAGGCCTGACACACTACAGCATGACAAATGTTTAGTTGGTAAGGATTCAATGTCTGGTCCATGAAGACATGGAGCTCTAACTTCACTTGACAATCACATTAACATTACTGTGGACAGAGTAAAGATCCTACTGGTTTACAAGATACGTTTACACCTCATTGATTATTATGGAGATTAACCACAATAATGCTATAAAACACTGATGTAACTATAGGGTTACAATGATAATAGTGACGTCAACAACAACATAAAACACAACAATGTATATCAATGTCAGAATGTCTTGCTGTAGCCATGGTTCACATGACGCTCGTCTGTCACAAGCGTCATGGAGCTACTTGTTCCTGTTTTTTGAACATTTTGCACCGACAACCAGTACACTTTAACATTAAAATTTTAAATATTAAGTGCTGACCCTACGGCCACGGATGTAACCAGTTTAAACGCCCAGGTCTAAGTACTCTTATCTTCCGTATTGTTCAATAAAAAGCATTTTAATCAGATCCGCGGCCATTTTCTTTTAAATAAATAATAATTATAATTATCAGAGTGCAATACACCTCTCAACCAATAGGGCCGCGTAGTTGAAAGTATAGGCTAAAGGGCAAAAGGCGTGGCCAAGCTTAGGCGGAAGTAGTTCCGGTGGCCATATTAGGTGAGCTCCATAACAACAGCTCGTATCAACAACATTGACAGTTACTCAAGAGTCACGACCGTGTCCTGAACTACAGCGAATTTATTGGTAGCCTAAAGGACAGAAGATGGACCGGGCAAATGCGTGACAGAGATACCATATAGAGAGTGTCGTGAATATCGGGTCCTGTGCTTGTGGAATATGAAGTTAATATGCTATTAATATATTATGAACACAAATTGTCAAGAATGTTTCATGTCAAGATGAGACCAAAACGAGGAGACCAAAAGGTTGTGGTGGGGGAGAACAGCTGTGGTGGCCTGGATTCGCTTTGGGAACCCTACTTGTCACACATGCACAAAAATACAAATACAAATACAAAAATGCGGATTTGGGTACTTTATATTGTTTTTTTTGTTACTTTATTTCGGGTTTAGGGTTAGGGTTAGATTAGGGTTATATCATTTAATTCTTTTTTTTTGCGGTTAATTTCGTGGATTTGGGTACTTTATTTTCGTTTTTTTGTTACTTTAATTCGGTTTAGGGTTAGGGTTATGTTGTTTAATTCTTATTTTTTCGATTGGGTGCCCCTGATTACTCAATAAAAATACCTTAAAATTATACTCGAGTACAGTACTTGAGTACATGTACTTAGTTACTTTCCACCACTCACTCTCACTGTCAGCGTTAGATTAAAATTACTTACTCACCTTCTGCAAAGATTGTCTTGGTTTCAGAGAGCAGAGCATGGTGGTAAATATGAACTTTTGCCCCAAACTTTAAAGTTGTACAATGCAAAATCACAAATAACGATTTTTAGCAACCTCTGCTGGTCACTACTGTCACTGCATACAATTTCCGTGGTCCTCGATTACCCAGAATTCCATTCGTTTTCACCGGAAGCGTTTCAAAAAGCGATCTTTTAATTGTTTTATACTATCTACGGATCGTTTCTCTTAGCCAGTGGAGCATTAGTTACCATGAGCTGTGCTTTCTTTTTCTGTTCTTTTTCGATCTTCCAATCCTACATTCTCTTAAAATCAGCGTGAGGTTCCTTTTTGTTATTAGCGCGCTAGTTCCTGGCCAAACAGGAAACCGTTGCGGTAGTTCCTGGCCAAACAGGAAACCAGTGCATTTCCGCCTCCGTTTTCCGGCCAGATGACGTCATTTCCCCGGGAAAGTCCCCCCCTTCACCGTTCAATAGTAAATATATAAATAAAAGGCTTCCGGGGGTGAAATTCATGGAGTGGGTGTTGTGAAACTTTTGCCACTCACAAAATATATACAATTTAACTTTATTTTTGTTGAAAACGTTACCTAGTATGCCTTTAAGTCTTTATATTCCATATGTCCACGTCTGTGTGTTGCTGTTGTTTACCTTTTACTCAAGCCAACATGGAGTGTGTGTGAGAAGAACGTAGGAACGTAGTCAAGCAAGCGGCCACAGAAGTCTGTTTCCTTTCAAAGCGATGTGCATTTAAAAATAAGGTTTTTTAAATCTATACTTGAAATGTGTTATAATTCAACACACGTTTTATTTTGAAATACTACTGGAAATAGAAGTAGCCAGGTAGCCTAGTTGAAACTACTTCACACGCTTATTTTTTTTCCTGGAGCCCCCCCCCCCCCCCCACACACACACACATTGTGTGGTCAACGCTACTTCCTGTAACCCTTGTAACCATAGGTGGAAAGCGGGGACCCTGCAGTATTACGGCTGCCTATTGGCTGTGTTCAGAGCCATGTGCGTGTGTTGACAAACACACCCACGGCTCAGCCCTGGCTGGAGTGATGCATTCAAGTGCCGTAAGACTTATGGACGATTTAGGAAAACAGTGCTAAACCTCATAAGCGATTATTAAAAATAAAAATAAAAAAGTTGGACACTCTGAAGAGCGTTCCCACACGTGTTCACACCGTTCCCACGCAACGGTTGCTATGGGAACGCCGTTCCCAAGCGTGCAACGCCATTTCCACCACTGGTCTTAGGTGCGAACCTAAAACACCACACCCGGCCGAGTTCTTTGTTCCCACAAGGGTGCATTCTAATTATGCGAGAGTTGTCTGTTGCCTGTTGTCTCTCTCTCCCCACAGCCATCTGGTAAAGAAATACAGACTCAAATTGAATTCTTGTAGTTATTACTATTTCACAGTAAAAGCTTAATTTGTAGTAAGTACACAAGTGTGAACAAATGTGGTTGGGGAGAAACCAGTTAGTTGCATGTAAACTTTTCTTCTTGAATCTAAGGAAAATGTCAAGTCCTCTTAAATCATCTCTTTTTGTCTAAATAATTTATACAAGGTTTAATACATATATGTGTGGTCTTATTTTGAAGGTAATAAGATGTTAAACAAAGATTGCATAATATGAACTTGTGTAAAAGTATAGTTTTATAAATAGGTTAAAGTAAATTGTCATGAGTCAGTGTGAAGGAGGCAGATCCATTGTGAAAGGTTGGCCCAAGAAGTCCATTGTTCTTTAAAAACCTGTTGTGAGTGGTCAGAAGGAGGACTTGGAGGAAGTCCTAGGTCAAATGTCTGTCTGCATATAATATGGTGTTGTTGTGAGAAACGGGGCTCTGTGTTTCGGCTACACACAGATGTCGCGTCCAAAAGGATAAAATGGATCTATGGACTAAGCGCTGTACGTTAATTTGACTAAATGTATGGATTGCTGAGAACTCTGACAATAAAATGGAATTGTTAAGAAAGGAAAAACTCCGGTTTCTGAGCGTTGACTGTTTATTCCCCGCCTCCGGAAATGGACCTCATCCAACAGGGGGCGGCAGTGGCTCAGGGGTAGAGTGGCCGGGGTAGAGTGAACTGGAAAACCGCAAGGTTCCCAGTTCGATCCCGGGCTGGGGCGCTCCCCTAGAGTTAGTGTCGAAGTGTCCTTGAGCAAGACGCTGAACCCCTAATTGCTCCCGATGAGCAGGTTGGTGCCTTGCATGGTTTCCTCTGCCATCGGTGCATGAATGTGTGTGTGAATGGGTTAATAGAACAATCAATGTAAAGCGCTTTGGATAAAAGCGCTATATAAACGCACCATTTAACGTTTTGTTGCTTAGTTGTGTAACCGAAATAAAATATAGTCATCTTGAGTACTGATTATTTATATATATATTTATAATATTATTATAGCGAAGTATTATTATTCTTTTTATATTGTTCATTGATCATTGAGAAAGTGCACAACGGACCTGTTGCGATCAGTGTTGCCATATTTTGCGAGAGAAATAAGCAACCAGGTCTATGAAAACAAGCCCAAAAGAAGTGGCTTAGTGACATCGGCTACTTGAAAATAGCCGATCTACAAGCTCACGTAAGCTTGTACATAGGCTATTAAAAAAAACTCTTGCAATAAAATAAATAATATTTGGAATATTTTTTAAAACATTCTAACAACACAAATGCTCCCTGGCACAAAACATTTTCATGAAAAGATTTGAGAACCACTGGTTTAAATGTATTTATTTATTTTTTAAAGCCTAAATAAGCAAGTACCTAAATAAGCAAGTACACTTTATAAATAAGCCACACAAAAAAACGCAACCCGCAAATTACCCAAAATACCAATTTTACAAGCAACTTTACAGAAAAAGAAGCCCAAAGTTGCTTATAATAAGCCGACATGGCAACGCTGATGCTTGCCTCGCCCTCGCCTCGAACAGATCAGATGTTTATATTTTTGATTGTGTGCTGTCATGCTCTTTGAGCTTATATGTGTTTGGGAATGTTGTTGAAGGTTATGTTATTTCGTCAGCTGACACCCAAGCCATACTACATTTATTTGATATCTCCGACGTCTGAACACTTGCTGACAGACAGACAAGAGTCCCTGGCTGTTTACTCAGCCACCGTGACCGTGAGCCACCCACGTTAGACAACGTTTCTCAGACTGGACACATAGAGAAACACAATTTAGTTGTTAGCTCAATCTCATTGTATTTAAGATACCCAAGCCAAGCCATACGACGTTTCTTTGATATCTCCGACATCTGATCTCCAAATCTTTTCTTCCAGGTTGGAAATGTGTGCAATTTAACTTTTTTAATTTAACGTCTGAAACCTTGGCATTGCATCCGATAATGCAGCACTGTTGTACCATTGCTAAATTAGAGCAACAGACAAGTTAGAGATAGATAATAATGTACACCGTCTACTTGCTGGACAACAAACACAGGACTACAGACTACACTACACTACTCTACACTTGTGGCAGCTGTCAATCTACTCACTCACTATAGAGCATCGCAGTTCCCGCCCCTTCCGGGTTCCACCGCAAAATACTCAATGAATTTTTTCCCATTGACATTTCCAAAAATATTTATATCAATTAATTTAAGCCTAGAATCAAGCCATCCAGGGTCCTGGTGAATCATGACCATAAAACGTTTGATTCTGTGATTATTATTTTTTGAAAACGGCAAAACAAAGGGTATTTATTAAATATTGTATATCATATAATTAAATATAAAATAAAATAAATATCACAGAAAAAAACGTTTTATGGTCATGATTCACCAGGACCCTGGAAGGCTTGATTCTAGGCTTAAATTAATTGATATAAATATTTTTGGAAATGTCAATGGGAAAAATGCATTGAGTTTTTCCTTCCAGCACCAGGAAGTGGGCGGGAACTGCGATGCTCTATGGCGGCGAAAGTGGGCTGATTTAACGGCGTCTCGACCCTGTGACGTCGCTATGCCCGCCTCCTATATGGAGAAAATTCGGAGAAAATGGCCGGCGATCTGATTAAAAATCTTTTTATTGAACAATACGGAAGATAAGGGTACTTAGACCCAGGCGCTTTAACTTGTAACATCCGTGTCCGGGGGGTCAGCACTTTATATTTGAAATCTGAACGTTTATGTAGATGTACTGGTTAAATGTAAACATTTCAAACAGGAACAAGTAGCTCCATGACTGTCATGATATGACAGTCATGTTTCGGGGCTAGTCTTGCTGTAGCCCTGGTTCAGAGCGTTAGTGAGTTCCCTAGCGCCCTGGAAGACCCCTCGCTCTGCGCATGTACAAGGAATTCCACTGCCCTGCCAGCGCTCAAGAGTAGTGAAAATAAACTAAACCATTTCGCTACTCACCGAAGCAAAGGCTGTTTTGTGTTGTTGAAAGTTTATTCTCTGAATGCGCGGGCCTCTCAGCACCCCACCTACTCTGTAAAATACACTTTTTGGGCAGAAAATAAAATATGTCAGCGAGACGGAAATTATTTTTATTACTCCACAGTGCCCTCTACGGAGCCCCTTAGGGGACATTACTAGGTAGATTGTTTTAAGGGTAGGTACATTATTAACTGAAAATAATTTCCGTCTCGCTGACATATTTTATTTTCTGCCCAAAAAGTGTATTTTACAGAGTAGGTGGGGTGCTGAGAGGCCCGCGCATTCAGAGAATAGACTTTCAACAACACAAAACAGCCTTTGCTTCGGTGAGTAGCGAAATGGTTTAGTTTATTTTCACTACTCTTGAGCGATGGCAGGGCAGTGGAATTCCTTGTACATGCGCAGAGCGAGGGGTCTTCCAGGACGTTAGAGGGAACTCACGGTCAACGCTCTGAACCATGGCTAGTCTTGCTGCTGCTATGGAGCTATTGTTAGTGTGTATGATCACTTTATAACAAGCTACCAGCTAAGAGTAATTAGATTTATGTTCCAACTTAAATGATGAGTTAATAAAGACGAATAGATGAAACAAGACACGATCCGTTCATCTTAAATGTTATAAATAGATGAAAGCCAACATGAATGAGTTGATCTTTACCTGCTGTGTTTCAGTGGTTGAGCTGCTAACAAACGTCCTCCTGCTGCTTAACGACGACACTGTTTAGAAACGACACGTTTGACTTTTCTTTGTATTTTACTTTTATATAAATCTATGGCATTTTAAAGTGTCAACAACAGTCAGTCAACACACCATGTTGTTTTCACTACTGCATTGTGGGTATGTTCTTCTTCTGACGAACACTTTGTCTAGACGCCAGTTGGCGTATTGCTGCCCCCTACCGTAGGTATCGGGTACTGTCCATTATTTATATACAGTAACAGTACTATGTGACCTTCCAGACCTGTAGACAAGAGAACATCCATCTAGGAGTAAAGCAGTTCATCCAACTAATCAAATTAAATGGTTATTATTATTATTCTTTTGGCATGTCATTATAGGCAAGACTATTGAAAATAGCAGATCTACAACAAGCTCACAATATGTCACGGTGCGATGCGTTTTGAGCTTGTTACTTTGTAGATCAGATATTTTCAAAAGTCTTGCACAACACTGTTGTGCAGCATAGTATAAGATAGGGCTGAAAAAACAGCTTCTCAATTCTTCGATTAATCGGAAAATGAATCTATAAATGAATCGCTTAGAAAGTCATGGATAGTTGCAGCCCTACATCCATCACAGCTTTCATCAGTGCACATTGATGCTGCACAGGTCTGATCACGTCTCATAGAAATGCAGGATACAACATAAACTAAAATATGTTACAGGACACAATAACATATACCATTATTATTGGTTATTGTACCAGAATGTTCTGGGAAACAGGAATACATTATTAGATTGTAATGTATAATGGATGAATTGCACTGGCCCAGGCTGACCTAGAATGGTTCAACTAAACATGAGATTTCATATTATTGTGTGCCAAGTTTTAGGGCCACAATTAGATATAAAAACAAACCCAGAATCCTATTTCATCAGTCCTGTCTGCAGATATGGCTGTATTGATATACTGACAAATGTATATACACTTCTGAAGATGCACCTGTTCCTTTCTTCTATATTCTTTCTCTATTTTAACTCTTCCTGCAACTGCAGATGTTGAGAGCTTGTACAAAAAACATTCACACACATACATTTTTTCTGTAATCTGTAATCATGTGATGTAAAAAGTAGTAATGTTAATTCATCATGGCTTATGTTTCATTTCACCTTCCTGATAATTATCAATTAGGTTTATAGCATTATAATGAAACATCTCGCATCCGTGTGTGTGTGTGCGCGCGCGTGTGTGTGTGTGTGTGTGTGTGTGTGTGTGTGTGTGTGTGTGTGTGTGTGTGTGTGTGTGTGTGTGTGTGTGTGTGTGTGTGTGTGTGTGTGTGTGTGTGTGCGCGCGTGCGCTATAGGGCTTTGCATAGACTTTAATTTGCTATCACATCACACTCTAATAATGTAATACGACTTAATAGTGATCATAGCCATTCCATTAAGTGTAATAATTACCGTCATAAATCATTAAAAAAAAATACATGCAGATTCCACATTTGTGGCATAGCAGTAGAACGACACAGAATGGAAATAGGGCGGTAATTGCCGGGGTCTAATTTGCTTCCTTTTGTATACAGAGGGGTTACTCTCACTAGTTTGAAATCTTGCAGGACGTGCCCCTGGCTGATGGAGAGGTTTATCATGAGGGCAATGTTTGGAGCAATAGAGGCAGCTGCTTCTCTGAGAAATTTGTTGAGGATATTGTCGTGGTGGCCAGTGGCCTTGTTTTGTTGTAGCTCAGGTTTTTAAACACATCATCAGTTGTCACCATGATGAGTTTAAAGTCATCTTTGCGTATAGACTTTTTAGTCAGGGCTGTTAACAAAAAAAGGGGGACACGGCTGACAAAAGCGCCAAATTTTTTCTACATGCTCTCCATCACCATAAGTTTCATTTTGGACGGGGAGCCACGTCATCAAGATGGCAGAAGGCGGCCATCTTGGATTTCAAAGATGGCCACCATGTAATATCTATAAGTGCCAATATTTCGGTCAATCTTGGTGTCAAAATATACATTTTCTGGGTCAAGGAATGCAATAAAGCTATTGAGAATTCCACTAGATGTTTATTTGTGCCACGATCAAATAAATATGGTCATTCTAGCAACATATTTACATAATTTTCAACTCGGTTAGCAGTCAGACACAGAAAATGGAGCATGAAGTGAATTGACATTCAAATGATCTGTCACATTGACAACTGCAAACAAAGCTCTGTGCAATTCCAGTGTGCCTTCTTGCATGAGCACCTTGCACCACAACCACGTTTACAACCGCACTTGACCAGTTCATTGCAGGCTTTTGACGCCATCGGTAGAATGCTCCACACAGGAAGCCAGACCTGGTTGTTGTCTTCCAATGTCCATCCCCATCCTTCTGGACTGGGTGTCGGCTGCTGGGCCAGTTCAGACGTGGACCAGATCCCAGACTGGTAGGCAACTCGCTTCACGTGCTGCAACAGTGAATCTTGCGTTGGTGGAATGTGTTCCATCGTTTTGTTCTTCTGGCAGAACAACTCTCGCCGTGCTTCATTGACAGATTCCAAATCACTTGTCTTATCATACATGATGACTGTGAAACGCTCAAGAAGCTGAAAGTGTTGGGTATCTATGGTCACTGAAGTGTATGGATTTTCTGCCATGTAGTTGAAGGCCTGGGTGACCTCAGGGTAGGACTTCCATGCCACCCATGCTGACTTCTTTCCTTTCCCGCAGAATGCTGATGTTGTGTCACAGCCTGTGTAACAGTGGAAGATGGGAAGTGCTGTGGACTTGTCTTTGCCCAGAGCATGGCAGATGGTGTTTATATGAACATAGGTGTAGTTCTTGCCAGTGCCAAAAGCAACCCAGATGTCTGCAGCTGGATACTTGGTGAGCAGGGCATGGAACTTGCCGATGAGGATAACGACAACATCCGTATCCACAGTGCGTATCAAGCAGGTAGAACAGCCATGTTCCAGGGCATCAAGCAGGTGAATCAATATCCTGGTGTCGGCCTCTTCGTGGTTACATGGCAGCATGGAGTGGCTGGTGTCTGTGCCGACCACTGTGATGCCAGATGTGATGAAGACCAGCTTGCCCTCTGGCCAGGCGGTGGATGCAATCTTCCCAGAGAGAAAGGTAAAGAGTTCCTGCTTGTTTATAGGATCACGCAGGAAATCTGGCCAATTCCCCGGCAGCTTGTTCTGACCAGCCACCTTCCGTCGTATCCCTTTGCCTCGCTTCTCCCTTGTTGACTCTTTTATGCTGCTGGTGATGTAAGTATCCCAGACCACATCAACTCTTTTGGAGATCTACAAAGCCCAATCCATTGTGTGCAAGAGACGAGATTGGCAAGGGGCAGGCAAAAATCTAAACTGTGTAAGGCAAGGGGTCGAAAACCAAAGGGGCAGTCAGAGAAGGCAGAGGTACCGGCAAGGGCTGGGCAAAAACGTAGTATAGAAAACAGAACAGAGATCAGTTAGGGCAAAAAACTTGATTTTGAACAATGCTTGAGAGCTTGGGTAAACACAAGGCAATCTGGCAAGAGACTGGAGAGAGACTGAGGCTTAAGTACTGTAGGCATGATTGCAGGTGAGTGAATGCAGGTGGTCACACTGGCAGGAACCAGATCCAGACACACCCACACCCTAGGGACTAACAGGACACAGGTGGAGATAACTAATAATCACAGGGAGGAGAGACAAGGCAGGTAAACAGTAACTAGGCAGACAGGAAACAATAGGAACGATACTACAAAATAGATAGGAAAAATAGGAAATAACAAGAGTCAGATCTGTCAAAGTTTAATACACACACACACACACACACACACACACACACACACACACACACACACACTGAGATGTTGTGCATAATCTAGACGAAGCATGCATAATTGTGTACATATATTGCCAGAATTTACCAAATTATCTAATATTGGCTGAATTAGTCACTTATTGATATTCCCTATAGTTTTATTGCATTCCTTGTCCCAGAAAATGTATATTTTGACACCAAGATTGACCTTCTAAGTGGCTTGGAAGCCGAGATATTGGCTTTTATAGATATTGCATGGTGGCCATCTTTGTAATCCAAGATGGCCGCCTTCTGCCATCTTGATGGTGTGGCTCCCCGTCCAAAATTAAACTTATGGTGATGGAGAACACGTAAAAAAAAATTGGCGCTTTTGTCAGCCGTGTCCCCCTTTTTCAAAAATCTGGTCTTAAGCAACCGGGCTATTTATAGAATGTTTGGATGTGCTTTACCCCATACATCCCAGAATGAGAGGGCAGTATGACCAGTGCAGTGGCTATGGTTATAAAGAAGTTGTTTGAGCGATTAGCCACATCCAGCTTATCTTTCAGTTTCTTACAGCATCTTTATGTATATTTTGTCATCAAGGTAGTTTTTTGGCAGTTAATCATGCTCAAGTAAGTACCTTTTGCCTAGTTTGTTGCTCTGTTTTGGAGCTCCTCAGTACAGTTTTTAAGATCCTGTTTTTCATGAGTGCCAAACTATTTATCAATTTTAGGAATTTTGTTTTAAAGCTGGTCCGATCCCAATAAGTATTGTCTCCGCACTGTCTATGCCAGCCGAGCACTCCTCAAGTATATCATAAAACATATTCTGATCAGGAGGTCTGTAGATGGAGCAAACTAGCAAGTGTTTAGCTTTTGGAAATATCATATAATAATAATAATAATAATAATAATAATAATAATAATAATAAACTTTATTTGTATAGCACCTTTCATGACATCAAATGCAGCTCAAAGTGCTTTACAGAGCAAGAATACAATTACAACTAATTTAACAATAAAGCGAAAAAGAAAAGCAAAAGCATAAGCATAAAACATTAAAATAATAGCAAAAGGCAGTGAATCAGGCAATACAGTGAGGACATGGATAACAACACAGAGATTTATAAATCAACCAAAAAATCAACTAAAAGCTAGAGTGAAGAAGTAGGTCTTGAGCTGTGCTTTAACGCTATCGACAGAGGCTGCCATATCAACCCACACGGTTTCAATATGCTATGACCCAGGTCAGAACGAATGTTAAAATTAGTATCTTTGTGAACGTACAACCAGACACCACCCCCATGGCAATTCCTATCATTCCTGATGACTGAATAATCTAAAATTTCAATCTCAGAGTCCTCTATAGAGTTGTCAAGTTTGGTCTCAGAGAAGGAGAGTATATTAGTCTTACCATTGCCAAACATTGCTCTGATTTAGTTCAGTTTATGTACACGACTGTTCACATTCAAATTAACAATACGCAATCCACTGGCACCAAAAACAGTGTCCTTGTCTTCGGTAGAGAAATATCTGTTATATAGCTTGAGGAACCGTTCAATGGAGTCCAATGGACAGGCGCCATATTGAGAGGTTTTCAGGTCTTACTTTCAATGGTGTTACATCACGTTCTCTTTCTATTATAGTATAAATGAGTAACACCACAATAATTGTAATACCTCAAGGTAATAAATAAAAAATATTGATTTTTACATAAACACTTAAAACTATCTGATAAGAAAACAAAAGAGCTGGGATATGTCTCCAAAAGACGAGCTAATGTGGTGCTTTGCTAACCATTTCTTTATGACAAGAGAAGTACTGTATCACCGTTTATGGTGCCTGTAAAGTGACAAAATTCGCTGAGTTCATTCAATAGAGCGTCGCAGTTCCCGCCCACTTCCTGTTTTTTTTGGTGCCGGAAGAAAAAACTCAATGCATTTTTCCATTGACATTTCCAAAAATATTTATATCTATTAATTTAAGCCTCGAATCAAGCCATCATGACATGACATGAATCATGACCATAAACGTTTGATTCTGTGATTTTTTTTTTGTTGAAAACGGCAAAACAAAGGGTATTTATTAAATATAGTATATCATATAATTAAATATAAAATTAAAAAAAATCACAGAAAAAAACGTTTTATGGTCATGATTCATGTCATCTCGTGATGGCTTGATTCGAGGCTTAAATTAATAGATATAAATATTTTTGGAAATGTCAATGGAAAAATGCATTGAGTTTTTTCTTCCGGCACCAAAAAAAACAGGAAGTGGGCGGGAACTGCGACGCTCTATTGAGACACACGGCCGGAAGCGGAAGGCCTACAAATCCACGCCCACTTTTGACACTCGGGGTCCGTTAGAACGATGAACTGCAGCTCTCAATGCAATCTCTATGAGAGGCATTGTAAAATACCGTCATTTCACTGGTTAACTACTGAGGTTGTAGGCGATTTTTGTGTTCTAATAATCTGTCCCATTTGTTTAATTTGTCCTTTTTAATGTCCCATATCTTTCATCTCGATATACTACCCACAATATACTATAATATACTCCATCAGTATGTCAAAACCGCTAGCATCGGAGATCCAGACTTTAAGTGGTCGCATCACGGACGCATCCCTTGAGGTTTTCAATACCCAGAAAACTGGCGAAAGTGGCCGTTTTCAATAGGTTTTGGTCATTATCTCTGGAACAGAAGGTCCAATCTGCTCAGTTCAAAGCTTGTTGGATGCGTGACTTTGAGGACATTAAGCACGCAATGACACATTTTCGGGTTATTTTTTTTTTTAGGGGAGGATCTTAGTTGGGCAGGCAACTGCCTCTCCTGCCTCTACAGTGGGTACACTGTCGGTCGGCGCTCGGCGCTCGTAAAGACAGTGATGTCACTGAAATGCCTGTCTGCTGTCTACCCTCTGCTGTGTTAGCATTATGGGTAACTCGTTAAAGTGGCAAATTAAATGTGAAACACATCAACTATTAAGAAAACAAGAAGATATGTTGACAAAGACACTCCATACATTTGGAAACATATTTTTATTTAAATCAATATCGTCTTCAGTTAATGCAGGATAATTTTTAAAGTAGGCTAACTTTCATATCCTCTCATAGGGAATGCATTGGCAGCTGCAGTTCATCGTTCTAACGGACCTCGAGTAGCGGCGCTGTCTCAAAAGTGGGCGTGAAATTTGTAGTCCCCGTGTGTCTCTATGTTGTATTTATTTGGTGAACGTCATTCTCTGCTGTTAGGGGTCGTTATTTTTCAATTATAACTGGACAGTTCGTTCATGACTGGAAAGTGAATGACATCTTTGGATGTCAATTATAATCTTCTGTTCAAGCATGATAAGAAACACTGCTAATGTCTGCAGATGTCCTAATATTAATATTGAGCCTTTAAGGGTGATTGTTACCTTTTGTAAAGATGTTTGGATACTCATTTGTGATTACAAGGTATATTTTGGACTGACTGTTTATATATGACAATGCCTAATTATAGATTTATTCTATTTGTTATTACAGAAATGCTGTAAATTTTACTGTGAAGTACTGGACTAATACAGATACAAACCAAGTCACGTCTCCTCATCCGTTCTTTGCATCCTGACCGATGCACCATCTTGATTATTGCATATACCTGAAAGAACAAGCATCCAGACTATTCCCTATTTAACAGAAAGGTTTTTCTCCAGTGTGGATACGCTGGTGTGTCTTGAGGGATTCTGACCGACTAAAACTCTTGTCACAATGTTTACAGTGGAAAGGTTTTTCTCCAGTGTGGATACGCTGGTGTTTCTTCAGCTCACCCGACTGATTAAAACTCTTGTTACAATGTGTACATTGGAAACGTTTTTCTCCGGTGTGGATATGCTGGTGTCTCCTCAGGTAACTTGAATCCTTGAAACTCTTGTTACAATATTTACAGTGGAAAGGTTTCTGTCCAATGTGGATACGCTGGTGTTTCTTCAGGGAACCTGACTCACTGAAACTCTTGTCACAATGTTTACAGTGGAAAGGTTTCTCTCCGGTGTGGATACGCAGGTGTCTCTTCAGGTCATATGACTTCCTGAAACTCTTGTCACAATGTTCACAGTGGAAAGGTTTTTCTCCAGTGTGGATACGCTGATGTGTCTTGCAGGAACCTGACTCACTGAACCTCTTGTCACAATGATTACACTGGAAAGGCTTTTCTCCAGTGTGAACACGCAGGTGTTTCTTCAGCTGATCTGAGTTAGTGAAACTCTTGTTACAATGTTTACAGTAGAAAGGTTTTTCTCCAGTGTGGATACGCAGGTGTCTCTTCAGGTCATGTGATATACTGAAACATTTGTCACATTGTTTACAGTGGAAAGGTTTTTCTCCAGTGTGGATACGCTGGTGTCTCTTGAAGGAACCTGAAGCACTGAACCTCTCGTCACAATGAATACACTGAAAAGGCTTTTCTCCAGTGTGGATACACTGATGTGTCTTGCAGGAACCTGACTCACTGAACCTCTTGTCACAATGATTACACTGAAAAGGTTTTTCTCCAGTGTGAACACAGTGGTGTTTCTTCAGGTCACCTGACTCACTGAACCTTTTGTTACAATATTTACAGTGGAAAGGTTTTTTTCCTTGTTTCAGGCTGGTTGTAGAGCTGTTGATTTGCTGACAGGCTGATGAGGTGATCTGTCCATTCCTCAGCATTTGGCAGTAGAGGTCGTTGTGTTTACTCCAGATGTGTTTATGGAGGAAGAGCTGAGATGTGAAGGAGTATGAACACTCAGAACAGGAGAAGAACTGAGTCTGGGAAGACTGGGACCTCACTCCTGAGAGAGAGAGAGAGAGACAGAGAGGAGGGGGGGGCAGAGGAGCGAGAGAGAGAGAAAATGGTGAGTACTAGTGATGCGCGGGCTGACTCTTTACCCGCAGGTCAACCCGCGGGGCGGGCGGATGAGTCAAGATTTCAGAGGCAATTATGTGGGCTGCGGGTCGACACCGCTCTCACGCGTAAAAAAATAAAAAATAAATCACATCCTCTTGTTTTGTTTTTATTCCTAATAAAAATAAGAATAATAAGAATAGAACAGTTTGAATACACTTGGGGTACTTAAAGATTTATTTTCTAACCTTCATGATTTGCGGTTACAGAATTGCTTGCTTAATAGGCCTATTCATGTTCTAACTATCTATTCATGTTTTATCCTGGTGTTTACAGACCTAATGCAATAGGCCTTTTGATGATTTCATTTGTAGAATGTTTAAGAATACTCGATGTTGTCGAGGGGAAAGGCTTCCGTGAGCTGATGGCATTTCCAGAATACACTGTTCCCTGTCGTCAAACAATGACAGCGTGCCGAGAGAGAGAACGTATGCTGAGGTAACCGGAACGATAGCCCCAAAACACACTCGCCCCCATTTTTTACTGAGGTTACGTGTAGGAGTACCTGGTCGCCGGATTTGATCTGGGGCGACCGTGTTTAAGGGCGAGCACCTTGCTGAGGTTACCAAACGCTCCGTAAGATGTTATAAAAGTTTATATGAGGCCATATAGCTATATATTGTTGAACGTGTTGTGTTGTTACTATTATTATTTGGCATCGGACGGAGAGCTCAGTCTGACATTATTCTATTTGTCAAACGTCAGCCTCGTTAGTTGGGCTGCTGTAGCCTACGGATTAAACAAGTGTTCCGTGTTTAATAAACACATGTTTACAAAAGAAAGTCTCATTTTTAGGTTCTGTCCCTGTGTTTAACACTGACTGACCTCCACTGGTCTCCTCCCAATCATCACTATCTTCAGTGACTTCAGTGTCAGATTCAAGTTCAACTTCAATTTCAGAACAGTGTGAAGAGATGTCTTCATCATCCTCCTCTTTTTTCACTGCTAGTAATGTCAACATTGACCCATCAGGCTCCTCTGGTCTTTGAAGTAGCTCCCCCTGTTCCTCTTTAATGTGTGGAGGCTCTGGTTCCTCCTGGAGCAGACTGGGGCTCCTCTCCTCTTTACACACAGCCATGTGCAGGATGTCTAGTTGGAGCAGAAAAATAACATGATAGTGAACACTGGATTCCTGAAGTGTAAACAAACAGTTTTGGTATTCCATACAAAAGGAGGTATCACCTAAGTCTTAAGGTGCATTCTCACTGACAGATAAAAACTCTTTCTAGTCACTTGAATCTCATCATTTTGGTCACTGGGTGTTGCGATGGGACAAAAGTGTTCATTTGCATGTTCAACTAATCGCCTCTTCAAGCTGTCAATCACTAAACATATGGAAACGGTAGACAATTCTAACAAAAGTTTTAATCTAGCAGTTGTATGTGTGAAAATAAGAAAGATTCAGTTCTATTTCGTGAATAAAATATTGATAATTTACAATCAAGCTGTGAAAAACACACAAAGCGTGTGTTTTTCCACCTTCCCAGCTGGCAGCTGTAGCCTACTGGCCAGGGACCCAATTTGTTCAGATAGTACAGATATAAAATGTACACAAGGACCCCTCCAGCGTTAATTTACTGATGTTAATTTAACTCTGGAGTGTACAAATGGAACCAAATGGTAAGGGACCGTTTGGTAACATTTTATCAGGTACACAAAAACACCCAAAACGGCTCAGTATCTGTATGTGCGTCTACAAGGGCTTGTGTGTTGTCTTTGCTGTGTTATTGGTTCCCGGAAGAGGAAATTTGGCCATAGGCCAAGCCATATAGAACAGGTATATACAAAAAATACCACCAAAGTGGAAAAAGCGGCACTCCAAAATAACAGATGCAAGACAGGTTCAGATACACGTTCTTCTATTCATAGAGAACGCTAATGTGTTTCGTATAGAGCAGGGTTTGTCTGTATGTACAGTATGTAAAGTATGTATTTCCTAGGGCTGACCCAAATAATTCCGTTCCGTGGTAAATCCGTGCTACTTTAAGTCATAAATTAATGAGAGGGGGAACGGAGCACAACATACTTAATTGCACACTGGTGTTGCATGCCGTAAATAGCAGATCTACAAGCTCACAACGCGTCCTATTCGTGACGCGTTGTGAGCTTGTAGATCTGCTATTTACTGCACACGACACCGACACACAACTAGTATAGCTGAGGCCAACACTTGGGTGTCGGGTTACATTCAGCGGGTCGTGGAGCATTCTACAGCTGATCTTTATAATAGATCACTGGATGGATGCTTTGTAGTTTGGAGATAATTTTGACTAGCAAGAATATGTGGCTAATATTGAGCCACTTGTTTGGGTTTAATCCAACTAAGACAAGTAGCATATCCAATCCAACCTAGCAATGCATCGTAAAATGTATTAATTTCGCTGACTCATGGCAGATTAGCGACCGATATAAATAAATATATGATAACCTTTCCACAGGAGCAGCTTTTGCATGGTTATCACACATTATGTTATTTTCCCCATACGTACATGACAGGTGAAAAAATTACAAAATGTAAAAAAGATTTATCATAATGAAACTTCCTGAGTTGATTACTTACATGAAGACAATGATTTATCGTATTACAAGTTTTCTGAAATTGTATATTTAGATATGCAAATTAGGCATTTAGTCCATGAGCCAGAGCCCTAAAATTGAGCCAGATATTGAATATTCCCTCGTTAAAACCTTTGACTCCAACATCTTAACAAAATGAAATAAGTATGTTGACTCTGGCTTTGTCCAATGTTCCATGGTTGATTCTGGACAGTTATGCAAATGTGGGCATATTTTCCTAATGCCTAACTTGCATATTTAAATATACAATTTCAGAAAACTTGTAATACGATAAATCATTGTCTTCATGTAAGTAATCAACTCAGGAAGTTTCATTTTGATAACTCTTTTTTAAATTTTGTCATTCTTTCACCTGTCATGTACGTATGGGGAAAATAACAAAATGTGTGATAACCATGAAAAAGCTGCTCCTGTGGAAAGGTTATCATATATTTATTTACTCGTATTGACCCTATGAACAATTTAATATAGGTTTGGTTTTGCACACTCTTTCGATAATCATTGCTCAATTTTGGGGCTCTGGCTCATGGACTTATGTGTGTCCGGGACGAATCTCACAAACCGTTTTGACGATCAGTGGCAAATTTCTGCACGCTGATCAAGGAAGTATTTTTCCACTTCAGATAGAATGTACTCTGTACAATGTGAAGTTATATGGTGCAGTTTTTCTATTAGTATTGCATTTACCCAAAAGAAATGTGCTTCTTGGTTATGGTATTTTGTTATTGTCTCCGCCAGGCCGAAAGGCATGGCGAGAGAGTAGTATGTTTTACGCCCTGTCCGTCCGTCCGTCCGTCCGTCCGTCCGTCCGTCCGTCCGTCCGTCCGTGTGTGTGTGTGTGTGTGTGTGTGTGTGTGTGTGTGTGTGTGTGTCCTGTCCGTCCGTCCGTTACCAGCTAATCTCTGGCACCGTTGGCCCGGTCACTGTGAAACTGTGCACACACACTCCCTGGATGCCAATTCAGGACCTCTGCCCCGCAAAACCCATTTTTTGACATTACTCCTACAGATTTTATCCAAACGTCATGCAAATTGGTACACAGTATCTCTATAGTCATGTGATCAACACGGATCTGTCCGATTTCCCATATTCCATCCTGATTGGCTAAGGTTGGCTTCCAAAGTTTGCAGGATTGGTCCGTTTTGAACAAAATGCCTCAAATTATGCAAGCAGCTTGCAATTTCCGTGAAATTTCACACGCGCATTCCCACTAGGCCGAGGAAGAAATGCCACCTTTTTCACATTGGCCTGTTATAGCGCGCTCAGCAGGTCTAATTTAGCAAAACACATTTTTGGAACAAAATGCCTCAAATCATGAATGCGGTGTCCGATTGCCGTGAAAGGCCTAAGAATAAATGGCACCCTTTTCACATTGCCCTATTATAGCGTGACCAGGAGGCCACAATAACGTACCTGACCTGGCGGAGACCTGTGCTCCGAGGAGCACTTTTTCTAGTGGTTTATTATTATCAGTGTCAAGATATTTTTGCAATGGTTATTGTACAGTGAAAATAGATATTGTTGCACTTCTAAAACAGAACAGAACAGAACAAAATTACAGAAATAAAAAAAGCACATGAAACTTACTGAGTGGGTGTTCTTCAGGTTCCTCCTGTTTAATAGAAATGTCCCTGGCTAAGTCTGGAGAGTTCATCTTCACCTGCAGTCTGGACTCCACACACTGGTCTGAAATGAAGGAATTGAATAATAATAATAATAATAATAACAACTGCAGACTTAGTGGTGTCAAGAATAACAGTAATATTTGCAGAAGGTAGAGGCAATATGGCCTAAGCCCAACTCATTACCATATGAATCTTGGGTGCAAAGATTATAGGATTCATATATTAGGGGAGAAATCATTCGTAATTTAAGATTACACAAGGAATAATGTGACAAAAGATGGACTCCTGCAATGCAAATATTGGTCTAAAGTGAATAAAGTGAAAGTAGCCAATCTGTTTTTTATGTTTCTGCAACCAGACAGAATGAGCAATTTGTTTAATCATCAGGATATTATCATTGTCATGATATATTTTGGCATGATTATTTCTCAGCAAAATCAGATAACAGAACAGAAAGAAAAAAAATCAAGAAAGAGTGAGCACATGAAACGTACCGAGGTGTGGGTGGTCTTCAGGTTCCTGTTTAATAGAGATAGCCCTGGCTGAGTCTGGAGAGTTCATCTTCACCTGCAGTCTGGACTCCACACACTGGTCTGAAATGAAGGAATTGAATAAGGACTTTAAAGATGGGATTCCATGGTTCTTTTCCCCCTAAAACATAGTCATTGGGTATTATTATTATACTAGAGATTCAGGCCACTTACACCTACGTCACACTGCCCATAAGGATAAGGATAATTCCTTTTAACAGGTCGTTCATGAAAGTCCTTGCGGTCTTGTTTCCAATGAGAACCTGTGAGCAATTAGGGGTTAAGAGTCTTGCTCAGGGACAAATTTCATTTCATCGACACATATGCTGGTCTGGCCTGGAATCGAACCTGGGGCAACCAGGGCCTCTGGCTCCCTATGCGGGCTCACTAACCACTCAGCTATGGCCGCCCAATATGGCTCCGACCAATATGTCTGAGTCATAGTGTTGGGGGTAACAAAAGTGTAGTACAGACCAGTGGTTCTCAACCTTTTCAGGCTGTGACCCCCCAAAATAGTCATATTTGTACTGGGGACCCCTCCCCCTGATAAGCAATTGGAATGTAGGAGTGGAGGCATTCTTTTTCTTTTTTTTTACTCAGTTCCACAGATAAATATTGTGAAAATAGCAGATCTACAAGCTCGAAACGTGTCGTGTTGCGAGGCATTGTGAGCTTGTAGAATGACCATTTTCACAATATTCTCCTCTTTCTCACAATATTCTTCTCTTTCTATCTATCTATCTATCTAACAATCATCTGAAATTAAAATTCAAAGTGGTCTATGACTCAACGATGAAGCAGCAAAAAAGCAGCCCGTGAACAAGACAGTGAAACTAATTCCAATGCCATATATTACCTGGATGGTCATTCTAGGCCTGACACTCTACAGCATGACAAATGTATAGTTGGTAAGGATTCAATGTCTGGTGCATGAAGACATGGAGCTCTAACTTCACTTGACAGTCAAATTAACATTACTGTGGACAGAGTAAAGATCCTCCTAATAGTTTACATACGTTTACACCTCGTTGCTTAAGTTATATGGAGATTAACCACTGTAATGCTATAAGACACCGATGTAACTATAGGGTTACAATAATAATAGTGACGTCAACAACAACATAAAACACAACAATGTATATCAATGTCTTGCTGTAGCCATGGTTCACATGATGCTCGTCTGTCACAAGCGTCATGGAGCTACCTTTGTTTTTTGAAAATTTTACATTTACAACCAGTACATCTACATAAACGTTCAGATTTTAAATATAAAGTGCTGACCCCCCGGCCACGGATGTAACAAGTCAAAGCGCCAGGGTCTAAGTACCCGTATCTTCCGTATTGTTCAATAAAAAGCATTTTAATCCGATCCGCGGCCATTTTCTCAACAAAACAAAAATAATTATAAGGTATCAGAGTGCAATACACCTCCCAATTGACAGGGGCGCGCAGTTGAAATCATATGGAGAATAGCCGGCGATCGGATTAAAAAGCTTTTTATTGAACAATACGGAAGATACGGGTACTTTGACCCATGCGCTTTAACTTGTTACATCCGTGGCTTTGGGGTAAGCACTTTATATTTGAAATCTGAACGTTTATGTAGATGTAATGGTTGTAAATGTAAACATTTAAAAAAACAAGAAGAAGTAGCTCCATGACGTTTCGGGTCTAGTCTTGCTGCTGCTATGGAGCTATTGTTTGTGGTTATGATCACTTTATAACAAGCTAACAGCTAAGAGTAATTGGATTTATGTTCCAACTTAAATGATGAGTTAATAAAGACAAATAGATGAAACAAGACGTGATTTGTTCATCTTAAATGTTATAAATAGATGAAACCCAACATGAATGAGTTGATCTTTACCTGCTGTGTTTCAGTGGTTGAGCTGCTAACAAACGTCGTCCTCCTGCTGCTTAACGACGACACTGTTTAGAAACGACACGTTTTACTTTTCTTTGTATTTTACTTTTAATAAAGCTATGGTATTTTAAAGTGTCAACAACAGTCAGTCATCTCACCATGTTGTATTGTCACTACTGCATTGTGGGTATGTTCTTCTTCTGACGTCCACTCTGTCTAGACGCCAGTTGGCGTATGCCTGCCCCCTACTGTTGGTCTCGGGTACTGTCCATTGTTTATATACAGTAACAGTATGTGACCTTCCAGACCTGTAGACAAGAGAACATCTAGGAGTGCAACAGTTAATTTGTTTCTGATGATCAATAATTCAGTAAATTAATCAATTAATAATTGATCCATATTTTGGACATGTCATTATAAGCAAAAATATTACAAATATAGTGAAAATATTATATGTACAAGTTCACAACAAATCAAGATCTGATGGGTTTTGAGCTTGCAGATCAGCTATTTTCACTAGTCTTGCACAGTTAATCAATTAGTTGTTAAATATATTGGATACATGGATGGTTTCAGCACTGCATCTATCACAGCTTTGAGCTTCCATCCTGCACAGGTCTGATCCTCACTACTCACAGAAATGCAGTATACAAAAACACATACCATGTATTAAACATGTGTTAACCATATCTTTTTCAAACTATGTGAATATATCAATATTTCTATGATAGGCTATATTCATAATGTAGGATGAATTCAGACTGTGACAAAGAAGCTATTTTTGTAGTAGAAATATTTAATGAAGTCATGGAGAAGAGAATGGAATACAGGAATACAGTTCAGAGTTTGGTTATTGTTCCAGAAAACAGGAAAATAGTTCTGTAAGTTAGATTGATTGTAATGGATGAATTGCACTGGTTCAGGCTGACCTAAAATGGTGTAACTTATCATGAGATTTCATATTATTTTGTGCTAAGATGTAGGGCCACAAAAAGGTATAAAAACACACCCCCAATCCTATTTCATCAGTCCTGTCTGCAGATATGGCTCTGTTGGTATATTAACAAATATATATTTACATAGTATATACTTCTAAAAATGTATAGCTGCATATGGTTACTGTTAACACTTAAAACAGATTGAGGAAATTAAGGATTTAAAAGTGAAAAAAACAAGAGACGAGGCCTGTTGACAGGAGCAGTATGAAAATCAATATTTTTGCTTTTCTATCCACCTCCCTCCCCCTAATTTATAGTAGAACGTTTGTTTCCCTTGGTGTGAATAAACTGGTGTCTTTTTAGAAGAGGCAATTAGTTGAACATGCAAATGAACACTTTTGTCCGATCGCAACACCCAGCGACAGTAGAAAGGTTTTTCTCCAGTGTGGATACGCTGATGTCTCTTGAAGGAACCTGACTCACTGAATCTCTTGTCACAATGTTTACACTGGAAAGGTTTTTCTCCAGTGTGGATACGCTGGTGCCTCTTGAAGGAACCTGACTTACTGAAATTCTTGTCACAATGCTTACAGAAGAAAGGTTTTTCTCCATTGTGGATACGCTGATGTCTTTTCAGAGAAGTTGGCCGTCTTTTCTCCAGTGTGGATACGCTGATGTGTCTTCAGGTTCTATAACCAGGTATTTAGTGTTGGTTTGTACTGCGAACAGCGTGGTAAAATCAGAATGTCGTTTCATGGATAAAGGTAGACTAAAAGAGTTATTAGTGACTAAACATTAGACTAAAATGCAAACAGTTTTTGTTGACAAAAAAATGTACTAAATACTTAAGGTTGTGTTGGACTAAGATAGGAACTAAAATGCTCGACTTTTTTTTTGACTACAACTTAACTAAATAAAAACAGGATGAGGTTGACTAAATATGATGAAAATCATAGTATCAAGGACGATTGAAACTGGACTAAGACTGAGACTGTCTGATGAAATCAACACTGTGTTTTTTCAGAGAAGCTGCCCAAACGAAACGCTGGTGTCGCTTTAGGGAACCTGACTGACTGAAAGTCTTGTCACAATGTTCACAGTGGAATGTTTTTTCTCCAGTGTGAATACGCTTGTGGCTATTCATGTCAGTTGATCGACTGAAACTCTTGTCGCACATTCTACAGTGGAAAGGTTTTTCTCCAGTGTGAACACGCTGGTGTGTTTTCAGGTGACCAGACTGCCTGAAACTCTTGTCACAATGTTTACAGTGGAAAGGTTTTTCTCCAGTGTGAACACGCTGGTGTGTTTTCAGGTTACCACTGAAACACTTGTTACAATATTTACAGTGATAAGGTCCATCTCCTTGTTTCGGGCTGGTTGTAGAGCTGTTGATTTGCTGACAGGCTGATGAGGTGATCTGTCCATCCCTCAGCATTTGCCGGTCGTTGTGTCTCCTCTTGATGTGTTTATGAAGGAAGACCTGAGATGTGAAGGAGTATGAACACTCAGAACAAGAGAAGAACTGAGTCTGGGAAGACTGGAACCTCACTCCTGAGAGAGGAGAGGGGAGGGGGACAGAGGGGAGGGCGAGAGAGAGAGGAAGAGAGAAGGAGAGAGGCTGGTTAAAAATGGTGAGTCCACATACAACTTTACAAGCTTCCATCATCAAACAAGTCCGTTCTTTAGGAGCATTACGGCTTCCCTGTTAACATTTCTGATTACATTTTTAATATTTTTCATCGACCTCTTTTATTCCACCTCTCAGTTTTCCCCACCCATGTAAGTCCTGTCCCTGTGTTTAACACTGACTCACCTCCACTGGTCTCTTCCCAATCATCACTGTCTTCAGTGACTTCAGTGTCAGATTCGAGCTCAACTTCAACTTCAGAACAGTGTGAAGAGATATGTTCATCATCAACTTCCCCTTTCACTGCTAGTAATGTCAACATTGACCCATCAGGCTCCTCTGGTCTTTGAAGTAACTCCTCCTGTTCCTCTTTAATGTGTGGAGAATCTGGTTCCTCCTGGAGCAGACTGGGGCTCCTCTCCTCTTTACACACAACCATGTGCAGGATGGCTAGGAGCAGAAAAATAACATGATAGTGAACACTGGATTCCTGAAGTGTAAACAAACATTTCCATCCTCCATGTTTCATGTACAAAAGGAGGTATTCACCTACTTAAGGTGCGTTCCCACTGAAAGATAACAAATCTTTCTAGTCACTTCATCGCGTCATTTTGGTCGCTGGGTGTTCCGATGGGACAAAATAGTTCATTTGCATGTTAAACTAATCGCCTCTTCAAGCTGTCATTCACTTAACATATGGAAACAGTGGACAATTCCAATAAAGCTTTAATCTAGCAGTTGTATGTGTGAAAATAAGAAAGATTCAGCAACTACAAGTTCTATTTCATACCTAAAATATTGATCATTTACAATCAAGCAGTGAAAAACACAAGCTTTTCCTCCTCCCAGCTGGCAGCTGTAGCCTACTGCCCAGGGACCCAATTTGTAAACACAGATATAAAATGCACACAGTCAGGGACCCCTCCAGCGTTAATTTAACTCTGGAGTGTACAAATGTAACCAAATGGACATGTAAGGGACCATTTTGGTTCAATTTTCTCAGGTATACAAAAACACCCAAAACGGCTCAGTTTCTGACTGTGCATCTACAAGGGCTTGTGTGTTTTCTTCGCTGGGTTATTGGATCCCGGCAGAGGAAATTTGGCCATAGGCAAAGCCATATAGTAATTTTTTTTTAAATACCACCAATAGATTATAATATAATCTATTGTTGACGTTTCTTCCAGTTAAGGGGAAGTTTTTCGTTGCCACTGTCGCAAAATTGCTTGCACAGGGTGGGACTGTCGGGTCTCTGCTCTACATGTAAAGTGTCTTGAGACAACTTGTAGTGATTTGACACTTTAATAAAAATTTCATTGAAATTGAATTGCACCCCTGCCCGACCACTTCGGTCTGCCGCCTCTGGACAACTGGTTGCCCCGTCGCTCAGAGGTCCTTCTGGCCGATCTACACGGTCGCGGCTTTTCTCTGTTCTGGCCCCACAGTGGTGGAATGAACTCCCCACTGATGTCAGGACAGCAGAGTCACTGCCAATCTTTCGCCGCAGGCTGAAAACCCACCTCTTCAGGAAACACTACCCTGACCCTTCCTCATAGCCTTTGCTACTTGTTGTCAAATATTTGTACAAGCTCTTGTTTTATTGTATCTTATTTACTTGATACACTTATTTATTTTAGCTCTTGCTCATTTGATTTAGCTATTTTTGAGCGGTGTAACTGCTCCTATAAGTGGGTTTAGGACCCATCCGTGATGAAAGTTTTTCTTTCCGTCACGAAGATTTGTCTTTCGCTGTGACGCCATGCTGTGGAAAACACGCCCATAGGCTAAGCTTTGCAGGACGTGCTGTGATTGGCTAGCGAGACACATGATGAAATTAACTTCAAACTTCGCAGACGCGCTGTGATTGGCTAGCGAGACGCATGATGAAATTAATAATAATGTAAAAAATTTAAGCACGTCACTTCGCAGGACGTGCTGTGATTGGCTACCGAGATGCATGATGAAATTAATAACTCATAAATAGCACCGCTCACTTCACACTGGGTGTGATTTTTCTCATCTATTTAAGACTTCTGGTGATTAGTAGTTTTCTTGCCTACCTAAATAATGTTGAATGCACTTATTGTAAGTCGCTTTGGATAAAAGCGTCTGCTAAATGACTGTAATGTAATGATTACACAAGGACATTATTTTGTTGTTTCTGCAACCAGACAGAATGAGTAATTTGTTTAATCATCAGGATATTATCATTGTCATGATATATTTTGTCATGATTATTTCTCAGTAAAATTAGATATAGTGACAGCCCTACAACAGAACAGAAAAACAATGATAAAAACATTCAAGAAAGAGCGAGCACATGAAACGTACCGAGGTGTGGGTGGTCTTCAGGTTCCTGTTTAATAGAGATAGCCCTGGCTGAGTCTGGAGAGTTCATCTTCACCTGTAGTCTGGACTCCACACACTGGCCTGAAATGAAGGAATTGAATAAGGACTTTAAAGATGGTGTTCCATGGTTCTTTTCCCCCTAAAACATAGTCATTAGGTATTATTATTATACTAGAGATTCAGGCCACTTACACCTACGTCACACTGCCCATCCGACCAATATGTCTGAGTCATAGTGTTGGGGGTTTGTCAGAGCAACCGTTGTACCCGTCTGTCTGTGTCCCTTTTGTGACCATATATGGAGATCCCTGATGTCATCAGTATATGCCCATATATGGGCATTCCCTCTTTTGCTCACATATATGGTGCTGACCTGGTGCTGACTGATTAGTTTGTGGCTGATGCCATGACGACACATTGAGGTTGGACAACACACTCCATATTTGGGCGTAGCTGCATTGGAAACTCCTTATATGGTTATGGCTGAGTCTGCATGACGTCAGAGGTCCGTCCTCCCATTAGTCATTTTAATATAGGATAAGGAGGATGAATGTTTTTCCAAAAATTGTACAGTAAGTGTTGAAATGATATTTTCATGTGTAGCTCCACCCACCAGTTCATCAGGTATTATACCTGGTTTGCACCTTAACACCACCCACCTGACCCAGTCCCTCCACCTCCTCCTACATGACCACCCACCTATCCTAGTCCCCCCACCCCCCTCCTCATGAAAGGACAGCCCATGGCTCTGCACAGTTGTTTACAAAAGGGTCTAGAACAGTGGTTGTCAAACTGACTTCTGGGGACCCCTAGCTGGGTCCTTGAGAGGGTTCCAGGGGACCCCCTGCAAAATGTTATGCTATCAAAATAAGTGTAACTAGTTTAAACCTGCCGTATATACGTAGGTGACCTGAAAATAGCAGATCTACAATGTATTGAATAATGATGCATCGGGATGAGACACATTGTGAGCTAGATCAGCTTCTTTTTTTTCTTTTACTTTTACTTTAAACTGGAAGATAATGGGATGAACAAGTACAACATGGTTCTTGCAGCATTATCCTTCAGGTTGTAGTTTAAGAAAACAGACAACTACATTATATTACTACAGCACAGCATGTATATAGTTAATGGGTTTGGAGCTAAACTGTTAATTTGCAGCCCATGAACAAGACAGGGAAACTATTTTCAATGCCATGCATTACCTGGATGGTCATTCTAGGCCTGACACACTACAGCATGACAAATGTTTAGTTGGTAAGGATTCAATGTCAGGTGCATGAAGACATGGAGCTCTAACTTCACTTGACAATCACATTAACATTACTGTGGACAGAGTAAATATCCTATTGGTTTAAGATACGTTTACACCTCGTTGCTTAAGTTATATGGAGATTAACCACTGTAATGATATAAAACACTGGTGTACCAAATAATCAACATGTGTGACTTGGTCGCAGCGGCCATTGTTGGGGCCGGAGGGTACATAAACAGCTTGTAAACAGTGACAGTGACATAGACCAGCCACACATGTACAGTGTGCACTGATCACTATGTAGTTGGCAAAGAAGTTTAATGTTTACAAACACAAACCACCGTCACTCTCTAGTCTTAAGCGTGTCTCTATCTGGTCTCTAGGCACAGTCTGACCCCTCACGGGCTATAGCATCAATCAATCAAACCAGTGCCATCTAATCAAACGGGCTATAGCGTCAAAAAGGGGGCATGGCGAACCTCAGACGACACGTGCCAACGTTACAATCATAATAGTGACGTCAACAACATGTTACAAAACAATGTATATCAATGTCTTGTTGCTGCTGCTATGGTTTGTGTTTATGATCACTTTATAACAAGCGAACAGCTAAGAGTAACTAGATTTATATTCCAACTTAAATTATGTTAATAAAGACAAAGATTAAACAAGACACGTTCCGTTCATCTTAAATGTTATAAATAGATGAAAGCCAACATGAATGAGTTTCTTTACCTGCTGTGTTTCAGTGGTTGAGCTGCTAACAAACGTCCTCCTGCTGCTTAACGACGACACTGTTTAGAAACGACACGTTTTACCTTTCTTTGCATTTTACTTTTATATAAATCTATGATATTTTAAAGTGTCAACAGTCAGTCAACACACCATGGGTGCGTTCGGATATTGCACACCGGAGCGCACTCGCCTATTAGTTTGTATTGGCCAGTGCGCTCAGTGCTGTATTTCCGAACGCACCCCATGTTGTTTTCACTACTGCATTGTGGGTATGTATGTTCTTCTTCTGACGACCACTTTGTCTAGACGCCAGTTTGAGTATTGCTGCCCCCTACTGTTGGTCTCTGGTACTGTCCATTGTTTATACACTGTAACAGTACTACAATATGCAGTGGTGGAAAGTAACTAAGTACATTCAAATATTGTACTTTTATTCCACTATAATTATTTGAAAACTTGAAGTTTTTATTTTTTATTTTTTTATTATTACAAAACATATGTAACCAAATGGACTTTTGAGGTTACTAAAAACATACACTACTGACTACGCCAGTTGGAATTTCACCAACAACCAATTAAGGTTTCAACTTTAGAAAAGGAGGTTCGTAACAGAGCTTAAAGAACTGGGTAGGGAGGCTCAGGAAAGACACCAAGTTAGAAAATATGACATTTTATTCACATTAAATTAAAAGCGGCTTGTAACAATTTAGGCCACAATGAATTAGTCATGGTCTTCTCAATAAGTTACCATTTCCTTTTGACTCAATAAACACATAAAATACACAGCAAACAAACAAAGCACACAGCACTACAAATAGGGTTTACTGAAATCTCAAAATCTGGCATATAAAAAGGGAGGACCAACATTCTAATTCAGTGGGTTTAAAACATTACCAGGTTAAATAAATACACATCTTCAACAACAAGTCAACATTACGTGCACGTAAAACCTAAAACCACTTACCACGGGGCGAGCAGAGTGCAGCGCACCTTCGCAGAAAGCTGCCTCACTTAAACAGTTTTAACCATAAGCATTACACATCATTTACAAATCAACCCCATACCAAAAACCCATCTCTTGCCGGTCACGCTGGATCCCACTCTGCTCGCTCCATGTTCAGTCTCCCTTTGTGCCACAACACACTGCTTTTAAAGAGCACTGGCACCACACCCACAAACACCTGCAATCAATAACAATCAATTAGTTGGTGTCAATGACACACCCACATAGACACTAGTAGGAATACAATAAATGACACGTCAATACTCCACCCGGTTACATCCACCCCAACTTTTACACAGCCATGTCCTCATGGCTCACAAAAATAATAAACAAGGCTACAGGATGGTCCTGCTCTCTGGAGGGGCCTCCATTGCTTCTGGTCAGTGACAGTCACATCACACCGACATTGGTCAGACTTGTAAGGGGTCGCCTGGATTCCAATACCGTTCCCAGCAGCACACTTTCCTAAAGGACCAGACAGATAGCAAAAACAGGACCTACCAGCAATTTACAGTCCCACCAGACCACACAACATTTAATTCCTGCCCATAACATTTATATCAAATTTATATTGCCCAACACCATCCCCTCAGTCATACCATCCGTGGGGAAGCTCCATGCCATCTGCACTCCTACCATGCGTCCCCCCTTTATGGGGTGGCTGCTCCTCATGGGCGATTCGACTCAACTTGGGCAGGGACAGGTCCACCGGGTGCCGTATAGGCATGGCCATCGCCCATAGCACCTGAACCTCAGTCCCCCTCACAGCCCAGCCACAGAGGCATTGCAGAAAGGAGTGGCTCCAGGGAAGTGGTCCCTTTGGACCACCTCCAACTTCCTTTAAGGACTGGCAACCAACCCGATCAAGCCTCTTAACGCCCAGTCCCTTGATGGGAAAGCCTGGACCCGCACTGGAGCTGCAGAGGCCAACCGCCTCAACGGCTCTCTCCCCCTAGATAACACATCTCACACACAGGGGTAATGGGGCAAACAATTAATACACATTACTTTGATAAAACCAATTAAAAACATTGCTGGTCTGGCAAAAGAGCAAATTCCACCTTCAGTCTCACCATGATGTTCCTCACCTAGCTCCCACCCAGTGCTCTGTCCTGCCGACTACGCCAAATGTAACCAAATGGACTTTTGAGGTTACTAAAAACATACACTACTGACTACGCCAGTTGGAATTTCACCAACAACCAATTAAGGTTTCAACTTTAGAAAAGGAGGTTCGTAACAGAGCTTAAAGAACTGGGTAGGGAGGCTCAGGAAAGACACCAAGTTAGAAAATATGACATTTTATTCACATTAAATTAAAAGCGGCTTGTAACAATTTAGGCCACAATGAATTAGTCATGGTCTTCTCAATAAGTTACCATTTCCTTTTGACTCAATAAACACATAAAATACACAGCAAACAAAGCACACAGCACTACAAATAGGGTTTACTGAAATCTCAAAATCTGGCATATAAAAAGGGAGGACCAACATTCTAATTCAGTGGGTTTAAAACATTACCAGGTTAAATAAATACACATCTTCAACAACAAGTCAACATTACGTGCACGTAAAACCTAAAACCACTTACCACGGGGCGAGCAGAGTGCAGCGCACCTTCGCAGAAAGCTGCCTCACTTAAACAGTTTTAACCATAAGCATTACACATCATTTACAAATCAACCCCATACCAAAAACCCATCTCTTGCCGGTCACGCTGGATCCCACTCTGCTCGCTCCATGTTCAGTCTCCCTTTGTGCCACAACACACTGCTTTTAAAGAGCACTGGCACCACACCCACAAACACCTGCAATCAATAACAATCAATTAGTTGGTGTCAATGACACACCCACATAGACACTAGTAGGAATACAATAAATGACACGTCAATACTCCACCCGGTTACACATACATGGCTTCAACCCTCTACATTCCGGCCATTTGAAAATAGCCGATCTACAAGCTCACACTTGTAGATCTGCTATTTTCAAAAAAATTGTATACATTTTATACATTTGAAAACTTATGAAATGGAACATTTACTGTCTACTTTAAGTATATTTTGATACCAAAACTTTTGTACTTTTACTCAAGTAAAAATGTAATTCCGGACTTTAACTTGTAACAGAGTATTTCTACCTTGCAGTATTGATACTTTTACTTAAGTAAAAAATGTGAGTACTTTTTCCACGACTGACAATATGTGACCTTCCAGACCTTTAGAGAAGAGAACATCCACCTGCAGCAGTTAATCCAACAACATTATGGAGTCAATTATTTATATTTTTTATTGATAATCAATAATTTAGTAAATTAATCGATTAATAATTGATCCCTATTTTGGACGTGTCATTATAAGCAAAAATCTTTCAAATTATAGTGAAAATATTATAAGTACAAGCTCAGTCACAATGAATCAAGATGTGATGCATTTTGAGCTTGTAGATCAGCCATTTTCACTAGTCTTGCACAACACAGTTAATCAATGTGTTGATATATATATATTATTGCATTAATCTGAAAAGTAATCTATAGAATGATCACTTACAAAATCATGGATAGTTTCAGCACTGCATCTATCACAGCTTTGAGCTTCCATCACTGCACATTGATGCTGCACAGGTCTGATCCTCACGTCCCACAGAAATGCAGTATAAAACACATAGTAATATGTACATGTAACATGTTTAATACATATACCATGTATTAAACATGTGTTAACCATATATTTTTTAAACTATGTGAATATATCAATATTTCTATGATAGGCTATATTCATAATGCAGGATGAATTCAGATTGTGACAAAGAAGCTATTTTTGTAGTAGAAATACTACAAGTCATGGAGAAGAGAATAATGGAATACAGTTCAGAGTTTGGTTATTGTTCCAGAATGTTCTAGTAAACAGGAAAATAGAAAATAGTAGATTGATTGTAATGGATGAATTGCACTGGGTCAGGCCGACCTAAAATGGTGTAATTTATCATGAGATTTCATATTATTGTGTGCTAAGATGTAGGGCCACAAAAAGGTCTAAAGAGACACCCACAATCCTATTTCATCAGTCCTGTCTGCAGGACTCTGACTCTGTTGGTGTATTAACAAATGTATATATATATATATATATATATATATATATATATATATATATATATATATATATATATATATATATATATATATATATAACAAAAAAGGGGACTCCTGCACATCCAAAAAAAACCGTTGGAGGTGCAAGTCTAGTCAGCAGGCATATAAATTGTAAAAAAGGTAAAAGACCTTCAAAGAAGGGACTGCACACTCTAGGGAACAGATGGACAACTTACTACTGCATTATAGTATTTTATTAGCACGATATATATATATATATATATATATATATATATATATATATATATATATATATATATATATATATATATACACATACACACTTCTAAAAATGCATAGCTGCATATATGGTTACTGTTAACACTTAAAACAAATTGAGGAAATGAAGGATTGAGGAAATGAAGGATTTAAAAGTGAAAAAAACAAACAAGCGACGAGTGTTAACAGACACCTCTGTTGACAGGAGCAGTTATAATAGCAATAATATTTCTGCTTTTCTATCCACCTCCCTACCAACATACAGGTGTTTAATTTGATCCTCCCAGTGAGCTAACTTATAGCAAAACGTGTTTCCCTTGGTGTGAATAAACTGGTGTCATTTTAGATTACTAAAACAACTGATACTCTCGTCGCTACGTTTACAGTAGAAAGGTTTTTCTCCAGTGTGAACACGCTGGTGTGCCTTCAGGGAACGTGACTCACTGAAACACTTGTCACAATGTTTACAGTGGAATGTTTTTTCTCCAGTGTGGATACGCTGGTGTCTCTTCAGGTTATCTGAGTTATTGAAACTCTTGTTACAATGTTTACAGTGGAAAGGTTTTTCTCCAGTGTGAACACGCTGGTGTGCCTTCAGGGAACGTGACTCACTGAAACACTTGTCACAATGTTTACAGTGGAAAGGTTTTTCTCTGGTGTGGATACGCTGGTGTCTCTTCAGGGCACCACACTCACTGAAACACTTGTTACAATATTTACAGTGATAAGGTTTATCTCCTTGTTTCGGGCTGGTTGTAGAGCTGGTGATTTGCTGACAGGCTGATGAGGTGATCTGTCGATTCCTCAGCATTTGGCAGTAGAGGTCGTTGTGTTTACTCCTGATGTGTTTATGGAGGAAGATCTGAGATGTGAAGGAGTATGAACACTCAGAACAAGAGAAGAACTGAGTCTGGGAAGACTGGAACCTCACTCCTGCGAGAGGGGGGGGGAGAGAGGAGGACAGAAGGGGAGAAGGCAGGTTAAAAAGTGGTAGAGTACACATACAACCTGAAAGCTTCCATCATCAAACAAGTCTGTTGTTTAGCTTCCCTGTTAAAATGTCTGATTTAATTGTATTTTTCATGGACCTCTTTTATTCCACCTCCCAGTTTTCCACACCCATGTAGGTCCTGTCCCTGTGTTTAACACTGACTGACCTCCACTGGTCTCCTCCCAATCATCACTGTCTTCAGTGACTTCAGTGTCAGATTCAAGCTCAACTTCAACTTCAGAACAGTGTGAAGAGATGTCTTCATCATCATCTTCACTTTTCACTGCTAGTAATGTCAACATTGACCCAACAGGCTCCTCTGGTCTTTGAAGTAACTCCTCCTGTTCCTCTTTAATGTGTGGAGGCTCTGGTTCCTCCTGGAGCAGACTGGGGCTCCTCTCCTCTTTACACACAGCCATGTGCAGGATGTCTAGTTGGAGCAGAAAAAAAACATGATTGCTAACATTGGAATCCTGAAGTGTAAATAAACATTTCCATCCTCCATGTTCCATGTACAAAAGGAGGCATCACCTACTTAATGACCTCTACACACTGTACGATATTTGACCTGATTTGGCTCTCGGGATATTTTTTGGTGATCGCCGAGAAAACCACCGATCTCAGTCCAGATCGGGCGTTCCTCGGCGAGGTGTTGATCGCGCAGTGTGTAAGGTACTCCGAGAAGAAACACCCCGATAAATTGCGGTCGGCGAGCGGTTCCCGATAATTTTTACTTTTCTAGCATGTTGGATATTTGGGTTTGTCGGATCCGATGAGAGCCGTGCTGCAGCCAATGAGAACACATTACAGCCACGCACCGGCCGGTCCGTGGCTAGTCCTCCCGCATAGAACCGCAATATTACCGTACAGACAGTCCAGTCCTGTATTAGATAAACATGATAAACAGATTGATAGAGTGAGCGAGCCTGCTCGACAATGGGGCTGTTTATTAGGGCTTGCAGACAGAGAGAGAGAGAGAGAGAGAGAGAGCTGTGTGTATGTGTGTGTGTGTGTGTGTGACGCAGGTATGTGTCTCTGAACAGTATTGCCAGGTTTTGTGCGAGAAATAAGCAACCAGGTCTATGAAAACAAGCCCAACAAAAGCGACTATAGGCTGCATGAGCACTTTAAACCTATATACAAATAAAATAGCCGATCTACAAGCTCACAACGCGTCGCAGCTATTTTCAAAGAAAAAAAGCAACATTAAGAAATAAAGCCAAATAAGCAACTACACTTTGGAAATAAGCTAAAAAGAAACGCAACCACCAATATTTTTTACAAGCAACTCGCTTATAATAAGCGGACACGGCAACACTGGTTGACTTTTGAAACGTTTGTTTAAGAGAGGGAGAGAGAGCGAAATACAGAGAAATTGAGAATTATTTAATGTCAATCATTAGCGTCTTGTCTCGGTCTCGTGCATATATCACGGGAGCCTTTCACGTTTTCGTGAGACGTTTGGAATAAAAACAAATGTATTGTATTGGGTCGGGATCACATCGTGGTGAAATACAGTATCTTGTAATCAGTGAATCCCTGTCGCCGAGCAATCAATCGTGCGAGAATCACAACGATATATTTAGCCCGATTTCAAGAGAGAAACTCGTGCAATGTGAAATGCTTAACGATCTGTTCACTCGCCGACCATTTCAAATATCGTACAGTGTGTAGAGGTCTTAAGGTGCATTCCCACTGAAAGATAAAGAATCTTTCTAGTCACTTGAATCTCATCATTTTGGTCGCTGGGTGTTGCGATGGGACAAAAGTGTTCATTTGCATGTTCAACTAATCGCCTCTTCAAGCTGTCAATCACTAAACTTATGGAAACAGTACACAATTCTAATAAAGTTTTAAAGTAGAAGTTGTATGTGTGAAAATAAGAAAGATTCAGCAACTACAAGTTCTATTTCGTGACTAAAATATTGATCATTTACAATCAAGCTGTGAAAAACACACACAAAGCGTGTGTTCACATACTACAGATATAAAATGTACACAGGACCCCCTACAGTGTTAATTTACTGGTGTTAATTTAACTCTGGAGTGTATAAATGGAACCAAATGGACATGTAAGGGACCATTTTGTTCAATTGTGCACACTCACAGGTATACAAAAACTCCCATAACGGCTCAGTGTCTGGCTGTGCGTCTACAAGGGCTTGTGTGTTGTCTTTGCTGTGTTATTGGTTCCCGGCAGAGGAAATTTGGCCTTAGGCCAAGCCACATTAAAAACAATGACCACGAAAGTGGAAAAAGCGTCATATACACGTTCTTCTATTCATAGAGAACCCTAATGCGTTTCGTATAGAACAGGGTTTGTCTTTATGTATGTACAGTATGTATTTCCCCTCAAAAGTAGACCAATCACATCTCATGCCGTTAAGTGCATGACATGATGACACAGAAACATCTCCACACATGAAAGCTTGAAATGTCAGGTGAAAGTTGGGTCATAGTTTAAAATCTATGTAAAATACTTTTATAGCGTGGCTCTGTACGTCTAGAAATAGGTCTGTGAGTCTGCTAATCCGTCTGTCTGTGTGTCCGGGACGAATCTCACAAACCGTTTTGACGATCAGCGCCAAATTTCTGCACGCTGATCAAGGAAGTATTTTTCCACTTCTGATAGAATGTACTATGTACAATGTGAAGTTATATGGTGCAGTTTTTCTATTAGTGTAGCATTTGCGCAAAAGAGATGTGCTTTTTGGTTATGGTAATTAGCTCATGCTCATTTGATTTAGCTATTTTGTCTCATCTGTTTAAGGAAATAGGTAGCTGATATATTGCACTTTTACCTTAGCGCTAGGTATACTCTTGGTTGCTTGTTTTTGCAGATAATGCACTAAAGACTTCTGGTGATTAGTAGTTTTCGTTCCCTACCTATGTTGAATGCACTTATTGTAAGTCGCTTTGGATAAAAGCGTCTGCTAAATGACTGTAATGTAATGTAATGTAATGTAATGTAATGAGACAAACAAGGTTAAAGGAGAATACCGGACAAATTAAGTGTTGTCTTTGATGTCTCGTTACTCACCGACCGACGTGAAAAGTGGCGTTCTTTTTTTCCATCGATTCCCCTGTCGTCATTTTTTAAACCCCCTCCGTTGTCAGAATGGGAGCGCGTGGGTTAGGGAGATTCGTCTATTATAACCGAGGCAAAGTAGTTTTTCTCTCAACCTGGCAACACGAGTTGCCAGGTTCTGGAAAGAAACAAGCATCCAGTGTTAAATTGTTCGCCATTAACGGTGGCCTCGCAGGAAATTTCAACGCATGTTTGACTATCATGAGACTCCACAATGACTAGCAGTAGAGAGAAAAACAACTTTGCCTCGGTTATAATAGACGAATCTCCCTAACCCACGCGCTCCCATTCTGACAACGGAGGGGGTTTAAAAAATGACGACAGGGGAATCGATGGAAAAAAAGAACGCCACTTTTCACGTCGGTCGGTGAGTAACGAGACATCAAAGACAACACTTAATTTGTCCGGTATTCTCCTTTAACAATGAATTTTGAGAGATCTTTTAATGATATTAGCTACATATCAGCATGATTATTATCAGTTGTCAAGATATTTCTGCAATGGTTATTGTACAGTGAAAATTATATATTGTTACAGTTCTACAACAGAACAGAAAAAAATCACAGAAATAAAAAGCATGTGAAACTTACTGAGTGGGTGGTCTTCAGGTTCCTCCTGCTTAATAGAAATGTCCCTGGCTGAGTCTGGAGAGTTCATCTTCACCTGCAGTCTGGACTCCACACACTGGTCTGAAATGAAGGAATTGAATAAGGACTTTAATAACTGGAGACGTAGTGGTGTCAAGAATAACAGTAATATTTGCAGAGGGTAAAGGCAATATAAGCTCAACTCTCCAACATATGAATCTTGGGTGCAAAGATTATAGGATTCATATATTATGGAATAAATCATTCGTAATTTAAGATTACACAAGGAAAAATGTGACAAAATTGAATAAGGTGAAAGTAGCCAATCTGTTTTTTATGTTTCTGCAACCAGACAGGATGAGCAATTTGTTTAATCATCAGGATATTATCATTGTCATGATATAATTTGTCATGATTATTTCTGATATAGTGACAGTCCTACAACAGAATAGATTTTTTTTTATAAAAACATTCAACATTCAACATTCAAGAAAGAGCGAGCACATGAAACTTACCGAGGTGTGGGTGGTCTTCAGGTTCCTGTTTAATAGAGATAGCCCTGGCTGAGTCTGGAGAGTTCATCTTCACCTGCAGTCTGGACTCACACACTGGTCTGAAATGAGGGAATTGAATAAGGACTTTAAAGATGGGGTTCCATGGTTCTTTTCCCCCTAAAACATAGTCATTAAGTCACACTGCCCATCCGACCAATATGTCTGAGTCATAGTGTTGGAGGTTTGTCAGAGCAACCGTTGTACCCGTCTGTCTGTGTCCTTTTTGTGCCCATATGGAGATCCCTGATGTCATCAGTATAGACACACACGGGCTGACACGGGAGCCTACAAATTCACACCCACTTTTGAGACAGCGCCGCTACTCGAGGTCCGTTAGAACGATGAACTGCAGCTCTCAATGCAACCTCTATGAGAGGCACTGTAAAATACCGTAATTTCAGTGGATAACTACTGAGGCTGTAGCGATTATTTTTTGTGTTCTAATAAAGTGTCCCATTTGTTTGGTTTGTCCTTTTTAACGTGACTTACCTGCCATCTCAATATACAACCCACAATATACTATAATATACTCCATCAGTGTGTCAAATGTTCTAGCATCTGAAATCTAAGGTTTAAGTGGTCGCATGGTATATAAGTCACGGACGCATCCCTTGAGGTTTTCAATACCAGATACGTTTGTGTCTCTCATGTATCA
The DNA here is from genome assembly GCF_963280865.1 of Gymnoscopelus braueri. NCBI lineage: Eukaryota > Metazoa > Chordata > Actinopteri > Myctophiformes > Myctophidae > Gymnoscopelus > Gymnoscopelus braueri. The sequence goes on from NC_137609.1 coordinate 8,173,539, forward strand.
TTTTTATAGGCTATTTATTTTTGGACACTTATCCAAACAGCATCTTGCAAGGCTATTTGTATATTAATACTAACCTGGAGTATTCACTAAGTAGTTGACAATGTCGGGATATGTCACTCTTCCATTTAGTTGGGTTATTTCCCCAATTTACATTCAGGCAAGTTAATACAACAACGGTAAACCCACGCGTTTTAATTTGTCATGTACCGTCGGAGCTCCGTGGTGGGTAGAAAATTAATATAAGCCTATGAGATGTTCAAAATATAGAAATATGAACAAAGTCAGTCGGGATTGGGATGAGAATTCCCCACTTTGGACGCTCGGCGCTCGTAAAGACAGTGATGTCACTGAAATGCGACTACTATGTCTGTCTGCCGTCTCCCCTCTGCTGTGTTAACATTATGGGTAATCCATTCAAGTGGCAAATTAAATGTGAAACATCAACAATTAAGAAAACAAGATGATATGTTGACAAAGACACTCCATACATTTGAAACACATTTTTATATATAGTCGGTCTATCCCATATATGCACATGACCATATATGCATATGACCATATACTGTATGCACATGACATGACCATATAGGGGCATAGCGGTACGATCTGTGGCTCTCTGTATCTGTCAGTCCTTGTCCCTTTTATGCCCATACTGTGGAGATCGCTGTATGTCATCAGTATATTCCCATATATGGGCATGCCCTCTTTTGTACCCATATATGGTGCCGACCAGAGCCTTCTATTGGAGTTACGTCAACTAGGGCAGTGGTTCTCAAACTTTTTCATGTCAAGGACCCCCAAATTGACACTTAATAGCCCGCGGACGACCCATTTGAAAGGATATGCCGAGGCCCCCCCATAAGCGCAGATTTTTTAGCAGTGATTTTCAACCATTTTAATTTCAAGGACCCCCAATTTGCCATGCATTAGGCTATAAGGACCCCCATTTAATTGCAATTCTATCTCTGGGACCCCAATTTATATTGTAACATTCACCCATCAAAATGCATAAAATCAGTGTAACCAGTTTAAACCTACCGTATACATAGGTTATCTGAAAATAGCAGATCTACAAGGTATTGAATAATGATGCATGAGACACATTGTGAGCTATATCAGTTTTTTTCTTTTTCAACTGGAAAATAATGGGATGAGCAGGTACAACATGGCTCTTGCAGAATTATCCTTCAGGTTGTTGAGTACAATATTCCTGGATTAAGAAAACAGACAACTATGTACATAGTTAATGGGTTTGGAGCTAAACTGTTAATTTGCAGCCCATGGTTGCCACTGTCGCAAAATTGCCTGCTCAGGGTGGGACTGTCGGGTCTCTGCTCTACATGTGTTGTCTTGAGACAACTTGTTGTGATTTGACACTTTAATACAATTTAATTGAAATGATCAAGACTACTTTCAATGCCATACATTACCTTGATGCGTCATTCTAGACCTGACACACTACAGCATGACAAATGTTTAGTTGGTAAGGATTTAGCCCTGGTTCAGAGCGTTAGTGAGTTCCCTCTAACGCCCTGGAAGACCCCTCGCTCTGCGCTTGTACAAGGAATTCCACTGCCCTGCGGGTGCTCAAGAGTAGTGAAAATAAACAAAACCATTTCGCTACTCACAGAAGCAAAGGCTGTTTTGTGTTGTTGAAAGTCTATTCTCGGAGGTGGGAAGCCTCTCAGCACCCCACCTACTCTGTAAAATACACTTTTTGGGCAGAAAATTAAATATGTCAGCGAGACGGAAATTATTTTTATTTACTCCACAGTGTCCTCTACAGATCTGGAAACCCCCATTTTTTCTTCTCTTGTACATATTTTTCACTCTTCATACTAGTAACCTGTAAGCTGATTATATGACGTTCTGTATAGTAGTGTGTATATCTGAGCTGTCTGTCTCTTATATGTCATCATGATTTGTGTGCATGGGGTTCTCATCTTAAACAAGCTCAGTGCTTAATGAGTCTTCCAGTTTAGTAGAGCTTGTATTGTGAATTTGTACTTCCATGTACTGATGTTCTCATGTCTTACTAAATAAAGTACATCAATCAATCAATGGGTATGTTCTTCTGACCACTTTGTCTAGACGCCAGTTGCTGCCCCCACTGTTGGTCTCGGGTACTGTCCATTATTTATATACAGTAGCCTATGTGACCTTCCAGGCCTGTAGAGAAGAGAACATACATCTATAGGAGTGCAACAGTTAATCCAACTTATCAAGTTTAATGATTAATGCTTAATCATTAATGTAATAAATTAACCGATTCATAATCGATTTTGAGCTTGTAGATGAGCTATTTTCAAAAGTCTTGCACAACACGATTGTACAACATAGTATAAAATAGGCCCGATGCCATTCATCAATTAGTTGGTATACAAACAATAACAAAAAACAGCTTCTCGAAGTAATCTATAGATTAATTGATAGGAAAAAAATCATGGATAGTTCCATCTCTATATCCATCACTGCACATTGATGCTGCTCATAGAAATGCAGGAACATACACAATCCATCACTGCACATTGATGCTGCTCATAGAAATGCAGGATACAACATACACCAACATATACCATGTTACATGATACAACACATACCTACCTATTAACCTATACAATGTTACAGGATTAACCACTTATTAAACATGTGTTAACCATATAATTGTCAAACTGTGCAAATATATCAATATCTCTACGATACATTCAGACTGTGACAGAAGCTATTTCGGAGCTGAATTATTCTTTATATGAAGTTATTGTATGGAGAAGAGAATGAATGTATGTTCCAGACAGTTATGAGTTATTGGTTATTGCATCAGAATGTTCAGGGAAACAGGAAAACAGTTCTGTGAGATTTATTGATTGTAAAGGATGAATTGCACTGGGTCAGCTGACCTAAAAGGTGGGTAACTAATCATGAGATTTCATATTATTGTGACACATATAGTTGTTCCTTGCCGTTTATATTTTTAATTGTTCTGTGTTCCTTTCTTCTTTCTCTTTTTCAACTCTCTGTAACTGCGAGAGCTTGTACTGTACACAAATAATTCAGATTCTGATTAGTCTAATGATTGGACTCATAGCATAATAATGAAACATCTTGCACATGTGCATGTGTGTGCCCGCTATATTGCTTTTCATAGAATGTAATTGCCATCTCATCATACTTGAGAAATGTAATACAACCGCAGTGTATCTACTTCCACAGTGCCATTCCAATATAAGTGTCATAATTTGTCATAATTCATAAAAAATACATGCAAAGTTGTTTTTTCTCAGCTAACTGATATTTAATAAGATTTTTTTTTTAATGGTGCTCCATTGGGCAAGTAATTGAACACAGCAAAATGTCATTAAATCGTAACATAAAAACAGTTATACCATATACAATTTATTTTATATGGTTTCATTCATAAATCCAGCGCCGATATCACCACAGCGTAGTGACACACGTCATTCAATCTGTTCTCCGCTGGGCTCGACGCGACAGTTCTTAGTTCTTGGCTGCAGTTTACTTTTTAGTTTAGACTTAACAACTTAAACGGTAATACTGGTGCCTGGGAGATCTCCCCTCTCTCTTCACCTGTCAGGTTTGTACCTCAACCTCTATTAGTAAAGTTGTGTGGCACCAATGAATCAATCACCCACAGTAATTAGACCTATTACCTCTTCCATGAACTGCACTTTTAAAGTCACTTCATAGTTTCCAACACCTAACATACATACATCAAATACAATAACATGCATAGGTCAAGTAGAATACAATAATGTGCCTTTGTCACAGGCTAAAGGGCTAAAATGTGACTATTTATTTCTGTGCAAATGTTAGTATTTTCTAGTGCTTTGTCATTACTAACTACATCCCTAACGATTCAATACATATTTTTTTTATTACTATGTTTTCGCTCATGTCAGTCCGCCCGTCTGTGAACAGTGTATCTCAGGCACCACCGGACCGATTAGCATGAAACTTTGCAAGGCCAACAAAGAACCTCGTCCTTAATTTTTTTTACCTGTTATAGTGCCACCATGAGCACATTCCATCTATGCCAAGGAAGAAATAAACAGTATATGCCCCAGTGCTCTGAATGAAGTATACAGCCTCCTGTACAGGCCAAAAGTTACACAGCGATCGGACGGTATACGTTCATGATTTGTAGCATTTTGTGCAAAACCGGCCACTCCGACAAAATTTGGAAGCCAATCATAGCCAATCAGAATGGAATATGAAAAATCTGACACATGCATCTTGTTTTACCAACACAGTAATACCAAAAAACGTTTTGCAAAACTCTGTCTCATGGTGGCACTATAACTTAAAAATATGTCCTTGGCCTCCCGGGAGTGTTTCACGCCGATCGGTCTAGCGCAGGGCTGCCAACATTGGACTGTCAGAATCCAATGTAATATATGCAATATATAACATTGCATTGTCAACATTGCAAAATAAACATTATACACTTTCACTGGAAAGGGTTTACAACAAAGCTTACAGTGTTTGTTATTAACTGTTCCACAGAAGTAACAGACTCGGACTGCATTACCATGATCAAAAACAGAGTCAACAGTAACAAAATAAATATTACAATATTTGGACTGTAAGAATCAAGGAATGATGGGTACAATTTCATCCTTTAAAAAACTAAAAGTAGGTCTACGTAAATTGATTTGACGACCGAAGCAATGTAAAACCCATTTTTAATAATAACCATTCATTACTTAAAAGTTCATATCTCTGTATGATTGCATGCACTGACGAGGGTTCTCCCCCAAAAACCTTTTAACATAGTAGATGTAATTTCCTGTGTTCTGGTGATGTTGGGATCCAGGAGATTGTCAGGAGACATGGTTGAAATCCAGGAGACTCCTGCAGGATCCAGCAGTGTTGGCAGCCCTGGTCTAGCAGTGCCTGAGGTTACAGTAGCTGTTCAAACAGCGGCCTGATGGTGGTGCTATAACAGGTAGATGTGACAAATTTGTGGAGGAGGTTCTTCCTTGGCCTCCCGGAAGAGTGCGTGCAAAGTTTCACTCTAAATCGGTCCAGCTATGCCTGATATTAGCTATTCACAGACGGACAGAAGGACAAACTCTCAGGAGCGAAAACTTGATCCCTTGCCATTTGGCCTCCCGGCCTGACAGGGATAATAAAAAAATATGAATCAAATCATTAGTAATGTAGTTAGTAATGACAAACAAATTATGTTTAATATGATTTTGTTTTTTTTCACTACTTTAGACCTTGGGTGTGACTAAAAAACAAAGACCCTATGAGGGTAAATTTGATGCTTCCAGTAAGCTAATTTATAGTGGAACGTTTTTTTCCCTTGCTGTGAATAAGCTGGTGTCTTTTAAAGTAACCTGAGTGATTGAAACTCTTGTCACAAAGTTCACAGTGGAAAGGTTTTTCTCCATTGTGTAGTCCCCCCAGGAAAGCGCGGAGAAAAAGTCTAGATTCCACGGAGAGCAAGTCTTGATTCCGCGGAGAGCAATTCTTGATTCCGCGGCTTATCGTTAATATCCCGCGGGCATTAAAAAACAACCTGAAATTACCAGTTATCAAGCAAGAATAGATTAAGTTTTAATAATCAAGTAAATTCCATAATGAAATTTATACAATTAATTGTTATACCATTCTAAAACTAAATTACCGTGGAACATAGTAAGTGAGTCAATGTTACTGGTTATAAATAGAGGTGGTCCGATCAGGCCGATAGCAATCACCGATCCAATCTTTTTTTATTTTTTTTATTTTTGTATTTATGCATTTTTACAATTTATTTTGTAGAAAACAAGACAATATGTCTCAAAACACTGGCTTACAGTTGAATTATTGGCGACTAATGAAATATGAATTAAAGAAATTAAGACAAATACTGACAATGCCTCTGAACATTGGCTTGCAGTTATTGCACATAGCCAAATGCAATAATAATATTAGGCTTGTCATTCAGGATGGGAAATAATAAAGTTGTCCTTTTGAGGAGAAGTAGAACTTAGAAGTCACACTTGAAGTTGAACATGAGGGAGAGGGTCCCTCTATACACGAATCCACAGAGCGCTTCCCTGTAGGTATGGCACCGCCCCCTTTAGGTAGGCCGCCATTACTGCGGTGTCAATATCAGTCAGCTGCTACTACGCTGATATTGACACCGCAGTAATGGCGGCGCTACCTAAAGGGGGCGGCGCCATACCTACAGGGAAGCGCTCTGTGGATTCGTGTATAGGGAATTACTTGATATCTAGGCTGCACGGAGAGACACAAGAATCACAGCTGCCATTAATTAGTGCTGTTCAGTGTTGATTGCCTAGTGGTCAAATTGGGGTCAACGAGCCACCGTTAACTTGCTCTGAAGTTGGGCTGTAGTTTGTGCAGCACTCTCACTCTCTCTCCCTTTCTCTCTTTCTCTCTCTCTACGTGCCTGTGTGTGTGAGAGGAGGGGGGAGTTTAGCAGCAGCTTGCACTGCCCTGAGACAGAGAGAGAATACTTCTCCATACGGCGGTGTTTTACCGAGATTTTGCCTTGTAATCCGCGGACGGCTTTGAAATCCATGGATGGCCTTCAAATCTGCGGTAATTTCCGCGATCGCGGATTCCTGGGGGGACTAATTGTGGATACACTGGTGACTGTTCAGAGTAGATGCCCAAGTGAAACTCTTGTCGCATTGTTTACACTGGAAAGGTTTTTCTCCGGTGTGAATACGCTGGTGTTTCTTCAGGTTACATGACTGTCCGAAACTCTTGTCACAATGGTTACACTGGAAAGGCTTTTCTGCAGTGTGGATACGCTGGTGTCTCTTGAAGGAACTTGACTCACTGAACCTCTTGTCACAATGTTTACACTGGAAAGGCTTTTCTCCTGTGTGGATACGCTGGTGTTTTTTCAGGTCAGATGACATACCGAAACTCTTGTCACAATGTTTACAGTGGAAAGGTTTCTCTCCAGTGTGGATATGCTGGTGTTTCTTCAGGTTACATGACTGTCCGAAACTCTTGTCACAATGTTTACACTGGAAAGGCTTTTCTGCAGTGTGGACACGCTGGTGTCTCTTGAAGGAACTTGAATCACTGAACCTCTTGTCACAATGTTTACACTGGAAAGGCTTTTCTCCAGTGTGGATACGCTGGTGTTTTTTGAGATCAGATGACATACAGAAACTCTTGTCACAAAGTTCACAGTGGAAAGGTTTTTCTCCATTGTGGATACACTGGTGACTGTTCAGAGTAGATGCCCAAGTGAAACTCTGGTCGCATTGTTTACAGTGGAAAGGTTTTTCTCCAGTGTGGATACGCTGGTGTCTCTTGAGGTCAGATGACATACCGAAACTCTTGTCACAATGTTTACAGTGGAAAGGTTTTTCTCCAGTGTGGATACGCTGGTGTTTCTTCAGGTTACATGACTGTCCGAAACTCTTGTCACAATGTTTACACTGGAAAGGTTTTTCTCCAGTGTGGATACGCTGGTGTTTCTTCAGGCTACATGACTGTCCGAAACTCTTGTCACAATGTTTACACTGGAAAGGCTTTTCTGAAGTGTGGACACGCTGGTGTCTCTTGAAGGAACTTGACTCACTGAACCTCTTGTCACAATGTTTACACTGGAAAGGCTTTTCTCCGGTGTGGATACGCTGGTGTTTTTTCAGGTCAGATGACATACCGAAACTCTTGTCACAATGTTTACAGTGGAAAGGTTTTTCTCCAGTGTGGATACGCTGGTGTTTCTTTAGGTTACTTGACTGTCCGAAACTCTTGTTACAATGTTTACAGTGGAAAGGTTTTTCTCCAGTGTGGATACGCTGGTGACTCTTCAGGTCACTTGACCAACTGAAACTCTTGTCACAATGTGTACAGTGGAATGGCCTTTCCCCATTGTGGACACGCTGGTGTCTTTTCAGAGAAGCTGACCTAGTGAAACTCTTGTCACAATGTTTACAGTGGAAAGGTTTGTCTTTAGTGTCGATACGCTGGAGTGTCTTCAGGGGACCTGACTCACTGAAACTCTTGTCACAACGTTTATCATCATTGTCTTCAGTGGTCTCCTCCCAATCATCACTGTCTTCAGTGACTTCAGTGTCAGATTCAAGTTCAAGTTCAACTTCAGAATAGTGTGAAGCGATGTCTTTATCATCATCATCTTCACTTTTCACTGCTAGTAATGTTAACATTGACCCATCAGGCTCCTCTGGTCTTTGAAGTAGCTCCTCATCTTCCTCTTTAATCCGTGGAGGCTCTGGTTCCTCCTGGAGCAGACTGGGGCTCCTCACCTGTTCAGGATAACCCTCCTCTTTACACACAACCATGTGCACGATGTCTAGGAGCAGAAAAATAACATAATAGTGAACACTGGATTTCTAAAATGTAAATCTATTCTTCCTTTGTCCATGTTCCATATAGAAAATGAGCTATCACCTACTTAGATCGCCAAAACAGTTACTAACTACAGGTTATTACAGGTGTTTCTGGAAACTGAAGTTCTGAAAAGTCACGCTTCAAGTTTTAGCAAGATATTAGCAAAATATTTTCAGTAGTAATTAGAATTGATATGTTTAGTTACTTATTTATTTTGAGTCATGAAACAATGTTAAAACACAACACACGTGGGCTTTGATTTGGGAGTAAAGCCGTCTACAATAGGGTTTGTCTGTATGCAGGGAGTCCGCCAGACACATTTAGCCTTGGCGCATCTGAAAATAGTTGAAGACATAGTACACTAACCATAGTGAACTAATACTTAGTTGAATGGGGTACAGTTTGCTATTAGGGGTGTGCCGATATATCGTCCCGCGATATGTATCGTTTTGGGGGGAAGAAATATGGTTTTAAATAATTTAATTTAATTTGTTTTAATTACAATAATAATAATCAGGCATGCAAACAGCCCTGAGGTGAAAAGGATGACAACACGTTGTTGTTTTTTCGGGTAAGGTGTCACACTATTGCCCTATTTGGATTCAAAACGGCTATTGTAGCTGAAAAGCTATGTCTCTCTGTCTGAATAATGCAAAACAGAAATATTTGTTTGCATTTGCTTCCCCCCCCCCCATATATTTTCATAATAAAAAAGTGCCATATATCGTATCGTATCGATGTCGTGAGCCCAATATCGTATCGTATCGTTTCATGAAATTACTGTCGGCCCACCCCTATTTGCTATGTACCCTCTACACCAACTCTCTTTACCTAAAATAGCTGATCTACAAGCTAGAGATCTTGTAGATCAGTTAATTTCAGTGAATGTTTCCCCCAGAATAGGGATGCTAGGGTTCAAGTGGTTAAAGCTCAAAGCTGAGGAAAAAGCCCATTGAAGATCTGTGTTATTATTGTAACAGCTCTACAACAGAACAGACTATATGAAAGAAAGAGAGAGCACATGAAACTTACTGAGGTGTGGATGGTCTTCAGGTTCCTCCTGTTTAATAGAAATGTCCCTGGATGAGTCTGGAGAGTTCATCTTCACCTGCAGTCTGGACTCCACAGCCTGGTCTGAAATTAAGTAATTGATAAAGGACAATAAAGACTCAGTAATGACACAGTGGTAAGGACATACAGTATTGTAGAATGTAGAAGACGTCACGCTTAACTAAAGATTACACAAGGGAAATGTATCAAAAGAGTGATTCCAACGATGCAAATAGTGGTTTAAAGTGAAAATGGTGAAAGTAGCCAATACGTGCAGTTCAAACTCTGAGCTGCCTGTGACCCAAAATACTTCCTCAAGCAACAACTTATCTTCACAAGTAGTCCATGAGCCAGAGCCCCAAAATTGAGCCATGATTATCAAATGGATGGGCAAATCTAGGTTTGATTTTTTTGACTAGCTGTACATCTCTAGTTTTAAAATAAGGCCTAGTGTGTGCTGAGAACCAACATGTTCCTAATGGCTATAGAAAACTGCTCACCTTTCTAAGCTTTAATTTGAGTGGCAACATGTGGTTGTAATTCTACATTTAGTCAGAAACATTATGTTAATGTGATAACATAAATTCTGCAGTGCAACTGCACAGACAATTAAAGTTAGGGATGACTATTACAGTCAGACAAACTGAGGTTTGAATTGGTGGACAGGTTGGTGCCGTGCATGGTTTCCTCCACTGTCGGTGTATGAATGTGTGTGTAAATGGGTGATTGTAATGCACATTGTAAAGTGTGTTGGAAAAAGGCGCTATGTACAGTAAATGCACCATTTACCATTTAGGTGTCTACTGAGTGTCCTGCAGGGGTGGTGGAGTGTGGCAGGATAGGGTTCACCAGTCTCTCCATAGGATCCCACTCTAAACGATCTCAAGGCCCATTAACGGCTGTGTCCCTGCTGCTATCTGATAGACAAGAATTGCTTTCTGCATACACCTGATGGTCAGTCTGTGTTTTTGTTCTGGAGCTATTTAACTATGAAAAGGGGGAGGGAAAAAGCCCACAACCCACTGGTCCATGAAGTCAAATCTCACATCTGACATGGGAGAAGCTCAGGGCTAATATAACTTTACTCTTCCGTGCTCCAAGTGCTCAGATAGCTAGTATCTAGTGACCCCAACACCCCATACTACCCTCTACCCACCTGAAGGGCACCCCTAGGCCCGCTACACTCCTGCATCACCTCTGCCTAGGCACCCAGTTGACACGTAGGTTCAGACAGAGCTGCAGTGACCTCCATATTCCCACCCCACATACCCCCTCTACCCGCCTTAGGGGCTCCATAGCCCTGCTACACTCGTCCACCACCCGTGCCTAGCCACCCAGTAGGTTCTGACAGTTGACCACTACATTAGCAGTCTTCAAGGGTCTACCAGAAATACCTTACAATGCCCGAGACCCGTACGCATCCAGGTCCTTGTTTTATTAAGGTCAATTGGGTGTGGGTCGGTTCAGATTCTATAGTACCCGTTTATGATTATGTGTAATACCTGAGTTGATCCGAGAAGACCCGTACTCAGCAGTGTTGCAGCTGCTGTCCTGCAACTGCAGCCGTAGATGCAAGCTCTCAGAATGCCAGGGCTTGAGCAATGGCTTGAAATGTACATCTCTGTGCAAGTTGTGATAACCAACTTCAAGAGAACCTAGACATGATTATCAAGATTTTGGATCATGTTCTTTTAACAGCAAAGCCTGATACATTCAATAATGTACAACTGCCTCTGTATGCCATCTGGGTCTCACTTTTCCACAACATAACTAACCCATCTCACTTGAACTAATAATATGTCCTCCATATTCTCTGTGACATAGAAAACAAACTCATGAGTTTTAACTTGAGGTGTACAGCATAATAAATAAAAACAAATGCATGTATTAATTGACCACGACATGGCAGGGCACTGCGTCAGGCACCCGGAACTAGAGGCAAGCAAACTGATACTATGGGGGCAACCCAGGGCAAAGTCAGGAAAGGTAAGAAGCGCACCATCTACGTAGATGCACTGCGACGCGACAGCTTAGCTAACAACACTGTAGAGCTCAAGACCCTGATGCTAGATAAGAGGGTGTGGTGGATTTGGCCATCAAAACAGTGTAATATAAATAGATATCCAATATTCCCTCTTTAAAAACCTTTGACTTCAACATGTTTGCAAAATGAAAGAAGAATGTTGAATCTGCCTTCATCCAGTGTTCAGAGTTTGGTTCTGGAAAGTTATTTTGAACATACAATTTCAGATAGATAATGATAGATAATGAAATTGTTTCCTCACTATGTGGCTGTCAAATCCATCTTTATGCTGACGACACAATTTGATACTGTACCGCAGACTCCCCTGTATTGGCCATCGAAAAATTATAACTCTCCTTTAACTCGCTACAACACTCCTTTACCAGTCTTAAATTAACACTTAATGACAATAAAACAAAATTCATGGTCTTCTCCAAATCCAAACACATAGACCACTCCAATCTCTTTATCACCACCACCATTTCACCAATGGATCATCAACAGAAAAAGTCACAGAATCAGAGGCGTATGCTCATTGGGGCCAACGAGGCCATGGCCCGGTCTGTAAAACCCTGCTCCCCCAGGGGGAAAAAATCAACATAACAACATTAGCTGCCCCTCACCCTTTAAGTCGCCTTTGTTTTCAAATGGGTCTCATTTGCATTCGGCCGAATTGTTAATGAGTGGCCATTAGAAAACCAGTTTCACCGTCAAACCGGTTCTCCATTGCGCAGAGATGAGCACCTCTCCATTCAGAAATGTAATAGAAGAAGAACCGTCGTCCTGAAACACCCTGCCCCGCGTCTAAACCGGCGGCCTCTGTCCGCGAAAAAAAATGTGGCAGTGTGTTTTGGGACGAGCGTTCCGTTTTCCACCCGGAATGGCTCGGTAATTCTCAATAGACTTATCAGCCGGAGGGGGGTTTAAGAATCTGGCCCGGTCAACGTTAGAACCCACCATACGCCAGTGCACAGAATATAAATATCTTGGTGTATGGCTGGACGACAAACTTAATTTCAAACATCACATAAATAACCTTGTTGTAAAACTCCGTCAAAAGATTGGCTATAGGAATAAAACTAGTTTCCCCATGCTCTGTAGGAAAAGGATTATTGAAGCCACATTTCTATCGGTACTGGACTACGGAGATATAATCAAATCTACCGTCATGTAGCCGCCTCCACACTCAAGCCTCTGGACTCAGTTTACCACTCAGCTCTGAGATGTATTACTGGTGATAGCTACAACACCCATCACTGTGCCTTGTATGATAAGGTAGGCTGGTCTTCTCTGACTGAGAGACGCAATAGTCATTGGCATCTTTTTATTTATAAAGCCCTGGTTGGAAAATTACCACCTTATATCTCATCCATGCTACGTCCGAAACCTAATCACATTCTAACTCGCTCCAGCGATTGGCTAATCCTTCTGGTTCCTTTTGCCAATTCGGAACAGGGAAAGGCTGCTTTCAGCTTTGGTGCACCTGAGTCTTGGAACCTCTTGCAACAACAAGAGCTTAAATTGAATACCCTAGTATCTATTGGCCATTTTAGGAATCTATATAATAACCGTGTATTACCTGTATGCAACTGTTTTAACTGATGGATGTTCACATGCAATTGTTTTAACTGTTTGTGTCAACTTTATTGTTTTTTCTTGTTGCTCTTATGTTATTTATATGTGTGTAATCTCGGCATCATTGTAAATGGGGGTCTCCCTCAATGATCTCTCCGAGAATCTTAAATAAAGGTTGAATGAATAAATTAGTGAAGTATATTTTCCATAGTGTAAGGGCTGAAAAACAAGTTTCCCTGGAGGAGGTGTAAAGAGGAGAATCCAGTCAAAGTGGAGTTGTCAGAGCATATTCTATTTCAGCCCGACTGCAATTGATCTATCTGATCTGCAGCGCACAGCATTCACATTAAAACAGCACATATATAATAAGCAGGACAGGCCCTAAGCATCTTGGCCCTCCCACTTCTTTATCCCAACCAACCACAGGCTGATCCGTCGTGGCCCGAGCAGACAGCTTACAGCGCATATTATAGTAGGGTCACACCGTACACGGAAATCTGCTTTCAGTACAAAACCATATTTCACAAGGAAGTTTCGTTATGAGATTAATACTTTGCACTTTATACACTTTATAATGATACCAACAAATCACATCCTCATTCATCTGTAAACAATAGTTAATCCAATGAGACTTTTGATGACACCAAAATCAGTTCAGAATGAAAGCTTCTTTTTTTTAAACCTATCATGGCTTTTACTTTACTTATCAATACTTTGTTCATTTTAACTTCAGCATACGTTTTTACCAAAAGATGATACCATCTTTATAAGTAACTTGTGTTTTAGCCCAGTGATTTTAATAAACTTGTTTAAGGCTGCTCAGACAGATAGGCCTATGCAAAATGAATCCATGCCTGACACTCTGTCCCCCATGGGTCCAAGCTTCAAACGGACTGGGGCTTCCCGAATAGGACAAAGCTCATTTTCTATAGGTAAACACAAGTCCCCTTTCTTAATCAATTCGAGGTATTTTATCTGCACTTTCCCAAACACCCACTGTGTCACTGTTGCCAACCTTGCAGACCACTTGGCCCTGCTCTTCCTGTTGACTCACATAAGGAGAGATAGCAGATCATAGCAACTAGCAAGCCTGTATTGTTTTATATCCTAGTTTTCATACATGACTGTCTGGGAGATACTTCAATAGCAAAGTAGTGTTTATTTGAACTAAAGTTGGAGACCTCACACAGTAGTAGAATCTTCAGTCCATGGTAAGAACACCTCTCCTAACTAGCTGTAGAATACAACTCTCGTAGACGTATTGTAGTGAACCTGCACTATGAGTGACGTTGACAATGACACGTGTCAATCACAGGCTGATGGCACGCACCTGATTGTGACTGACAGACGCTGATCAATCACGGCTGGACATGATTGTGTTGAGGGTGACGGGACACTATAAAACTGTGAACGTCTTGCACTCACTGCGGGGTGGGTGGCTGCTGCTCGCATGCCGGTTAGGGCTGCCGGCAGTGAAGATAGATAGGAGGGCTAGGGACAGGTTGCTGTGCTAGGCAGGGCGAGATATTTGTATAGCGGGGACGAAATAGGAGTGCTTCATCCCGCTCTCCAGTTGTGCGAGTGGTCTCCTAAAGCCAACGGAGGCTGCTCACGGCGTTGGACGGGCAGACGCAACTCACACAAAACTGTCAATCAAAGTCTGCTGACCCAGCGCCAAAGCCCAGACCCGTTGGGGCCGGGGTCTCCTATCCTTGGACAGTTAAGTAGTACATTACATTACATTACAATAGTCATTTAGCAGACGCTTTTATCCAAAGCGACTTACAATAAGTGTATTCAACATAGGAAGGGAACGAAAACTACTAATCACCAGAAGTCTTTAGTGCATTTTCTGCAAAAACAAGCAACCAAGAGTATACCTAGCGCTAAGGTAAAAGTGCAATATATCAGCTACCTATTTCCTTAAACAGATGAGACAAAATAGCTAAATCAAATGAGCATGAGCCAAAACAAACAAGTGTATCGACTAAACAAGATCCAATAAACAATCCAATAATCCAATAAACAATACAGCAATAGAGAACAAGCGTTCGTACAACTAGTTAACAACAAGTAGGTCAGGCAGAGAGGAAGGGTAGTGTTTCCTGAAGAGGTGGGTTTTCAGTCTGCGGCGAAATATGGGCAGTGACTCTGCTGTCCTAACATCAGTGGGAAGTTCATTCCACCACTGTGGGGCCAGAACAGAAAAGAGTCGTGACCCGAGGTGGCAGACCGAAGTGGTCGGGCAGGGGTGTAGGCATCGACCATAGCCCGGATTTTAGTAGTTTTAGAGTTTCTAGTAAATGTGTTGATTATGTCTAGGTGTTTATGAATTCATGCTCGAGCTGTTTTAAATGGGACAATCTTTAGTTATCTGCTGATTTAATGAAATGTAATGAGATTTGCCTATGGTTACCTATCAGTATTTTATTGGTTCTGCTTTAGTATAGTTAAATAAATAAAGTATCCTATTAATGTCCATTGGAAGTTCTGCCTCCGTTATTAATGCTTACAGTAGACATATTCTGTGGGCGGGCTCTTTACATTTCTCATACCTGAGACAAGGTTTATTACACTGGTGGCAGCGGTGGGATCTTGTATCTCCCAAAACTTAACACTTGGTAAAGTTAGCCCTTAGAATGTCGGAGGCAGACAATAACCCGTTGTTGGGGGGCAGTAATGGGGAGGGAAATGAGAACGCACCCTCTACTAGCGCTAATCACTCTGTGCGTCCTGTGGGTGGGCAGACACCTCGTCCGATCTTTATGCCTGAGACATTCACGGGAGCAGGCCGTGAGTGGTCTGATTGGTCAGAACAGTTTGATTTGGCAGCTGAGGTTAATCATTGGGATGAGGCACTTAAGCTCAAGTTCATGTCTCTCTTGCTGTCAGGGCGCGCCCGAGACATGTATAGTGGCCTACCTAGGGAAGCTAAGAACAACTATGCCCTGTTAAAAGCAGCTATGTCACGGCGTTTTGAGCCGTGTGACAGTGATGATTGGGGCAGGGCTAGCTTCACTGCCCGCCGCCGGCGCCCAAATAAGACTGCCAGGGAATTTGGTAATGCATTAAGGAGGCTTGCAAATAGAGCATATCCCTCAGCTGATGACCGCACACGTGATATGTTGGCCAGAGACCAATTCATATTACATCTAGCTACAGGTGATTTTCGAGTCAGCTTACGAGCTGCAAAGCCTAAAACATTAGAAGAGGCCATTGAATTGTCTGCTGAAATGGAGCTGCTTAGAAATCTGGAACAGTCTCACGTGACTCCAGAGGCTAAAGTGATGGGTGTGTCGGTTGCTAAATCCAGCAGCGAAGAACAGATGGGTGTGTTATTGGGGGTGGTAGAGGGGTTGAGACAGGATGTTGCGTGTCTTCAATCAACTGTTAAAAACATGCAACTAGCTAGTTTTTGGTAGCTGATGTGCCATCTCAGGAGATCTTACTGGGGTTTGACTTTCTCCACAAGTATGGCGCTGTAGTGGATTTTGAAAAAAATTAATGTAGAATAATGGGGAAACGCTTTCCCCTTATTGTGCCAGCAGACCTGGAGAAACCCCAAGTCGTCACAGTCCCTGTGGACACAGTAATTCCCCCCCGCAGCGAAACGATCATCGAAGGTAGAGTAGGAAACATTATGGGGTCTGGGCGGGAGGGGATGTTTGAGCCTGTTGAATCTGTGTCCGAACATTGTAATGTCATGGTGGCCTGGGTGGTTTGTAGGGTAGAACAGGGCTCCCTGCCAGTCCGGGTCATCAATGTAACTGACGAGGCGCTCATTTTAAAGGGAGGGGTGAAAGTGGGTATGTTGCATACTGATGTGGAAGTGGGGAAGAAGGCAGAACATTTGGGGGTGGGAGACAGGGGGGGTGGTTCACCTGTATCTTGGTCAGCTGACTCACTATCAGACCATCTGGGGTTAAAACTGAAAGGTTTTGAGGCCCCCGAGTTGGCAGTTATCCATGATTTACTGTACCAGAATTTAGCAGCATTCAGTACAGGAGATAATGATTTGGGGAGAACTCACTGCACTGCGCATCAGATTGATACAGGTGAGGAGAGGCTGGTGAGGTTGCACCCTCGTCGTGTCCCACTCCATTTACAGCATGAAGTTTCAGAGCAGGTCAAGCAGACAGGCGCGTATCGTCATTGGGGCCAACGAGGCCATGGCCCGGTTTGTAAACCCAGCTTGTCCCTGTGTAGGGGCAAGATCCAGGGGGAAAAAAAATCAACATTAGCAGCCCCTCACCCTATTCTGTTGTAGCCGACCACAGAAAGTCGCCTTTGTTTTCAAATGGGGCTCATTTGCATTCGGCCGAATTGTTAATGAGTGGCCATTAAAAACCAGTTTAGCCGTCAAACCGGTTCTGGCCCGGTCAACGTTAGAATCCACCAAACGCCACTGCAAGCAGATGCTTGAAAATGACATTATTCAGCCCTCTCACAGCCCCTGGGCAGCCCCTGTAGTTCTGGTCCGCAAGAAAGACGGAACTCTCCGCTTTTGTGTTGATTACCGTAAATTGAATGATTTGACTCGAAAAGATGCATACCCCTTGCCCCGCATTGATGATGCCCTTGACATCCTGAGTAAGTCTTGTTGGTTTTCCACTCTCGATTTAGCCAGTGGGTACTGGCAGGTCGAGATGGACCCCCAAGACAGACCTAAAACAGCATTCACTACACGTCAGGGCCTTTTTGAGTTTAATGTGATGCCTTTCGGCCTTTGTAATAGTCCGGGTACATTTCAGAGGTTGATGGATCTGGTGTTGGCAGATCTGCAGTGGGTAACCTCTTTGGTGTACTTGGACGACATTATTGTGTTTGGCCGGACATTTCATGAACACGCTGCACGCTTGGATGAGGTGTTAACTAAATTACGGCGGGCTAATCTCAAAGTAAAACCATCTAAATGTAACCTATTTGCTACTCAGGTTAAATATTTGGGCCACATAATTTCCGAGCAGGGTGTAGAAGCTGACCCTGCCAAGATAGATTGTGTGCGACAATGGCCTGTACCAAAAAAACAGACTGAAGTCAGAAGTTTCGTTGAGCTAGCGTCCTATTATAGAAGGTTCACGAAAGGTTTTGCCGACATTGCCCGCCCCCTTCATCAACTCACAGAAAAGGGTAGACGGTTTAAATGGACTGACGGCTGTCAGACAGCATTTGAATCCCTAAAGCTCAGTTTGATGTCAGCCCCCGTTCTGGCGTACCCTGACCCCCACAAACCGTTCATTTTAGACACAGATGCTAGTGATACAGGCATTGGGGCAGTATTGTCACAGGAAGAGGATGGGCAGGAGCATGTCATAGCCTACGCCAGTAGGGCTCTATCCAAACCAGAAAGGAAGTATGCAACCACCAAGAAGGAGTTGCTGAGCATGGTCATGTTTACTCAACATTTTAAACACTACTTGTTGGGCAAAGAATTTGTGCTACGCACAGACCATAACTCTTTGAGGTGGTTGCATCATTTTCATGGAGTAGAGGGACAGCTAGCTAGGTGGCTAGAACAGTTGGCCAGGTTCCAGTATAAGATTGTGCACCGTCCTGGACGAGTGCATTCTAATGCAGATGCACTCTCTAGGTTTCCGGCATTTATATCAGAAAGAGAGGCCGGGGAGTCTCCAGTGACTCAAGCCATACGTGCAATACATCAGGCTCATCCTAAGGGGCTCCCAGTTCCAGATGAGGGAGATGAGTTGGCGCAGGCTCAGAGAGAGGATGTGGAGTTGCAACAAATTATTGCTCTTAAGGGGGGGAAGAAGGAGTGTGTGCAACCCCCCAGGGAGTTACAGAAGTTTGCACTAGTATGGGCGCAGTTGCAGGTGCAAGGTGCTAGGTTGGTGAGGGAACCTCCCAGCAATTCAGATGCAGCCAACCAGGTTCAGGTTGTTCTCCCCAGAACCTTGGTGCCGAAAGTGTTAGAAAAGTTGCACAATTCAGTGACGGCAGGCCATTTGGGGGTACAAAAGTTGCAAGCTAAGGTGAAAGACTGGTTCTACTGGCTGGGGTGGTTTGGGGACGTGAAGCGATGGTGTCAGGAGTGTCTAGACTGTGGTTCTCAAAAAACAACTGGACCCCAGTTCAACAAGCTCCCCTCCAGACTACAGTAGTCTCCAGGCCGTTTGAGTGGGTGGCACTGGACATCTTGGGGCCACTGCCAGAGACCTCTAATAAAAATAAGTACATCTTGGTTATTGGGGATTATTTTTCCAAATGGACAGAGTCCTTTCCCCTCCCAAATCAGGAAGCTAAGACAGTGGCCACGGTGTTGGTAGAGCAGTGGGTTTGTCGGTTAGAGGCCCCCCGTACTATTTACACAGATCAAGCTCGCAATTTTGAATCTAATTTGTTTAAAGAGGTGTGCCAGCTGTTAAAGATGCATAAAACACGCACATCACCCTACCACCCTGAGTCTGATGGAATGGTAGAAAGGTTTAATAGGACATTAATCTCTATGTTGTCCTTGTTTGTGGAGGACAATCAGACAAACTGGGATGTGCTGTTACCTTATGTAATGTTGGCTTATAGGAGCAGTGTGCATTCAAGTACAGAGTTTACGCCCTATAAGGTAGTGTTTGGGCAGGAGATAATTCTCCCAGTGGACTTGATGTTGAATCTTGGTGGGGGGGAGAGGTTCTCCAAAGCCACTGAATATGTGTCTAGATTGGCTGAAACACTGTCCACAGTGATAGGTGCTGTAAGAGGACATCAGGCCAGGGCCTCAGGTAGGCAGAAGGAAGGATTTGATGTTAAGAGTCAAGTGGCAGTATTATTCAGAGGGGGAGTTGGTATGGGTCCGTTCTAAAGCCAGGAAGAGAGGCGTTTGCCCGAAATTGCAGAGGCGATTTAAGGGCCCCTATAGGGTCCTAGAGAGAGTGACAGAAGTGTTGTATAGGCTTGTGTTAGTTGACGGAGGACCAGAGGTTGTTTTGCATTTCAACCGACTCAAACCCTGTCCTTCCCCCTTACCAGAGAGAAACGACCAGGAGGGTGCACCGAGGCAGCAGACTGTGCCTACACAACCTGGGGCGTCTGGTGGTGCTGGCTGGACCCGTTGGCGAACCTCGAGTTCTACAGCAAGGTCGGGAGGGGCAGACGTCCATCAGCCAGAAAGGGCAGCAGCCCCCAGTCGGACGGTGGTGGAAAGAGAGAGACAGACGGGAGGAGCCCCGTTGGGGGACCAGCCACCAGCAGAGCCAGGGACGGTGACTCCAGGAACTAGCGGCCATCGTGCCCGAGAAGGGGAACGGCGGAGTATGGGATCAACATCACAGGAGACTGCAGTGACCCCCAGCCCAGTTGTCGCGGGAGGCTCGAGGGGACAGCAGGTGTTTTCATCCTCTCGTCAAGGACGGCAAAGAAGGTTACCTGGGTGGGCCAGTGACTATGAGTTTTGGTGACTCAGGGACGAGTCACATTTAAGGGGGGGGAGAGTGTAGTGAACCTGCACTATGAGTGACGTTGACAATGACGCGTGTCAATCACAGGCTGATGGCACGCACCTGATTGTGACTGACAGACGCTGATCAATCACGGCTGGACTTGATTGTGCTGAGGGTGACGGGACACTATAAAACTGTGAACTCAATAGAGACAGGTTGTGTCTGGAGAGCGGAGCTCGTTCAAGTTTAAAGGCGAAGCCAGCGTAGCTTCTGTCTTGCACTCACTGCGGGGGGGGGTGGCTGCTGCTCGCATGCCGGTTAGGGCTGCCGGCAGTGAAGATAGATAGGAGGGCTAGGGACAGGTTGCTGTGCTAGGCAGGGCGAGATATTAGTATAGCGGGGACGAAATAGAGTGCTTCATCCCGCTCTCCAGTTGTGCGAGTGGTCTCCTAAAGCCAACGGAGGCTGCTCACGGCGTTGGACGGGCAGACGCAACTCACACAAAACTGTCAATCAAAGTCTGCTGACCCAGCCCAGACCCGTTGGGGGTCTCCTATCCTTGGAAAGTTAAGTAGTAGTTTTAGAGTTTCTAGTAAATGTGTTGATTATGTCTAGGTGTTTATGAATTCATGCTCGAGCTGTTTTAAATGGGACAATCTTTAGTTATCTGCTGATTTAATGAAATGTAATGAGATTTTATTGGTTCTGCTTTAGTATAGTTATATAAATAAAGTATCCTATTAATGTCCATTGGAAGTTCTGCCTCCGTTATTAATGCTTACAGTAGAAATATTCTGTGGGCGGGCTCTTTACATTTCTCATACCTGAGACAAGGTTTATTACAGTATTTATGATTCTGACGTTTTCAAAACGTCAGAATCATAAATACGTCTACGAGAGTTGTATTCTACAGCTATCTCTTAACAGAACGTTAGAGAGAAGTAGCTAAAGCTCTGGACCAGAGCTAGATGACAAGGAGCTCTAACTTCACTTCATAATCGCATTAACATTA
This sequence comes from Gymnoscopelus braueri, assembly GCF_963280865.1. Taxonomy (NCBI): domain Eukaryota; kingdom Metazoa; phylum Chordata; class Actinopteri; order Myctophiformes; family Myctophidae; genus Gymnoscopelus; species Gymnoscopelus braueri. The sequence continues at coordinate 8,194,939 of NC_137609.1, forward strand.
CTGTGGACAGAGTACACATCCTGCTCATTTACAAGCTACGTTTGCATCACTCACTCTGTAATGCTATAAAACATTGATTTAACTATAGTTACTTTAATTATAGTGACATCAACCACATGCATCATAACCATATAAATGTATTGCTGTTTTTAGTACTGGTTGTTATGTGTTTACTGTTTATTATCACATTAATTATAATCTAGCGAGTAAACAATTATATTTATGTTCAATATTAAATGACGAGTCAATAGATACAAATAACCCATATTGAGTCAATAAATACACAAACGAAATACAAATGAAACCCAACTCATGAATGAGTTGATCTTTACCTGCTGTGTTTCAGTGGTTGAGCTGCTAACAAACGTCCTCCAGCTGCTTAACGACGACACTGTTTAGAAACGACACGTTTTACTTTTATATAAATCTATGGTATTTTAAAGTGTCAACAACAGTCAGTCAACCATTGACTACTCTACTAGTCAACACACAACTGCATTGTGGGTACTGTATCTTCTTCTTCTGACCAATTTATCTAGACGCCAGTCTGTGTATTGCTGCCCCCTGCTGTTGGTCTCGGGTACTGTCCATTGTTTATATACAGTAACAGTACTATGTGACCTTCCAGACCTGTAGACAAGAGAATCCACCTAGGAGTAAAACAGTTAATCCAACTAATCAATTTAATTTATCATAAAAATACAATTAATTAATTAATGATCAATCCCTATTTTGGGCGTGTCATTATTTGCATAAGAACAAAACTTCCAAAGCTTAAATAATGGTGAAAATAGCCAATCTACAAGCTCACATGTCAAGATTTGATGCATTTTCAGCTGGTAGATCAGCTACTTTCACTAGTCTGATCTACACTTTTGTGTGTCAAAGTATAAAATAGGGCTAAAGTCATTGATTAGTTGATATATAGCCTATTTAAAACAATATATATATAAAATATATTCTTGAGTTTTGGATTAATCAGGAAAGTAATCTATAGAATAACCGTGAAGAAAATCATTGATAATTAAAGCCCTATATATATCACAGCTTTCATCAGTGCACATTGATACTGCACAGGTCTGATCACGTCTCATAGACATGCAGGATAGGCCTACAACATATATCAACACATACCATATTACATGATACAACATTTACAGTACCATGTATTAATCATGTGTTAACAATCATTTTCTAACCATGTAAATATATCACTATGTCTATGATAAATGCAGACTGTATGGTATATTCAGACAGTAAAAATATCACAAGCTTTTTACCAGCAGAAATCGTGTTTATATTGATTGATTGAATACTTTAACAGTTTGCAAAAAAATCAGTACGGTTTAATACAAATACAATGCTAAAAGGATTGAACCCAAGAAAGCACTATGGCTTGTTTCCATTGGGGTCCTGTATTCAATTCATAGGAACATTTAATGACAGGAAAATATACAATACTATGCAAAAACATCATATAAATAAGTTGTAATCAAAAAGAAAAGTAAACAAGGGGGGGGGGGGAATTTTATTTAGAGGGGGCCAGCTCTGAATTGCAGCCACCTGTAAGTGTAACACAAAAAGCCCTGGGGGCTCGTTTCCATTGTGGTCCGACTATGGTGCCCCATTGGGTAATGTAATGGATGGGTGTAATGGAACACAGCATGATTACATTAAATGGGATTGTCCATGATGGCCAGGAGTTTAGTCTTCAGCAGGATGAAGACTAAACTCCTGGCCTTCATGGACAATCCCTCCCACCCCCTACATGACACTGTGGCAGGGCAGAAAAGCTCCTTTAGCAACAGACTGTTACACCCAAGTTGCAAGAAGGAGCGCTATAAGAGATATTTTCTGCCTGCAGCAATAAGACTGTACACCTCCACATCTGGCTGGCTTGATCAGGCTGTTTAGGATGGGGGATGTGGGATGCAAGCCATCAATCAGACTCTTTAGTGCTTGGTCTGCCATTTTTTAATATTGTAGGTTGACTATGCTTAGATGGTTATTTTAATGTTTTTATTAATATAATTTATTTTTATTGATGTCTCTACTCTCTATGAGAGTTGCTGTAACACCTTAATTTCCCCTCGGGGATGAATAATGTTCATCCCCGAGGGGGAATCATAACATAAAAACTGTACAATTCTACCATATGAAATGTGTGGTTTACAGGGTCATTCCTAGTATAAGTGAACAAAACCCAAAATAATTTGCAATACATATGACTGCAGGGTCTGACTAATATTAAGTTTCCCCCCCCTAGAAGTACTTCTAGGGGGGGCCTTGCCCTGCCTAGGGGGTACCGTTGCAAGTGGTAAATTGTACATTTCTCTCAGTAAACAAAAACATCTACTGGTGCACAAACTTGGACACATCATCAGTGTTGTTTCCTGGAGTCACTTTGATTGATTGATTGATTGATTAAATACTTTATTTAGAAATGTGCAGAAAAAAGCACATGAAAGTACAGCTTAAATACAAGGTCAACTAAATAGGATTGAACAGCCCATGAAAGCCTAATGGCTTGTTTCAAATGGGGTCCCCATGTACTCAATTCATAGTGAAACACTGGGTGTTTCGGGTCTTGCAACCATAGACATATAAGGTAGACGCCTCCTCCGGCTCTGAGGCGTCTGTATCTCGGGCGCCATTTTGGAGAAGGCAAGCTTCCGGACTCTTGGCCAATCACCGCACATCTTTTCCGGGGTTTGGCAGAATATAGTTGTATAAAAATATAACGGGCTATTTTTATACAACTAGATTCTGACAAGTCCCGGGAAAGGACGCGCTGTGATTGGCCAGTAGTCAGGAAGCTTGCCTTCTCCAAAGTGGTGCCGCGATACAGGTCGCTCCAATGAACTGCTGAGGCCAATGAGGTATCTAGGTTTCTATATCTATGCTTGCAACAGACACCCTGTAGCAACTCGTAATAACGGCTCATAATGTAATAACGGTTCATAATGTAATAATTTAAATGTAATAAAAACTCAGTGTAATAATCAGCTCATAATGTAATTAAAAAATTAGCGCATAACGTAATAACAGATTTTTCTATAATGTAATAATGTAATGAGTTTTTATTACATTTAAATTATTACATTATGAACCGTTATTACATTATGAGCCGTTATTACATTATGAGTTGCTACACACCCTCCTCCAGGCGACCCGACCGAGGCTGATCAGACCCCGGCCCAAGTGGCATGCTACTGCCCCCACTGTCTCTTGAGGGGAGTTAGAGACAGTGCTAATTAGGGGGCTAGGGTTTAGCGTGGCAGGTGAGACGTTAGTGTTGACACTAGGAGGCTCTAGGCACTGTGGGTTGACTCCGGGCCTCGCTCCTCCTTCGTCTGACCAAAAGTGGGCATTCACAATATACTTTTCAAATCCATTGCCTGTTGATCGTGTGTAAAACACTACAAAACATGAGTTTCGTAAATATAAATAAATACATAAATAAATAAATTATATCTAATTGTAGATTACTATTGGGTTCTAGGTTCTAGGTTCTAGGTGGCACCATATTGGGAGGTGTTCAGCTCTTACTTTCAATGGTGCGACATCACGTTGTCTTTCTATTATAGTATACATCAATAACACCAAAAAACTCATAACTCAAGGAAGGTAATAAATAAAATACATATTTTTTTTACATTTAACACATTTAACAAACAATTTGTTGTGAGGTTTTGAAACAAGAAAACAAGAGCTGGGATACGTCTCCAAAAGACGAGTCCTAATGGAAACTTCTGTTGACAGGAGCAGTGTAAATATCCATGATATTTTTGATCGTCTATCCAACTCCCTGACAACATACAGCTGTTTAATTTGGTCCTCCCAGTGAAGTGATTTCAGAGCACTTAACTGACTGAAACTCTTCTATCACACTGTAAACATTGTGACAAGATTTGATGAGGACACGCTGGTGTTTCTTCAAGTCCTGTGACCGACTGAAACTCTTATCACTATGTTTACGGTGGGCAGGTTTTTCTCCAGTGTGGATACCCTGGTGTGTCTTCAGGTCACCTGACTGTCTGAAACTCTTATCACTATGTTTACGTTGGGCAGGTTTTTCTCCAGTGTGGATACACTGATGTGTCTTCAGGTCACCTGACTGTCTGAAACTCTTGTTACAATGTTTACACGCTGTGGACACGCTGGTGTTTCTTGAAGGAACTAGACTCAATGAACCTCTTGTCACAATGTTTACACTGGAAAGGTCTTTCTCCAGTGTGGATACGCTGGTGTTTCTTCAGGTCAGATGACTGAATGAAACTCTTGTCACAATGTTTACAGTGGAAAGGTTTTTCTCCAGTGTGGATACGCTGGTGTTTCTTCAGGTCAGATGACTGAGTGAAACTCTTGTCACAATATTTACAGTGGAAAGGTTTTTCTCCAGTGTGGATATGCTGGTGTCTCTTCTGTGTACTTGAGTCACCGAAACACTTGCCACAATATTCACACTGGAAAGGTTTTTCTCCAGTGTGGACACGCTGGTGTCTCTTGAGATCAGCTGACACACTAAAACACTTGTCACAATATTTACACTGGTAAGGTTTTTTTCCAGTGTGGACATACTGGTGTATTTTCAGACCAGATGATTCAATGAAGCTCTTGTTACAATATTCACACTGGTATGGTTTTTCTTCAATGTGAACACGCTCGTGTCTCCTCAGGTTACCGGAGCATCTAAAACCCTTGCCACAATCTTTACAGGAGAAAGGCTTTTCCCCATTGTGGACATGCTGGTGTCTTTTCAGAGAAGCTGATCTAGTGAAACTCTTGTCACAATGTTTACAGTGGAAAGGTTTATCTTTAGTGTGGATACGCTGGAGTGTCTTCAGGGGACCTGACTCACTGAAATTCTTGTCACACCGTTTATCATCACTGTCTTCAGTGGTCTCCTCCCAATCATCACTGTCTTCAGTGACTTCAGTGTCAGATTCAAGTTCAACTTCAACTTCAGAGCAGTGTGAAGAGATGTCTTCATCATCACCATCATCTTCACTTTTCACTGCTAATAATGTTAACATTGACCCATCAGGCTCCTCTGGTCTTTGAAGTAGCTCCTCGTCTTCCTCTTTAATATGTGGAGGCTCTGGTTCCTCCTGGAGCAGACTGGGGCTCCTCTCCTGTTCAGGATAACCCTCCTCTTTACACACAACCATGTGCAGGATGTCTAGGAGCAGAACAATAACATGATAGTGAACACTGGATTTCTAAAATGTAAATCTATTCTTCCTTTGTCCATGTTCCATGTAGAAAATGAGCTATCAACTACTTAGATCGCCAAAACAGTTACAAACTACAGGTTATAACAGATCAGTTAATTTCAGCGAATGTTGCCCCCAGAATAGGTTTGCTAGGGTTCAAGTGGTTAAACATCAAAGCTGAGGAAAAAGCCCAACGAAGATCTTTGTTATTATTGTAACAGCTCTACAACAGAACAGAAAATATTAAAGAAAGAGAGAGCACAAGACACTTACGGAGGTGTGGATGGTCTTCAGGTTCCTCCTGTTTAATGGAAATGTTCCGGGCTGAGTCTGGAGAGTTCATCTTCACCTGCAGTCTGGACTCCACAGACTGGTCTGAAATGAAGCAATTGAAAAAGGACATTAAAGACTCAGTAATGACACAGTGGTCAACATGTCTCCAGTTATTAAAGTCAAACATCATATGAACGTTGGGTGCTAGGATAATGGTTTATACAGTTTATATACAGTATTGTAGAAGACATCACACTTAACTTAACTCATTCAGTGCCCGGCTTATTTATGGCAGTTTGGCTCTGAGTGCCACAGCCAAAATTCATTGTAAAAAAAAAAGTGATTAGGAGCCGAGATACAGCCTTTTTCAGTAAGAAGTTAAACAAAGAGTGAATGGAGCAGAATATTTTCAAATCCTCATATCTTGGGTTCTGAACATTTTTTTTCCCCAAAAAAAAAGGACATTTCTAGTTCAGTTTGGCATGATAACTATTGCAAACTAGTAGCTTTGTGGTAGTCATCATGCGTTGAAAATGTGGACCCCTATATTGTCACATGCAAATTGTTACAGCAAATATATGATCAACTTTCAAAGTTGTTTATATATGAAACCACTTCTCTGCATAATTCAAGTATGGGGAATTGATTGGAATGGTGATTTTACTTCTTCAACACTTCCATATATGCTTCAATGGCCTTTAAATGCAAGAGTTCATACACAAATATAATAATTTTAAAATAAGGCCTATTAATATCCTCAATTTGAAAGTGTGTGCTGAGAACCAACATGTTCCTCATGGCTATAGAAAACTGCTCACCTTTCTAAGCTTTAATTTGAGTGGTAACATGTGGTCAGTGTTTCCCCGATGAGCATTAAGCAGTGGCGGGCTGCCACCCCTTAAATCCGACCGCCACAGTATGATTTAAAAAAATAAAAATAATAATGTGTTAATTAAGAAGTGTGAGTACTTCTTCCACCACTGTCTTTTTTGTTATGTATGACAGTTTGTTTATACTACTTGGTCTAATAAAAGTATATTTTCCTAAATCTGGAGACAATTCATATGTAAACTAACAGATATTTTCCTGCTCATTACTGTGCACATGTACTATATAAGTCTTTGTGTTTGAGCACAAATATGCATTTTGAGAACCCAAACATTTTCGGCGCATCCTCCCCCACAGCTTCAGCTTCTGAAGTTCTGGCTAGGGGAAACACTGAGACCCGTACTCAGCAGTGTTGCAGCTGCTGTCCTGCAACTGCAGCCGTAGATGCAAGCTCTCAGAATGCCAGGGCTTGAGCAATGGCTTGAAATGTACGTCTCTGTGCAAGTTGTGATAACCAACTTCAAGAGAACCTAGACATGATTATCAAGATTTTGGATCATGTTCTTTTAACAGCAAAGCCTGATACATTCAAGAATGTACAACTGCCTCGGTATGCCATCTGGGTCTCACTTTTCCACAACATAACCAACCCATCTCACTTGAACTAATAATATGTCCTCCATATTCGCTGTGACATAGAAAACAAACTCATGAGTTAAATTTAACTTAATTTTACTGAGGTGTACAGTTAAAATAAATAAAAACAAATACATTTATTAATTGACCACGACATGGCAGGGCACTGCGTCAGGCACCCGGAACTAGAGGCAAGCAAACCGATACTATGGGGGCCAACCCAGGGCAAAGTCAGGAAAGGTAAGAAGCGCACCACCTACGTAGATGCACTGCAACGTGACAGCTTAGCTAACAACAATGTAGAGCTCAAGACCCTGATGCTAGATAGGAGGGTGTGGAGGGCAGCGTTTCAGAAGTCCCGTGTTGGTGTTGGCTAGACCGCACTCTCGCATCGCAAAATTTGGCCATCAAAACAGTGTAATAAAAATAGATATCCAATATTCCCTCTTTAAAAAAAAAATGTCTGCAAAATGAAAGAAGAATGTTGAATCTACCTTCATCCAGTGTTCAGAGTTTGGTTCTGGAAAGTAATGCAAATTAGGGCATATTTGCCCATATAATGCCTAATTTGCATATTTGATCATACAATTTCAGATAACTTGTAATACAATAAATATTTGTCTTCATGTAAGCAATCAACTGGGGAAGTTTCATGGTGTTGCCCTTTTTTTTTTTTTTTTTTAATCCTAAGTAGGTCAGATTTCGACCCAGGACAATTCGACCCGGACCATTCGACCCGCTTTCGACCCGCTTGGACCTGACATTTCGACCCGGACCGGGAGAGAGAGAGACAGAGAGAGACAGAGAGAGAGAGAGAGAGACAGAGACGTAATAATAATAATATGTACATTGATTTACCAAACAATTATTATTTGTCTGTCAGGGTGAAACAAGCCCAAAGGCTTTCAAGCACAGCAATTGAGATAAAGTATAGTTTTGGACCATGACGGAGGCGCGCCGAATCAGCAGACCTTGAGGCCAAGGAGTCGCGCCCGAGCGCCTCCAGGCGCAAGTGCCCGCGACGACCGGCCGATGGTCTGCTATTCGACTAAGCGCCGTCCGAGTTATGTACCGATAGGCACAGAATCGTAAATAATATTGGTGGGGACTGCTGTTTGGGTGTGTAATAATGAGACACGAGACAACAGTGTACCTTCTAGTGTGACTGTATTAAACTGGCGGGCCGGACGTAACATACACACGTATGCCCCAATGCTGCTGGGGCATACCATTACAAGAGGGGTGTTTGCATACAACACTCCCTATAACATCTCCCTTCTTTTAGATGATAACTTTTACATTGCTGACATCCTTAGTGCAAGTACAGTGAGAAATTAGTGCAAAACAAATTCAATCATACAATCAATCCACAAAGTCTTCAACAACAGTATATAGTCATTTCACATTCTCCTGTCCTCCTTTTTTTTTTTTTTTTTTTTACTAGTGTGTGTCAACAACAATAACAAACCTGTCACAGTCCCTTTTTGTCTCTTTTTTTTTTTCTTTTTCTTTTTTAACAGTACACAAACTTAGCTGAAGAATTCAGAATTCACTACAGATCCAGTCTGTTTGGCACTTTTACCAGCCTGCCACTGGCCGTCCTGTGCCCTGGCACAGGTGGTGGGTCAGCCAAAGGCTGGTGCCCCTCACTCCGTCTGAGCGGGCTGACTTCCTGGGCATCCGTGCCAGTGTCATTGTTAGTGTCCATTGTGTTGTCGGGTGGACTGCTGGGTTGCCCAGCGGGTGGGCTGCTGTGCTGCGCATTGTATTGTTCAGGGTGGCGCTCGGCAGCGTCTCTCTCCGCTGGTCGCAGGTCCACCCGGTTACGGCGGTAGAACGTCCCCTCGACATCCACCAGGTACGACCTGGGGCCCACATGTTGCAGGCAGACTCCTCTTCGCCACCTGCCCGTCCTGTCCCCAGGCAGAGGTTTCATCCTTATGTCCTGTCCGATACATAGCTCAGGTAGATCTCTGGCCGATTTATCATACCAGAGTTTGGCGGTCTGGTGTTTTACTCGCAGCCTGTCTGGGACCCCAGTGACCACACTCGGCTCCAAGAGCGTGTCAGTGACCGGGAGTGGAGTCCTCAGTCTACGAGACATCAATCTCTGCGCAGGGCTGCTGAACATGCCCTCCATGGGCGTGTTCCTCCACTGTAATATGGCCAGCCATGGGTCATTACCCTCACTGGCTGCCTTCTTACACAGGTTCTTCACTATCTTCACGGCCGACTCAGCCTTTCCATTCGATCTCGGGTGCCTGGGGGAGGACTTGACATGGTCAAAGTCCCATTCCTTTGCGAACCTCCTGAATGTTTCGCAGTCATACTGGGGGCCACAATCTGTAATTACCCGGTCAGGTTGTCCATGTCGTGCAAACTGGGCCTTGCACCTCAGCACTGTGGTCTCCGCTGACAGATCCGGGAGCAGCTCTATTTCCCAGAAATCTGAATAATGGTCAACCATAATCAGAAAGTCTTTTCCAGCTTGTTTGAACAGATCCATGCTGAGGATCTGCCATGGTCGTGTTGGGAGTGCATGGGACATCATTGTCTCCCGCTGTTGCTTATGTGAGTATTCATTACACGCTGAGCACTGGCTCACATAGTCCTTGACCTCACCGTGCATGTTGGGCCAGTACAGCGTGTCTCTGGCCTGTCTGTAGCAGGCATCTCCTCCTACATGGCTGGCATGGATGCGTTTCAACATTTCTGCCCGCAACGATTTTGGCACTATAACTCGCTGGCTCTTGAAAAGCACTCCATCCTGTGCACTGATCTCGTCCCTGATTGACCAGTATTCTCTGATCGCCAGAGGAGTATCCTCCCGGCAATCTAAACAGCCCCGGAGCACTGCTGCTTTCAACAACTGTAGGCCTCCATCACCCTCAGTATGTTGCTTAATCTGGTTCAGCCTCTGGCTGGTGACATTTAGATACTCAGCCTGGTTTATTTTTTCAGTGTCCTCTTGTGCCCTCTGCAGGCAGCAGATGGTGTGTTTCGTATATTTTGTGTCAGTCCCCTGTGATGGAGCTGTGGCCCTGCTCAGTGTGTCACTGATGTGCATGTCAGGTCCTGGCTTGTACACCACTTTGAGGTTGTAGGCCTGAAGCGTGAGCAGCATGCTCTGGAGCCGTTTGGGTGCTGTGAGAAGGGGCTTGGTGAAGATAGAAATTAGTGGTTTGTGGTCCGTTTCTGCTGTGATCTCCCCCCGCCCATACAAATAATAATGAAAACGCTGGCATGCAAACACAATACTCAGACACTCTTTTTCTATTTGTGCATAGTTCTGTTCTGTCTGAGTCAGTGCTCGCGATGCGTACCCAACTGGCTGACCTTCCTGTAGCAGACAGCAGCCAAGTCCTTTCTGACTTGCATCACTCTGGATGGCAACCGGCTTGGTCACGTCGTAGTATCTCAGAATAGGGGCTGCTGTGACCAGTCGCTTGATCTCCTCGACTGCAGCATCGTGTTTGGGCAGCCAGTGCCATGGGACATCCTTGTCCAAAAGCCTCCGTAGTGGCTCGCATGCCTCAGAGAGGTGTGGCATGAACCTTGCGAGGTACGTCACGAACCCGATAAACCGTTGTACGGCCTTGGCATCTTCAGGGTGTGGCATGTCTCGGACCGCCCTAATTTTCTCTGGGTCCGCTCTGAGCCCCCCTGCCGAGAGAATGTGTCCGTGAAACTTAACCTCTCTGACCCTGAATTGCAGTTTCTTTAAACTCAGCCTCAGTTTAACCTCTCTGCACCTCTGCATGAGCGCTATCAGTTTTGTATCATGGTCCTGTATGGCCTCCTCATCTGTCTCCCCACACCCAACTACCAATATGTCATCTGCTATTGGTTCTACCCCACCTAGTCCTGCCAGTAACTCATGCTGTTTTCGCTGGTATATCTCTGGGGCCACGGACACCCCAAATGGCAGCTTTAACCAGCGCTTCCTGCCCCACGGCGTCCAGAATGTGGTGGTGTAACTACTCTCCTCGTCTAGTTTACATTGTAAAAAGGCATCTCGTGCATCTACAAGAGTGAAAATGCGAGCCCTGGGCAGCTTGTAGAGTACATCTTCAAGTGTCGGCATTATGTAGTGAGACCTCTTTAAAGCCTGATTCAGTGACTTGGGGTCTATGCAGATCCTCAGCTTCTCTGGCTGTCTGACAATTACCATGTTGCTAATCCACTCTGTAGGCTCTGTCACTGTGGTTAAATGGCCATCTCTCTCATATTTATCTAACTGAGCCTTGACTGCATCTCTGAGAGCCACTGGGACATTGCGTGGTGAAGCCTGCACTGGGGTTACATCTGCATGTAGCTCAAAATGAACATCCCCCGGGAGTGACTCAACTGGCTCATTGAAAACATCATTGAAAGTCTGCACAAGGTGCTGTCTGGTTAGCGGCTCTGAGCTGCTATGTCCTACCATAAGAAGCTCCTCAGGGATGGTAAAATGCATTAGACCTAAACGCTCACTGGTTTCACCTGACAACAGGGGTCTCTGCCCACTCCTAACTATCTCAAAATGCAGCTTGTGCGCTTTACCCCTCACTACACACTCTGTTTGGAATATGCCTATGGAGTGCATTGATTGGCCTGAATACAGTACTAACCTGGTCTGGCTTGGTAGTAGCTTTGCCTCAGGAGCGAGTCTCCTCATGTCTTTTATGCTCATCACATCACAGGTTGCCCCTGAATCTAACTGGCACCTCTGATTCCCTCTATTCATTTTTATGTTAGCAAACCATTTCTTCCCACGTCCTTGAACTGCCCCTATGCTCTCTGTTGTGTATATGTGGGCCTCTGTGCTAGACCTGTCCATGTCCTCAGGTGCATCAGCGTCTGCTGTATGCAGTTGACGTGTGGCTTGGCCCCTTTTCATACACACCTTGGCAAAATGATTTGCTGTTCCACAGTGGCGACAGTTTTTTCCAAATGCTGGGCAAAGGTCACGTCCGCGCCTGTGCATGTTGCCGCAGAATCTGCACGTAGTGCTTTCATTTGCGCCTGGGGTCTGATACTGAGACCTGTCCGATCGTTCCTGCCTGGGTGGAACTCGTGGTCGTCGGCCATCCGTTGCATGCACGGTCTCTAGTAGCGACCGGTCCTGTGTGATTGATTTTATCCTTATGTCTGTCATCTCTGCAGCTCGGCATATTTCTATGGCTGATGCTAGTGTGAGATTCTTCTCTCTGAGTAGACGACGGCGCACGCTTTCGTCACTCATACCCAGCACCAGTCTGTCTCTTATCAACTCCTCCCTGAGTCGTCCATACTCACAGGAAGCAGCTTTCTCCCTCAGCTTCGTCACAAATGCATCAACGGGCTCCCCTTCATCTTGCTTGCAGTTTCCAAAAACATATCTCTCGAATATGACGTTTCTAGATGGCTTGAAATATGCCTCCAAGGCGTCGAGGATAACTTTCACGTCCTTCCCCTGCTCCGCCGTAAGTCCCAAGTTATGCTTGTATATATGACGACATTCACTGCCCATCACTCTTCGCAGGGTTGCTGCTTGTACATCCTTTTCTTTCTCCTTTAATCCCGTTGCCAATACATAGTCTTCAAATTCTGCACTGAAATTGTCCCAGTTACTTGCAAGATCGCCGCTCATCTTCATCTCCTCCGGTGGTGGTATGTTTGCTGCCATGGTGATGTTGTTAGCTTAGCTTGCTGCTAACCGCTGTTTCACTCGTCTTTTCTTTCTTTCTTTCTTTTTTTTTTTTCTTTCGTCGACTTCACGGGTCCCGCAGTGAAGTACGGTACCCTTCCACTTAACTACATTCTGTCCTAGCCACTTCTGACACCATGTTTGGGTGTAATAATGAGACACGAGACAACAGTGTACCTTCTAGTGTGACTGTATTAAACTGGCGGGCCGGACGTAACATACACACGTATGCCCCAATGCTGCTGGGGCATACCATTACAAGAGGGGTGTTTGCATACAACACTCCCTATAACAACTGCGTTACACAAACGCAGCACACTCCCAAAGCTGGCGCCGCCGGCAGCTCCGCGGAGCTGTAAGGCATACATTATTATTTCATTTAGAAAAGAAGGTTTACAAAAAAACGTATTTAAAAAAAAGTATGCAACTGGGGGAGCATGCTTACAATATTTACTCTTAAATATACTCAGGACCTCACCGTCACCTTGTACCTTCAGGACCTCACCACCGTCACCTTGTACTCTACTACCCTCTAGGGGTTACACAGATAATTCGACCCGGTAAATTTGGGTCGAGCTGACTCAAATTTGCGACCAAACGGCGTGAAGAAAAAAAAAAGAATGGCGAAAAACGGCGAAATTTGGAAGCAGGGCTGCAAAAGGAGCGCTACAACAACGTCCTTTTTTCCGCGCAGCCCCCACCCCCCTTGACAAACCCGTCCCGGGGGGCACCAAGCCGGGTCCTCGCTAAACACGGTACAGTACAGCATGAGCATGACAAATGTTTAGTTTGTAAGGATTCAATGCCTGGTGCATGAAGACAAATCTGGTCCAGACCTTTAGCGACTTCTCTCTAACGTCCGGAGCGGTGCTATTCCCTTGGACTATTACTGTGCGAGGTCTCCAACTTTAGTTTTAAAAAATATATATATATTTCGCTACTCATCAAAACAAAGGCTGTTTTGTGTTGTTGAAAGTCTATTCTCCACGGTGGGAAGCCTCTCAGGACCCCACCTTCTCTGTATAATACACTTTTTGGGCAGAAAATAAAATATGTCCACCAGACGGAAATTATTGTATTTACTCAACTGCGCCCTCTACAGATCTGGTCAATATACATTACCATTGACCAGATCGGTAGAGGACGCAGTGGAGTAAATAAAGTAATTTCCATCTGGCAGACATATTTTATTTTCTGCCCAAAAAGTGTATTATACAGAGAAGGTGGGGTCCTGAGACGTTCCCCACCGTGGAGAATATACTTTCAACAACACAAAACAGCCTTTGTTTTGATGAGTAGCAAAATAGTGTTTATTTTAACTAAAGTTGGAGACCTCACACAGTAGTAGAATTTTCAGTCCATGGGAATATCACCTCTCCTAACATAGCGTTAGAGAGAAGTAGCTAACGCTCTGGACCAGATCTAGATGACAAGGAGCTCTTAACTTCAGTCGATAATCTCATTATTTAACATTACTGTGGACAGAGTACAAATCCTGCTCATTTACAAGCTACGTTTACACCTCATTGCTTATTATGGAGATTAACCATGTAATGCTATAAAACATTGATTTAACTACAGTTACTTTAATTATAGTAGAATGTATAGTGACATCAACAACATGCATCATAACACTGTATATAAATGTATTGCTGTTTTTAGTACTGGTTGTTATGTGTTTATGATTACAATAATTATAATCTAGCAAGTAAACAATTATGTTTATGTTACATAATACATGACGAGTCAATAAATACAAATGAAACAGAACATGAATGAGTTGATCTTTACCTGCTGTGTTTCAGTGGTTGAGTTGCTAACAAACGTCCTCGTGCTGCTTAACGACGACACTGTTTAGAAACGACACGTTTTACTTTTCTTTGTATTACATAAATATAACGGTATATTGGTATTTTAAAGCGTCAACAACAGTCAGTCAACCAACCATTGACCACTAGCATAGAGGTATAATTTTACGACTACTAGTCGACACACTACTGCATTGTGGGTACTGTATCTTCTTCTTCTGAGCAATTTATCTAGACGCCAGTTAGGGTATTGCTGTCCCCTACTGTTGGTCTCAGGTACTGTCCATTGTTTATATACAGTAACAGTACTTTGACAGTGGCGTTCCCAGGAATTACATTTAGGGCAGGCGAGATCCCCCCCACTCCGAAGGTGGGGGGGGGGGGGTACTCGGGGGGAAATCTCGGGGGAAACAAGTTAACAACACTACACTGACTACAAAACTGAAAAACGTTAATAAAAACAATAAGTGTATAATCAATGTATGTATTTTTATTCAAAAAAAAAAGCAACTACAGCAATTACAACAGCAACAATAACAGCAAAATCAAATAGTGTTCAAGCATCAACAGGTGATGGCCCACTGGCCCAGACCCCCACTCCTGGCACCCCATGAAGACAAAGGCATACATTTGCATCACTATAGGCGAGGGTCGCTCTGCTGAATGGATATGGTAGTGATTGTCTGCCTGCCCACGTGAATGGACGAGGAGGCGGGTTAATGGCCCGACGGTCTTTTACTTTCTAGGCCACTGCTTTGTGACCTTCCAGACCTGTAGACAAGAGAACATCCATCTAGGTGTGCAACAGTTAATCCAACTAATCAATTTAATTTATCGTAAAAATACAATTATAAATACAACTAATGAATGATCAATCCCTATTTTGGGCATGTCATTATATGCATAAGAACAAAACTTCCAAAGCTTAAAGAATGGTGAAAATGTTACATGTACCTGCCAATTTTTAATATTGTAGTTTGACTATCCCCTCCTCTCCCTAAAGTAATAAAGTAACTACCTACCTACCTAAATCATAACATAAAAACTGTAACATTCGGCCATATGAAATGTGTGGTTTACAGGGTCATTCCTAGTATAAGTGAACAGAACCCAAAATAATTTGCAATACATAATGACTGCAGAGTCTGACTAATATTACGTTCCCCCCCCCCCCCCCTAGAAGTGCTTCTCCAAATTCCTCCTTGCCCTGCCTATGAGGTACTGTTGCAAGTGGTGAATTGTACATTTCTCACAGTAAACAAAAACATCTACAGATGCACAAACTTGGATCATCAGTGTTGTTTCCTGGAGTCACTTTGATTGATTGATTGATACTTTATTTAGACATTTGCAGAAAAAAGCACATGAAAGTACAGTTTAAATACATGTCATTTAGGACTTTTAGGTCAGGACTAGGGCTGTCAAACGATTACAATTTTTAGTCAGATTAATCACAGCTTAAAAATGTATTAATCATGATTAATCACCATTCGAACTATGTCCAAAATATGCATTTTTTTCCTGTATATTGTTGTGGGAATAAAGATAAATAAAATAAGGCTGATATATCCATTTAACATACAGTATGTATGCATGTTTATTATAACAAAATAAACAAATCCATCAATACAGCATGGAATTATGGACAAAATCGTATCCAACGATAACAAATTATTCTAAGTCTTGGGTCTGAGAGTCTAAATCTCATCAAATGCTCAAATGCCGAACAAATAATGGACCTTGATATGAAAAGGGTTGAAAACCACTGCTCTAAACTAGGATAGTGTTGGGAACATTCTTTCTTTAACACACTAACTGGCCAACTTGGCCAATAGCCATTTCTCTTATTTGAATGAAACCTCTTTTTTTTTTTTGCCAAACCAAAAGGAACATGGCCAACACAACATGGCCTACACAATTACATGTGGCCCTGTTCTCTATTCATCCTTTAGCCAGTTGCTGAGGCAAACCAACTTGTCCACATTTTCTGAGAGTAAAGCTGACCGCTTCTTTTGCACAATGTGACCTGCAACTGAGAAGAGTCTTTCACATGGAACTGTGGATGCAGGAGTGGCTAGATATTTGCGAGCCAGTGGGGCCAGCTTGTCATGGGCTCCTGCATGGGATGCCCACCACTGCAAGGGACAGTCCTCCATACTAGTGGTGGGCTCTGCTCTGTACCTGTGTATGGCTGTCAGGCTGTACCTCTTCCTCCGATTCTGAATCTGAGCCCATCTGTAGAAGAACGTTCATTTTCTTCTTGGGTGGTCCATCTTCAGAAGTGTGGGGAGATCTTCTGCGTGGTGAATGCAGCATGCCTCCAAGTGTGGTCCACACCGCTTCTCTGTCTGTCTTGGGCAGGCTCTTTAAGTCTTTAAAACGTGGATCCAGTGCCGTCGCCATCTTGAGCCATGCATTGTTGGTGTGTTCTTGGCGGGAGGCTAGGTCTTCTTTGAATTTTCCCTTAAATCTCACCACATATGCAGGGTTCTCATCAGAAACTTCCATTACACGACGCAAGTGGCAGAGGCCAGGTAGTACCACAGAGCAGGAGACGTAGGCCTCCCCACCCAGAAGCTCAGTTAAATACCTGCAGTGGAATTCACACACACAGAGAGAGAGAAAGAGACACACACAGAGAGAGAGAGAGAGAGAGAAAGACACACACACACACACACAGACACAGAGAGAGAAAGACACACACACACACAGACACAGAGAGAGAAAGACACACACACACACAGAGAGAGAAACACACACACACACACACACACACACACACACACACACACAGAGAGAGAAACACACACACACACACAGACACAGAGAGAGAAACACACACACACACACACACACACACACACAAAAGTAAATTACTTGAACACAAGTTGTTACATTTAATAGTAGATTAACGTTCAATATTAATTTAATTTCAGCCTACAATGAATGGACACATTATATGATGGAAGGCTTACCGGCAGGGCTCTAGAAGGGTCTCCAGTCTCTGTAGTTTGTCCCATTCTGGTGGCGTCAGCCTAACAAGTTTATGCTGCTGTTGTCGATCCAGGGTTGCTTTTATTGCAGCTTTGTTGCGCATCAAGCGCTTGACCATTTCCAACGTGGAATTCCATCGTGTTGGAACGTCTTGGATCAGTGGCTCCTCCTTCTGTTCGAGTTCCTTTTGTTATACTTGCAGCTCTGCTGTGTTAGCCGGGCTGTGCTTGAAATGGCCCACAATTTTGCGACACTTGGCAAACGCGCCGACGAATCCGCTGTCAGAGAGACTCACAGTGATGCTTCTCTGTAAGATGTGAGCAATACAGGGCATGGTGCTCGTACGGCATAATACGAGCCGCAGCAGTCATATTGCTCGCAGTCAGTCCCTACGGTTGTAACTTTCCCTTCAATGTCCCACTTGCGTGCAACAGTTTCGAACTGTTTTGCACACGCCTCCGCAAAGTGACGTTCTTCTGTTTTCATTACAGTTAGCGCAAATGATTTCAATTCAGTGATTTGATGTGCAGTTACTCCCAGGTAGTTATTGTTACTCACTGACGTCCAATGGTCTCCTGTCAGGGCGACATAATCCGCTTGAGCTAAAGCCTCTTTTCTTTTCTCCTTTTCAGTGTCATAGTGTGTGTGGATGCTGGTCATTATTGTGCCTCTTGATGGTGGCTTGTCGAGGGACGCAACTTTCAAAACATCGGCGAAGCCCTTGTCTTCAACGATGCTAATCGGTCTACAGTCCTTTGCAACCCATTTGGCAATCGTGTTGGTTAATTTATCCGAGGTGGACTTGCTTACTGGCCTGCGTTCATTCAGGGTGGTCTGACGCAAGCCAGGTGTTGCACTGGAAGCCCCAACAAACGCATGCTTAGCGTTGAGATGGTACTTTAAGCTTGAAGAGCTGCGGTGGAACTGAAACTCCTTCTTGCAGTGCCTGCAAATAACTATTTGCTTATTTATTGTTCCATCTACGTTCTTTTTTAACTCAAATTCCCCATCCAGAGGGCCAACCTGTTCTTGCTCCATGTTGTTTACATGTCATTCATCCGCCCCGCTGGAACACTGGAGCGAGTGAGCGAGGTGTGTTGGTGGAATTATGGGATGTATGGGGTGGGCCATTCTGCGCATGCGTTAAATGTGTTAAATATTTTAACGCAATTAATTCAAAAAAATAATGACCGCCGCTAAAGCAATATTTTTGACAGCATTAGTCAGGACATTTAACACTTAAAACTATTTGTTGTGAGGTTTTGAATTAAGAAAACAAGAGCTGGGATATGTCTCCAAAAGACGAGTCCTAATGGAAACTTCTGTTGACAGGAGCAGTGTAAATATCCATGATATTTCTGATCGTCTATCCAACTCCCTGACAACATACAGCTGTTTAATTTGATCCTCCCAGTGAAGTAATTTCAGAGCACTTAACTGACTGAAACTCTTCTATCACACTGTTAACATTGTGACAAGATTTGATGAGGACACGCTGGTGGACACGCTGGTGTTTCTTCAAGTCCTGTGACCGACTGAAACTCTTATCACTATGTTTACAGTGGCCAGTAGTGATGAGCGGGCCGTCCCGCGGGTCAACCCGCGGCGAGGGTGGTTGAGTCAGGATTTCAGAGGCAATTGTGCGGGCTGCGGGTGAGCGGGTCAGCCGCTCTCACGCGCAAAAAATAAATAAAAAAATCACATGCTCTTGTTTTGTCTTTATTCCTAATAAGAATAAGAATAATAACAATAAAACAGTTTGAATACACTTGGGGTGTATACTTGAAGATTATTTTCTAACCTTCATGATTTTACAGAATTATAGGTGCGGGTTGAGCCATAGATTTATATATGGGTTTGCGAGGCGGGTTGGGTTCCGGGGCGGGTCATGGAAAAACCCGACCCGCAGATCACTAGTGGCCAGGTTTTTCTCCAGTGTGGATACCCTGGTGTGTATTCAGGTCACCTGACTGTCTGAAACTCTTGTTACAATGTTTACAGTGGAAAGGTTTTTCTCCAGTGTGGATACGCTGGTGTTTCTTCAGGTCATATAACCGAGCAAAACTCTTGTCACAATATTTACAATTGAAAGGCTTTTCTCCAGTGTGGATAAGCTGATGTTTCTTCAGGTTACCTGACTCACTGAAACTCTTGTCACAATGTTTACAGTGGAAAGGTTTTTCTCCAGTATTGATAAGCTGGTGTATCTTCAGGTTACCTGACTCACTGAAACTCTTGTCACAATGTTTACAATGGAATGGTCTTTCTCCAGTGTTACAATGTTTACAGTGGAAAGGTGTTTCTCCAGTGTGGACACGCTGGTGTGTCTTCAGGTTGGCTGACAGACTGAAACTCTTGTCACAATGTTTACAGTGGAAAGGTTTTTCTCTAGTGTGGACACGCTGGTGTGTGTTCAGGTGAGACAACTGCCTGAAACTCTTGTCACAATGTTTACAGTGGAAAGGTGTTTCTCCAGTGTGGACACGCTGGTGTCTCTTCAGGTGACATGACCATCTGAAACTCTTGTCACAATGTTTACAGTGGAAAGGTTTGTCTTTAGTGTCAATACGCTGGAGTGTCTTCAGGGGACCTGACTCACTGAAACTCTTGTCACACCGTTTATCATCATTGTCTTCAGTGGTCTCCTCCCAATCATCACTGTCTTCAGTGACTTCAGTGTCGGATTCATTGACTTCAGTGTCGGATTCAAGTTCAACTTCAACTTCAGAGCAGTGTGAAGAGATGTCTTCATCATCATCATCTTCACTTTTCACTGCTAGTAATGTTAACATTGACCCATCAGGCTCCTCTGGTCTTTGAAGTAGCTCCTCCTGTTCCTCTTTAATCTGTGGAGGCTCTGGTTCCTCCTGGAGCAGACTGGGGCTCCTCTCCTGTTCAGGATAACCCTCCTCTTTACACACAATCATGTTCAGGATGTCTAGGAGCAGAAAAATAACATGATAGTGAACACTGGATTTCTAAAATGTAAATCTATTCTTCCTTTGTCCATGTTCCATGTAGAAAATGAGCTATCACCTACAGTACTTAGATCGCCAAAACAGTTACTAACTACAGGTTATTACAGGTGTTTCTGGAAACTGAAGTTCTGAAAAGCCACACTCCAAGTTTTAGCAAGATATTACCAAAATACATATTTTGAGTACTAGTAATTCGCATTTCTATCTTTAGTTACTTATTTATTTTGAGTCAAGAAACAATGTTAAAACACGACACACATGTGGGCTTTGATTTGGGAGTAAAGCCGTCTACAATAGGGTGTCTGTATGCAGGGAGTCCGCCAGATACATTTTGCCTTGGCACATCTGAAAATAGTTGAAGATATACTTGTTGGAATGTCTAAATCACAAAAACCCTCTATACATAGTACACTAACCTTCAATACATAGTGAACTAATTACTTAGTTGAATGGGGTACAGTTTTCTATGTACCCTCTACAACAAATCTCTTTACCTAAAATAGCTGCTCTACAAGCTAGAGATCTTGTCGATCAGTTAAGTTCAGTGAGTGTTTCCCCCAGAATAGGGATGCTAGGGTTCAAGTGGTTAAACCTCAAAGCTGAGGAAAAAGCCCATTGAAGATCTGTGTTATTATTGTAACAGCTCTACAACAGAACAGAACATATGAAAGAAAGAGAGAGCACATGACACTTACTGAGGTGTGGATGGTCTTCAGGTTCCTCCTGTTTAATAGAAATGTCCCTGGCTGAGTCTGGAGAGTTCATCTTCACCTTAAGTCTGGACTCCACACACTGGTCTGAAATGAAGGAATTTAAAAAGGACATAATGACTGGACACAATAGTCTCCAGTTATTGAAGTCAAACAACATATGAATGTGAACGTTGGGTGCAAGGATAATGGTAGATACAGTTTATATACAGTATTGTAGAAGATATCACGCTTAACTTAAGATTACACAAGGGAAATGTATCAAAAGAGTGATTCCAACGATGCAAATAATGGTGTAAAGTGAATAAGGTGAAAGTAGCCAAGAAGTGCAGTTCAAAACACTGGAATGTGACCCAAAATACATCCCCAAGCAACAATTTATGTTCACAAGTAGGGATGGGGAATTGTATTTGATCACATAAGCAGCCTTTATTTGACCTTGATGAAGGCAGTGATCAAAGTTGAGCTGCTCAATTATTCACATTCTATTTTGGCTTCCAACAATTATGAAAACAAGATAAAACAATGATTGTGTCGCAATCCATTTCACAATGATAGGGAAACTATTTTCAATGCCATGCATTACCTGGATGGGTCATTCTAGGCCTGACATACTACAGCATCAGTGTTGCCATGTCTACTAATATCATAAGCGACTTTGGGCTTGTTTTTTTGTAAAGTCGTTTGTGAAAATTGGTAGTTGCGAGGTTGCGGCTTTTTGGGCTTGTTTCCTAATGTTGTTAAAGCAGTGGTTCTCAAAAATATGTCATGAGCTCCCAAAATTTCCTCTGCACTTGTGCAAATGGCAAATAACCCCCCCTCCCCCCATATATAAATATGTTGTTCCAGGGACCCCCTTGGATTTGTGTTGTTAAAATGTTTCCAAAAATATTCAAAATCTGTAACTTTTTATTCAAGATTCTTTTGAAAATAGCAGATCTGAAAGCTCATCCCGACACGTTGTTTTCATCAGTGGTGGAAAAAGTACTCAAATCTTTTGAGTAGCTCACAGCATTGTGAGCTTGTAGATCGGCTATTTTCAAATGGCCGAAATGTGTATAGGGCTATAAGTGGTTAATGTATATGTTTTGTAATAATAATCAAAATATATAAGTAACTAGTAACAAAAAAAATTCAAATAATTGTAGTGGAGTAAAAGTACAATATTTGCCTCTGAGATGTAGTAGTAAAAGTATTGAAAATTGGAAATACTCCAGTAAAGTAAAAGTACCTCAAAATTGTACTTAAGTACTTGAGTAAATGTACTTTTCATAGACCTGGTTTCTTATTTCTCTCACAAAATCTGGCAACACTGTACATTATGACAATGTTTAGTTGGTAAGGATTCGATGCCTGGTGCATGCATGAAGACATGTAGATGTGGTCCAGAGTGTTAACGAGTTCTCTCTAACACTGTTAGGAGCAGTGCTGTTCCCATGGACTGAACATTCTATTACCATGTGAGGTCTCCCAACTTTTAGTAAAAAAAATATAATGTATCAGAGTGCAATACACCTCTCAACCGATAGGGTCACGCAGTTGAAAGCATACGGAGATCTGACACAGATCGGATTAAAATGCTCTTTATTGAACAATACGGAAGATATGGGTACTTCTGAGGGCCCGTACATAATTGTAACATCCGTGGCCATGAGGTAAGAACTTTATATTTGAAACCTGAACGTTTAAGTAGATGTACGTTACGGACCCCAAGTGTGAAAGTACAAAGACTATTTTGAAATAACTCCAAGACATTCATTATGACCGATGACCGTCTTGATCCAAGGCTACTCATGTACAAGCGACGTTTGCACCCCATTGTTTATATGGAGATTAACCATTTGATAAGTTAAATCAACAACATATACCTGCTTTGAGTATTTGTTGTTTTTATGATCACATGAATTTTAATCTAACAAGGAACAGCAATAAATACAAATGAAACCCAACATGAATGAGTTGATCTTTACCTGCTGTTTCAGTGGTTGAGCTGCTAACAAACGTCCTCCTGCTGCTTAACGACGACACTGTTTAGAAACGACACGTTTTACTTTTCTTTGTATTTTACTTTTATATAAATCTATGGTATTTTAAAGTGAGTCAGTCAACACACCATGTTGTTTTCACTACTGCATTGTGGGTACCGTATCTACTTCTTCTGACCAATTTATCTAGAATTTATCTAGACGCTAGTTGGCGTATTGCTGCCCTCTACTGTTCGTCTCAGGTACTGTCGTTTACTATGTGACCTTTCAGACCTGTGGAGGAGAACATCCATCTAGGAGTGCAACAGTTAATTCAACTAATCAATTTAATTGATTATAAAACATTTTTTTAAAATGATAATTTAATACATTTATAAATCAATAATCAATCCCTATTTTGGGCATGCCATTATTTGCATAAAAACAGTACTTCCAAAGCTTAAATACTGAAAATAGCCAATGTACAAGCTCACGTGTCAAGATGTGATGCATTTTGAGCTTGTAATCAGCTACTTTCACTAGTCTTGCACGACACTTTTGTGCATCAAAGTATAAAATAGGGCTAAAGTCATTGATTGATTAGTTGATATATAGCCTATTTAAATATATATATAAAATATATTCTTGAGTTTTGGATTAATCAGGAAAGTAATCTATAGAATAATCGTGAAGAAAATCATAGATACTTAAAGCCCTACATCTATCACTGCTTTCATCAGTGCACATTGATGCTGCACAGGTCTGATCACGTCTCATAGACATGCAGGATAGGCCTACAACATATACCAACACGTACCGTGTAGCATGATACAACATTTACAATACCATGTATTACTCATGTGTTAACCATCATTTTAAAACCATGTAAATATATCACTATTTCTATGATAAATGCAGACTGTAGGGTATATTCAGACTGTGACACAATAAGAATATCACAAGCTTTTTAGCAGTGTTTATATTGATTGAATACTTCAACTGTTTTTAAAGCACATAAAGTACAGTTTAGGGACAGTTCCGAATTGCAGCCACCTGTAAGTCGGTCCCTTGGTTTTGAAGGAGAGTAAGGATTCACACTTTTTTATGACCGTCTGTATTGAGGGCATTCCACATTTTGGTGGCATAGCAGAAGAACATATTTAACCCGTTGTCTGAGCCAAATCTGTGTTGAACGTGATTTGTGGAGCTCCCTCTGGTATGGTGTTGTGTTTGTGGACGTCTGTAACATTTTTTAAGTAGTTTGACAGGTACATGGTGTCGTTGTGTTTGAGGTGTAGTGTATCTTGTAGACCAGGCCCATTGCAAGTTGCTGTACTCCGACTGTATTAAGTCATTGCATGGAGAAGAGTAGGCTATAATGGAAAGTGTGTTCCTTCCACATAGTTCAGAGTTTGGTTATTGCACCAGAATGTTCTGGGAAACAGGAAAACAATTATGTAAGATGTATCAATTGTAATGCATGAAATGCACTGGGTTAAAATGTAACTAATCATGAGATTTCATATTATAGGTTGCCGAGATGTAGAGCAGCCGCTACTGGAGGAGAGGTGGAAGGCAGCAGGAGAGGACAGAAAGGTACCCGCATAAAAACAGATCCACATTCCTAATTTGTCAGTCCTGTCTGCAGACACCAGGGGTCTTCAACAGGGGGTCCTCGGATATATTGCAGGGGGGGGATAGGAACACCATTTTTTAAGCTAATCGATGATCTGTCCATTCCTCAGCATTTGGCAGTAGAGGTCACTGTGTCGCAACCTGATGTGTTTATGAAGGAAGACCTGAGATGTGAGGGCATATGAACACACAGAACAGGAGAAGAACTGAGACTGGGAAGACTGGGACCTCACTCCTGAGAGAGAGAGAGAGAGAGAGAGAGAGAGAGAGAGAGAGAGAGAGAGAGAGAGAGAGAGAGAGAGAGAGAGAGAGAGAGAGAGAGAGAAAAAATGGTGAGTACAGATACAACTTGAAAAGCCTCCATCATCATCCCTGTTAATTTTTCTTCGTAGTTTAATATCTATGTGAACTGATTTTTATGACGTGGCTCTGTACACTTCTAAAAGGGTCTGTGAGTCTGTGGATCTGTCTGTGTGTGCGGGGCTAATTTCACAAACCGCTGTACTGATCAGTGCCACATTTCTTAAACAGTGTGCACGCAAGTATCTGATGATCTGATAGAATGTGCTGCAATATATGGTCATGTTTCAGTTTTGTACAGATTATTGAAGTGCAGACTGTAAGCTTTCAAGTTATGTGAAATCTCAAAATAGTTGAAGATATACTTATTTGAATGTTTTTTAACAACTTAAACCCTCTATACTTAGTGAACTAACTCTCTATACTTAGTGAACTGAAACTTAGTTGACAGGGTCGGCTCTGTACTTGGTCTGCTCTTTTCCCTCTCGACACCAAATCTCTTTGTCTAAGATAGCCACTAGAGATGCGCGGGCTGACCCCGTTGCCCGCAGGTCCCGCGGGTTGAACCGCGGGGCGGGCGGACGAGTCAACATTTCAGACGCAATTATCGCAGGACGGGCGGAGTGGGTCAACACAGAAAAAAAGAGAAATACATTCAAAAGCATTCTGGTACCTTCTCTCTCTCCTGTTTTGTCTCTCTCTCTCCCCTGCTCAATGTGTTGCTTTAATTCATGCGAGTTACTGAAACTCCCGCCACAAGATTTACAGTGGAAAGGTTTTTCTCCATTGTGGATACGCAGGTGCATCTTCAGAAAACTTTCCTCACTGAAACTCCTGCAACAACATCTACAGTGGAAAGGTTTTTCTCCAGTGTGGACACGCTGGTGGTTCTTCAGGTGACCTGACTCATTGAAACTCTTGTTACACAGTTTACAGTGGAAAGGTTTTTCTCCAGTGTGGTCACTGAACCTCTTGTCACACAGTGATCTTGTGGTCTTCTCCCAATCATCAGTGACTTCCTTATCATCAGCGACTTCAGTGTCAGATTCAAGTTCAACTTCAATTTCAAAGCAGTGGGAAGATATGTCTTCTTCACCATCATCTTTTTCTTCACTTTTCACTGCAAATAATGTCATGATTGACCCATCAGGCTCTTCTGGTCTTTGAAGTAACTCTTCCTCTTCCTCTTTAAGCTCTTCCTGTTCCTCTTTAATGTGTGGAGGCTCTGGTTCCTCCTGGAGCAGACTGTGACTCCTCTCCTGTTCAGCAGGAACCTCCTCTTTACACACAACCATGTGCAGGGTGTCTAGGAGCAGAACAATAACATGATAGTGAACACAAGATATGCTTCAGAAAACAAGGCAAAGATGGTCACTACAAAACGACAAAGACTGTGTATATGTTCTCTGATATTGTTGTACTTTATTATATACAACCAAATTTATTATACATGGAATACAGATGATTATTATTTGTCAACAACAAAAATTGTAAAACTGTTCTTCCTTTGTCTATATTCCATGTAGAAAATGAGCTTTCACCGACTTAGATTACAGGTGTTTCAGGAAACTGAAGTTCTGAAAAGTCACGCTTCAAAGTTTCAGCAAGATATTAGCAAAATACATATTTAGAGTACAGTAGTAATTAGAATTATTTAAATCTTAATTTTAATTTGAGTCATGAAACAATGTTAAAACACAATACTTCACACGTGGGCTCTGATCTGCGAGTAAAGCCGTCTGTATGCAGAAAGTCAGCCAGACAAATATCAGCCTCAGTGCAACGCCAAGACAAAGTTGGCTAGCGCCTAGATTACACGTCAGAAAAATATAGGCTGCCACAATGCATAATGCAGCTAGTTGTGTTTTACATCATGTAGCTACGGTATGTTTCACCTACTCATAACACGAGTGAACCCTCACAGGAGAGCGTGCACTGGGGCTTGACAATCATCATTATCATAAACGCAAGATATTAACCGCGTCACAATATGGAACAATATAGCCTACTCCAGTGTGTGCACGCACAAGTAATTTCTTTCCTCCAAGAGACCCTGGTAGGTACTGTATGTACTGTATGCATGTATCCGACTGTCCCCTTAAAAGGTGACCAATCACAGCTCATGCCACTAAGTGCATGATGTCATGAAACAGAAGCATCTCCTGTCATGAAAGCTTGACATGTCAGGTGAAATTTGGGTCATAGCTTAAAAATCTATGTTAAGTGATTTTCTGCTGCGTGGCAAGATGTCTAGAAATGGGTCTGTGAGTCTGTGCATCTGTCCGTCTGTGTATCCGGGCTTAACCTCACACACCGCTGTACCGATCAACACCAAATTCCTAATGCACGCTGCCAGTAGGTCAAGGAAGTATTTTTCACACCTGAGATCATGTGCAGGTTTTATTTCCAGATTATCAAAGTGCAGACTGTAATCTGTCAAATGATGTGTCATGCACTGAAATCTGTAGTTGAAGATATACTTGTTTGAATGTTTTAACCACTAAAATCTTATATACATGGTAAACGAACATTCTATACTTAGTGAACTAATACAATGACTGGGGTTTGTTCTGTACTTTTTTCCCCCTCTACACCAAATGTCTTTACTAAAATAGCCCATCTGCAAGCTCACAATGCGTCATAACACGGCACGTTGTGAGCTTGTAGATCGGCTATTTTCAGCAAATGTTCCCCCAAGAATAGGGATTCTAGGGTTCAAGTCAAGTGGGTAAACCTCAAATCAAGAAGATGTGTGTTATCTCACACAGATCTCACTCACAGACCCATTTCTAGACGTCTCACCTCCAACAGAGCCAAACCATAAAAGATATTTTTTACGTGACATTTTTTGGCTTGTTTGCTTGGTTATTTTATAGTGAAAATTTGATATTGTGACTGCTCTAAAACAGAACAGAAAATATGAAAGAAATAGAGAGCACATGAAACTTACTGAGGTGCGGGTGGTCTTCAGTTTCCTCCTGTTTAATAGAGTCTGGAGCGTTCATCTTCACCTGCAGTCTGGACTCCACACACTGGTCTGAAATGAAGGAATTGAATAAGGACTTTAATAACAGGACACCTAATGGTCTCAAGAATAACAATAATATCTGCAGAAGGTAAAGGCAAAATGGCCTAAGCCCAACTTTGCAACATATGTGTGGTGCAAAGATGATGGTATATATATAGTATTATAGAAGAAATCATGCTTAACTTAAGATTACACAAGGGAATCTTAAAGGTAGGGTAAGTGATTTATTTGGTTAAAATAAGTGTTAAATAGCTCTATATTCTGATAGTACTCAATGCTATAGAGTGTTTGTTCAGTAACAGGAGTCTCCTTGTCTCTCCACCTCTTTATTAAACAGAAAATGCATTTTGATGATGATGATTACTATCAAAATATAGTGCTTTAACCTTTTAACCAAAACACCTTTTGTTTTAACCAAAAAATATCTTAAATCTCTCTCTCACACACACACACACACACACACACACACACACACACACACACACACACACACACACACACACACACACACACACACACACACACACACACACACACACACACACACACCCACACACACACCAAGAGAGCTGCAACAGCAACGGCTGAAGTAATCAAAGCAATTTCTTAGCAAGTAAAGAAAATAAGGTAACGTAAGGACCCTAAATGAAACTGACCTGCTGTTGTTGCTGCTCCAGCCACACGTTGTCGCTTGGCTTTGCGCGTGTCCGAATGTCCAGCGAGGTGTTTCGGCATGGTCCTAAAGGCTGCTGAGTTTGGACAACAGACATAAAGATCCTGAAGTTGTGTAGAAAGATATGTCCCATCTTCAGTGGTGGAAAAAGTACTTACATTTCTAACTTAAGTAAAAGTATCAATGCTGCATTGTAGAAATACTCTGTTAGAAGTAAATGTCCAGAATTAAAAATGTACTTGAGTAAAAGTGCAAAAGTATTGGTATCAAAATGTACTTAAAGTACCAAAAGTAAAAGTACTAAAATGTTCGAAAATAGCCGATCTACAAGCTCACAACACGTCGCACCGCGACGCTCTGTGAGCTTAGATCTGCTATTTTCAAATAGCCTCGGTATAAAATAGGGCTAACGTGGTTAATGTATGTTTTATAATGTAATAATTTATATCTGCAAAGTAACTAGTAACCAAAATGTTCAAATAATCGTGGAGTAAAAGGAAATACTCCAGTAAAGTAAAAGTACCTCAGAATTGTACTTATAGAGTACTTGAGTAAATGTACTTAGGTACTTTACACCACTGGAAAGATGTCCCGTCTTAAATGAGTCAACAAAGAGTAGATTAAACACAACGTTGATTTGTTAACTTTTAAACGATCAAAATGATAAACACAACATCTTTACCTGCTGTGTTTCAGTGGTTGAGCTGCTAACAAACGTCCTCCTGCTGCTTAACGACGACACTGTTTAGAAACGACACGTTTTACTTTTCTTTGTATTTTACTTTTATATAAATCTATGGTATTTTAAAGTGTCAACAACAGTCAGTCAACACCAGGTCAACACACCATGTTGTTTTCACTACTGCATTGTGGGTATGTTCTTCTTCTTCTCTTATTTACTGGCGGTTCACAAGCAACTTAAAGATGCATATCGCCACCTACTGTACAAGAGTGTGTAACATCATATCAAATATCCCATCAATTAACTATTATTTATATTCTTTTAATTAACCTAGTGTCACGTAAAAAAGTAAACAGTGCCTTTCTAACCATAACTACTCCCTTTCCCTCTGTTCCAAGAATCCCCATAATATCCCATTCCAGTCCTGCTTCAACAACTTTGTTATCTAATTGTGTTCTTTCCTCTGCATAACTGTCACATTTCAATAAAATGTGTTCTAGTCTTTCAGTTTCTCCACAGTTCCCACATTTGTTGCTCTCTGCCTTACCCATTACATACATACAGTGTACTAACCCTGTATGACCCACCCTAAGTCTTGTGATGATTTCTTCCCTTCTGCCCCTTTCATTATAACTCTTTATATTGACAGTTTTTTGTATTTTATAATACTTTCTTCCTTTCCGATCTTCATCCCACCTTCTCTGCCAAATTAACTATTGCTTTCCCTTCGCCCTTTCCTAATTTGTAATTCTCCTGTTGTAAGTGCCCTTTTAGCAAGCTTATCCGCACCCTCGTTCCCTGCCAACCCCTTATGAGCTGGCACCCAGCAAAACTGAACATCTATACCACCTCTGTGTAATCCTAATAACTTATTAGGATTTAGTTATTGAAATTAAACAGTACTTATTAGTAATAAGTACTGTTTAATTAATCCTCCCTCACTGACCTTTCTGACTGCACACTTTTCAATACTGCTAATGAATCCGTGCACACCACCACCCGCTCTGGTCTAACCATTGTAACCCAGTGATAATAATAGCCACACTCTCTGCTGTATACACTGATAGGTAATCTGTTTTTTTTGCAATGGACACGTCAAATTCTGGGACATACACACCAATTCCCACCCTGTGCTGCTTGTCTTTAGACCCATCTGTAAATATTTGCATTTAGCTATAATAATTCTGCCTGAGATAAGCACTTGTTTGCGCTATATCCTCTTCTTGCCATTCTCTTTTCTTTTCCACAATATTCAAATCTATTCTGGTTTCTGGAAACAACCATGGTGGACTAGCACTAACTTAAAGGTAGGGTATTAAAGTGATTTTCTTTGGTTAAAATAAGTGTTAAATAGCTCTATATTCTGATAGTACTCATTGCTATAGAGTGTTTGTTCAGTAAAAGGAGTCTCCTTGTCTCTCCAGCTCTTTATAAAACAGAAAATGCATTTTAGTTTCGGTTTCAGTTTCATTTCCAACTTTATCCAATCAGGATAGAGAACTCAATCAATATATAGATTAAACGAGTGAGTGAAATTGGAAGTGATGACACTAAGAAATGAGCAGGCAAAATTGGAACTGGAACACTATAAAAATGAAGCTTAAAAATGGGTACTTTCTCCTGATTGGCTGAGATTTTGACACCTACCGGAAAATGTATTTTCTGTTTATTAAAGAGCTGGAGAGACGGATTTCCGGAGGGAGGGGGGTTTACCAGGCTAGCACTAACTGGAGTAGTCAAAGTAAACTCCACATTCGCAATATCATATGCCCTCACTTGCTCTTGCCATGTCCATTGTGGGTATGTTCTTCTTCTGACGACCACTTTGTCTACACGCCAGTTGGTGTATTGCTGCCCCCTACTGTTGGTCTCGCATACTGTCCATTGTTTATATTCAGTAACAGTACTGTGACCTTCCTGACCTGTAGACAAGAGAACATCCATCTAGGAGTAAAGCAGTTAATCCAACTAAATTATGAATCAATTATTTTTTATGTTTTTGTTGATGTAATTCATTTAGTAAATTAATCGATTAATAATTGGTCCCTGGTTTTGTACATCTTCTTACAAATAAGTTAAAATATCTGTACAAGCTCACAACGAATCAAGGTGATGCATTTTGAGCTTGTTGTTGATCAGCTATTTTCACTAGTCTTGCACAACAGTTAATCAATTTGTAGTTATATATATATATTATTTGATTAATCTGAAAAGTAATCTATAGAATAATCACTTACAAAACCATGGATAGTTTCAGCACTGCATCTATCACAGCTTTGAGGTTCCATCACTGCACATTGATGCTGCACAGGTCTGATCCTCACGTCTCACAGAAATGCAGTATACAACACATACCAATACCATGTTACAGTATACAACACATACCAATACCATGTTACAGGATACAACACATACCAATACCATGTTACAGGATACAACACATACCAATACCATGTCACAGGATACAACACATACCAACATATAACATGTGTTAACCATATCTTTTTCAAACTATGTGAATATATCAATATTTCTATGATAGGCTATATTCATAATGTAGGATGAATTCAGACTGTGACAAAGAAGCTATTTTTGTGTAGAAATATGTAATGAAGTCATGGAGAAGAGAATAATGGAATACAGTTCAGAGTTTGGTTATTGTACCAGAATGTTCTAGTATACAGGAAAATTGTTCTGTAAGATAGATTGATTGTAATGGATGAATTGCACTGGGTCAGGCTGACCTAAAATGGTGTAACTCATCATTAGATTTCATATTATTGTGTGCTAAGATGCAGGGCCACAAAAAGGTATAAAAACACACCCACAAACCTATTTCATCAGTCCTGTCTGCAGATATGGCTCTGTTGGTATATTAACAAATGTATATTTACATAATATATACCTCTAAAAATGCATACATTACATTACAGTCATTTAGCAGACGCTTTTATCCGAAGCGACTTACAATAAGTGTATTCAACATAGGTCGGGAACGAAACTAATACTCACCAGAAGTCTTAAGTGCATTCTCTTCTAAAACAAGCAACTAAGAGTATACCTAGCGCTGAGGTAAAAGTGCAATATATCATATCAGCTTCCTACTTTCTTAAACAGAAATCAAATGAGCAAGAGCTAAAACAAATAAGTGTATAGAATAAACCAGATCCAATAAAACAATAAAACAAGAGCTCGTACAACTAGTTAACAACAAGTAGGCAAGACGAAGAGGAAGGGTAGTGTTTCCTGAAGAGGTGGGTTTTCAGCCTGTGGCGAAAGATGGGCAGTGACTCTGCTGTCCTGACATCAGTGGGGAGTTTATTCCACCACTGTGGGGCCAGAACAGTAAAAAACTGTGACCGTGTAGATCGGCCAGAAGGACCACTGAGCGACGAGGCAACCAGTCGCCCCGAGGCGGCAGACCGAAGTGGTCGGGCAGGGGTGTGTAAGCATCGACCATAGCCCGGAGGTAAGAAGGAGCTGTTCCTTTCACTGCCCTATAGGCTAGCACCAGGGTTTTAAACTAGATGCGAGCCGCTCCGGGAGCCAGTATAGAGAACGGAGAAGGATAGTTGTGTGGGAGAACTTGGGGCGGTTGCATAGCAGCATATATGGTTACTAGGAAATTAAGGATTTTTTCCCCCTAAATTTTTATCCCACGATTTTGTAACCCCATTTTTTACACCCAGCGCCAATTGTCTATATAATCCTGGGCACTACCTTCCCTCTGCCAACCTAGGGAGGCCAGGGCCGAGCTCATGCCTCCTTCAATGCATGAGAGCCAACTCACCTTCTTGCCACCTGACAGGGGAGAGTTTCCCTGGTTGGACGTAGCGTGTGGATGGAACACGTTATTCCAACCAGTTCCTTTCCCCTCCATCAGGCGTCCCGGCTGGCCAGGGGGAGGCAGTATATTGTATAAACTTTTATTTCAGACACCATGGGTCCATATAAAAAACAGCTACAAAACAGACAACAACAACACATAAATAGCCTGAGTACCAGACTGTTTTCATTAATTAAAAACATACAAGCATTGCCTCCAGTGTTTCCAGAAACATGAGGAATACCTTGTATCACTCTGTGTGATCCCTGTTAAGGCCATAATTCATATATTCTTTGACTCCAACAGTCTACACATAAATTTAAACATGAAATTCCTCAATACAGCATGAAAAGTGGGTACATTACTGGTCACAAACATTTCACTTGCACTAGTCCATCTTTTCATCAAGTTTCAGGAATATTCTAAAAGCATCATTATATGCCACCTGAAGTTTTTTAATTTTTGCACTGCTATAACGGCACCACAAGTGGGCTGTATATAGAGGAGTGCAATACGTTTTAAAAAGTGATACTTTAACATTGTCTGTATACAAATCTTCGTGCCAGCATGTTGGCTTGCCCATATAGTTTACAACACTGGCGCTGCACATCATCGTCATCACAGAGATCATCCCTGATTATGTGACCCAGGTATTTAAACACAACCTCTAATACTTCACCTGCCAATGAGAAAGAGGGAAAGGTGAGCTTCTGATCGTCTTTAGTTCTAGAGATCATAACCACACTCTTTTTAGAGTTGAACTTTATATCAAACAACTTTCCGTATTCTGAGCATATACAGAGTAGCTGCTGTAGGCCAGCACTGTAAGGAGACAGTACAACTAAATCATTAGCATAAATCATATGATTGATAAGGTTATCCCCCACCATGCAACCAGTTTTACACCCATTTAACTGTATAGATAAATCATTCATATATAAATTGAAGAGTACTGGCGAGAGAATTCCGCCCTGGCGTACTCCATTGGACACTAGAAAAGGTGTGGACGTACTCATTCCTCACCTAGCTTGCATGGTTTGGTGAGAGTACCAGAACTGCAAGATCCTTATTAAATACAAGGGGACACCTCGCTCTTGTAACTTTAAAAACAGTTTACCATGATTGATGCGATCAAAAGCCAGAGAGGCATCAAGGAAACACAAAAATATGGTACTATTAGACCTTCTGTACTGACTGACAATTTCCTTCAGTGAATAAATACATAAATCAGTGCTATGTTTTTTCTTAAAACCAAATTGATTGTCAGTTGTTTCTATATATTCATTGAGCCTTTCCATAAGGATACATTCTAGTACCTTGGACAAGATGCTCGCCAGTGCAATAGGTCTATAATTGTCTATGCTAGTTAGCTTACCAGTTTTGTTTTTGACAACAGGCACTAACAGGACAGATAACATGGATTCAGGCAATATGCCATGCATCAACACCCCTGAAAAAAACATAGCAAGCAGCACTGAAACTCTATGGCTAGCATGCTTCAGATGTTCTGCTGTTATCTGATCATGACCACATGCTTTGTTAAAAGCCAATTTCTCAATGGCATAGCTCACCTCATCAGATCTGATAATCATACCATCACTGTGGGAAACCTCACCAACATTAAAAACCTCACTCTTGACGCAGTTAAAAATGTTTTCATAGTGTCTTCTCCACAGCTCAGCAATATTTTCAGACCCAGTAATGCCATCTATACTAGAAGGAATTGGCATCTTACTGTTGTTAACCACCTTCACTTCCTTCCAAAATTCATAAACATTATTTTTGTGTAGCTTTTTGGCCAGAGTTTGCCCTCATGGCCTGCTCATTTCTTTTAATATAGCGTACAGCATATTTAAACCTAGAATTTGCATGCTTCTTGTGGTCACACTCAGGGCCATGCCTAGGTTTTCCTGCTAAAACCCAACATTTAAAGGCTTCTTTAGCCTCTACATGTAGCTCATGAACATAGACATTCCATCCAGGTCTCAGATTATGTTGTTTACTCCTTTTTCTTTTAAAAGGTTTGCTTCCATTAACTAAACATTGTACTATCATGTCATACATTTTACACAGGTCACTATAATGTCTATCATTCTTACAGTTAATATTTCCACATGTAATAGCCTCAACAGGTAAATCAATATTACTTAAGTATACATCAGTCAGTGACTTGTAATGTAGTCATCTTCTATAGAGACCAGGATTACTGCATGTTTTTAGTGAGGGTACCTACCCTAGGGGACATGGGGAGAACACTCCACACAGAAAGCCCCTTTCGCCAACCCCATCTAGGGTATGGGCACTGATGACGCGGGGGAGAGAACACGCCACCCAGCGCCCCTGCGGGAATCGAACTGGCTGTGAGGCGACAGCGCTACCGACTGCGCCATCGCGCCCCTGGGAAAATTAAGGACTTAAAAGTGAAAAAAAACAAGAGACGAGTCCTAACGGAGGCCTCTGTTGACTGGAGCAGTAATAATCGCAATAGTATTTCTGCTTTTCTATCCACTTCCCTACCAACATACAGGTGTTTAATTTGATCCCCCCTGTGAGCTAATTTAGACGAACGTTTGCTGAATAAACTGGTGTCTTTTTAGATTACTACAACAACTGAAACTCTTATAGGCGGGTGCAAAATGAAAAAAAAGCACCTTACCCAAAAAAAATTGGAACAAAAGGTTTCTCAACTGTTTTTTGTAGTATGTGGTGTCCTGAATAACATACTAAAAGTCTACCAGAGTTTTGTTGGATTGTGTGTTCTCATACATTATGTTGTTTCTGGTGTGCACATTTATTATAATGTATTCGACCAGATCCTCTTGTGGCGCTGTGCGCTTGTATTACAGGTTATACTTGATGATGACGTGTATTGTATGTGACGAGTGAGTTTGCGCGCGCACCTTTTGTGATCCACAGTGAGAGAGGCAACAATGCTGTGTGAGTAGATGAGAGAAATAAAAACAACAGATAACTAAGTCCTTGTGTATGACCATTCCTCAACATGGCTAGCAATGCTGGAAAACTAACAGGTTATGGGCCCAGGCGTGAACCTGGAGGAAGGTGGCAAAGATTATGCTTCGATGGAAACGAAGACAACTACGAACTTTGGGAGGTAAAATTCCTCGGTCATATGAGAATGATCGGTCTAAAAGTAATCTCTCAAGAACAGATTCTGCACTGCGTTGGAATCTGTCGTGAAGGCTCGTCATAACATGTACACACTGGGCTACAAGTGGGCGTGCCTTCAGATCAGGAAGCAGGCCACGCTTTACCCAATCAAATGTAGTGGGCGGGATTCACATGTCCGTCGATCTTTCCCCCTCGAAACAAACCCAAACTAATTTAACAATAGCGTCCGCGGAGCAGACAAAACCACGGAAAGATATTCACATTTTAACTTACTCTTTCATCATAGAAACAAGTGGGCTTATAACCAAAACGATCCATGTTCTCTGGGAGAAGTGGTGTTAGTGTTCCGTGTAGAAATATTCTTAGTGGGAATGAAAACATAGTGGCACCCACCGGAAGTGAAAGCTGAAGGCAGACCTAAACCCCGGTTTCCTTGTGCACTGGCGTTACGTTTTCTTCCGCCCAGAGCCAACAGACATAGAACAAACAGCAGAGGGCGCTGTTTTTCATTTTCAGTTGGCGATGGGTTCCCAGATTGGTCTAAAAGAGACGATCCTCTCCACTGTCGATCGTGAGGATGAAGACACAGAAAAGAATGAAGAATGCTACGCAGAATTGATCCAGTATCTCGACGACAGAAGCCTGTCATTCAGGGACGCCGACTTTTGTGCGCGACCATGGGGGCTGAACTTGACCTAGACCAGCCCCGCCCCCCCCCCTTCTTGGCTGGAGGAGGCTTCGTCATCTTGCTGTGTATAATAATGAGTGCGTTCTAGCCACTCTCTCTGCTAATTTATACTATACCTGCCAGGTGAAAACAAAGCCCTATACATTTGCATGCCTATGGGAGCGTGCCCCACCAATGAAATGGGTGCAAATGGAAGCCCCATCACCCCAATGAGGGACAGGTTTGTCAGCCAGGCCAGCCCAGGTGCTGTTGTTTCATTTTTGTTTCTATTAATTTTAAAGTTTTATATAAAAGCCCTTTACATAGACACCCACACATAAGTAGGCTATACTTAAAATAATCAGACAACTTGTCTTAAAATCAGTTAAAAATAATGGCAGTAAAATGGGATTTATCAGCCAGTGGTTTTCAACCTTTTTCATGCCAAGGACCCCTACATTGCTGCTTACTATAGGCTATACTTAAAATAATCACACAACTTGTTTTTACTTGAATTACTTTATTTATAGCATGAAAATTAAAACCACCTTAAACAGTTTAATTATTTTAGAGATTTGAGCTAAAGGTAAAAGGGGTAAAAGAAACTTTACAGTAATTCCAATCAAAAAAAAAAAAAACACACCTTAAACAGTTTAATTATTTTATAGATTTGAGCTGCACTCATGTTATGAAAGGTGCTATTTTCGTTTCATTTTAGTTATACAGTAAAATCAATCAAACTAAAAGAATTCAAAGAAACAAGAAGAATCAGGTTTAATTGTCACATTAGGACGGTTTACACATCAAACTACAGAGCAGGTTTACAAGGGCTGGGTGAGGTTGTTACATTCCTACATTCCTGCGCTATTGTTCTATAGGCGTTAACGGCCGGCTCGTTGAATGCGTCTCTCTCGCGGCCGGCCGTCGCGGGCAACATTTGAATTTAAATGGAATTAAATTGGGCCCCACACTCAAATGATGAGGGGGCTCATCATTTGAGTGTGGGGGCTGTTGCCCCGGTGCCCCCACGTCATCGGCGCCCATGCTGTCATTGGTGATGAGAGAGGCGGCAGATGACGGCAGAGAAGCCCTGCGGATCCTACGGAGCCATTACGCCAGCCACGGTAAACCCAGAATTATTGCCCTATATACTGAACTGACGTCGCTAAGAAAGGAACATGAAGAGACCGTGACAGACTACATCCTTCGAGCTGAAAAGACGGTAACAGCACTAAGAAATGCAAAGGAAATAATTAGTGATGGGCTGATAATAGCCATGATCCTGAAAGGACTCCCAGAACCATACAAGCCATTCGTCATTCATGCGACACAGAGCAGCGAGGAGATAACGTTCACCGAATTCAGAAGCAAACTGCGGAGCTACGAAGAGACAGAAAAGTTCGACAACAAAACAAAAACGGACAATGTGATGAAGGTAAATGAAATGTGTCATCTGTAACTTGCTATGAATGCGGAAAACGTGGGCATTTTGCAAGAGACTGCCGCCAAAAGGGAACACAACAGACCCAACATGCAAATACATGGTGCAGTTTTCATAAGAGCTCAACACACAGCGATGAGACGTGTAGGAGAAAACATCCGTACAAAGATGAGGCAAAACAGGCCGCAGAGGGCAGAGACGTCCACAAGGAAGAACAACAAACTTTTGTATTCAAGGCTAGCCAAGAGATGCTACCAGACAACATTAAGAAAAATGGTCTCATGGTAGACTGTGGAGCAACATCCCACATCATAACGGAGAAAAACAACTTCAAGAGATTCGACAAGACATTCAACCCAAATCTACACTTCATGGAACTGGCGGACGGAACCAGGACGAACAACGTGGCATTGGAGCGAGGCGACGCAGAGGTGACACTTCAGGACATCGAGGGACGAGACGTCGTGGTCACACTGAAGAAGGCCTTGTTCATACCATCCTACCCACAGAGCATCATTTCAGTGGAGGCTGTGGCAAATGATGGAGCCAAAGTGATCTTCCAAAAGGGACAGAATGAACTAATAACCAGAGATGGGACAGTCTTCCGCATAGAGGAGCAGGAGAGACTGTACTACGTGAAAACGGTAATTAACCAAGAACACTGGGTTGATGATTCAGTGAATGATATATTAAATAGTGACAAAGTGAACCTCACTTGTGATGTCAAAACATGGCATGACATTTTGGGACACTGTAATGTTGATGATGTGTTGAAATTACCAGATGTGGTAGAAGGTATGAAAATCACAGGCAATATCAAACTAGACTGCAATGTCTGCACTGAGGGAAAATGTACTAATAACAGAAATAGGAAAATGGATGCTAAAGCTAAAACACCACTGGAGTTGGTACATACTGACTTGGCAGGCCCCATTGACCCAACTGGTCAAGATGGGCATAAATATGCCATTTCATTTACAGATGATTTTTCTGGGGCAGTAGCTGTTTATTTCATTAAAAATAAAAGTGATGCAACACTGGCCACAAAGAAATTCCTATCAGACAGTGCTCCTTTTGGTTATGTAAAATGTATCAGATCAGATGGTGGAGGAGAATACACAGGTGATACTTTCCAGTCCCTTTTAAGAGATAGAGGTATAAGGCATGAGACATCATGTCCCTACTCTCCACACCAAAATGGTACTGCGGAGAGACAGTGGAGGACCCTTTTTGAAATGGGAAGGTGCCTTCTATTAGAAAAGGGATTGCCAAAAATATTGTGGCCTTATGCTGTTCAGAGTGCAGCACATATCCGCAACAGATGTTACAAAAATACTCCACACTTCATGCTAACAGGGAGAAAACCAAATCTTTCAAAAATGTGGGTTTTTGGATCTGATTGTTATGCGTACAACCATGATCACACGAAATTGGATCCCAGGTGTGAAAATGGAATATTTGTGGGGTACAGTAAGAACAGTCCAGCCTATCTGGTCTACAATCCACATACAGAAAAGGTGTCAAAACATAGGCTGGTGAAATTCATCAAAAAGAATAGTGTGGAACAACAAACAAAAACTGATGATTATGAGACAGAAGTCCAGGAATACACAAACAGAAAGCATAGAAATGGAAGTGATGCTGAGTTACAGCAGACAGAAGAGAACAGAGAAAATCAAAGCCTAGAGGAAAATGAACAGGCAGATGAGTCACAAAACTGTGAAATTACAGAAACTGTAGATCAAGATGAGGACAAAGATCCAAAACCTAGCAGTCAAAAACCAAACGCTACCCAAGAAGGGAAAAGAAACCCCCTAAATACTTACAGGATTACATATCAGACCTTGAGGATAAAGATGTGACAAATGCAAGTGTTGATTATTGTTACAGGGCGATATGTGGAGTGCCCCAGACCTATAGAGAAGCCCTGCTGTCATCTGAGGCGGCCGAATGGCAACGCGCCATGAAGGAAGAGGTCGACTCACTGAAAGAAAATGACACATTTGAACTGACTTCTTTACCTGTGGATAGGAATGTAGTGGGGGGGAAATGGGTTTATGCCTTAAAAGAAAATGCTGAAAAAGGAAAGGTCTTTAAAGCTAGATATGTTGCTAAGGGTTATAACCAGACAGAAGGTATAGACTACAATGAGACGTTTGCACCAACAGCAAACATCACTTCAGTACGGGCACTAATGCAAATAGCTGTCCAAAATGATCTCATTGTTCATCAAATGGATGTGAAGACGGCATACTTACATGCTCCCATAGATGAAGAAATTTTCTTGGAACAACCCGAGGGTTTTGATAAAACATCAGAGATGGGAGAAAAATTGGTGTGTAAGTTAAAGAAGTCCATTTATGGTCTGAAACAATCAGGAAGAAATTGGTACAAACTTCTAAATGATCATCTTGAACAAGATAATTTTGTGAGAAATCTATCTGACCACTGTGTTATGTGTATAAGAAGCAGATTGGACATGAGACAATCCTTGTACTCATATGGGTGGATGATCTAATAATTGCAGCCAGCAGCAATGATCTGCTTAACAGTTTCAAAGGTACAATGAAAGCCAAATTCAACATGAAAGACCTGGGTAAAATATCATTTTTCTTGGGCATAAAGTTTGAACAAAAGAAAGGGGAAATTAAAATGAATCAAAGAAGGTACATTGTAAAAATGCTTGAAAGGTTTGGAATGTCAGACTGTAAAGCTAGATCTACCCTATCTGAGCTAAAAAATAGAGTGTGTCAGCAATGACGAAGATGACAGCAATAAGCTTGTGAACCCAAGAGATTACCGGGAGATTGTAGCAGTCTGATTTATGCCATGACTTGTACCAGACCAGATATTAGCTGGATTGTCAGTAAGCTGTCACAAACATTGGCAAATCCAAAAGCAGAAAACTTAGTGGCTGCTAAACACGTTTTGAGATACCTAAAAGGTACTATTGACTACGAGTTATGCTTCAAGAAAAGTGATGAGAACTTGAATCTGATAGCATTCAGTGATTCTGATTGGGCATCTTCAGTTGAAGATAGGCGTAGTACTACAGGGTACTGTTTTAGCCTGACAAAACAAGGCCCTGCAATTTCATGGAAATCAAAGAAACAGCCTACTGTGGCTTTGTCAACATGTGAGGCCGAATACATGGGCTTAGCAGCCACAACTCAGGAAAGCCTGTATCTGAATCAGCTACTAAATGGTATGGATAATAAAGTTTACAGTGGCACCACAATTCATGGAGACAATCAGGGTGCCATTGCACTGAGTAAGAACCCTGTAAACAGGCAGAGGTCCAAACACATTGATGTGAAATACCATTTCATCCGTACTACTCTCAGTGAAGGTAAAATAGATCTCATATATTGTCCATCAGAAGAAATGGTTGCAGACATACTAACAAAGCCTGTAGCAAAGGTCAGAATAATCAAATTCAAAAGTTAGTTCTTTGGGAATTAAGAAAATGCAATTTTTGTTTGCTTTGTATTTGGTTTTGTTATGATGAGAACAAGTGGAGGTGTTGGATTGTGTGTTCTCATACATTATGTTGTTTCTGGTGTGCACATTTATTATAATGTATACGACCAGATCCTCTTGTGGTGCTGTGCGCTTGTATTATAGTAGGGGGTACTAAGCACAAAAAATGGCCAAATCGTTACGCGGTGGATAAAAGCATGAAATTTGATACAGATGTCCCTTGGGTCATCCTAAAACATCCTAGAAGGGGTGCCCAAAAAAATCTCAAACAGGAAGTGAGTTA
This sequence comes from Gymnoscopelus braueri, assembly GCF_963280865.1. Lineage (NCBI taxonomy): Eukaryota > Metazoa > Chordata > Actinopteri > Myctophiformes > Myctophidae > Gymnoscopelus > Gymnoscopelus braueri. The sequence goes on from NC_137609.1 coordinate 8,237,158, forward strand.
TGGACAAAATTCAAAATGGACACCTAAACTGTTGACCGTTGACTCAAAAGACACCAAAAGAATCTCCAAAAAGCATAAAATTTGGCACATATGTCCCTTGGGTCATCCTAAGACATCCTAGAAGGGGTGCCCAAAGGAATCTGAAACAGGAAGTGAGTTATGGACTAAATTGAAAATGGCCGCCTAGTGTTGTCGATTGACTCAAAAGACAACTAAAGAATCTCATAAAAGCATACAATTTGGCACACATGTCCTTTTGGTCATCCTAAGACATCCTAGAAGGGGTGCCCAAAAAAATCTTAAGCAGGAACTGAGTTATTGACAAAATTGAAAATGGCCGCCTACAGTGTTATCCATTGACTCAAAAGACAACTAAAGAATCTCATAAAAGCATACAATTTGGCATACATGTCCCTTGGGTCATCCCAAGACATCCCAGAAGGGGCGCCCAGAAAAATCTTAAACAGGAAGTGAGTCATTGACAAAATTGAAAATGACCGTCTACAGTGTTGTCGATTGACTCAAAAGACAACTAAAGAATCTCATAAAAGCATACAATTTGGCATACATGTCCCTTGGGTCATCCTAAGACATCCTAGAAGGGGTGCCTGAAATTATCTGAAACAGGAAGTGAGTTATTGACTAAATTGAAAATGGCCGTGTACAGTGTTGACAGACGATGCAAAAAAATTATCTCATATAAAAGCATGAAATTTGGTACAAATGTCCCTTGGGTGATCTGAATGCATCCTAAGGGGTGCCAAAAAAAGTTTTAATAGTCTCTCAATGGAAAACACTCCTCCCACACGGGCTGCACTGCTACAATATTCAAATTGAGCAGCCAATCTGGCATTTGGTCCAGAAGCCTGAAAGCTATGCAATCTCTACCATCTCCTGACAAATATGGATGGATTAAAGTCGCTGATTCGTGGACACCTTTATGGACACTCTTGCCAGAGGCTGCTTAAGTTTGTAGAGAACTCAAGTGTGGCGGCAAAGCTGAGCCCTTCTGTTCAAGAAAGTGTAGATGCCGGGATGCTGGGTTACCTTGCAGAGCATTATGCCAATGTGCTGGTAATTGCGAAATGGCACACATGAATACATGTACTAGTTACTAAACACTAATCACAAAAAAACAGTAATGATCAAGAAGAAAATACATGAGAAGATAGAGCATAAAACAAGCAAGAAGATGTAGAGTGCAAAATAAATAAGATGCAGAGTGTAACTGCCATAATGGGTTGTAATTTGTTATATTTTTCATTATCTATTGTAATATCATTTATTTGTCCTAAACTTGGGTTTACCATGTATTTGTTGCACCGGAAGGTCTAATTGTCTTGATCAAGCTGGAACGCTTTATAAGGTGTAGTTTCATGCAGATCCACAAGCGTGTTACACTGATACACTTCCGCTCACTAAGGAGCGTATTGTTTGAGCGTGTGCGGGACGGAATAAGGTACTTGTCTTTGCTTTCTAAATGTGTACATTTACGTTCCTATCATGTGTCTTCTTTATGTTGATTTGATGTATTTTGTTCCAGTTGTGCGTTGCTGTTGCCGACCATGGATTCGTTCTCTCATTCCCTTTGGTTTATGTGCAGTCAGCGAGGTGTGTTGTGTTTCAGTTATGTGTTTGTTACATTCATGTTGTTTATACTTTAATGTTCCATTATTTATGTGTGTGTATTGTTTATGCTTTGTTTTGTACAGTTCTACGTTGTTGGATTGTTTGCCAGTAAGAGTGCAATAAATCTACCAGTATGAGGAACAACCTGAGTCGTTTTTGGGACCAAAGGCAGTGATACAGAGAGTAAAATAAGAATATGCAGAGTAAGATAAGATGCAGAGTAAAATAAATAAGAATATGCAGAGAGTTAGATAAATAAAGAAGATTCAAAGAGTACAATAAAAAAAGAATGCAGAAAGTAAAATAAATAAGTGATGTAGAAATGAAAACAGAAGGTAGACTACAAAATACAACAGAACCTGTCGTATTGAGTCTGCATAATATGCAGACTGCCATGGTCAACTGTTTAAACAGCCATTTAGAATTTCTTCAACATGGTCCCTTCCTAAAAAGTTTAATAAACAAGCAAATAAATAACCTCTTCTAGGATATATTAAGAAGCACTCAATGTACGTACCAAATTATACACTTTTATGACGTCCCTTTATGTTTTCTTTTGTGTCAACTGCTTTAGGCGGTCACTTCCTGTTTAAAACCTTTTTGGGCACCCCTTGTAGGATGCGTTCAGATCACCCAAGGGACATTTGTACCACATTTCATGCTTTTATGAGATTCTTTAGGTATCCTGCATCATCTTTCAACACTGTAGGCGGCCATTTTCAATTTAGTCAATAACTCACTTCCTGTTTCAGATTATTTTGGGCACCCCTTCTAGGATGTGTTAGGATGACCCAAGGGACATATGTGCCAAATTGTATGCTTTTTGGAGATTCTATAGGCTTTTTGAGTCAATCGCCAGCACTGTAGGCGGCCATTTTCAATTTAGTCAATAACTCACTTCCTGTTGAAGACTTTTTTGGGCACCCCTTCTAGGATGTCTTAGGATGACCCAAGGGACATGTGTGACACATTTTATACTTTTTGGAGATTCTTTAGTTGTCTTTTGAGTCAATCGACAACACTAGGCGGCCATTTTCAATTTGGTCAATAACTCACTTCCTGTTTCAGAATTTTTTGGGCACCCCTTCTAGGATGTCTTAGGATGACCCAAGGGACATGTGTGCCACATTTTATGCTTTTTGGAGATTATTTTGGTGTCTTTTGAGTCAACGGTCAACAGTTTAGGTGGCCATTTTGGATTTTGTCCATAACTCACTTCCTGTTTAAGATTTTTTTGGGCACCCCTTCTAGGATGTTTTAGGATGACCCAAGGGACATCTGTATCAAATTTCATGCTTTTATCCGGCGCGTAACGATTTTTCACTTAGTACCCCCTACTATTACAGGTTATACGTGATGATGACGTGTATTGTATGTGACGAGTGAGTTTGAGCGCGCACCTTTTGTGATCCACAGTGAGAGAGGCAACAATGCTGTGTGAGTAGATGAGAGAAATAAAAACAACAGATAACTAAGTCCTTGTGTATGACCATTCCTCAACATGGCTAGCAATGCTGGAAAACTAACAAGTTTGACCACTTTTAAGGTGTTATTTTCAAGATGGTGTCCAAGATGGCCAAAAAAACATTATAACAGCTTAATTCCTTAATTATTTATCCTAGACAAGTACTTTTTGTGTCTTACCCCATGTTTTGGAGGCCTGGGAATCCATTGGACTTGTCCAAATTGCAGAGATACAATTAGATAATTGTGAAATCCTATATTTTGTTTGAGACTCTATTAACACCCTCTGAAATGGTCACCCGTTTCAAGTTAACTTAACTAATTATATAATAAATGTCCAACAACTTATATTTATTTTTTACTGGAACAAGGCTTTAAGATATCCTCAAAACACAACACAACTAATAGTCACAATTTGCAGAAGGTGGTGGCAGAGAATATTGTCAGTTGATATATAGTATTGTTTTAAATTTTGCCCAAAATAAATTCATCTTTGACTATGCACCCCACCCAAAAACAATTTATTGCATTTTGAACCAATCTATCTGCACCCCTCCCCTTACCCACCCCACAGGAACTTCATAACTCCTCCCCTACATACACGAGAATATTTATTTTTCTCGTGGACAAGCGCAGTGTCATCTTGTAGACACACGATTTTGAAAAACATTGAATAGATGTTTATAGAACTTTTTAACACATTAGGAAGGCAATCAGTGTGGGTGTGCAAAGAGGGATGGGGTGGTTATGGAGGTTAGTGTAGAGCTGTCAGAACTGGGTGACAGAGGGGAGTATGCGGGGTGGGTCTGGTCTAGAGTTTAGTGGGCCTAGGATTCCGACTCAGGTGGGTAGAGGGGAGTATGGGGGTTACTGGATTGCTCCCTGGGCACTTGGAGCACAGAAGAGCAAGTTAGGAGCCAAGGAGACCCTGAGCTTCTTATCTCCCCCATGTCCGATGTGCAAAACCTCCAACAGAAATGATACACCATTTCAACGAAGACAGTTCTGCAAACGATACATGAAAGATAAACTTCTTTGCCAGATCTCACTCCAAGTGGCTTAGGGGGCCTGCGCTCTCCTCGTTCTCAGCTCCTCCAAAAGCAAATTAGCATTTGGGATGCAAACGATTTCTAAGCCACGGCACGCTGGAGGACGGAGTGAGGAGGAGGCAGAAATTAAGGTATTGGAATTTAGCTAATGCGTGAGGCTGAGAGGAGTCCCTATGTCGCCTGGCTCACTGGATAGTCCCACTGGTCCCAAGTGGACCTCCACACTGGCTCCCGAGATAGGCACTCTTGAGTTAGCATAGGTAGCCAGTGGTGGTGGTTGTAAGACCTCCACATGTTGCAAGACTGTGTCAGGCAGACAGTCGTGTCCCTATGTATGCTGGACCTCCTGGCGGGTCTGGCTCCTATGCCCGAGATAGGCGCTCGTGAGTGGGCATAGGGGTAGTGAGGAGGGTCACACCCCCCCCTCTACGTGGTGGTGCATGACTGTGTGTCAGGCAGACATGGGTGTCTATGTCGGACTGGCTCACAGGAGAGTTGGTGGTGGCTGACCATTAATATTCCCGGGGGCCCCCAGTGACTTATCATTATGGCTCAGAGCGGCATAAACCAAAATTGGTGTATGCCGAAAGCAATGCTTGTTTGTTGGATAGCAGCAGGGACACAGCCCCTTATGGGCGTGGAGGTCGGTTAGATTGGGATTCTATGGGGAGACTGGAGCCCAGGGCGTCATGGGCTATCATATACGTCCCCTATACGTACCTTCTTGCTCTTACAATTATCCAGAAAAAAAGATCAAGGTTCAAGCTTATTGCCAGCAGTACCAATAACAAAACAAAGACATGTGAAATAAATGTTGCACTAAAACCTCACATAGCTACTCACAGGAATAAGGAGATGTCTGTGACAAGCAAATCTGAACCTTATCCACGCCACACTCCTCCACCACCCCTGCCTAGACACCCAGTAGAAGACACTAGACACATGTTGTGATAGCTCTGTACTGACTTGCACACCCTCTCTAGGCCCACAAGTGGCCATTTTTTCCTACTAAGTGTAGCGTTGTGAGCTTGTACATCGGCTATTTTCACAATGTTTGCCTCTTTCTTACCTAAAATAATGAAGGAGTAATGGTCTTTTAAGGAACTGGTGGCGGCCATCTTGGAAATTTCTAATGATCAGATTTCGGTAGACTTTTGATATGTTATTAAGTACACCTGATACTACAATAAACCATTGAGAAACCTTTTGTTCCAATTTTTTTTGGGTCAAACCATATTTGCACCCGCCTATTATTACAGTTTACACTGGAAAGGTTTTTCTCCGGTGTGGATACGCTGGTGTCTCTTCAGGCCAAATGACTTCCTGAAACTCTTGTCACAATGTTCACAGTGGAAAGGTTTTTCTCCAGTGTGGATACGCTGATGTGTCTTGCAGGAACCTGAGTCACTGAACCTCTTGTCACAATGATTACACTGGAAAGGCTTTTCTCCAGTGTGAACACGCAGGTGTTTCTTCAGGTCATATGAATTACTGAAACTCTTGTTACAATGTTTACAGTAGAAAGGTTTTTCTCCAGTGTGGATACGCAGGTGTCTCTTCAGGTCATGTGATATACTGAAACATTTATCACATTGTTTACAGTGGAAAGGTTTTTCTCCCGTGTGGATACGCAGGTGTCTCTTCAGGTCATGTGATATACTGAAACATTTGTCACATTGTTTACAGTGGAAAGGTTTTTCTCCCGTGTGGATACGCTGGTGTCTCTTGAAGGAACCTGAAGCACTGAACCTCTCGTCACAATGAATACACTGAAAAGGCTTTTCTCCAGTGTGGATACGCTGATGTGTCTTGCAGGAACCTGACTCACTGAACCTCTTGTCACAATGATTACACTGAAAAGGTTTTTCTCCAGTGTGAACACAGTGGTGTTTCTTCAGGTCACCTGACTCACTGAACCTTTTGTTACAATATTTACAGTGGAAAGGTTTTTCTCCTCGTTTCAGGCTGGTTGTAGAGCTGTTGATTTGCTGACAGGCTGATGAGGTGATCTGTCCATTCCTCAGCATTTTGCAGTAGAGGTCGTTGTGTTTACTCCAGATGTGTTTATGGAGGAAGAGCTGAGATGTGAAGGAGTATGAACACTCAGAACAGGAGAAGAACTGAGTCTGGGAAGACTGGGACCTCACTCCTGAGAGAGAGAGAGAGGAGGGGGTGGCAGAGGAGCGAGAGAGAGAGAAAATGGTGAGTACTAGTGATGCGCGGGCTGACCCGTTACCCGCAGGTCAACCCGCGGGGCGGGCGGACGAGTCAAGATTTCAGAGGCAATTATGTGGGCTGCGGGTCGACACCGCTCTCACGCGTAAAAAAATAAAAAATAAATCACATCCTCTTGTTTTGTTTTTATTAAAATAAGAATAAAACAGTTTGAATACACTTGGGGTACTTAAAGATCTATTTTCTAACCTTCATGATTTGCAGTTACAGAATCGCTTGCTTAATAGGCCTATTCATGTTCTAACTATCTATTCATGTTTTATCCTGGTGTTTACAGACCTAATGCAATAGGCCTTTTGATGATTTCATTTGTAGATTGTTTAAGAATACTCGATGTTGTCGAGGGGAAAGGCTTCCGTGAGCTGATGGCATTTCCAGAATATACTGTTCCCTGTCGTCAAACAATGACAGCGTGCCGAGAGAGAGAACGTATGCTGAGGTAACCGGAACGATAGCCCCAAAACACACTCGCCCCCATTTTTTGGGTTACGTGTAGGAGTACCTGGTCGCCGGATTTGATCTGGGGCGACCGTGTTTAAGGGCGAGCACCTTGCTGAGGTTACCAAACGCTCCGTAAGATGTTATTTAGTTTATATGAGGCCATAGAGCAGGGATAGGCAACTGGCGGCCCGCGGCCCGCACCGTCACTCAATGCGGCCCCAGGCCAAAAAAAAAAAAAAAAAATCACTTTTGAAATCAAAGAAAAACAAAGTAATCTAAACATATCCGAAATGGTGAACTATTGCCTTCAGCTGTTCCAAACATGCAACTTTCCATGAACCATTTTAATTACAACAGTCCACCAGTAGAGCGTGCTCTCGTTTATTTTAATAGAAGCCTTATTAATTATAATTCTAGTGTTCATTTTTGTATATTTTTAAGCCAAGGTTACAGCAATACTAGTAACAAAAGTGACGTTTTGTTTAGCAGTACAGCTGTAGTAAGTTGATAGAAGCATTACTAAATGCTAAATAAAAACAAAGTTACAACGAATAATAATTGTTAATATCCCTTATTTATCACATATGTGACCAGTGGTGGCTTATCCAACGGGCTTGAGGTGCTGAAGCACAGGGCACCAACCTTGGGGGGGGGGGGGCACTAAACGGCGTGAAAAAAAACACCTGCGAAAAACAGCGGAATTTGGAAGCAGGGCGCTACAACATTGAAACGTGCCGGTGAAGCGCCCTTTTTTCTCAGCACCCCCCCCCCCCCCCCAACCCGTTGACAAAACGGCGCCGGGGGGAACCGAACCGGGTCCAAGCACCGGGCACCACGAAGGGTTAATCCGCGCGAGAGTGCCGATAAACAATGCGGCCCCCCAGAGTGAGTGTGGAAATTTAGTGGCCCTCACCATCTACAATTGCCCACCCCTGCCATATAGCTATATATTGTTGAACGTGTTGTGTTGTTACTATTATTATTTGGCATCAGACGGAGAGCCCAGTCTGACATTATTCTATTTGTCAAACGTCAGCCTCGTTAGTTGGCTGCTGTAGCCTACGGATTAAACAAGTGTTCTGTGTTTAATAAACACATGTTTACAAAAGAAAGTCTCATTTTTAGGTTCTGTCCCTGTGTTTAACACTGACTGACCTCCACTGGTCTCCTCCCAATCATCACTATCATCAGTGACTTCAGTGTCAGATTCAAGTTCAACTTCAATTTCAGAACAGTGTGAAGAGATGTCTTCATCATCCTCCTCTTTTTTCACTGCTAGTAATGTCAACATTGACCCATCAGGCTCCTCTGGTCTTTGAAGTAGCTCCCCCTGTTCCTCTTTAATGTGTGGAGGCTCTGGTTCCTCCTGGAGCAGACTGGGGCTCCTCTCCTCTTTACACACAGCCATGTGCAGGATGTCTAGTTGGAGCAGAAAAATAACATGATAGTGAACACTGGATTCCTTAAGTGTAAACAAACAGTTTTGGTATTCCATACAAAAGTAGGTATCACCTAAGTCTTAAGGTGCATTCTCACTGACAGATAAAAACTCTTTCTAGTCACTTGAATCGCGTCATTTTGGTCACTGGGTGTTGCGATGGGACAAAAGTGTTCATTTGCATGTTCAACTAATCGCCTCTTCAAACAAAAGTTTTAATCTAGCAGTTGTATGTGTGAAAATAAGAAAGATTCAGCAACTACAAGTTCTATTTCGTGAATAAAATATTGATAGTTTACAATCAAGCTGTGAAAAACACACAAAGCGTGTGTTTTTCCTCCTTCCCAGCTGGCAGCTGTAGCTTACTGGCCAGGGACCCAATTTGTTCAGATAGTACAGATATAAAATGTACACAAGGACCCCTCCAGTGTTAATTTAACTCTGGAGTGCACAAATGGAACCAAATGGTAAGGGACCGTTTGGTAACATTTTCTCAGGTACACAAAAACACCCAAAACGGCTCAGTATCTGTATGTGCGTCTACAAGGGCTTGTGTGTTGTCTCTTTGCTGTGTTATTGGTTCCCGGAAGAGGAAATTTGGCCATAGGCCAAGCCATATAGAACAGGTATATACAAAAAATACCACCAAAGTGGAAAAAGCGGCACTCCAAAATAACAGATGCAAGACAGGTTCAGATACACGTTCTTCTATTCATAGAGAACGCTAATGTGTTTCGTATAGAGCAGGGTTTGTCTGTATGTATGTACAGTATGTATTTCCTAGGGCTGACCCAAATAATTCCGTTCCGTGGTAAATCCGTGCTACTTTAAGTCATAAATTAATGAGAGGGGGAACGGAGCACAACATACTTAATTGCACACTGGTGTTGCATGCCGTAAATAGCAGATCTACAAGCTCACAACGCGTCCTATTCGTGACGCGTTGTGAGCTTGTAGATCTGCTATCTACTGCACACGACACCGACACACAACTAGTATAGCTGAGGCCAACACTTGGGTGTCGGGTTACATTCAGCGGGTCGTGGAGCATTCTACAGCTGATCTTTATAATAGATCACTGGATGGATGCTTTGTAGTTTGGAGATAATTTTGACTAGCAAGAATATGTGGCTAATATTGAGCCACTTGTTTGGGTTTAATCCAACTAAGACAAGTAGCATATCCAATCCAACCTAGCAATGCATGTACAATGTATTAATTTCGCTGACTGCAGAGATAGGGCAACAGGCAACAGCGCAGCCTCGCGCTCATGGCAGATTAGCGACCGACTCCCCCCCCCCCGCCCGTCGATTATTCGAAGTTTGATCGTTTATTGGCCTAAAAACTTCCGATTACAAAATTATAATCGAAGGTCAGCCCTAGTATTTCCCCTCAAAAGTAGACCAATCACATCTCATGCCGTTAAGTGCATGACATCATGAAACAGAAACATCTCCACACATGAAAGCTTGAAATGTCAGGTGAAAGTTGGGTCATAGTTTAAAATCTATGTAAAATAGTTTTTATTGTGACTCTGTACGTCTGGAAATAGGTCAGTGAGTCTGTGAATCTGTCTGTCTGTGTGTCCGGGACGAATCTCACAAACCGTTTTCACGATCAGTGGCAAAGAAGTATTTTTCCACTTCTGATAGAATGTACTATGTACAATGTGAAGTTATATGGTGCAGTTTTTCTATTAGTATTGCATTTACCCAAAAGAATGTTATTGTCTCCGCCAGGCAGAAAAGGCATGGCGAGAGAGTATGTTTTACCCCCCCCCCGTCCGTGTGTGTGTGTGTGTGTGTGTGTGTGTGTGTGTGTGTGTGTGTGTGTGTGTGTGTGTGTCCTGTGTGTCCTGTGTGTCCGTTACCAGCTAATCTCTGGCACCGTTGGCCCGGTCACTGTGAAACTGTGCACACACACTCCCTGGATGCCAATTCAGAACCTCTGCCCCACATGGGCCTGTTATAGCGCCACCAGGAGGCCAATTTGTGCAAAACCCATTTTTTGACATTACTCCTACAGATTTTATCCAAACGTCATGCAAATTGGTACACAGTATCTCTATAGTCATGTGATCAACACGGATCTGTCCGATTTCCCATATTCCATCCTGATTGGCTAAGGTTGGCTTCCAAAGTTTGCAGGATTAGTCTGTTTTGAACAAAATGCCTCAAATTATGCACGCAGCTTGCAATTTCCGTGAAATTTCACACGCACATTCCCACTAGGCCGAGGAAGAAATGCCACCCTTTTCACATTGGCCTGTTATAGCGCGATCAGCAGGTCTAATTTAGCAAAACACATTTTTGGAACAAAATGCCTCAAATCATGAATGCAGTGTCCGATTGCCGTGAAAGGCCTAAGAATAAATGGCACCCTTTTCACATTGCCCTATTATAGCGTGACCAGGAGGCCACAATAACGTACCTGACCTGGCGGAGACCTGTGCTCCGAGGAGCACTTTTTCTAGTGGTTTATTATTATCAGTGTCAAGATATTTTTGCAATGGTTATAATACAGTGAAAATTAGATATTGTTGCACTTCTAAAACAGAACAGAACAGAACAAAATGACAGAAATAAAAAAAGCACATGAAACTTACTGAGTGGGTGTTCTTCAGGTTCCTCCTGCTTAATAGAAATGTCCCTGGCTAAGTCTGGAGAGTTCATCTTCACCTGCAGTCTGGACTCCACACACTGGTCTGAAATGAAGGAATTGAATAATAATAATAATAATAATAATAATAATAATAATAATAATAATAATAATAATAACAACTGCAGACTTAGTGGTGTCAAGAATAACAGTAATATTTGCAGAAGGTAGAGGCAATATGGCCTAAGCCCAACTCATTACCATATGAATCTTGGGTGCAAAGATTATAGGATTCATATATTAGGGGAGAAATCATTCGTAATTTAAGATTACACAAGGAAGAATGTGACAAAAGATGGACTCCTGCGATGCAAATAATGGTCTAAAGTGAATAAGGTGAAAGTAGCCAATCTGTTTTTTATGTTTCTGCAACCAGACAGAATGAGCAATTTGTTTAATCATCAGGATATTATCATTGTCATGATATATTTTGTCATGATTATTTCTCAGCAAAATCAGATAACAGAACAGAAAGAAAAAAAATCAAGAAAGAGTGAGCACATGAAACGTACCGAGGTGTGGGTGGTCTTCAGGTTCCTGTTTAATAGAGATAGCCCTGGCTGAGTCTGGAGAGTTCATCTTCACCTGCAGTCTGGACTCCACACACTGGTCTGAAATGAAGGAATTGAATAAGGACTTTAAAGATGGGGTTCCATGGTTCTTTTCCCCCTTAAAACATAGTCATTAGGTATTATTATTATACTAGATGTCGTGCATCCGTTGTCCATCAACAACACAGTAGTCTGTGCCTTGACTTCAGTGCGCTGACTCTCTCCCCTGGAGTGTGTTAGACAACACACTCCATATTTGGGCGTAGCTGCATTGGGAACTCCTTATATGGTTATGGCTGAGTCAGAGTGACGTCAGAGGTCCCACCCGGCCCGTCCTCCCATTAGTCATTATTTATTCTTCGTTCTTGCAGTATTATCCTTCAGGTTGTTGTTTAAGAAAACAGACAATTACATTATATTACTACAGTATGTATATAGTTAATGGGTTTGGAGCTAAACTGTTAATTTGCAGCCCAGGAACAAGACAGGGAAACTCTTTTCAATGCCATTCATTACCTGGATGGTCATTCTAGGCCTGACACACTACAGCCATGACAAATGTTTAGTTGGTAAGGATTCAATGTCTGGTTCATGAAGACATGGAGCTCTAACTTCACTAGACAATCACATTAACATTACTGTGGACAGAGTAAAGATCCTACTGGTTTACAAGATACGTTTACACCTCATGGCTTATTATGGAGATTAACCACTGTAATGCTATAAAACACTGATGTAACTCTGGGGTTACAATGATAATAGTGACGTCAACAACAACATGCAACACAACACAACAATGTATATCACTGTCTTGCTGCTGCTGCTATGGAGCTATAGCCTTATATAAAGACTCTCGTAGATGTATTTTATCGATTGACATTTGTTATCTCTACGGGAGTCTTAGCTACCCCCCCCCCCCCCCCCAGATTGCCCTGGAATTTAAGCTCCAAAGCCTGTACTTCTCCAAACATGTACAAATGCAAATTATAAGGTGCTTACCCAGTTGGCCCAAATGTTAACTCTGTGTTAGTCCATATTCTTTGACAAAGAAGTGTTTTAATCCCGTTTGTGGCCGAATGCAATTTCCCCCCCTCGTTTACTTTTTGTTTACATCGATTCCCGGCTTTCACCGACACCTAGTCTCGCGTACCCAGACAACTATTCCACAATCTCTGAATGCTATTTGAAAATTGTGGGAGGCAACAGTCTGGCCACGCGAGACTAGCTTTCACCGGATGCGCCCCCTCACTAACGCCCATTGATAACTTCCGACAGAATCGTCCACACACGGGATTAAAACACTTCTTTATTGAATAATATGGACTAATACATTGCATAAACACGCCGGACACCAAGTTAACATTTGGGGCAAGCGGGTAATCACCTTATATTTAGCATTTGTACATGTTTGGAGAAATACAGGCTTTACTGGTGACATTCAGGGCAATCTGGGGGGGGGGGGGGGTCACCAAAATCGTCAAAATCGATCAAATACATCTACGAGTCTTTATGTAAGGCTACTATGGAGCTGTTGTTTGTGTTTATGATCACTTCATAACAACCTAACAGCTAAGACCAATTAGATTTATATTGCCACTTAAATGATAATAAAGACAAATAGATTAAACAAAACCCGCGTTCATCTTAAATGTTATAAACAGATGAAAAACCCATCATGAATGAGTTGATCTTTACCTGCTGTGTTTCAGTGGTTGAGCTGCTAACAAACGTCCTCCTGCTGCTTAACGACGACACTGTTTAGAAACGACACGTTTTACTTTTCTTTGTATTTTACTTTTATATAAATCTATGGTATTTTAAAGTGTCAACAACAGTCAGTCAACACGCCATGTTGTTTACACTACTGCATTGTGGGTATGTTCTTCTTCTGACGTCCACGCTGTCTAGACGCCAGTTGGTGTATTGCTGCCCCCTACTGCTGGTCTCGGTTACTGTCTATTGTTTATAACAGTACTAGTATGTGACCTTCCAGACCTGTAGACCAGTGGTTATCAAACTTATTTGTGCCAAGGACCCCACATTTTCAGATGGGGGTCCGCAGCCAAATATATAGTAATTTGGGGCCTATATTGATATTTGGCTGCGGACCCCCATCTGAAAATGTTTCTGCCAGGGGACCTCCAGAAGCAAAGATTTGAGTTTAAAATGTTTGCTTTAAAAATTTATATTCAAAGATTTGCAAAAACTTTCACGATTTTTCAAAAATAGCCAAAGTATAAAATATGGTAAGTGGCTAAAATGATGACACTATATTTACTACTTTTGCTGGGGACCCCCGGGCCCTACCCCCCCAAGGACCCCACTTTGAGAACCAATGCTGTAGACAAGAGAACATCCATCTAGGAGTGCAACAGTCAGTCCAACTAATCGATTTAATCGATTACAAAAGACAATTGATATTAATATTTTAATACATTAATAGATTAATAATCAATCCATTATAGTTACAAAAGTAGAAAGAAAAAAAGTGCAAATAGAAAATCTACAAGCTCACAATGCACCACAATACGTTTTGAGCTTGTAGCTATTTTCACTAGTCTTGCACACTGTTGTGCGAAAAAGTATAAATTGAGGCTAAAGTCGCTAATCTATTTAGTGATATACTGTATGGAAAAAGAAGAAAACAATTGTTATTGAAATATCTAGCTTCGATCACAATTCTTCAATTAATTGAAAAAGGTATCTAATAATTGCTAATAAAATAATGGATAGTACATATACTATACATCCATCACAGCTTTCATCAGTTAATATTAATGCTGCACAAGTCTGATCACATCTCATAGAAATGCAGCATACAACATATTACTGTGTATACCAACATACCATGCTACAGAATACAATAGTATTGTATTCTGTAGCATATACCATATCATTTTCAAATCATGTCAATACTTAATAACATAAATGCAGGCTCTATGGTATATTCAGACTGGGACACATCAAGTTATTTTATAGCAAACATATTCTTTATATGAAGTCAGACAAGAAAAACTGTTGTACCATATAAATGAATAATGAATTTTCGCAATGAATTATGTAGCTGTAGCCGTATAACAAACACCTCTCTTTTCAAAATAACATTATTGCATTTTTTTTTTTTTCATATCACAGTACAGGAGAATTATAGCTACACAATTGGATAACTGCTTATTTAGATTATCTCAGTAGTCGGTGTTGTTCTGCTCCTGTCACCAGTTTCTTCAAAAGTGCTTGTTATATTTCAAGCCATTTGTTTTACTCAGAGATGTGAAGAATCAGTTCAGTTCAGTTCAGTAGTGAAAACCTTTTTACCGTACCTTTTTACCTTAACATAAAGACCTGTCTCTCCTCAAAAGATCTATAGAGGGTAATTCATGCATTCATTTGTTCAAGGCTCAATTACACATCAATTTCAGTACTGATGCTTAGGTGAATGAAAGACAAGGATTCGAGGATTCATAATTTGTCTTTTATCTTTGCAATGTTATTCTGCTTGTCTGAAAAGCACTGATGTGTGTGACATAAAAGCCTTGTTCAGACAATAAATTTATATATATATATTATATATATATATATATATATATATATATATATATATATATATATATATATATATATATATATATATATATATAATATATATATATATATATAAATAAATAAATAATGGCATGCTCTAGCTAAATAAACATTAATTCACATTACATTACAAAGGGTTAACAAATTGTTAAAACAAATGGGTGTAAGCATTTAAAAGAAAAAAGGAGAAAAAAAGCTGGGGAAAGTAGGGGATGTGGACAGACTGTCCACATTCAAATTAACAATACGCAATCCACTGGCACCAAAAACAGTGTCCACATCTTTGGTAGAGAAATATCTGTTATTTAGCTTGAGGAACCATTCAATGGAGTTCAATCAATATCTCAAGGTAATAAATAAAATACATATTTTTTACATTTAACACTTACAACTATTTGTTGTGAGGTTTTGAAATAAGAAGAGCTGGGATATCATATGTCTCCAAAAGACGAGTCCTAATGGAAACTTCTGTTGACAGGAGCAGTACAAATATCCATTATATTTTTGATCGTCTATCCAAATCCCTGACAACATACAGCTGTTTAATTTGATCCTCCCAGTGAAGTGATTTCAGAGCACTTAACTGACTGAAACTCTTCTATCACACTGTAAACATTGTGACAAGATTTGATGAGGACACGCTGGTGGACACGCTGGTGTTTCTGTCCTGTGACCGACTGAAACTCTTATCACTATGTTTACAGTGGGCAGGTTTTTCTCCAGTGTGGATACCCTGGTGTGTCTTCAGGTGACCTGACTGTCTGAAACTCTTGTTACAATGTTTACAGTGGAAAGGTTTTTCTCCAGTGTGGATACGCTGGTGTCTCTTGAGATCAGCTGACACACTGAAACTCTTGTCACAATATTTACACAGGTATGGTTTTTCTTCAATGTGGACACGCTCGTGTCTCCTCAGGTAACTGGAGCATCTAAAACTCTTGTCACAATTTTTACAGAAGAAAG
This sequence comes from Gymnoscopelus braueri, assembly GCF_963280865.1. Taxonomy (NCBI): domain Eukaryota; kingdom Metazoa; phylum Chordata; class Actinopteri; order Myctophiformes; family Myctophidae; genus Gymnoscopelus; species Gymnoscopelus braueri. The sequence continues at coordinate 8,253,168 of NC_137609.1, forward strand.
GTTTTTCCCCATTGTGGAGAGACTGGTGTAGTTTCAGAGAAGCTGACCAAGTAAAACTCTTGTTACACTGTTTACAGAAGAAAGTTTTTTCCCCATTGTGGACACGCTGGTGACTCTTCAGGTCACTTGACCAACTGAAACTCTTGTCACAATGTTTACAGTGGAAAGGTTTGTCTTTAGTGTCAATACGCTGGAGTGTCTTCAGGGGACCTGTCTCACTGAAATTCTTGTCAGACCGTTTATCATCATTGTCTTCAGTGGTCTCCTCCCAATCATCACTGTCTTCAGTGACTTCAGTGTCAGATTCAAGTTCAACTTCAACTTCAGAGCAAAGCGAAGCGATGTCTTTATCATCATCATCATCATCATCATCATCATCATCATCATCATCATCATCTTCACTTTTCACTGCTAGTAATGTTAACATTGACCCATCAGGCTCCTCTGGTCTTTGAAGTAGCTCCTTGTCTTCCTCTTTAATGTGTGGAGGCTCTAGTTCCTGAGTCTGGGAAGACTGGGAGATCACTCCTGAGAGAGAGAGCAACAGACAGAGAGAGAGATGAGGGGAGAAAGGGGAAGTCAGGTTGAAAATGTTTATGAGTATGGATACAACTTGAAAAGCCTCCATCTTATCCAGCTCCTTGTTTTGGAGCCCGACCTTGTTAATATTTCTGATATTTTATTTGTCATCTTTCTCTTTTATTCCACAATTTAGTCGTCATGCCAACTCACAGTTTACCCCACACGTCCCTGTCCTTGTGTTTAAAGGTGACTAACCTCCACTGGTCTCCTCCAGATCATCACTGTCTTCAGTGACTTCAGTGTCAGATTCAAGTTCAACTTCAATTTCAGAACAGTGTGAAGAGATGTCTTCATCATCATCTTCACTTTTCACTGTTACTAATGTCAACATTGACCCATCAGGCTCATCTGGTCTTTGAACTAGCTCCTCCTGTTCCTCCTGGAGCAGACTGGGGCTCCTCTCCTGTTCAGGATAACCCTCCTCTTTACACACAACCATGTGCAGGATGTCTAGGAGCAGAAACATAACATGATAGTGAACACTGGATTTCTAAAATGTAAATCTATTCTTCCTTTGTCCATGTTCCACGTAGAAAATGACTACTTAGATCGCCAAAACAGTTACTAACTACAGGTTATTACAGGTGTTTTTGGAAACTGAAGTTCTGAAAAGTCACGCTTCAAAGTTTTAGCAAGATATTAGCAAAATAAATATTTTGAGTAGTTATTAGAATTTCCATGTTTTGTTACTTATTTAATTTGACGAGCACGGCCATGTCTGCAACAGTTTCACAGGACTTGTCGCCAGTCCCTATGTGCTCACTCGCCTCTCATACTGGCAATTTGGGGTGTGTGTCTCATAAGACCCCTTGATGGGGGGGGGTGTTCTTCAAGTTTCTCCTGCTTAATAGAGTTCATCTTCACCTGCAGTCTGGACTCCACAGATTGGTCTGAAATGAGGGAATCGAAAAAGGATTTTAATTAACTGGAGACCTAATGGTCTCAAGAAGAACAATAATATCTGAGAAAGCCCAACTTTCCAACATGAACATTGGGTGCAAACATAATAATAATATGCTCTTTGTGTTTCTGGTAATAATTATTTTTTTTACAAAAATGTCCACCACAAGCCAGCATGGCGATGACCTCTGGTCAAGACTGCTAGTTACTGTGCTATCTTACTGCTGTGTTAAGCTACTGCAGTGGTTCTAAAACATTTCAGGCTGCACCCCCAAAATAATCATATTTGAACTGGGACCCCCCACCCTGACAAGCACTTGGAATTGCAAAAGTTGAGGCATTACATTTAGTTTGACTCGGTTCCACAGATAAATGTTGTGAAAATAGCCGATCTACAAGCTCAAAACGCTAGCTTGTATGTTGCCTCTTTCTTAGTATTTGACAATTGACAATTTATAGAATAGTTTGTTGAATACATTTGACACAGTAATGGTGAAAAGTAATCAATGAACAGATACCCTGTATACCGTATGTTGGTTTGTTTACTGTTGCGTGAGAAAACAATGTTGCAAATCCTCTGGGGACCCCACAAAAATAATTTGGGGGTCACGACCCACAGTTTGAGAACCACTGAGTTACTGTGCCACAGTGAGAGGTATATATGATGCTGCTGTGCAGCAGTAGCCTGGAAACCAGACGAATCACAGTGATATTAGTCTGGCCATGCCAGGCTAATGCAGCAGAGCTATCAGTAACGGTGGCACAGTGGTTTTACAGCTCTGCTATTACTGTTCTGATGTCACTACCTCCTGTACAGGGTGGGGCAGTCCCGAGCCGCATGTCTAACTGGATCTCATCCTCCACCACTGCAGAGAGAGAGAGATACAGAGAGAGAGAGAGACAGACAGACAGACAGAGAGAGAGAGAGAGAGAGAGAGAGATAAGTCGTTTACATAACAAAGCAAGCCATAATAATCCCACTCATTTTGAAACACATCAAAATGCTCCTGACATAATATATTGTAACAATAATTGTGCTCTAACTACAGTAGAGAGAGTGAGAGACAGACAGAGAGAAAGCAGTGAATTTAGCCTGATTTGTACTTAAAGGACGACTTCACCCATTTTCAACCTATCTTCATATAATAGATCCTCACTAATGCTCATGATAAAATTGTACCATTTTTTTCTACTCAGTCTGTGTCTCAGAGGAGGGCTGTGGACAGTTCAGAAACCCGTCTACCAGTGACATCATTGATGGGGAATCCAAGCTAATAGAAACTGCAGGCTTTGTATTCATGGAAAGTTGCAATGCAATAATAGAAGCCATTGTTCACGTGTTCATAAAAATCTAAATAAAAAATTGAAATCTTGTTGGGAAAAAAAAATCCTGCCTAACGATGATGTCACTGGTAGACGGGTTTCTGAACTGTCCACAGCCCTCCTCTGAGACACAGACTGAGTTGATTTTTTTTTTACCATTTTATCATGAGCATTAGTGAGGACCTATTATATGAAGATAGGTTGAAAATGGGTGAAGTCGTCCTTTAAGGACCTTACACATGGTTTATGTTGTTTGCTTGTTTTAATTGACCAAAATTATATATTTCTTTTCAAATTGTAGTTTGTGCCATGAGTACTTCCACAAAGAACGTGAATAGTATTAACGATAAAGTAAATTCCAGATGAGGTGAAATCTTCACATTTGCGCAACCAAATTGTGTCATTTTAAAGGAGAATTCCGGACATTTTAAGTGTTATCTTTGATGTGTCGTTACTCACCTACCAACGTAAAAAGTGGCGTTGTTTTTTTCCAGAGATTCCCGTCGTCATTTTTTCAACCCCCTCCGTTGTCATAATGGGAGCGCGTGGCTTAGGGAAATTCGTCTATTATAACCGATGCAAAGTTATTTTTTTCTCTACTACTACTCATTGTAGAGTCTCATGATAGTCAAACATGCGCTGAAAGTTCCTGAGAGGCTACCGCTAACGCCGAACGATTTAACACTGGTTGCTTGTTTCTTTCCAGAACCTGGCAACTTGGTGTTGCCAGGTAGAGAAAAAAAAACAACGCCACTTTTTACGTCGGTAGGTGAGTAACGACACATCAAAGATAACACTTAAAATGTCCGGAATTCTCCTTTAAGATTTCTTTGGCTATTCAAAAATAACAGATAAACAAGCTCATAGAGCGGCACCGAGTGCGCTTGTAGACCAGCTATTTTTTTAAACTCAAATCTTTGCTTCTGCGGGTCCCTGGAACAAAATATTTTGAGATGGGGGTCCGTGGACAAATACATATATTTTTGGGAGCCCTTAACATGAAAAAGCTTGAGAACCACTGATTATAGCAACATACGTTTTTTTCAGGAAACTGTTAGGATTTAGAAGACATTTTGTAGAATCCCCCAGAAGCAAAGATTTGAGTTACAAATGTTTGCTTTAAAAAAATATATATATATTCAGAGAGCACTAATATTCATGATTTTTCAAAAAGTAGCAGATCTAGATGCCGCGCTATGAGCTTGTAGATCTGCTATTTTTGAATAGCCAAAGTATAACATTTTTAAGTGGTTACACAGATGCGTTCCCGGTTTTCATGGATTAATATAAAATCAGGCGTCAGAGGTGTTCAGCAGGGTGCTGATGGTGGGCCCGTCAGGGTTTTAGAGAGAGAGAGAGAGAGAGAGAGAGAGAGAGAGAGAGAGAGAGAGAGAGAGAGAGAGAGAGAGAGAGAGAGAGAGAGAGAGAGAGAACGTACGTCCTTCTGTCTGCTGGGCTGGTTCCTGTGTCTCCACTGTCACCTCTCTTCCTGGTAGGACGACCTTAATGCACTGGAAGCAAACCGGAAACACGATACTTGAAACACCAGAGCATGCATAGATAGGCCTGTCACACTTATTACATAATCGTCTAATCACAATTATTGTTTTTTGCATAATCGTCATAATCGTGTCCATCTTGAAAAAAAAATCATATATTTTCAAACATTTTCCAAAAAAGTGTAAATAGCCGATCTACAAGATAAATTCTGAGCTTGTAGATCAGCTATTTACACTATCAATGTTAATTTTTTTGTATATAGTATAAAGTAATTAAATTATGCAAGTTATTTGTCTGCCCTGTGCACCTTTAGTTTACGAAGCCTAAAAGGCCAACAGAAATGTAATGTTCCAATGGTCAAGGACAGAAACACAATTCATTATTACATTTATCATTATTTATTAAAAAATATATATACACATATATACTTTTTATTTATTTATTATAGATTTTAGATTCATGATCAGTGTTGGGTAACCCACACAGTCACTCACCAGCTGAGGGGTGACCAGTTCCTCCTTGACGTGCTTGATCTGGACAAAGGACGGAGGTTCCTGACCTCCTGACCCGCTCAGCTTCCTGTCCTGAGTCCGTTTGGTTCCCTTCACACTCTTCTTCTTCTCAGGCTCCACCAGTCCTGACCCAATAGAACCAACAGAACCAGTTAATACCACACTCTTCTTCCTCTCAAGCTCTACCAGTCCTGACCCAATAGAACCAACAGAACCAGTTAATACCACACTCTTCTTCCTCTCAGGCTCCACCAGTCCTGACCCAATAAAACCAGTTAATACCACACTCTTCTTCCTCCAACCAACAGAACCAGTTAATTACTAGAATGAACCCCAGGGGGAACACGATGTGAACACGCTGTGCCTTAGTTTGCCTAATTGAGGATTTATTGGCTATAAGAGGCACCATATTTATATATTCTATATTAATATTATTGAATGGACCCATAAAGCGTCCGTAGAGCTATTAGTAGTTGCATCATACTCTCAATACAGAGCTAGAAGCCTATGAAGGAACATGCTCCACATGCTACATGCCATTTTTGGAGTTTATTTTTGCAAGCTTATTGCTTTCTACATGGCTTACCAAGTGCCACGAAAGAAAAGGAGGCCTGGGCCTGATCTCACCTTGTTCACGGAGGGGAACCAGGCGGTACACCTTGTAAGGCTCAGGGATGTCCCGCTGCGACCGACCAGAGACCTCACTGAAATCTGTGCTTTTGTTAAGGGCACAACGCATTCGTGTCTTCCAGTTGGCTGCAGTGTCAGAACCAGAACCTTTCTTGGGATTGCCCCTGTACTCTGCCCATGCCTGGAGGGGGAAGGGCGGGTGGGGGGTCAGTCATGTTTCAAAAGGCTCCAAATACTACGGGACAGCGCTTATTAAACGTCATAAACCTTGCTAAAGTTGTGTTATGAAGCCTCATACGTGCATTATAATGCATTAAAAAAGTGATTGTAATGCATTATAGACCCAAACTTTAAGTAAAGTGTTAACAATATTTTTTCTTTCTTTCTTTCTTTCATTACATTTACATTACGGTCATTTATCAGACGCTTTTATCCAAAGCGACAATAAGAATGAGAAAAATAGCAGATATACAAGCTCATAGCCAGATTGTGCAAATATTTTACTATATATTTTTTTAAAGGGAACATTTTTTACTCAAATCTTTGCTTCTGGGGGGGAGGGGGTCCCTGGAACAACATATTTTGAGATGAGGTCCACGGACAAATATACATCTTGGGTATGATGGTTTTACCCATCAAAATGTTGTTGCAGGGTTCCCCCCTCCCCCCCAGAAGCAAAGATGTAAAAATGTTTTTTTTTTTAAATAGCAGATCTAAGCTCGTATTTTTGAATAGCCAAAGTATAACATATGCCTATAATGACACAGATGTGTTCCCGGATTGAATGGGGTAAGAGGGAATCGTTAAAATCCTAAAGGATCCCAAATACCTATTCGTACCTTGAAAAAGGCTGCGTCCTCGTCGCTGCGGAAGCCCACAAGTCCAGCGTGTTTCCATGGAATACGGAACATGGTCTGGGCCTCATCGTCCCACACCAGGCCTGGATACTTCCCACTGTTGACCTGGAGTCACAAACATCACCACCATCAACACCAATACTAAAGATAAGACATACAAACGGTTAAATTACACCAGTGGTTCTCAAACTTTTTGGAACCAAGGACCCCCAAATTGATATCTATTTATCAGATATACCATCTGAAAAGGTTTTGTGGCCAAGGGCCCCAATAAGAAAAGATTTGTGTAAAAGAAAAACACTTTCAAGATTTTTCAAAAATGTTCAAAAATAGCTGATGTACAAGCTCGCAGCGTGGCAAAGTGATGCGCTGCGAACATGACATAAATAAAAATATATCTTTACTGAAACACTTGTTCTTTTCATTATTGACAGGATGGTGGCACTGGACGAACCAAGTTACTACTGTTCATTGTTTTATTAACAGCACTCAAAACTAACCTGTTCTACAATCCAGGAGCACAGTTTACGCGAGGAGCGGATCTTCCCAGATGGCATGACTAAAAACATTAAAAACACATGCATCGCATCATTAGCATCGTGAGGAGAGACTCCCTGCCCCATTGATGACATTGTGTTAACACATGAGAATTTAGCTATTGCCTGCCAAAAACGTTTATAAACAAAAAGATTTTTTTTTTACAAAAAAAGTATTCTAAAAGTATTTTTTATTTTTGGGGTTTTTCCGTTTGTCACAAAGAACCAGGAGATAACATTTTCCAAAAAGTTGCTGCTCCATTCACTTCAATGTTTAAAAAAAAAAAAAAAAAAAAAAAAAAAATCTAAGTACTAGCTTAGAAAAGACTGTCAGTCTGTGAGGGTAAAAAAAAAACTCTGGCAGTTTAAATTAAAAAACAAATGATACGAGCCTTAGGGCAGGCTATCCACACACACACACACACACACACACACACACACACACACACACACACACACACACACACACACACACACACACACACACACACACGTTCTTTAGGCTACATATTTTCTTTAGGATAAGAGAGAGAGAGGGAGAATGAATCACGGACCTTGCAGGAGATTTTTATAGTCAACCAAAAGGTTGGAGTCATTTATTGCTTGTAGCTAGTCTATTTTCAAAATGTTTGCCTCTTTCTTAGTATTTGACAATTTATAGTATAGTTTGTTGATTACATTTGGCACAGTAATGCTCAAAAGTAATCAATGAACAGATTGAACTGAACTGTTGTGTGAGAAAACAATGTTGCAAATCATCTGGGGACCCTTACTGTGCCACAGTGAGAGGTATATATGATGTTTCTGTGCAGCAGTAGCCTGGAAACCAGACGAATCACAGTGATATTAGTTTGGCCATTTCTCTTTCTGGTTTTACAGCTCTGCTATTACGGTTCTGATGTCACTACCTCCTGTAGAGGGTGGGGCAGTCTCGAGCCGCATGTCAAACGGGATCTCATCCTCCACCACTGCACAGAGAGAGAGAGAGAGAGAGAGAGAGACAGAGAGAGGTTGAACATACGTCCTTCTGTCTGCTGGGCTGGTTCCTGTGTCTCCACTGTCACCTCTCTTCCTGGTAGGACGACCTTAATGCACTGGAAGCAAACCGGAAACACGATACTTGAAACACCAGAGCATGCATAGATAGGCCTGTCACACTTATTACATAATCGTCTAATCACAATTATTGTTTTTTGCATAATCGTCATAATCGTGTCCATCTTGAAAAAAAATCATATACTTTCAAATATTTTCCAAAAAAGTGTAAATAGCCGATCTACAAGATAAATTCTGAGCTTGTAGATCGGCTATTTACACTATCAATGTAATTTTTTTTGTATATAGTATAAAGTAATTAAATTATGCAAGTTATTTGTCTGCCCTGTGCACCTTTAGTTTACGAAGCCTAAAAGGCCAACAGAAATGTAATGTTCCAATGGTCAAGGACAGAAACACAATTCATTATTAGATTTATCATAATTTATTTAAAAAAAAAATACATATATATACTTTTTATTGATTTATTATAGATTTGAGATTCATGATCAGTGTTGGGTAACCCACACAGTCACTCACCAGCTGAGGGGTGACCAGTTCCTCCTTGACGTGCTTGATCTGGACAAAGGACGGAGGTTCCTGACCTCCTGACCCGCTCAGCTTCCTGTCCTGAGTCCGCTTGGTTCCCTTCAGACTCTTCTTCTTCTCAGGCTCCACCAGTCCTGACCCAATAGAACCAACAGAACCAGTTAATACCACACTCTTCTTCCTCTCAAGCTCCACCAGTCCTGACCCAATAGAACCAACTGAACCAGTTAATTACTAGAATGAACCCCAGGGGGAACATGCTGTGCATGAGATGTGCTCTACAATTCTCCTGGCCTTAGTTTGCCTAATTGAGGATTTATTGGCTGTAAGAGGCACCATATTTATATATTCTATAGTAATATTATTGAATGGACCAATAAAGCTTCCGTAGAGCTATTAGCAGTTGCATCATACTCTCAATACAGAGCTAAATGAAGCAACATGCTCCACATGCTACATGCCATTTTTAAAGTTAATTTTTTCAAGCTAATTGCTTTCTACATGGCTTACCAAGTGCTACGAAAGAAAAGGAGGCCTGGGCCTGATCTCACCTTGTTCACGGAGGGGAATCAGGCGGTACACCTTGTAAGGCTCAGGAATGTCCCGCTGCGACCGACCAAAGACCTCACTGAAATCTGTGCTTTTGTTAAGGGCACAACGCATTCGTGTCTTCCAGTTAGCTGCAGTGTCAGAACCAGAACCTTTCTTGTACTCTGCCCATGCCTGGAGGAGGAATGAGGAATGAGGACGGGGGGGGGGGGGTCAGTCATGTTTCAAAAGGCTCCAAATACTACAGGACAGAAGTCCCAAGCAAAGTGTGCTCTACTGTCAATTGATCAAGAGAAGGACAGACGGGTGCAGACTCTCAGTGAACAGTCTATAGAAACAGTCCACACTCACAAGGTGGATTTTCTTTGAATTGTTTTTATTTACCACAGCAGCAGTCATGACAAACTGTTTTTGTGAGTGTGGAGTGGACTGCTTCTTTTTTATTTATTTTTTATTTTTTTTATTGACAGAGTACAAAGTACATCCATCCATTTTACGTTTTTATACAACAGAGCAAGAAAGGACAAAGAAAAAAGACAATAGAAAAAAAGAAAGCAAAAAGACAGAAAAAACAACCCTCCCCCCACCCCAGAATGGCACAATAAACATCATTGACTACAACAACCTTTGCAGTAACAGCAACTTATAATAACCTCAACCAAGAGGAGTTAATGAAGGCAAAATAGTGTGGACTGTTTCTAAAGAATATTGCTAAAGGCTCTCATATTTCTATCCTCACACTTTGACTTTGTATCATGTCCAGTGTTTTGTGTGTATTTATACAGGCGGGTAGCTTGTGTGTGTGTGTGTGTGTGTGTGTGTGTGTGTGTGTGTGTGTGTGTGTGTGTGTGTGTGTGTGTGTGTGTGTGTGTGCGTGTGCGTGTGTGTGCGTGCGTGTAACATGATTCTTATAGTGAATTTGTGTTGAACCATCATCAGAACAACTTGATCCTTCTATGTACAGTAGTAACATCACCTGACCTACAGAACTTTACAGTAAATATATACAGTAGACTACTACTGAATAGACCGATCGCTAAGCTCCACCCCTCAATGCCCTGCCACGCCTATGTTAGACATTCTGAGAGCTTTCCCACTGACTTGAATGGGGATATCACAGATTTTACACATGAAAGTATCAACGATTTCTGGAGCCAGAACTCCAAAATCTCGTCCTCATCTCATCAACAAAGCCTACAGTATGCATGCCATTACTATTTCAACAAACAAAATACAGGCAAATGTGTTTCACTACCAAAACAAAAATGGATCTATGGCAGGGGTCTTCAATGTTTTTCAGGCCAAGACCCCCTAGCTGAGAGAGAGAGAGAGAGATGAAGCAGGGACCCCCCACTGCATATTGTATACAATTGATGCAGATAACACTTTTTTCATAGATTTAATAGACTTGTTTGACAGCACCATCATCAGTGTATGTAGGATTCATGTTAATGTGTATTTTCAGACACTTCAACCACTTAAACCGTCAATGCTTAGTTAACTTGACCTTTCACTCTGTACTTGGTCGGCTCTTTTTCCCTCTACACCAAACCTCTTTGCCAAAAATAGCCGATCTACAAGATCTGCAATTTTTGGCTAAAGATCTCTTCAGAATAGGAATGCTAGGGTTCAAGTTAATGGAAAAAAAAAGTCCCATCACAAAAAGATTTGGCGGCCCCCCTGTAGTAACTCTGAGGACCCCAGGTTGAAGACCCCTGATCTAAGGCATCCAATATCAATCAACGACATTAACTCATTATCACCGGACAGGAATGCTTTATAGACCCAACCTTTAAGTAAAGTGTAAACGATATTTTTCTTTCTTTCTTTCTAGCTAGGAGGAACCGGATCCAACATTGAGGAACTGGAATCGTTTCCATCACAATTGGAACTGTTTCCAGAACCGGTTTATCACAGCGTCAGTGGTTCTCAAACGTAAAAATGTCAAGGACCGCCATAACTCTGAGAGTGTACAAATGGAACCAAATTGACCAAATGGACCTCTGTTTCATTATTTTGTACACTCTCAAGAGTTACAGACCTTTACGTGTCCATTTGGGACCCCCTCAACTTAAGTAACCCCAGCCCAGAGGATCCCTGTACCTCATTTTGAAAACAATTACAATGTATGCAATACTGTACAGTATGCATGATTGAATTTGTGTTTATCAAAAAATTATAATAAAGTTCAAAATCTAACATTTCTTAAAACATATAGTAATCATTAAAGGGAACCGTTTAAGAATCGTACCGTTAACCCATTCAAACCGGGAACGCATCTGTATAACCACTTTATCCATATTTTAAAATTATATATTTATTTTCAAATTGTAGTTTGTGTCATGACTACTTCCACACAGGACGTGGATATTATTAACGACAAAGTAAATTCCAGATGAGGTGCAATTTTCACCGTGAATAAAAGCATCCACCTGTATGAATGAGGCATCAACTATGAATGGTTTAAGGCAAAATATTTGCAGACGCATGTTTGTTAGTCATGCTCCTGGGTGTGTCCAAAGGCCTTTTAGTTGCACGCCCGGTATCGCACATCGAAAACAGCAGATCTACATCTACACGCTCCCAGTAGTAGTAGTAGTAGTATTTTATTTTGATCTTAGCAGGGTACATTAAATGTATTCGACATATCATCATATCACACGCTCCCAGTGCATCAGACTGCGACGCAATGTGAGCTTGTAGATCTTCTATTTTCTGTGCACGACACATTGTGCAACCAAATTGTATAGAGACCAGGATTACTGCATGTTTTTAGCGAGGGTACCTACCCTAGGGGACATGGGGAGAACACTCCACACAGAAAGGCCAGATAAATGACACAGATGCGTTCCCGGAGTGAATGGGTTAAGAGGGAATCGTTAAAATCCCAAAAGATCCCAAATGCCTATTCGTACCTTGAAGAAGGCTGCGTCCTCGTCGCTGCGGAAGTCCTGCTTGCCAGCGTGTTTCCATGGGATACGGAACATGGTCTTGGCCTCATCGTCCCACACCAGGCCTGGATACTTGCCACTGTTGACCTGGAGTCACAAACATCACCACCATCAACACCAATACTAAAGATAAGACATACAAATGGTTCAATTACACCAGTGGTTCTTAAACTATTTTGTGCCAAGGACCCCCAGATTGATATGTATTTGGCTGCGGACCCCCATCTGAAAAGGTTTTGTGGCCAAGGGCCCCCAGAAGAAAATATTTGTGTAAACAATTAAATAAAAAACACTTTAAAGATTTTTCAAAAATGTTCAAAAATAGCTGATGTATTGACACATTTTGCTGGGGACCCCCTGGTACCCCCCTTAAAAAAACCACTTTGAGAAGCACCGAATTACACAGTACTATACTCCTGACCATTGAAATGCTTTTTTGTATTTTATACATGAAATAACAAAATATATATCTTTACTGAAACACTTGTTCTTTTCATTATTGACAGGATTGTGGCACTGGTTGAGCCAAGTTACTACTGTTCATTGCTTTATCCAATTAACAGCACTCAAAACTCACCTGTTCTACAATCCAGGAGCACAGTTTACGTGAGGCATGCCAAGATGGCATGACTAAAAACATAAAAAACACATGCATCGCATCATTAGCATTCTGAGGATAAGACCCCCTGCCCCATTGATGACATTGTGTTAAAAATGATACAAGCCTTAGGGCATCTATGTTTATATACACACACACACACACACACACACACACACACACACACACACACACACACACACACACACACACACACACACACACACACACACACACACACACACACACACACACACACACACACACACACACAGTTTAGGCTGAGAGAGAGAGAGAATGAATCACGGCCCTTGCAGGAGATTTTTATAGTCAACCAAAAGACAAAGTGGAGTCATTTATTGCTTTCTCTAAGTACCGTCCGGCATTGACTCATGAAGCCCAACTGGCAACATGTGTTTGTGTGCTAGTGCATCTTTGACCATCACTGAGGAGTTTGATGTGATCATATAATACCCAACTGTTAATGGACAAAACCTCATTTACAACCAACTCACCCTTGTCCGGAAAATATGTGGCCTATACCCTGTACCCTGTAACCCTGGTCCCTAGTCCGCTGGTTGAGAACAGTGGCTTTGCTCAAATATTGTTTCAAAATCGCATCAATGAGTAATCACGTTTAAATCATTGTGATCTCCATATTGACCAAAAATAAATAATCATGATCATTTTTTTTGCCACAATCGAGCAGCCCCAAGTGTTAAAAGTCACTATTTTAGCCCTAGCTAGGTGGCCCTAGTAGATAGGTCATTGGTCATTGGCACAGCTTCCGTCATACAAAGCATTTCGGAGATTAGGCAAGACTAGGGTTCATGTCCCAGGGAAAAGTTGTTCCTTCTTTTGTATACCCCTTGTGTAAAGCGACTTTGAGTACTGATGTGGCTATTTTGTACTGACACTAAAACTGTACTGAGAAATAAACAAGAAGCAAGAACTGTCTTTCTGGAGTTTTATTGATACGTGTACAAGGATGCTATATCAACCAGCTGGGCAAGTTACTGTTTCACATAGAAACATCTATTGTAATTCATAACTCTTTTCACTTCAGGTTGCCTAGAATAACCTTTTTTGCACAGACATGAACATTATGTGGAAAATATAATTAAGCTTGCTAAATTGTAACTTTTGCCCAAAACCCACCTTTCTGATGTTGTCATTGACAAAGGTTTTCTCCTTATTTTTTCCACATTGTACGTAGTAGTATGTATACTATTCAATTTATTGTCACATCACAACTTTACACCAGGTATAAAGAAATGCGTGAAATTGTTTTGTGCAAGACAGCAACATTGGCATTAAGTACATATATACTGTATATAGTTGTCTCTGTTTTGTTAAACTAGTGTGTGATATATATATATATATATATATATATATATATATATATATATATATATATATATATATATATATATATATATATATATATATATATTTACTGTGGACAGAGTACAAATGCTGCTCATTTACAAGCTATGTTTGCACCTCGATTGCTTATGGAGTTTAACCACTGTAATGCTATACAACATCGTTGTAACTATAGGGTTACACTGACACATCAACCAAAAATATATAGATGTCTTACTGCTGCTGCTAGTACAAGTTGTAAAGTGTTTATGGTCACATTAATTATCTAGCAAGTAAAGAGCAATTAGATTCATGTTCCATCTTAAATGAGGACTGAAGTCAATACTAAGATATAACAAATGAAATGAATGAAACAACATTGATTTGTTCATTTTAAATGATAAATGAAACACAACATGAATGAGTTGATCTTTCCTTACCTGCTGTGTTTCAGTGGTTGAGCTGCTAACAAACGTCCTCGAAAAGACACGTTTTGGTTTTCTTTGTATTTTACATTTATATAAATCTATGGTATTTTAAAGTGTCAACAACAGTCAGTCAACACACCATGTTGTTTTCACTACTGCATTGTGGGTATGTTCTTCTTCTGACGACCAGCTTTGCTAGACGCCAGTTGGTGTATTGCTTCCCCCTACTGTTGGTCTCGGGTACTGTCCATCGTTTATATACAGAAACAGTACTATGTGAGCTTCCAGACCTGTAGAGCAGGTTCCCAGGACCCCCAGGGTCCCTAAAGGTATTGTTTTTGTCCAGATGACAGTAAAGTGACAATTTAAGGACTTTTAAGAACTGAAAGATTTAACCGGTTACAAAAAATAACATTGATAATCTTTTTTTTAATTTTTTTTAATGAATAATCAATCTCTATCCTGGGCATGTTATAAGCAAAAATCGTACAGAAAAATACTAAAAGATCATAAAGTATAATATGGGACCAAAGCCCTTAAATCTTTTCGCTGATCTTTCGTGTATATATATATATATATATATATAAATACAAAATCCAGTTTCGCGATTGTTAGATTAATCAAATAAGTAACCTACGGTATAGAATAATCGCAAATAAAATAATGGATAGTTGCAGCCCTACATCCATCACAGCTTTCATCAGTGCACATTGATGCTGCACAGGTCTGATCACGTCTCATAGAAATACAAGATCCAACATAAACCATGTAGTAACATTAATATGTTAACCATATAGTTTTCAAACTACGTAAATAATATCAATATTGCATATTCAGACGGACACAATAAGAATATCGCAAGTTATTTTGTAGAAGAAATATTCTTTATATTAAGTCAATGCAGAGAGAAGAGAACACTATATTAAATATTTAAATTAAAACATCAAAACTGCAAAATTATAGAAAAAACAGTTCTACCATGTAATTGAATAACTAAAATAATTTGCAATACATATGTGGCCGGACACAACAAACACCTCTCTTTACAAAATGAAATGATTGAATTGTTTGTTTCAGCCCTTTTTCTTTTCATATGACATTGCAGAGAATCATAGATACAACATAGGATCATTGCTTATTCAGATTATCTCAGTAGCTTATATTTCAAGCAATTTGTTTTACTCAGAGATGTGAAGAATCAGTTCAGTTCAGCAGAGAAAACCAGCTTAGACTGTCAGAGTGGGTAATTCATGCAGTACTTTCTTAAAGGCTCAATTACACATACATTTCAGAACTGCTGTTTACAGCAGGTGAATGAAAGACAAGGATTTGAGGATTCAGAATTTGTTTTTTTAAAACACATTTATCTTTGCCATGGTATTCTATACCTGATATGTGTTACTGAACATCCTCAGTCAAACTGGGATAAATATAAATATAATGGCATGCTCTAGATAACTCCTACATAATAATTCAGGAAACCTCTGTGGACAGGATTTATCTTTCCTGCCCGGTTCTCCTCAATGGCTGGAGCTATTGATCTGAATTTGCACACGGTCATTGACTATTAGCATAAGCACCAAATGACAGCGCCCGTTTTAACTTTCCCAAAATGTAAGCTGTTTATTAGCGCTTTTATGTCAACACCGGAGATTCAGAGTTTGGGCTATGGGAGCTATCGTTGCCATGTTTACAGCCGTCGCCATGGTTATAGCGCCCCAAGCTACAGTATGGGATGAATGATCAAACTGCAAACTGCGCACGCGCACTGTTACACAGAGAACCCTGCAAACTTATAAAGGACTTTCATTTAGTGTCCACACACACTGCGTTTCATGAGAGGGAGGGCGCTTTGGATATCATCTTCATGCCACAAGCATGCAGTCACACACACAATGTTCTTATCCTGGTGCGACGGGTCCGGCCGTGTGTGTCTTCGCTGTGGGTTCGCGACGGAGTGCGTGTGTTGGAACTGTTTCTGAGCGGGTGTGTGTGTGTTCGCTGTGGGTCCACGACGCGGCAACGGGACACGTGTGTGTGTGTTGGAACTGTTGCAGGTACCAAGTACAAAGTTACTTACCATCCCTGATATAGGCATTCTGTCTGTGCACAGCACATAACCCAAACTGCACATACTTTGGGTGCTCATATCCCCGGACGGGTATGGACTAGTAAACATAATTCTACTATTTGTAACTATATTACAAAGGGTTAACAAGCGATTATAACAAAGAGGAAAAACATAATAGCAGGGGTAAATCTCCAAAAATGAATCCGGCCTCTGTTGACAGGAACAGTATTTATATCCATAATATTTAGCTTGGCAAATTCCTAACTACCAACATTTGATCCTCACATGAGCCAACTTAAAGTGGAAAGGTTTTTTTTTCCCCTTGGTGTGAACAGGCTGGTATTCAGCTGACTGACTGAAACTCTTGTTACACTGTAAAGTGGAAATGTTTTTCTCCAGTGTGGACATCCTGGTGTGTCTTCAGGCTACTTAAATCCATGTCAAAATGTTTACATTGGGAAGGTTTCTCTCAAGTGTGGATGTGCTGGTGTCTCTTCAGGGAACCCGGATGACTGAAACTCTTGTCACAGTGTTCACAGGAGTAACGTTTTTCTTCAGCGTGTACATGCTGGTGTGTCTTCAGGGAACCTGACTGACTGAAACTCTTGTCACAATGTTTACAGTGGAAAGGTTTTTCTCCAGTGTGGACACGCTGGTGTTTCTTCAGATGACCTGCACTATTGAATCTCTTGTCACAATGTTTACAGTGGAAAGGTTTTTCTCCAGAGTGGATACGCTGGTGTTCCTTTAGATGACTTGACGCTATGAAACTCTGGTTACACTGCTCACATTGGTATGGTTTTTCTCCAGTGTGGACATGCTGGTGCATTTTCAGGCTACTTAATCGTCTGAAACCCATGTCACAATGTTGACAGTGGAAAGGTTTTTCTCCAGTGTGGATACGCTGGTGTGTCTTCAAGGAACCTAACTGTCTGAAACTCTTGTTACAATGTTTACACTGGAAAGATTTCTCTCCAGTGTGGATACGCTGGTGTGTCTTCAGGGAACTTGACTGACTGAAACTCTTGTCACAATGTTTGCAGTGGAAAGGTTTTTCTCCAGTGTGAACATGCTGGTGTGTCTTCAGGGAACCTGACTGACTGAAACTCTTGTCACAATGTTTACAGTGGAAGGGTTTTTCTCCAGTGTGGACATGCTGGTGTGACTTCAGATGACTTGACTTAATGAAACTCATATCACAATGTTTACACTGGAAAGGTTGTTCTCTAGTGTGGATATGCTTATAACAATGTTTGCCGTTACACTGATGATGACTGTAAGATCTTGGTTGGTCAGTGTCTCTTTGTTCCTGGTTGATTGCAGAGTTGTTGATTTGCTGACAGGCTGCTGAGGTTATCAGTCCATTCCTCAGCATTTGGCAGTAGAGGTCGTTGTGGCTCCTCTTGATGTGTTTACCGAGTAAGACGTGAGATGTGAAGGCGTATGGACACTCGGAACAAGAGAAGACCTGAGTCTGGGAAGACTGGGAGATCACTCCTGAGAGAGAGAGAGCAACAGACAGAGAGAGAGATGTGGGGAGAAAGGGGAAGTCAGGTTAAAAATGATTATGAGTATGGATACAACTTGAAAAGCCTCCATCTTATCCAGCTCCTTGTTTCGGAGCCCGACCTTGTTAATATTTCTGATATTTTATTTGTCATCTTTCTCTTTTATTCCACAATTTAGTCGTCATGCCAACTCACAATTTACCCCACACGTCCCTGTCCTTGTGTTTAAAGGTGACTAACCTCCACTGGTCTCCTCCAGATCATCACTGTCTTCAGTGACTTCAGCGTCAGATTCAAGTTCAACTTCAATTTCAGAGCAGTGTGAAGAGATTTCTTCATCATCATCTTCACTTTTCACTGTTACTAATGTCAACATTGACCCATAAGGTTCATCTGGTCTTTGAAGTAGCTCCTCCTGTTCCTCCTGGAGCAGACTGGGGCTCCTCTCCTGTTCAGGAGAAACCTCCTCTTTACACACAACCATGTGCAGGATGTCTAGGAGCAGAAAAAAATAACATGATGTCAACACTAAAAGGTAAATCTATTTTTCCATCGTCCATATTCCATAAACAAAATGAGCTATATCACCTACTTAGATTGGCCTAACAGGTACTAACTACAGTTAATTGCAGATGTTCTGGAAACTCAAGTTCTAAAAAAAATCACGCTTCAAGGTTTTAGCAAAATTTTAGGAAAATACATATTTAAAAAAAAAATATATATATATCATATTTTTGGTCACTTTGCCCAGCAAATTAATAATGGTTTACAGCAAGTGTTAAATTTGAATCATTCAATTCATACATCATGTTGAAACCCCGGCCTGGTTGAATGCTTGATTCTGATTGGTTAATCACTGACTTCAGGGGTCTGTTATTTTTCAATAATGACCATTGCTGTCAATAACAGACCGCTGCAGACAGAGTCAACACACCTGAATCAAATCAATCAATAATTTTTGGTTGGCATTCAACAAGGCAAGCAGGTATGTAAACAAACGCACAATGTCATTTTACAGCTAAACAGTACAATAAAGAATGTTTTTTGAAAACATGTGTGAGGCGAGATATAGGCAATGCACTATTTATTAATATTTGATCAACACGTCCTAAAGTAGTTTTGCGAGCTGACCTGTTGCGCTGGATGCAACTGGCATAATCGAATGGACTATGCTGTATGTTTGTTATGTTTGGAAATACATATTTTTTAAATCAATGAAAGCATTTTATTACTGGCTTTATTAAGTAACCATGTAAAAGCAGCGGATTGAATGGTGAGAAGGTCATTGTTTCGAAATAAACCCCTTCAGGGTGATTACACCCCTAAAGTATGCCTCAATTTCCCTTCGGGGATTAATAAAGTACATCTCATCTCAACCCCCCTTTTGGGGTTTATTTCTCAACAATGACCTGCTAATCATTCATTATCCCTTGCATATACCTGTCACCAACACTATTTTCAGCGAATGTTCACCCCAGAATAGGGATGCTAGGGTTCAAGTAGTTAAACCTTAAATCAAGAAGCTGATAAACAGCCTGTCAAATATCTGTTTTTATCTCACACAGATCACACTCACAGACCCATTTCTAGACATCTCTCCGCCAACAGAGCCACAACATAAAAATCCATTCACATTCATAGACTTTCAACTACGACCAAGGACGTGCTGGCCACTGGGAAATTTGGGACAATTCCAGAAAGGCCTCTCCATTCCAGGACCAGGCTTGCCGTTCGGCCGGCCGGTTAAAAAAAAATCCCACTTTACGGGCCTCTCTATCCGAGATTCCCCGGCTGTCCCTGACTACGACCCAACTTTCACCAGGCATTTCAGGCTTTCATAGTCGGAGGTGCTTCAGTTTCATGATGTCATGCCCCAGTGACTTGAACTGTGATTTGTCTACTTTTGAGAGGACATACTGTACATACACACACAATGTATAGTTATATGGTGCCGTTTTCCCAGATATTTAAATGATAGCTATACTATCATATTATCATGAAAAGTTTTGCTTGTTTGCTTGGTTATATAGTGTATAGTGAAAATGAGATATTGTCACAGTTCTACAACATAAAATAAAACATAAAGAAAGAGCACATGAAACTTACTGAGGTGTGGGTGGTCTTCAGGTTCCTCCTGTTTAACAGAAATGTCCCTGGTTGAGTCTGGAGAGTTCATCTTCACCTTCAGTCTGGAGTGGACTCCACACACTGGTCTGAAATGAAGGAATTTAATAAGTACTTTAATAACTGGAGATCTAGTGGTGTCAAGAATAACAATATTTATCATATTTGAGGAAAGTAAGGCAAAATATTGTATGTACATTGCTAGTTTGACCCCCCACTTTGACAAGTGCTTGTCAAAGTGGGGGGTCCCCTGTTCAAAAATGATAATTTTGGGGGGGTTGCAGCCTGAAAAGGTTGAGAACCATTGCACAACAGCATGACAAATGCTGTGTCAACAGCTGGTGCATGAAGACATGGATCTAATTCACTTGCCAATCAAATTAACAGTAATATGTCCAGAGTACAAATCCTGCTCATTTACAAGCTACGTTTGTACCTCATTGCTAATATGGAGATTAACCCTAACTCTGTAATGCTTTAAAACATTGATTTAACTAGAGTTGCTTTAATTATTTCAGTGACATCAACAACAAAACAATTTATAGCCTAAAAATGTGTCGCTGCTGCTAGGAGCTGGTGGTTGTGTTTATGATCACATTTATAGCAGCTAAATCAGCTAAAGAGTAAATAGATTTATGTTCCAAAATGATGAGTAAAATGAAGATAGATGAAACACAACGTGAATGAGTTGATCTTTACCTGCTGTGTTTCAGTGGTTGAGCTGCTAACAAACGTCCTCCTGCTGCTTAACGACGACACTGTTTAGAAACGACACGTTTTACTTTTCTTTGTATTTTACTTTTATATAAATCTATGGTATTTTAAAGTGTCAACAACAGTCAGTCGGTCAACACCATTATAGCTCTATGGTCAACACACCATGTTGTTTTCACTACTGCATTGTGGGTATGTTCTTCTTCTGACGACCACTTTGTCTCGACGCCAGTTGGCGTATTGCTGCCCCCTACTGTTGGTCTCGGGTATTGTCCATTGTTTATAAACAGTAACAGTACTATGTGACCTTCCAGACCTGTAGACAAGAGAACATCCATCTAGGAGTGCAACAGTTAATCATTATCGAACTAATCGCTTTAATCGATTACGAATGACAATCGATAAGTAATCAACTAATAATTAATCCCTATTTTGGGCATGTCAGTATAGTTGAAAGTCTTACAAGGAAGTAGAAAAACTTAAAAACTGAAAATAGCAGATCTACAAGATCACAGCACACTACAATTTGAGCTTGTAGATCAGCTATTTTCATTAGTCTTGCACGACACTGTTGTGTATAAAATGGGGCTAAAGTCATAATTATATTCGATATATATATATACACACTTTTTTTTTTTATCCAATCTTTATAATAATCGCTAATAAAATCATGGATAGTTGCAGCCCTACATCCATCACAGCTTTCACTGCACAGGTATACACCACATTGAAACCATGCAAGACACCAACCTGCTCATCGGGAGCAATTAGGGGTTTAGTGTCTTGCTCAAGGACATTTCGACACTAACAGTACGTTTTAACAGCGGGCGACTCTCGGGCGATCCCGGGCGACATCGTCCAAAAGATAAAGAAAATCCATCTTAAGAAAATCCATCTTTCATCGCCCCCCCGCCCACTTCGCCCTATCGCCAGTAGTCGCCGGCTCTCATAGACATATAATGCACTTCCGGAAAATACTATCCTGATCGCCCGCTGATCGCCCGCTGTTAAAACGCACCGTAACTCTGGGGGAGCACGGGATCGAACTGGGAACCTTGCAGTTCCCAAGCGGCCGCTCTACCTCCTGAGCCACTGCCGCCCCATGTGTATACACAATGTGTATTAAGGTAATGAAGGTAATGAAATCAAGTGTAAAGTCCAGCCAAAAACCCATTCCCTTGAATAGAGTTATTGCTTCTGCAGCCAGCAGGGGGGAAATCATGGGGGAAATAGCTAAACTACAGTAGCGGCCATTCATATAAACTGTCACTTCTTATATGGTTTCAATTTACAAACCGGATGCTTGCCGCCTGGAACAATCACAGAAGTCTGCTATTCTCTGCCGTTTACTTTGAGCTCAGCATCGTGCGGTGGAACATTAATTAGGCTTATTGCCTGCAGCTGCACGAGCAGACAGTCTCTGTTGCCATGGTCCTGAGGAGCGCTCCCTTCGTGCTAATTACAGCGAGAATCGCTATTATTGTTTACACAACAGAAACGAAGAATATATTTGAAGAGGGCGAGATCACAGTAAATATCCTAAGCCTTCTTCCTCGACACTGGGAGGAAAACAACATCAGAAAGTTAGTTGAATACATTTTCACTCGTGAGTGCCGTGACAAAAACAATTGTATTTCAGTGATCGTTGAGTGCCTGCATCGAAATCGTAATTGAAATATGATTGATCATGCAGCTCTAGTTTACAGTGGAAAGGTTCTTTTCTCCAGTGTGTATACGCTGGTGTCTCTTCAGGACAGCTGATTGATTGAAACTCTTGTTACAATGTTTACAGTGGAAAGGTTTTTCTCCAGTGTGGATACGCTGGTGTCTATTTAGGTCAGCTGACTGATTGAAACTCTTGTCACAATGTTTACAGTGGAAAGGTTTTTCTTCAGTGTGGATACGCTGGTGTCTCTTCAGGACAGCTGACTGATTGAAACTCTTGTCACAATGTTTACAGTGGAAAGGTTTTTCTCCTGTGTGGATACGTTGGTGTGCCTTTAGATGACTTAAAACACTGAAACTCTTGTTACACTGTTTACAGTGGAAAGGTTTTTCTCCAGTGTGAACACGCTGGTGTCTCTTCAGGGCAGCGGACTGATTGAAACTCTTGTCACAATGTTTACAGTGGAAAGGTTTTTCTCCGGTGTGGATACGATGATGTCTATTCAGGTCAGCTGAGTGATTGAAACTCTTGTCACAATGTTTACAGATGTGGGCTTTCTTTCCTGTGAAAGTCAGCTGACGTTTGTTGTGGCTCCTCTTGATGTGTTTCTGGAGGAAGACCTGAGACGTGAAGGTGTATGGACACTCAGAACAAGAGAAGATGTGAGTCTGGGAAGACTGGGACATCACTCCTGAGTCAGAAACAGAGAGAGAGAGAGAGAGAGAGAGAGAGAGAGAGAGAGAGAGAGAGAGAGAGAGAGAGAGAGAGAGAGAGAGAGAAAGAGAGATGGGGGAAGAGGTGGGAAGAAGGGGAAATACCATGTTAAAAATGGTGATATACAACTTGAAAAGCCTCCATCTTTTCCATTGTCTATAATTTGTTCCTCCCCGAGCTAAACGAAACCTGTAGCCTATAATAGCCTACCTGGTGCTGAATATATGATTTAGTTTGCTCCCGTTTCTAAATGCCTCAATTCATTGTAAACTCTCTCTCTCTCTCTCCATTTTCTATTGATCTAATTACCCGGTATATGAAATGTATATTTACTTGGTCATTTGATTGTTTTGAGGTCTCCTCCATCTGCTGTCATTGAGTAGGCTAGAAAAATAATGACACCAGCTGACTGTTCTTCAAAGTTGATAAGAGTGATGGATGGTGAGACAGGGGAAGCGTTATAGTTTTCGACCGCAGCCTCTTTGTTAATACGCTTATGTGATACTGAGGAATAAATATGATTGATCGATGCAACTTGGATCTCTGCGATTAGCCTAGGCTATGGCCTACACCCTCTAATCAAGAACAGTGACTTTAGTTTTCGATTGTTGGAAAAGCCACAAGTTACAACATTAGTTAAACTCAAAAGACTAAAGGATGT
Organism: Gymnoscopelus braueri; assembly: GCF_963280865.1. NCBI lineage: Eukaryota > Metazoa > Chordata > Actinopteri > Myctophiformes > Myctophidae > Gymnoscopelus > Gymnoscopelus braueri. The sequence goes on from NC_137609.1 coordinate 8,276,941, forward strand.
GCAGGTGGATCTATCTACATTTCATTGTTGATAGGCCTATTAGTCAACTATTGTCTGCTACTACAATATGGCTTGGAAACAGTGATGGCACTGAACATGAAATTGGATTTGGACCTGCACTGCTTCCGAGGGGGCCGTGAGTATTAACAACCGTACATTATGAATGAAATGCTGCGCTGATCCACAACATTCTCTCTACTCTGACTAACCTCCACTGGTCTCCTCAAAATCCTCACTGTCTTCAGTGACTTCAGTGTCAGATTCAAGTTTAACTTCAACTTCAGAGCAGTGTGAAGAGATGTCTTCATCACCATCTTCACATTTCACTGCTAGTAATGTCAACATTGAATCATCAGCCTCTTCTGGTCTTTGACGTAGCTCCTCCCGTTCCTCTTTAATGTGTGGAGGCTCTGGTTCCTCCTGGAGCAGACTGGGGCTCCTCTCCTGTTCAGGAGAATCCTCCTCTTTACACACAACCACGTGCAGGATGTCTAGGAGCAGAAAAATAACATGATATTCAACACTAAAATGTAAATACAATTTTCCATCGTCCATTTATCCTTAAACACAATTAGCCACATCGCCCACTTAGATCGACCACACAGTTACTAACTACAGGTGTTTCTGGAAAAATCAGGCTTCAAGGTATTAGTAAGATTTTAGGAAAATATATTAAAAACTCATTTCAATGTATACATTTAGTTACTTTACCCTGCAAATGAGTAATGGTTTACAGCAAATATCGAATTTGAATGATTATGATTATTATAAATATTAAAACATTATTACACATAATGGTTGAATGCTTGATTCTTTGTTGTTTTTTAATAATGACCGCTGTTGTCAATAACAAACCGCTGCAGAGTCAACGCACCTGAATCAAATCAATCAATCAATCTGCAGTGTTTGGTTGGTATTCTACAAGGCAAGCAGTGTGTAAACAAACACACAATATAATTGTACAGCTAAACAGTACATTAAATAATGTTTTTGAAAACTTTTGCGGCTAGAAATGGGCAATGCAGTACCAGACCATTGATTAATATTTGATCAACACTTTTTCAGTTTTGTGAGCAGACATGTTGCGCTGGATGCACCTGGCATAATTTAACTGACTAGGCCAGGGGTCTTCAACGTTTTCAGGCCAAGGACCCCCTAGCTGGGTGAGAGATGAAGCAGGGACCCCCTCTATATTGTATAAAATTGAGTTTCAGATAAAAAAAAATCGTTTACTTGGTCTGCTCTTTTTTACCAGACCCAGGGGGTCAGGCCTACATGTGGCTTTGTCGGTCCCCTTTTGCTATCGTTTTCGTCCATATCTTACATGTCCCTCTTTTTGATTGGCCAAGCCTAGCGTGACCTAGTTTAGAAACCATTCAGATTTCCGGCCATTCAGATTTCAACCACTAGGGGTCTGGCAGTACCAGGTCCCCTGGTTCACTTGTTCGCTCTACACCAAACCTCTTTGCCAACCTACACCAAACGTTTTCCTCAGAAAAAGGGATACTAGGGTTAAAAAAAAAAAAAATCATATCACACAAATATTTGGCGGACCCCCTGTAGTAACTCTGAGGACCCCCTAGGGGTCCCGGACCCACTGTTGAAGACCCCTGGACTAGGCTGTATAATATTTTTACCGTAAGCAAATACACCTTTTTAAAATCAACAAAATCATTTTATTACATTTTGTGTCAATAAAGTAATTGTAATAAGCAGCATAATGAATGGTGAGCAGATCATTGTTTATTAATAAACCTCTTCAGGGTGATTAGACCCTCCGCCTCGTGTCGGGGTCCAACCCCCCTGTCGTGTTTTATTCCTCAACAATGACTTGCCATAGTTGCCAACCATTCATGATTCCTTGAATATTACTTGAAGAGCTCTGCTTTGAGAGTGAATTAGACCGTAGGCCAAGCAGTATAGAACAGTGGTTTTCAACCCTTTTCATGTCAAGGACCCCCAAATTGACACTTATTAGCCTGCGGACCACCCATTTGAAAAGATATACCAGGGACCCCCATAAGAGAAGATTTTTACGGCTCTAGCAGTGATTCTCAACCATTTTCATTTCAAGGACCCTCAGTTTGACATGCATTAGGCTACGGACCCCCATTTAATGGCATTTCCAACTCTGGGACCCTAATTTATATTGATAAATCAATGTTAATTTAACTCAGAGAGTGTACAAATGGAACCAAATGGACCCGTTCCATTTGTACACTCTCTGAGTTACAGGCACATAAGACCCTTATGATAAGGGTCCATTTGGTTCCTAAATATCTAAATAGCTGGGGACCACCTGGAACCCCCTCAAGGACCACTGGTGGTCCCCAGACCACTGGTTGAGAACCCCTGGTATAGAACATGGTCTGTCTGTATGTATGTACAGTATGTTTGCCAGTAGTTCCGCCAGACCAATTTTGTCTCTGCACACCGCAGAACTAAAATTGGATCAGCGCCGAGGCTAAACGGCAGAAAAACATAGACTACCACAATGTCAATGCAGCTGGTTGTGTTTTACATCATGTATGTGACCACATCACACGTCGAGTGCACCCTCACAGGAGTGAAAGAGCACATGAAACTTACTGAGGTGTGGGTGGTCTTCAGGTTCCTCCTGTTTAATAGAAATGTCCCTGGATGAGTCTGGAGAGTTCATCTTCAGCTGCAGTCTGGACTCCACACACTGGTCTGAAATGAAGGAATTGAATAAGGACTTTAATAACTGGAGACCTAGTGGTGTCAAGAATAATAATATTTGAAGAAGGTAAAGACAAAATGGTTTAAGCCCAATTCTCCAACATATGTACCTTGGGTGCAAATATTATGGGACTTACAGTATATGTTAAGGAAGAAGTCACGCTTAAAGGACGACTTCACCCATTTTCAACCTATCTTCATATAATATGGTACAATTTTTGTTTACCCCCGCAGAGGAGGGCTGTTAACAGTTCAGAAACCCGCCTACCAGTGACATCATCGATTGGGGAATCCAAGCTAATAGAAATTGCAGGCTTTCTATTCCTGGAAAGTTAGCATGCTGTAATGGAAGCCATTGTTCTCGCTTTAATACAAATACAAAAAAGAAACTGCCCAATGATGATGTCACTGGTAGGCGGGTTTCTGAAGTGTCCACAGACCTCCTATGAGACACAGACGTGGAATTTTTTTTTATCATTTTATCATGAGCATTAGTGAGGACCTGTTAATGAAGATAGGTTGAAAAGGTTGAAAAGGGGTGAAGTAGACCTTTAGGATTACACAAAGAAGAATGCGTTAAAAGATAGACTCCTGTGATGCAAAGTGATATGTATTTGGCCGCGGACCCCCACCTCAAAATATTTTGTTCCAGGGACCCCTCAGAATTAAAGATTTGAGTTACAAATGTTTGCTTTAAAATAATATATATATATTCAAAGATTTGCACAGTTTTTGAATAGCCAAAGTTTAAAATAATGGTTAAAGTGATTAAAATCTAAAATGACAGATGCGTTCCCGGTCTTAATGTGTTAATGTGTCTGCAACCACGCATGAATGCTTATATGTCCTGCCTGGCTGCTCACCACCAATTATACCCTCCACCCTTCCAAATATACCACCACCACCAGTGTTGCCAGATTCTGTGAGAGAAACAAGCAACCAGGTCTAGGAAAACCAGCCCAAAAGAAGCGACTATGGGCCACATGATCACTTTAACATATGCATCGGCTATTTGAAAATAGCAGATCTGCAGGCTATTTTCAAATAAAATCTTGCGGGAAATTATAATATGCAGATCTGGCAACCCTGACCACCACCCCATGCACAGAGTGATTACTATAGGGATGTATATAGACTTAGATGTGTCATGGGTTGTAGAAATGGTTTAATGTAAAACAGAGGAAGCACAGGGTGTATAGAAGTGTAGTTCCAACATTTATACAACCTTTATACGAATACAAGAAGACTCACTCCAAAACCAACTCACCCCAACTCAAAAAGGAAAACTCACCCCGGAGCTAGGAACACTCACCCCGAGGGGTGGGTAAACTCACCCCAGGACCTGAGAAAACTCACTCCGGAACACTCACCCCGGGGGTAGGAAAACTCACCCCGGGGGTAGGAAAACTCACCCCAGAAAAACTCAATGGTGTAAAGTACAGTGAGTTTTTGTTTTGTGGGTGGGTTTAACTTTTCCCCTCTACACCAAGTCTGTATGTTTAAAAAAGGCACATCTACCGGCTTGTGAGCTTTCCTTTTTCACAGAATGCTTTCATAATGAGACATGTTTAATCCATACTGGATTAAATTCTTTCTTTGAAGGTATAGAATTACCAAATTATGTCGTTCAATGATATTTTTGTGTTTAAAATATTGTCATCATTGTCCATGTAGACAGGAGGCAAGATTATATTGATTTCAGCAGAAAAGCCCAATAGGGAAAAGTGTTTAAAGGGTCTACACCATGAATTTCATTTTTTTGGGGGTTTTTAGTATTTTTTGGGCTCCCCAGTGTCTCTTGTACCCCAAAAAATATTTTTTTTTAACATTCAGTCGTTCATTCTCATTTCAGAGATTTTCAGAATGGGCGTGTCTGAACAGGCCATTTCAGAATGTGCAACGCAAGTGATGTCACTTGCGTTGCAATGTTAAATGAAAAGTGCCCGAATCGCTCCGAAACTTTTATTTATTTATTAACAGACAGAATTGCTCAGTAGCCCCCCCCTGCCCAAGAGGACGTTTTGGTATTGCAGCTGAAAGTGCTGTATAAGCCAGAGACAATTGACTTGGGATGAGTATATCTGAGTGATGATTTAGGCTCAAACCTTTTGAAAAAGGTTTGAGGGACATACACCATGTGATATTAAATATCATTTTTTTTTTTTATTCATGGTGTAGATCCTTTAATGCATGTTTTTCAATAGTGAAATGTATATCTAATAGTAACTAAAGTTCAATAATGCTTACAATAGTGAAATGTATATCTAATAGTAACTAAAGTTCAATAATGCTTACCAAAAGCTTTTCTCACAAATGTGTTCACACAGAAAACAAAACATTATACCTGTGTTTTACCTTCACTGGAGTTTTTCTTAATTTTTCTTTGTTAAGGGCGCGCCCCCACCAAGAGTTGGCTGGCCGCTGATTGCAGAATCTGCCAATGCATTGTCAATGCAAATGGGTGGATTCCTGGTCTTGCGGATTTTTTCCAAGAATCCACGCATTTGCATTGACAATGCATTGGCAGATTCTGCAATCAGCGGCCAGCCAACTCTTGGTGGGGGCGCACCCTTAGTTAGTATTTGTTTGCATTATAAACACATTGATTATAAACACATTGGAATGTTCACTTTTCTGATGAAATCTACCTTGTATTTAAAGCACTTTAATTAGCTAAATATAATTGAACAACATAATTTGGTAATTCTATACCTTCAAAGAAAGAATTTTTCTTTTTTTTAAAACCATTTTTCACCATCACATTATGAAAGCATTCTGTGAAAATGGAAAGCTCACAAAGTTAAAAACCATTGGGGTGAGTTTTCCACAAAGTTAAAAACCAATGGGGTGAGTTTTCCGGAGTGAGTTTTCTCAGGTCCTGGGGTGAGTTTTCCTACCCCCGAAAATCTTGGGGGTGAGTTTTCCTACCCTGTGGGGTGAGTTTTCCGGAGTGAGTTTTCCTAGCAATGGGGTGAGTTGGTTTTGGAGTGAGTCTTCTTGATACCCCTTTATACCTGGTGTGAACTTGTGATGTGACAGTGAAGTACAGCAAAAGTTGAAGAACAAGGAAATATCTTTGCCAATGATGATGATGATAATAATAATGATACAAACAGAAAGGAGAGTTTAGAACTAAACTGACCATTTGCAGCCCGTGAACTAGACAGGGAAACTATTTTCAATGCCATACATTTATGTATAATAATTGTGACAGGCCTAAATTTACACTCCCCAGTGTCTCTTGTACCCCAAAAAATATTTTTTTTTAACATTCAGTCGTTCATTCTCATTTCAGAGATTTTCAGAATGGGCGTGTCTGAACAGGCCATTTCAGAATGTGCAACGCAAGTGATGTCACTTGCGTTGCAATGTTAAATGAAAAGTGCCCGAATCGCTCCGAAACTTTTATTTATTTATTAACAGACAGAATTGCTCAGTAGCCCCCCCCTGCCCAAGAGGACGTTTTGGTATTGCAGCTGAAAGTGCTGTATAAGCCAGAGACAATTGACTTGGGATGAGTATATCTGAGTGAAAAAGGTTTGAGGGACATACACCATGTGATATTAAATATCTTTTTTTTTTTTTATTCATGGTGTAGATCCTTTAATGCATGTTTTTCAATAGTGAAATGTATATCTAATAGTAACTAAAGTTCAATAATGCTTACAATAGTGAAATGTATATCTAATAGTAACTAAAGTTCAATAATGCTTACCAAAAGCTTTTCTCACAAATGTGTTCACACAGAAAACAAAACATTATACCTGTGTTTTGGTAGGCGGGTTTCTGAAGTGTCCACAGACCTCCTATGAGACACAGACGTGGAATTTTTTTTTATCATTTTATCATGAGCATTAGTGAGGACCTGTTAATGAAGATAGGTTGAAAAGGTTGAAAAGGGGTGAAGTAGACCTTTAGGATTACACAAAGAAGAATGCGTTAAAAGATAGACTCCTGTGATGCAAAGTGATATGTATTTGGCCGCGGACCCCCACCTCAAAATATTTTGTTCCAGGGACCCCTCAGAATTAAAGATTTGAGTTACAAATGTTTGCTTTAAAATAATATATATATATTCAAAGATTTGCACAGTTTTTGAATAGCCAAAGTTTAAAATAATGGTTAAAGTGATTAAAATCTAAAATGACAGATGCGTTCCCGGTCTTAATGTGTTAATGTGTCTGCAACCACGCATGAATGCTTATATGTCCTGCCTGGCTGCTCACCACCAATTATACCCTCCACCCTTCCAAATATACCACCACCACCAGTGTTGCCAGATTCTGTGAGAGAAACAAGCAACCAGGTCTAGGAAAACCAGCCCAAAAGAAGCGACTATGGGCCACATGATCACTTTAACATATGCATCGGCTATTTGAAAATAGCAGATCTGCAGGCTATTTTCAAATAAAATCTTGCGGGAAATTATAATATGCAGATCTGGCAACCCTGACCACCACCCCATGCACAGAGTGATTACTATAGGGATGTATATAGACTTAGATGTGTCATGGGTTGTAGAAATGGTTTAATGTAAAACAGAGGAAGCACAGGGTGTATAGAAGTGTAGTTCCAACATTTATACAACCTTTATACGAATACAAGAAGACTCACTCCAAAACCAACTCACCCCAACTCAAAAAGGAAAACTCACCCCGGAGCTAGGAACACTCACCCCGAGGGGTGGGTAAACTCACCCCAGGACCTGAGAAAACTCACTCCGGAACACTCACCCCGGGGGTAGGAAAACTCACCCCGGGGGTAGGAAAACTCACCCCAGAAAAACTCAATGGTGTAAAGTACAGTGAGTTTTTGTTTTGTGGGTGGGTTTAACTTTTCCCCTCTACACCAAGTCTGTATGTTTAAAAAAGGCACATCTACCGGCTTGTGAGCTTTCCTTTTTCACAGAATGCTTTCATAATGAGACATGTTTAATCCATACTGGATTAAATTCTTTCTTTGAAGGTATAGAATTACCAAATTATGTCGTTCAATGATATTTTTGTGTTTAAAATATTGTCATCATTGTCCATGTAGACAGGAGGCAAGATTATATTGATTTCAGCAGAAAAGCCCAATAGGGAAAAGTGTTTAAAGGGTCTACACCATGAATTTCATTTTTTTGGGGGTTTTTAGTATTTTTTGGGCTCCCCAGTGTCTCTTGTACCCCAAAAAATATTTTTTTTTAACATTCAGTCGTTCATTCTCATTTCAGAGATTTTCAGAATGGGCGTGTCTGAACAGGCCATTTCAGAATGTGCAACGCAAGTGATGTCACTTGCGTTGCAATGTTAAATGAAAAGTGCCCGAATCGCTCCGAAACTTTTATTTATTTATTAACAGACAGAATTGCTCAGTAGCCCCCCCCTGCCCAAGAGGACGTTTTGGTATTGCAGCTGAAAGTGCTGTATAAGCCAGAGACAATTGACTTGGGATGAGTATATCTGAGTGATGATTTAGGCTCAAACCTTTTGAAAAAGGTTTGAGGGACATACACCATGTGATATTAAATATCATTTTTTTTTTTTATTCATGGTGTAGATCCTTTAATGCATGTTTTTCAATAGTGAAATGTATATCTAATAGTAACTAAAGTTCAATAATGCTTACAATAGTGAAATGTATATCTAATAGTAACTAAAGTTCAATAACGCTTACCAAAAGCTTTTCTCACAAATGTGTTCACACAGAAAACAAAACATTATACCTGTGTTTTACCTTCACTGGAGTTTTTCTTAATTTTTCTTTGTTAAGGGCGCGCCCCCACCAAGAGTTGGCTGGCCGCTGATTGCAGAATCTGCCAATGCATTGTCAATGCAAATGCGTGGATTCCTGGTCTTGCGGATTTTTTCCAAGAATCCACGCATTTGCATTGACAATGCATTGGCAGATTCTGCAATCAGCGGCCAGCCAACTCTTGGTGGGGGCGCACCCTTAGTTAGTATTTGTTTGCATTATAAACACATTGATTATAAACACATTGGAATGTTCACTTTTCTGATGAAATCTACCTTGTATTTAAAGCACTTTAATTAGCTAAATATAATTGAACAACATAATTTGGTAATTCTATACCTTCAAAGAAAGAATTTTTCTTTTTTCTTTTTTTTAAAACCATTTTTCACCATCACATTATGAAAGCATTCTGTGAAAATGGAAAGCTCACAAAGTTAAAAACCATTGGGGTGAGTTTTCCACAAAGTTAAAAACCAATGGGGTGAATTTTCCGGAGTGAGTTTTCTCAGGTCCTGGGGTGAGTTTTCCTACCCCCGAAAATCTTGGGGGTGAGTTTTCCTACCCTGTGGGGTGAGTTTTCCGGAGTGAGTTTTCCTAGCAATGGGGTGAGTTGGTTTTGGAGTGAGTCTTCTTGATACCCCTTTATACCTGGTGTGAACTTGTGATGTGACAGTGAAGTACAGCAAAAGTTGAAGAACAAGGAAATATCTTTGCCAATGATGATGATGATAATAATAATGATACAAACAGAAAGGAGAGTTTAGAACTAAACTGACCATTTGCAGCCCGTGAACTAGACAGGGAAACTATTTTCAATGCCATACATTTATGTATAATAATTGTGACAGGCCTAAATTTAGGCCTGTCACAATTATTACATACTCGTCTAATCGTAATTATTTGAGATAATCGCAATTATCTTTGCATAATTGTCATAATCGTTTCAATGTTGAAACATTTTCATACATTTTCAAATATAAAAAAGCAGAAATAGCTGATCAACAAGCTTACACCACGTCTAAGCTTGTAGATCAGATATTTCTGCAATTGATTATTTTTGGGAATATATAACATTATTAAATATGTCAATAATTTATTTGTATATTTCAGTTATTTGTCATTATCTGCCCCATGCAATTTGTGATTACGAAGCCTAAAAGGCAAACAGAAATTAAATGTTTATTCATAATGTTCCCATGTTCAATGCCAAAAACACAATTAAATCGTTAATCGCAATATGTGTGACAGTTAATCGTCAACTTAAATTTGTAATCGTGACAGCCCTATACTGGATGGTCATTCTAGGCCTGACACACTGATCTGGCGTCACGCACCGTGACGCACCGTCAAAGCATGACAAATGTTTAGTTGGTAAGGATTCAATGTCTGGTGCATGAAGACATGGAGCTCTAACTTCACTTGACAATCATAACATTAACATTAGCTCTGGTCCATTAGGAGAACTCCCTCCTTCAGGCTAATGGACCAGAGCTACATTAACATTACTGTGACAGAGTAAAGATCCTACTGGTTTAGAAGATACGTTTACACCTCATTGCTTATATGGGGTTCAACTAGCTCTGATCCAGAGCTGAGATGCAACTGGAGTTACTTTAATAATAGTGACATCAACAACATGCAACAAAACAATTCAAAGCCTAAATGTTTTGCTGCTGCTAAGAGTTGCAATGGTTATGTTTTACTGTTTATGATCACATTTTTACAAACATCTATAGCAGCTATGAGTAATAGATTAACGTTCCATCTTAAATTAATCAAATAAACATACATAGATGCAACTATAGCCCTGAATCATGACAGTCTTGAGAATGTTTTACATTTACAACCCGTACATCAACATAAACGTTCTGATTTCAAATATAAAGTGATGACGCCACGGCCACGAATGTAACAAGTTAAAGAGCCCGGGTCTAAGTACCAGTATCTTCCAGTATTGTTCAATAAAAAGCATTTTAATCCGATCGGTGGCCATTTTCTTTGAATTGTCTCCATTTCTTTTAACTTCACGCCCCTATTGGTTGGGAGGTGTATTGCACTCTTATACATAATACAAAAAATGAATGAAAATGGCCTCCGATCGTATTAAAATGTTTGTATTGAGTTGACCAATACGGAAGATACGGGTACTTAGACCCAGGCGCTTTAACTTGTTACATCCGTGGCCGGGTCAGCACTTTATATTTGAAATCTGAACATTTATGTAGATGTACTGGTTGTAAATGTAAAACATTCTCAAAGGAACAAGTGGTTCCATGACGCTTGTGACAGACAGACGAGCGTCACATGAACCATGGCTAAGATGCAACAACACATGAATGAGTTGATCTGTACCTGCTGTGTTTCAGTGGTTGAGCTGCTAACAAACGTCCTCCTGCTGCTTAACGACGACACTGTTTAGAAACGACACGATATAGTTTTCTTTGTATTTTAGTGTCAACAGTCCATGCAATAGTCAGTCAACACAACATGTTGTTTTTCACCACTGCATTGTGGGTGTGTTCTTCTGGCGACCACTTTGTCTAGACGCCAGTTGGTGTATTGCTGCTCCCTACTGTTGGTCTCGGGTACTGTCCATTGTTTGTGTAGTAACAGTACTATGTGACCTTCCAGACCTGTAGCCAAGAGAACATCCATCTAGGAGTGCAACAATTAATCAAACGAATCGATTTAACCGATTACCCCAAAAAAAGACAAATACTAATAATCAATAATTAAATATGAATTAAATATAAATATGAATCCATTACTAATCCCCATCTTGGGAATGTCATTATACGCAAAGCTTACATAAAAATCAAAAAATGTAAAAATAATTCATCACTATGCAATGCATTTAGAACTTGTAGATGAGCTACTTTCAATGGTCTCGCGCAACATTGGTGTGCGACAAAGTATAAAAGAATTGATGCAGGATGCACAACATATACCAACATACCATGCTACAGGATACAATAGTATTGTGGTAACCATATCATTTTGTAAATATATAAATTATCTATGATATATGCAGGCTGTATGATATATTCTCACTGTGACACAGTAAGAATATCACACATTATTTTGTAGCAGAAATAATCTTTAATGAAGTAATTTCACAGAGGAGAACACTACATTAAATCATAACATCAAACTGTAAAATTATAGAAAAACTGTTCTACCATATAAATGAATAACATAAAAAATATATGTGCAATACATATGTGGCCGGACCAAAAAAAATTACAGTTATTAGAGAATAATAGCTATAAATGGGATAATTGCTTATTCAGATTATCTCAGTAGTCGGCAAATCTTTTTTTTAAATATATATTTCAAGCGATTTGTTTTCCTAAGACGTGAAGAATCAGTTCAGTTCAGTAGTGATTTCTGTGTCTCTCTCCCGAAGAGCTAGAGGGAGTAATTCATGAATTCATTTATTCAAGGCTCAATTTCACATATATATTCAGTTCTGATGTTTAGGTGGTGGTCCTAATGGAGGCCTCTGTTGACAAGAACAGAATTTATATTCATAATATTTTTGATTGGCAATCACCTCCCTACCCCTTGGTGTAAATACGCTAAAAACTCTTGTTACATTGTTTACACTGGTTTCTCTGTGTGGACATGCTGGTGTCTATTCAGGACACTGTTAATATTTCAGACATGATATTTTATGTCATATTTCTCGTTTATTCCACAATTTAGTCGTCTTGCCAACTCCCAGTTCCCCTACCCGTCCCCTTCCCCTCCCGATCATCACTGCCATCAGTGACTGAGTCTGATTCAAGTTCAACTTCAAAACAGTGTGATGAGATGTCTTCATCATCATCTTCACTTTTCACTGCTAGTAATGACCCATCAGGCTCGTCTGGTCTTTGAAGTAGCTCCTCCTGTTCCTCTTCAATCTGTGGAGGCTCTGGTTCCTCCTGGAGCAGACTGGGGCTCCTCTCCTGTTCAGGAGAAACCTCCTGGATGTCTAGGAGCAGAAAAATAACATGATAGTCAACACTAGATTCCTAATTGTTTCTATTTTCACATTTATTCCCAGTTCCTTTAATAAAAGGAACGTAGATGGTATCATTTCTATCTTACTTAGGTAAGTGTGCAGGTGCCTGCTGATTACCCCTAAGTAGCCTATGTTCACCTGTGCACTATAATTTGCCCTAAAATAAATACATTTTTAATTGATACTTTATACGAGCAGTCTTCATATCAATAACATTTTTCCTCTCTAACCACCTCCCTACCAACAAACAGCTGTTTAATTATTTTAAGTGGAAGGTTTTTACCCTTGGTGTGAATACTCTGATGTCTTTTCAAAGTACGTAACTGACTGAAGCCCATGTCACCATGTTTATTCTGGGAATGTTGAAAAACAAGCTGGTGCTTCTTCAGAGCATTTGGCCGAGTGAAACTCTTGTTACACTGGTTACAGTGGAAAGGTTTTTCTCCGGTGTGGATATACTGGTGCATCTTCAGTTCAAATGGTCGACAGAAACCTTTGTCACAATATATACAGAGGAAAGGTTTTTCTCCGGTGTGGATACGCTGGTGCATGGTCAGTTCACTTGATCGACTGAAACCTTTGTCACACTGTTTACAGTGAAAAGGTTTTGCTCCAGTGTGCATATTCTGGTGTGACTTCAGGTCATTTGACTGACTGAAACTCTTGTCACAATCTTTACAGTGGAAAGGTTTTTCTCCTGTGTGGACACGCTGGTGTATTCTCAATATATATTGGTTACTGAAACTCTTGTCACAATGTTTACAGTGGAAAGGTTTATCTCCAGTGTGGACCCACTGGTGTCTTTTGAGGTTAGCTGATCGATTGAATCTCTTGTCACAATGTTCACACTGGAACGTTTTTTCTCCAGTGTGGACATGCTGGTGTCTATTCAGGTCATTTGACTGACTGAAACTCTTGTCACAATGTTTACAGTGGAAGGGTTTTTCTCCAGTGTGAACATGCTGGTGTGTCTTCAGATTACTTGACTTAGTGAAACTCTTGCCACAATGTTCACACAGGAAAGGTTTTTTTCCAGTGTGTATACGCTGGTGTATTTCCAAGGAACCTGATTCACTTAAGCTCTTGTCACCGTCTTCATTGACTTCAGTATCTGATTCAAGTTCAACTTCAACTTCAGAACAGTGTGAAGAGATGTCATCATCATAATCATCTTCACTTTTCGATGCTAGTAATGTCAACATTGACCCATCAGCCTCCTCTGGTCTTGGATGTATCTCCTCCTGTTCCTTATAGATCTGTGGAGGCTCTGGTTCCTCCTGAGGCAGACTGGGCCTCCTCTCCTGTTCAGGGGAAACCTCCTCTTTACACACAACCATGTGCAGGATATCTAGGAGCAGAAAAATAACATTAAAAGTCAACAGTGGATTCCTAAATTGTAAATCAAAATGCAACTAATTGTTTCTATCTTCCATGTGCATAATGATCTATCACCTAAGTAGATTGACCAAACAGTTACTAACTTCAGGTTATTACAGGTTCTTCTGGAAACTTAAGTTCTGAAGACTTCAAAGTTTTAGCAAGATATTATCAAAATCATCATCATCAGCATAACCTTTATTTCAACTCGGAATACAGTTGAGGGGCAGGCCCTCATTATCAATGTAGCCGAGATACAACAATAATATCAACAGAGATACATATATACAATTCAATATTAACTATATTAAATAATCAGAAGACAAAGAATACTCAAATATTTTCAAGAACTAAAACAGATACATTAGAAAATGTATTAAAGCAGTTACAGTCTGGAATAAAAGTGTTGGAAACCATTGCCCTAAATTTCCCCAAGGAAGGCAGTGATCTAATTTTTAGGGACTTCTGGAGCTCATCCCAAGTAGATGGAGCACTAACAGAAAATGCTGCTTTGCCTAGCTCTGTATGAGCAAATGGAACGTTGAGCGTTAGGAAATCCCTTGAGCGGGTCTGGTAGGAGCTAGGGTTCTACTCCAACATACCACAAATATAAGGCGGGAGCATACCTGAGATGGCTTTAAAAATGAAGAGATACCAGTGCTTATCCCGCCTTTCAGAGAGAGAGGATAAGCTAGCGTTCCCATACAGTGTACAGTGATGGGTACCATAACTGTCACCAGTTACCCATCTTAAGGCAGAGTGGTATACTGTATCAAGGTGCTTTAAAATTGATGGCGCAGCAACCCTATAGATAGTGTCACCATAATCTAGGACAGAAAGAAAAGTGGCTTCAATAATGGGTTTTTTAAACGATACAGGAAAGCATGCTTTATTTCTATAAAGAACGCCCATTTTTAGTGACACGGTTGTCTACATGAAATTTAAATGATAGTTTCTCATCAAGCCAGATTCCAAGGTACTTATATTCTGAGACTCTCAATTGAAGAGCCACTCGAAGAGATTATGTCTAAGTTATCATGGTTGGAGGTTCTAGCCCTAGTGAATATCATAAACTTAGTTTTATTTGTATTTAAAACCAGCCTAAGCTCAACCAGGGCTTCCTGAAGAGCATTGAAGGCAAGCTGCAGCTTCCTATTGGCAAGCTGGGCTGTCTTGGCAATACAATATATGACCGTGTCTGTCATCCGCATAAAGATGGGCATAGCAGTCATTAAGAGAAGAAATAACATTATTGATATATAAAGTAACAAGACCAGGAGACCTGGTTCTGCCAGACCCCTAGTGGTTGAAATCTGAATGGCTGGGTAGGAAAAGAGGGACAGACTGACCGACCGACCGTCAAAGCCTCCTGTAGGCCGACCCCCTGGGTCTGGCAAAAAGGACGGGGCCTAAGATGGAGCCTTGTGGGACACCCATGGAGACCGGACGGAACTCAGACTGAGTGCTCCCAGACTTTGGTGTCAGATTGGTGTCTAATCAGTAAATCATTTTGAAACCAGTTGGAGGCTACCTCGCTAAAACCAATGTTGGCTCTGAAACCAGATTGATTTATATTTAAAATTGAGAAGTGTGAGAGAAATGATTTAAGCTGAGAGTTTACGAGGGATTCCAAAATTTTAGCAAGACAGGGTAATTTAGATATTGGTCTGTAATTATTTAGATCTTGCATATCTCCACCTTTGTGTAGTGGCAGGATATGAGCTAGTTTCCAGGTATCCGGGAAGCAACTGGTTATGACAGAAAGATTGAAGATATGTGTAATGTGTGGTACGATAAGAGGTGCTGCTGTCAATAAAAAGAAGGGGTCTAATTTATCCTCTCCAGTTGAAGTCTTAAGATTAATTCTAAGCAGAGCTTCCAAAACAACGGAGGTAGAGAAGGGCTGAATGGAAAACTGATCTGTTGTGTTATTTCTAGAATTGCTATAATTTGTGGAGAGTGGAGGTCCATTGTAAGTGTTGTTAAATAAGTGCCCAGCATCTGCAAAATGCTAATTAAAAGCAGAACAAACTTCCAAGGAGTCTGAGATCAAACCGTTATTGACAGTGACTTGAGGGGGAAGAGTGGAAGAGGAATTATTATTGAGGGAATTCACTGCTTTCCAGAATTTTACTGGATTTCCCTGTGAACATGTAATTAAATTTAAAAAATAATTTGACTTAGCCTTTCTAAGAGAGGAGGTGCACTTATTCCTAATTTGGCGAAAGCAGGCCCAATGAGCTTGGTCTCCAGAGCGCCTAGCACGCGACCATGCTCTGTTCCTCTCATTAAAAAGAGCAGCTAGAGCAGGTGAGAACCAGGGGGTGACTTTATCCTTAATTATCATCCTCTTAAACGGAGCATGAGCATCCACAATAGAGACAAAAGTGTCTGAGAAAAATTCTAGTGCCAAATCAACATCTGTAAAAGTGGAAGTTAAAAACAGGTTGCTATTTAAAATGTCTGATAAGAATGCGTCCTCATTAAAATGCTTAACATTTCTCTTTAAGATCACCTGAGATTTAGTTCGTTGCAAACGGGCATCTCTTATGCATCCAACTGGGCAGTGGGCAGTAGTCGCTAACACCCAGCTCGAAGACCCCACAAGCAGAGAACTTGTCAGCTCTATTAGTAAAAATAAGGCCAATCAGGGTAGATTTTGAGCTATCAAGAAGATTTGGCCTAGTGGTTTCTTGGACTAGCTGTGATAAATTTAAGTCAGTGGCAACCTCCTTGAGGTGCACAGAAGCTATACCCAGCCAGTCCTGGTTTATGTCCCCCAAAACCAGAAGCTCCTCATCAGAGTGCATGGAGAGCATGCTGGCAAGGGTGTCAATGGTACCTGGGTCAGCAGACGGTGGTCTGTAGATACCCACAACAATGAGTGATGATGTTCCAAACTGAACACCTGGGATGAGAGAAAGCTTTTAAAACAGTGGAAGAGAGATTCGATTTTATGTAGATACACACCCCACCGCATCTACCTAGTCTGTCGGCTCTAAATAAATTATAATTTAAGAGAGACACTTTGGAGTCACAAGTACTCTTTTTGAGCCAAGTCTCACTTAGAACCAGGATGTCAGGGCTAGTCTGTTTGACCAGTAAAACTATAAAATCAAAGTTGTGAACTAGACTCCTAATATTTAGATGTATTATCCCAAGCCCTTTTCGATTCTTGAAAGTCAATTTGGTAAATGGTGTGACTGGAATGGGAAATGTTGATAAGATGGCTGAAGGGGAATTTCAATTAGATTGAAGACCACACTGTGAAGATTACTGTGACTAGATGGTTGTCTAGTAGTAATAACTACAGGAATGGACATTGGGCAGGATGGAGATTGAGAGTGTGATAAACAGGTGGATTTCGGGGGGGGGCAGAGATATGACATAAAACGGCAGGATCCACATGGTTGGGACTAGAAACTGCAGAGGGAGGTATAAAGGTTGGATCATGATACATGTTTTGCTATGTTTAGTTACTAATTTAACTTGAATCGCACTCGGGTGGCACAGTGGTAGAGTCTGGGGATTCAAATCCACTGTGGTACATCCACTTTGTGGGCGGGGGGGGCCGGGGCGGGTGATATCTGTCACGTACTCCTAGGGGCTGGGCGGCTCCTGTCAGCAGGGAGTTCTGGGCGGGAGGAGTAGGACGTAGTAGGCTCTACGTCCTCCCGGTGGGGGCTCCTCACTGGCAGGTGAGTCAGTAAGATTCAACAGCAGTGACAACGCACAGAAATGTGTGTGTGGGGAGGAAACAATTTGAATAACGACGGAGAAATAAGCGGTAAAAAGCAAAAAAAATAGAAAAAAAAATGTTTAAACACAATATGTCACACATGGGCACTGATTTGAGTGATTTAGGCCGTAGGCCGAGCTGTCTAGAATAGGGTTTGTCTGTACGCACAGAGTCTGTCAGACCAATTTAGCCTCAGCGCACCGCCAAGACAGAATTGGCCATCGCCTAGACAACACGTCACAAAAATATAGGCCACCATAACACATCTAATTGTGTTCCATTATTTGGCTATGTATCACCAACTCATAACACGAATGGACTCTCACATGCGAGCATGCAGTGGGGCTTGACAATCATCATTATCATTAGGCATGACACGATCCAATTTCCGGATCGGATACCCCGATATCAGCCAAATAACGTGGATCGGACTGTTAAAAAAAAGTCAGATTCAAGCGCTCCGATTCAAGCAGTCCATTCCACTAGTCCACTCCAGCACTTCTTTCCAGCATGCTGGATCCAGCAGCATGCATTGCAGAGCCCATGTGATCACAACAACAGTGTTTGCTAGTAGTAGACAAACTCCCACGAGAAAGAAAGAAGGCAAAAGTAAAAACTGAGCACATTGTCCAGTTTAACGTGCTAGATGACCAGCCCCTGTCGGTGGAGAGTAATGTCGGGTTGAAACAATTAATTGAGCACATCGAGCCTCGCTACGACATGCCCAGCCGTAGTTACGTCACTGAAACAGCCACCCCGCAGATTCATAAAGACGTTTCTTGGCTGTGCATGTGGAGAGTATGGATGCAATTCGTTTCACAACCGAAGCATCTCCAGCCATGAAAGCTTGAAATGTCTGGTGAAATTTGGGTCCTAGTTTAAAATCTATGTGAACTGATTATTACTGCGTGGCTCTGTAAGCGGGTCTGTGAGTCTGATAATCTGTCTGTCTGTGTGTCTGTGTGTCCAGGGCTAACCTCAAAAACTGCTGTACCGATCAGCACCAAATTCCAAAATAGAATGTGCACATTTTTACAAATGACTAAAGTGCAGATCTTTTTTCGATTAATCGTGCAGCACTACTATAGATGCAGTGCAGTGGTCTCATACAGCTATAGATCCAGTGCAGTGGTCTCTAGATCCAGTGCAGTGGTCTTAAGATGCAGTACAATGATTTATAGATTCAGTAGAGTGGGATATAGATGCAGTACAGTGGTCTAGATGCAATACAGTCATGGTCTCATACAGCTATAGATGAAGTACAGTGGTCTAGATACAGTAGAGTGGTCTCTAGATGCAGTACAGTGGTCTCTAGATGCAGTACAGTGGTCTATAGATGCAGTACAGTGGTCTAGATACAGTACAGTGGTCTCTAGATGCAGTACAGTGGTCTACTCTAGATACAGTACAGTGGTCTCTAGATGCAGTACAGTGGTCTATAGATGCAGTACAGTGGTCTAGATACAGTAAAGTGGTCTCTAGATGCAGTACAGTGGTCTCATACAGCAATAGATAAAGTACAGTGGTCTCATATAGCAAATAGATAAAGTACAGTGGTCTCTTACAGCTATAGATACAGTAAAGTGGTCTCCTTTTTACAATAGGCGGAAATTACATACTGCCCAAAACTGCATGAGATTGGCATACATTTGGCATGCCTGTACAGGGGAGGCTTTAGGTAACCCATTTCCATTCACATATATTGAGGTGACAGCTCAAGGGACCATTTGGAAAATGTTGATGGCCGTTTTTCCCTCGCCAAAATGTTGTCTAACTTTGAATCATTAGGTATTTAGCCCCCTTCCCGTCAAGGTAGCATGACAAGGTTGGTCCCATTGGAAACCTGAGGTTGTCTAGAATCAAATGGTATCTCTATCTTTGGGCTACGTCTAGCGCACCATAGTCTCCGAAAGACACGCCGGCGTTCCAGCCAGCAATCCCGCAGGTCTCATAGGGGTAATATAACATTGAAAAAAAACACACTTTGGACCACTTTTTTTCTTGGGATCATCGAGATCCCTATAATAGAGGTCCTAAGGATGCCAAAAAATCCAAACTAGAAAAGAAAATAAGCAGTCGCGCGTGGACCACTCCAAGGGCCTCTACTATGACTGAATACTAAATTTTCTCCGATTTGAGGTATAATGCAGAATCTTGGCTACAGAAAGAGTAATGTTCAAGATACAAAGGTCATCTTGGGCTCAAATTGAAGCTTAGGGAAGTTTTCTATATACAAGTGTGGCAGTGATATTCAACATAAAGTGCTGGAAAATAATCATCTTTGTTATAATTTGTCAAGCGGACAGTATTTTTTCTTGTTTTTCTGGGGATGTTGTGGTCATATTCAAAAGTACAATGGTAGCAAGCACCAGAATCCTATTTGTTTACTTACCCCTATGTGTCAGGATACTCCATGCCGAATTTCATATATGTAAGACAATTTATGTAATTTTAGTAAATTAATATTGCCATTAACATAATTTCTCCCCAAAAAAGGGGGTTTTGGGGCCCCTGAGACCAAACGGCCCCGAGTTGGGGGTGGTCAGTATGAACTTGTGATGGCCCAAGGTATATGCTAACAGGAAATCATAGTGAATTTTTTTTAGCAGAAAACATTCTGAGGGCTGGGCCTGGCTCCCGGTCTATGTGTCATCATGCACTGAAATAGATGAAGATATACTTGTTGGGACACGACTAAAACCATCTATACATAGTACACTAACCTTTTATACTTAGTGAACTAATACTTAGTTGACTGGGGCTTGCTCTGAACTTAGTAGACTCTTTTTCCCCTCTCCACCAAATCTCTTTACCTAAAATAGCTGATCTTCAAGCTAGAGATCTTGTAGATCAGTTAATTTCAGCAAATGTTCCCCCCAGAATAGGGATGCAAGTGGTTAAACCTGAAAGCTGAGGGAAATGCCCATCGATGATCTGTGTTATTATTGTAACAGCTCTACAACAGAACAGACAATATGAAAGAAAGAGAGAGCACATGAAACGTACTGAGGTGTGGATGGTCTTCAGAATCCTCCTGTTTAATAGAAATGTCCCTGACTGAGTCTGGAGAGTTCATCTTCACCTGCAGTCTGGACTCCACACACTGGTCTGAAATGAAGGAGTTGAAAAAGGACATTAATAACTGGACACACTGGTCAACAGGTCTCCAGTTATTAATGTCAAACAACATATGTACGGTGCAAATATAATGGTATTTATATATTTTTGAAGACATCACGCTTAAAGGGCAAGACCACTTTGGTAGAGGTTTGGGTTGTGTAGTTACCTTGCCATGATGTAACTCCAAAGGTGGACAATACATCAAAAATAATTGCTCCATTGATTAGAAATTGATAAATCAAAATATGCTCCTCATTGACTTACATTGTACGGTAAAACAGCTCTAAAGTCACTCTTTTAGCACATAAACAAACGCAAACAAAGTTGATTCAGACAATATAGAACATCACCAAACCCAGTACTGTTTTTATTTTTTATAAAAATGTTAACTTCCTGTTGATTTTGCTATTTTTATTAAGAAGAAAACCCGGACTGGATTTGCGGATCCGGATCTTCAAATAGTAAAATAAGTAGGAAGTTAACATTTTTATTAAAAAAACAAACAGTACTAGGTTCGGTGATGCTCCAAATTGTCTGAATCAGCTTTGTTCGTGTTCATTTACGTGCTAAAAGAGTGAGTTTAAGAGCTGTTTTACCGTACAATGTAAGTCAATGAGGAGCACATTTTGAATTATCAATTTCTAATCAATGGAGCAATTATTTTTGATTTCTTGTCCACCTTTGGAGTTACATCATGGCAAGGTAAATACACAACCCAAACCTCTACCAAAGTGGTCTTGCCCTTTAAGATTACACAAGGGAAAACGTATCAAAACATGGATTCCAGCAATGCAAATAATGGTCTAAAGTGAAAGTACCCCTTCTGTTATTAATGTTTCTGCAGCCATGTTATCCCACCACAATATATACCCCCACCGTACCACCAATTATCGTATGGCCATTGATGGTCATGAGTTGTATGTAGACACATCAATTATCAGGAATATTTTGAAATGTTTCTATCCTTGTTTTCCTTTGTTCCTCTTTCTATCTCTGTTCTTCTTCCCTTTCCTTAAAACTACAATGAGGCTTGTACAAATAACTTGAAGAAGTTATTGCATAGGGAAGTTATTGCATAGGGTGCAAACAAGTGCACTTCATACACTGGGCTGTGAAACTTTATTTTTATTTCTTTGATCTTTATTTAATCAGGAAAGACCATTGAGAGCATGCTCTCCCTTTCAAGCCCTGATCACAGCATGTAAAGCCCAAAACACTTTACTTTACTTTATGTATTTGGTCAGGACAGTGCACATTGATGAACACAAGACAGGTAATAAATATACACAAGAGCAAGTGTAAATATGTCGGATTTATCAAAAGCTACTTTCCTCCCGTTTTGTCCCTAAAAAGGAAGAAACAATACAAATATTACAATATAACAACGATACAATACAACATTAGTTAACAACAGCACTCAATTAAGGTAGATCAACAATAGACTTATATAACATTTGAATTTAGCGTGGGCCTAGTCTATAAAAAATATTATAAGTGATTGCATGTCTGGAAACCAAGCCTGGAATTTTGTGATTTTAGGGGCAAGGCCACTTGGCCTTTAGTGTTGTCCATGTTCTGAGGGCACAAAGGCCGAATTTCCAGGGCAGGAAGGCCATCAAATAAAACAAGATTTTAGTCCATTGAAATAATGAATTGAATTTAAGGATGATTTTAAATTTAAAAAAAAATCTGCATTGAAATAAATGAATAAACAAATAATAATGGCATTTACAATCTGATCCATGCTCAGCCCTAAACCAATCAAAGTTACTGGATTGGTTTAATGATGGGGAGTTAAGAATTCAGAATCTCAACAAAAGACACTGGAGTCTACATGACAAGAAAGAGACACTGGTGTGTACATATTGACAAGAAAGAGACAGAGGAGAAAGTGGTACAGTCAGCTGGGGCATTAAGGCCACTGTGGCCTCAAGGCATGCCATTTTTTTGAGGGGTACAAGGCCAAACTGAGGGGCAACGACGGCCATAGCCTTTGTGGCCTCCCTGAAATGTATGCCCTGCTTTCAACCACAAAACACATCCCCAAGCTACAACATATGTTCACAAGTAGGGATGGGGAATCATATGGATTCAATGTCTGGTGCATGAAGACATGGAACTCTAACTTCATTTGATAGTCAAGCATTACAGTAGACAGAGAACTAATCCTGCTCATTTACAAGCTATGTTTGCACTAGCCCTGAACAATTACTGAAAATATCATGAAAGTCATGGCATAACTTCAACCTGGTTTTGGCTTTTTCTCCATTTACAACCCGTACATCTACATAAACGTTCAAATTTCAAATATAAAGTGCTTACCTCATGGCCATGGATGTAGCAAGTTGAAACGGGCGGGTCTAAGTACCCGTATCTTCCGTATTGTTCAATAAAAAGCATTTTATCCGATCGGTGGCCATTAAAAAAAAAGGAATCCCCATACTTTCAACCACGCGACCCTATTGGTTGGGAGGTGTACTGCACTCTGATACATTACAACTCTATGAAAGAATGGCCTCGAACCGGATTAAAATGCTTTTCATTGAACAATGCGGAAGATACGGACGTACTTAGACCCACCCGTTTTAACTTGGTACATCCATGGTCGTGGGGCCAGCACTTTATATTTGAAATCTGAACGTTTATGTAGATGTACGGGTTGTAAATGGAGAAAGTGCCAAAACCAGGTTGAAGTTCCGCCATGACGCTTGTGAGAGACGAGCGTCATGTGAACCATGGCTACGTTTGCACCTGATATGGAGATTAACTAGCCTGGGATCCAGCCTGCTTCGCTACGTTCGGCGGACTTTTTTTTCTCTCTTCGCTTGAGAAGCGAAGAGAGAAAAAAAAAGTCCGCCGAATGTAGCGAAGCAGGCTGGATACCAGGC
The DNA here is from genome assembly GCF_963280865.1 of Gymnoscopelus braueri. NCBI lineage: Eukaryota > Metazoa > Chordata > Actinopteri > Myctophiformes > Myctophidae > Gymnoscopelus > Gymnoscopelus braueri. The sequence continues at coordinate 8,300,507 of NC_137609.1, forward strand.
TAGAGATTAACCACTGCTATAAAACATTGATATAACTAGGTTTACATTGACAGTGTTGTAACGTGTTTACGAACACACTATCTAGCACGTAAAGAGCGATACATCTTGTCTTAAATGAGGAGTCAGTATTAAGAAGTAAAGTAGATGAAACACAACATGAATTAGGTAACCTTTATTACCTGCTGTTTCAGTGGTTGAGCTGCTAACAAACGTCCTCCTGCTGCTTAACGACGACACTGTTTAGAAACGACACGTTTTACTTTTCTTTGTGTTTTACTTTTATATAAATCTATGGTATGTTAAAGTGTCAACAACAGTCAGTCAACCAACACCATGTTGTTTTCACTACTGCATTGTGGGTATGTTCTTCTTCTGACGACCACTTTGTCTAGAAGCCAGTTGGTGTATTGCTGCTGCCCCCCACTGTTGGTCTCGGGTACTGTCCATTGTTTATTTAATCAAGACGACTGCATGTTGATTCAGAACGCTGCTGCTCAAGTCCTTTTTATTATTATTTTATTATTATTAATTATTTATTTATTATAGCAAGGACTCGAGCAGCAGCAGCAGCGTGTGAAATGCTCCACTTTCTTGGTATTATAGTATAATACCAAGAAAGTAGAGCATATCACACAGGGAGCCAGTGTAAATCCTTACTGGCTCAGTGGCTCTCTGTGTGTCAAAAACATTATAAAAAAAATACTGCTGTTGGTCTATAAGGTGGTTCTCAAACGTTTTCATGTCAAGGACCCCCAAATTGACACTTATTAGCCCGCAGACCCCCATTTGAAAAGATATGCCGGGACCCCCACAAGAGAAGATTTTTACAGCAGTGATTCTCAACCATTTTAATTTCAAGGCCCCCCAGTTTGACATGCATTAGGCTACGGACCCCCATGTAATGGCATTTCTATCTCTGGGACCCCAATTTATATTGTAAAAATCAATGTTAATTTAACTCAGATTGTGTACAAATGAAACTGTAACTCTTGAGAGTGTACAAATGGAACCAAATGGTCCATTTGGTTCAATTTGTACACTCTCAGAGTTGCAGACCCATAAGAGTCAATTTGTTCCTAACTATCTACCATTTAGCTGGGGAACCCATGGAACTCCCTCAAGGACCCCCAGACCCCACTTTGAGAACCAATGGTCTATAAAGCTTTGAATGGTTTGGGGCCAAAATAGATTTCTGATCTTGTACGATATCATGAACCATCCAGAGTTCCAGACCTCTCTAATCTGGGAAAAGGTCTGCTTTCTGTCGCCAAAACCAAAAATAAACGTGGGGAAGCAGCCTTTAGTTTATGCACCACATATCTGGAACAATTACTCCCAGAAAACTGCAGGTCTGTTGCCACTCTTATTTATTTTAAAACACAACTAAAGACCTGTCTGTTTGCTGCTGCCTTGGATTGAGTTACTTTTCTTTTTCTCTTGTGCACTGTAGCTGTGTCTGTAAATGTTTTCCTGTGCTTGATGTTCTGTGTAGAGCACATTAAATTGCCTTGTTGTTGAAATGTGCTAAACAAATAAAAGTGCCTTGCCTTGCCTATACAGTAACAGTACTATGTGACCTTCCAGACCAGCCTATTACAAAAAAATATATAAGTATAAGTATTTCAGGACATAACATATACCATGTATAAAATGTTAACCATATCATTTTCAAAGTATGTAAATAATATCAATATTTAATATGATAAATGCAGGCTGTATGGTATATCCAGACTGTGACAGTAAGAATATTGCGAGTTAATTCGTAGCAGAAACATTCTTTATATGAATGAAGTCATTGCACGGGAGAGAACACTGCATTTAAAGAATAGCATAAAAGCTGTAAAATTATAGAAAAACAGCTCTACCATATAAATGAACATAAAAAATATTTGCAATACATGTGGCCGGACACAAAAAATAAGTATTTTCAAAGTTTTATTAATGCATCCCCCCCCCCCCCCCTCATTTCATGACAGTATAAGAGAATCATAACTACAAAATGTGATAATTGCTTATTCAGATTAGTTCAGTCGACAATTTAAAGTTATATTTCAAGCTATTTGTTCTACTCATAGATGTGAAGAATCAGTTCAGTTCAGTAGTTAAAACCTTTTTAAAAACCGGCTTAGACTCTTAACTAACATGAACTAACTAACATTCAATTCAATTCTATTCAATTTGATTAAAGTGTCAAATCACAACAAGTTGTCTCAAGAAACTTTACATGTAGAGAAGAGACCCGACAGTCCCACCCTGAGCAAGCAATTTTGCGACAGTGGCAACATGTCTCTCACCAAAAGATCTAGAGAGGGTAATCCATGCATTGATTTCTTCAAGGCTTAATTAAACTTATATATTCAGTTCTGATGTTTAGGCGAATGAAAGACAAGGATTTAAGGATTCAGGTTTTGTGATTTAGGGCCCGTACACACTGCAGGAGATTGGGTCCGATATTGCTGTCGCCGACATTTTTTGGCGCTCGCCGACAAAACCTCCCGATCTGGCGCAGATCGGCCTTTGATCTGCGAGATAATGCTCGCTGTGTGTGAAAGGATCCACGAGACGATATGGCCGCGATTATCCGCTCTGCGACGGCTTTCCGACCGTTTTCAGATAACTACCATGTTAGATATTCAGCTCTGTCTGGGACAGGACAGCAGACAATATCATACACTATGAACGGGGCTGCGACCACCTTGCGAGGAGATGCACGCTACAGCCAATGAGAGCACATTACAGCCACCGTGGCTATGGAAGGTCTGTGGACCTGACCACAACAAACAGATCCCCCACATACTGTCCAGTCCTGTATTAAGTTAAACATTATTATAAAACAGAATGAGAGTGAGCGAGCGTGCTCGAAGGGGGCTGTTTATTTGAGACTATTGCACAGAGATAGAGAGAGAGAGAGAGACACACACAGAGAGCGAGCGATCTGTATGTATGTGTGTGTGTGTGTGTGTGTGTGTGTGTGTGTGTGTGTGTGTGTGTGTGTGTGTGTGTGTGTGTGTGTGTGTGTGTGTGTGTGTGTGTATTTGTCTGTGAGTGAGTGTTGCCAGATTTTGCGAGAGAAATAAGCAACCAGGTTTGTGAAAACAAGCCAAACAACTGTAAGCCTATAGTATATATATAAATAAATACATTGGATACTTGAAAATAGACGATCTACAAGCTCACGTTGTAGATAGGCTATTTTTAAAGAAGATATCTGGGGGGGGGGGGGGGAATTGTGGAATATTTTCCAAATTCACGCAGATCTTGTATGAGGGTCTATGGCACGACATATTTTCAGAAGGGGGAGGTCTGCGCCTCTGCGGACAAATATTATTTTGGGGGTCCTTGCCATGAAAATGTTTGAGAATAACTGGTTCAAACAACATTAGGAAACAAGGCCAAAAAAGCAACTTTACAGAAAAACTATCCCAAAGTCGCTTATAATAAGCGGACATGGCAACTCTGTCACTGACCGCTTCTGCGCACTTGACGTGCGAGAGAGAGAGAGAGAGAGAGAGAGAGAGAGAGAGAGAGAAAGAGCGAGAGAGGCATATCACGGGATACGTCGATTAAAATGAATTGGAATAAACACAAATGTATGTATTGGGTCTGACTCTGGAGATAGCATCCTAGTGAACTATCCTACAGTGTGTCAGCCCTTGTCGGGGATCAATCCTGTTGTGAAGACCACAACGATATTATGACAGCCGATTTCAAGAAATAAACTCCTGCAGTGTGTTATGCTTAACGATCAGATGGCCCCCCGACCACTTTAAAGTCCTGCAGTGTGTACCTGCCTTTAGTCATTTCTTCACACATTATCCTTTCTGAAAGGCTTTGAACATGTAGCCCACTTTGACCAAGGCTGTCATAACAGCCTTGGTCAAAGTGCACTATGTATGAATACAATGCTATGCTATCTAAATAAACACAAATCCACATTTATAACTATATTAATAAGGGTTAACAAATGGTTCAAACAAATGGGTGTAAGGATAACATTTTTTTTAAGAGCTGGGGGGAGTCTCCAAAGATGAGTCCTAATGGAGGCCTACAGTATTTATATCCAAAATATTTTAGCTTTATAACCACCTCTCTACCAACATACAGGTGTTTAATTTGATCTTCCCAGCAAGCTAATTTACAGTGGAAAAAAATGTTTCCCCCTTGGTGTGAATGCGCTGGTGTGTGTGCGGAGATGATGCACTGAAACTCTTGTTACATTGTTTACAGTGGAAAGGTTCTTCTCCAGTGTGGATATGCTGCTGGTGTGTCGTCAGGGAACCTAACTGATTGAAACTCTTGTCACAATGTTTACAGTGGAAAGGTTTTTCTCCAGTGTGGATATGCTGATGAGTCTTCAGATTACTTGACACACTGAAACTCTTGTCACAATGTTTACACTGGAAAGGTTTTTCTCCAGTGTGAACACGCTGGTGTCTCTTGAGGTCAGCTGAAAGACTGAAACTCTTGTCACAACGTTTACACTGAAAAGGATTTTCTCCAATGTGGACACGCTGGTGTCTCTTGAGGTCAGCTGACTTACTGAAACTCTTGTTACAATGTTTACACTGAAAAGGTTTTTCTCCAGTGTGGACACACTGGTGTTTCTTCAGCCAACTTGAATGGCTGAAACTCTTGTCACAATGCTTACAATTGTGTGTTTTCTGTCCTGTGAAAGTCACCTGACGTGTCTTCACTTCACCTTGTTCATTTAAAGTCTCGGTAAAGTGATGATGACTGTAAGATGTTGGTTGGTCAGTGTCTCCTGGTTTCTGGCTGGATACAGAGTTGAGGATTTGCTGACAGGCAGCTGAGGTGATCTGTCCATTCCTCAGCATTTGGCAGTAGAGGTCGTTGTGGCTCCTCTTGATGTGTTTATAGAGGAAGACCTGAGACGTGCAGGCGTATGGACACTCAGAACAGGAGTAGACCTGAGTCTGGGAGGACTGGGACAACGCCACAATGTTTACAGTGGAAAGGTTTTTCTCCAGTGTGGACACGCTGGTGTATCTTCAGTTCAGATGAATGGCTGTAACTCTTGTGGCAATGTTTACATTGGTAAGGTTTTTCTCCAGTGTGTATATGCTAGTGTGTTCTCAAGGTACCTGATTCACTGAAACTCTTGTCACACTGTTTACACTGGAAAGGTTTTTCTCCAGTGTGGACACGAAGGTGTCTATTCAGGAGAGTTGACCGACTGAAACTCTTGTCACAATGTTTACAGTGGAAAGGTTTTTCTCCAGTGTGGACACGCTGGTGTCTCTTCAGAGCACTGGAATGGCTGTAAATCTTGTGGCAATATTTACAGTCGTAAGGTTTTTCTCCAGTGTGTATACGCTGGTGTCTTTTCAAGGTACCTGATTCACTGAAACTCTTGTCACACAGTTTACACTGGAAAGGTTTTTCTCCAGTGTGGACACGCTGGTGTCTCTTCAGGGAAGATGACTTACTGAAAGTCTTGTCACAATGTTTACAGAGGAGCGGTCTATCTAGAGTGTGGATACGCTGGTGTGTCTCCAAGGGACCAGACTCACTGAAACTCTTGTCACAGTGTTTATCATCACCGTCCTCAGTGACTTCAGTGTCAGATTCAACTTCAACTTCAACTTCAGAGCAGTGTGAAGAGATGTCTTCATCATAATCACTTTTCACTGCTAGTAATGTCAACATTGACTCATCAGGCTCCTCTGGTCTTGGAAGAATATCCTCCTGTTCGTCTTTAATCTGTGGAGGATCTGGTTCCTCCTGGAGCAGACTGGGGCTCCTCTCCTGTTCAGGGGAAACCTCCTCTTTACACACAACCATCTGCAGGATGTCTAGGAGCAGAAAAATAACATGATAGTCAACACTGGATTCCTAAAATGTAAATCAATAGTTACATCCTCCAAGTTCCATTTACATAATGAGCTAGAGTATCAACTACTTAGATTGGCCAAAATGTTACCAACTACAGGTTATTACAGGTGCTTTTTTAAACTGAAGTTCTGAACTCTTCAAAGTTTTAGCAAGATATAAATACATATTTTGATTAGTAATCAAAATGTGTATTTGTTGTTACTTATTTGAATCGCACTCTGGTGGTAAAGTAGCTGCGCACCACCGCAGGCGTATGGACACTCAGAACAGGAGTAGACCCGAGTCTGGGAGGACTGGGACAACACTCCTGAGACAGACAGACAGACAGAGAGAAGAATGGAAAGTAAGGCTAAAAATGGCGAGATACAACTTGAAAAGCCTCCATCTTTTCCAGCTCCTTGTATGGGAGCCCTACAGCTTCTCTGTTACATTTTCAGATATTTGATTTATGATCTTTCTTTTATTCCACAATCTAGTCATCATGCCAAATCCCAGTTTCCCCCAAACACGTCCATGTCCCTGAGTTTAACACTGACTGACCTCCACTGGTCTCCTCCCAATCATCACTGTCTTCAGTGACTTCAGTGTCAGATTCAAGCTTGACTTCAACTTCATAGCAGTGTGAAGAGTTGTCTTCATCACCATCTTCACTTTTCACTGTTACTAATGTCAACATTGACCCATCAGGCTCCTCTGGTCTTTGAAGTAGCTCCTCCTGTTCCTCTTTAATGTGTGGAGGCTCTGGTTCCTCCTGGAGCAGACTGGGGCTCCTCTCCTGTTCAGGAGAAACCTCCTCTTTACACACAGCCACGTGCAGGATGTCTAGGAGCAGAAAAATAACATGATATACCAAAGACTAACAATGGGACCCGATGCCTCCCTGCTTGCACTCAGCTCAGCATCAATTGGATTGGGGGTAAGTCCTTGCGACATATGTTCGGGGGGTTTACTTCATCAAGCCGCCTCAAAATTCAGAAGTAGTCCTTTGGGCCAACAAATAGAGCATGTTTAATTTAAATCATGAAATCATTTAACAATATTAAAACATAATACTCCAGACGTGAGCTCTGATTTGGGAGTGAATTAGACTGTGGGCCAAGCTGTATAGAACATGGTTTGTCTGTACGTACGTACGTACGTACGTACGTACGTACGTACGCACGTAAGTACGTCCGTACGAACGCATGCACGTATGTGTGTATGTCAACTCCAAAGTAGACCAATCGCCGCTGTACGCCGAAGTATAACTCGAGCTTAAAGGACTGTTCTCACATTATTGCTTTTCTAGAATGAATACATCGTCAATCGGTGATTTTTGGGCTGACAGGAATATTTTCTCATTTCGTCCAAGCTTATTATGCACCTCTGCAAGTGCCTGCCGACTGTGTGCTCCGCTTACCCCAAAGTAGCCTATGTTCACCTGTGCTCTATAATTTTCCATAAATTGTTTACATTTAATTTATAATTAAGTATTTTAATGAAGCAAAAATAGCTGGGGAATGTCTGCAAAGGACAAGTCCTAATGTTGACCAGAGCAGTATTTATATCATAATATTATGCCTGTCTAACCACCTCCGTACCAACAAACAGCTGTTTAATTATTCAGTGGAAAGTTTTTACCCTCGGTGTGAACACTCCAATGACTTTTCAGAGTATGTAACTGACTGAAGTTCATCTCACAATGTTTACACTGGAAAGCTTTTGCTCTAGTGTGTATACGCTGGTGTGTCTTCAGGTTACTTGATCGACTGAAACTCTTGTCACAATGTTTACAGTGGAAAGGTTTTACTCCATTGTGGATACGATGGTGTTCCCTCAGCTGACTTGGGTCACTGAATCTCCTTTCACAATGTTTACAATGGAAAGGTTTTTCTCCAGTGTGGATACGCTGATGTCGCTTCAGAGAAGTTGACAGACTGAAACTCTTGTCACAATATTTACAATGGAAAGGTTTTTCTCCTGTGTGGACAAGCTGGTGTGTCTTTAGGTTACTTGATCGCCTGAAATACTTGTCACACTTTTCACACTGGAAAGGATTTTCACCAGTGTGGACACGCTGGTGTGTCTTTAGGTCACTTGATCGACTGAAACTCTGGTCACAATGTTTACAGTGGAAAGGTTTTTCTCCAGTGTGGATACGCTGGTGTCTATTCAGAAGAGCTGACCGACTGAAACTCTTGTCACAATGTTTACAGTGGAAAGGTTTTTCTCCAGTGTGGACACGCTGGTGTATCTTCAGTTCAGATGAATGGCTGTAACTCTTGTCGCAATGTTTACATTGGTAAGGTTTTTCTCCAGTGTGTATACGCTGGTGTGTTCTCAAGGTACCTGATTCACTGAAACTCTTGTCACACTGTTTACACTGGAAAGGTTTTTCTCCAGTGTGGACACGAAGGTGTCTATTCAGGAGAGTTGACCGACTGAAACTCTTGTCACATTGTTTACACTGGAAAGGTTTTTCTCCAGTGTGGACAAGAAGGTGTCTATTCAGGAGAGCTGACCGACTGAAACTCTTGTCACAATGTTTACAGTGGTAAGGTTTTTCTCCAGTGTGTATACGCTGGTGTGTTTTCAAGGTACCTGATTCACTGAAACTCTTGTCACACAGTTTACACTGGAAAGGTTTTTCTCCAGTGTGGACACGCTGGTGTCTCTTCAGGGAAGATGACTTACTGAAAGTCTTGTCACAATGTTTACAGAGGAGCGGTCTATCTAGAGTGTGGATACGCTGGTGTGTCTCCAAGGGACCTGACTCACTGAAACTCTTGTCACAGTGTTTATCATCACCGTCCTCAGTGACTTCAGTGTCAGATTCAACTTCAACTTCAACTTCAGAGCAGTGTGAAGAGATGTCTTCATCATAATCATCTTCACTTTTCACTGCTAGTAATGTCAACATTGACTCATCAGGCTCCTCTGGTCTTGGAAGAATATCCTCCTGTTCGTCTTTAATCTGTGGAGGATCTGGTTCCTCCTGGAGCAGACTGGGGCTCCTCTCCTGTTCAGGGGAAACCTCCTCTTTACACACAACCATCTGCAGGATGTCTAGGAGCAGAAAAATAACATGATAGTCAACACTGGATTCCTAAAATGTAAATCAATAGTTCCATCCTCCAAGTTCTATTTACATAATGAGCTACAGTATCAACTACTTAGATTGGCCAAAATGCAGATGATTAGTAATCAAAATGTGTATTTGTTGTTACTTATTTAATTTGAATCGCACTCTGGTGGTAAAGTAGCTGCCCACCACCACGGAGCCTTGGATTTCAAATCCAACATGGTGCATCCGGCTTTGTCAAATGTCATACGAACTGTTGCCAGGACGACTATGACGGCGCGGCATTACGCCCGATTAGGACACGACGCCAGCGTGACGTCGTCTCACGATCGTCTCATGATCGTCTCACGATCGTATGACATCATATTCCACACAGAGACACAGAGAAGCGCGCCGAGCAGTAGAATCGAGCAGCAGCTAGATAAAAAGTCTGATAATTAGTTAACCTAAGAGTTAGACACTTAAGAGTCAGACAGTTCCTCATAGAATCTCACAGTGAAGATAAAGATCAAAGACAATAAAAAGGGGAATAGTGAAAGACTATCTCCCTTCCGGACGTGACTTAACGAAGACCGAGTTCACCGGACATCTCAGAATATAGAAGAATAGGTTGGCCTTACAACCTAACCTATACATAGAAGAATATAGAAGAATAGGTTAGCCTTACAACCTTGACCTCAGGTCAGGAGAGCTCATTCTCTCAACTCCCACCGTCACTTGTGACAATCACAAGAATCAGCACCTAGAGATTAATACAGTCCTAAATAATATCGAAGTAAAAACCTCAACAACACGATGTTTTGTTTTTTATTTAAAGTAGCCAATAATTTTGTACCCCTTTTTCCTCCCCAATTTAGTCCTCCCACACACATGTCTGTGTTATCACTGCTGTTGTATTCTACTCTCTCACCTGCCAGTGAGGAGCCCCCACTTGGAGGACGTAGGGCCTTCATCCTTCATCCTACTTCATCCTACTCCTCCCGCCCAACACTGACAGGTGCCACCCCTGTCGCGCACATGCACACCCCTCCAGTGCACCCCTTTGACTACGTTTTTCTCTGAGGAGACCCTGATATGTATGTATAGTATGTCCCCTCAAAAGGAGACCAGCTCATACCACTAAGTACATGACATCATAAAACAGAAGCATCTCCAGTCAGCTTCAAATGCCTGGTGAAATTTTAGGATCCAAATTTCAATCAATTGACATTGTCAACTGATTTTTCCTAACGCCAGTGGGCTAAGGAAGTATGTTTCATATCTGATAGAATGTGCAGATTTTTCCAAATGATTAAAGTGCAGACTGTGTGTCAAGCACTGAAATCTGAAAATAGTTGAAGATATACTTGTTGGCATGTTTTAACCACTAAAACCCTCTACACATAGTACACTAACTAACACTCTATTACTAAGTGAACTAATACTTAGTTGGCTGGGGTTTGCTATGTACTTAGTTCACTAGTTTTCCCTTTGGCTGCCATAACCTATTATTTTTGTCATTATTTGTTTTCGCTAATATTTCTTTTATTTTGCTAAGAGTTCCGTAAGTTGCATTCTGACGACTTCCAGCCGTCTCCTTATATGTTAGTGTGCCGGTTGAGAACTCACTATCTCAGAGTGAGTTACGATTCCATGAGGAAGGATGTGTTTGTATTTGTTTGTAAGCAGCGTGTCACTGACAAGGTTTGTTTTATTGCTTTTAATGTCAACATTTTAGTTTTATGTCAACATTTGTGTTTTATGTTATGTTTCATTATGAGTTTAATTGATCGATTTGTTTGTTTCAGTTCTTAGTTTATTGTTCTTTTCGGTTTCCTGGACGCATCCCCTTCACTGCAATATGCAGCCAATGAGGCACATTTCATTTCAAGTGTATTTTCTTTAATTATGTTTTGTATGCGTTACATGTTTATGTTTTTCTGATCGTTGTTATTCTTGTGTCTTTGGTACCAGTTTTGTTGGTCTGTGAGCCGTAAGTGTTATTAAACCATCAGTGAGAACACACCTAACTTCATTTGTGAAGGGAGTGACATTCCCCTTACACCACATCTCCACCTAAAATATAGCTGATCTACAAGCTAGAGATCTTGTAGATCAGTTAATTTCAGCATATGTTCCACCCAGAATAGGGATGCTAGGGGTCTAGTGGTTAAACCTGAAAGCTGAGGAAAAAGCCCATTGAAGATCTTTGTTATTATTGTAACAGCTCTACAACAGAACAGAATATATCAAAGAAAGAAAGAGCACATGACACTTACTGGGGTGTGGATGGTCTTCAGGTTCCTCCTGTTTAATAGAAATGTCCCTGGCTGAGTCTGGAGAGTTCATCTTCACCTGCAGTCTTGACTCCACACACTGGTCTGAAATGAAGGAATTGAATAAGGACTTTAATAACTGAATGTGAAATCACGCTTAACTTAAGATTACACAAGGGAAAATTCCAGCGATGCAAATAATGGTCTAAAGTGAATAAGGTGAAAGTAACCCATCTGTTATTAATGTTTCTGCAACCCTAACCCCTTTTTTCACACTTCTTTACACCTGTAAACCTATTATATGACAATAAAGATGATTCTTAATGATTGAATGTGTGCAAAGACTTATTTGCATAGGGTACAAATAAGTGCAGTTTATAGGCTGGAATGTGACCCAAAATACATCCCCAAGCTACAACAATTTACGTTCACACAAGTAGGGATGGGGAATTATATTTTATCACATAACCAGCCTTTTTTTACCTCTGTGAACGGAGTGATCAAAGTTGGGCTGCTCAACAAAATGTTGGCTTCCAACAATTATGATAAAACAATGATTGTGCCGCAATTCATTTTGCAATGATGCTCGTTTTGTCTTGGGTTGTTTAATTATAAATCCAGTGCAACCCTTTCAATTACATCGGTGCACTTTCGCCCCTCCCTAAAAGCCCGAACTCAGTCTCAGTTAACTGTGAAATGTTTAGTTCAGATCTAGATGTACTGAAGATGGACCCATATTGGTCAAGAATAAACCAATTAATCTGTTAAACTTTTCAACAAATACAAATCCTGTTCAAGATATATTATGGTGGTGTGTGCACCACAAGACAATATGACCAGTTTGTTTAATCATCTGAAATTCAAATTTAAAGTGGTCTAAGATCAAGCAATGAAGCAGCAAAAAAGGGCACTCAGTGATAAAGTCCCTGCCCACCACCACAGAGGTTGTGGGTTCAAATCCACGTGGCGCAACCGACACACACACACACACACACACACACACACACACACACACACACACACACACACACACACACACACACACACACACACACACACACACACACACACACACACACACACACACACACACACACAAGTACCGTCTGAATACCAGCGCCCACACATCAAATAGAGTAGTACCGTATGGATACAAACGCACACACTCAAACAGAGTAGTACCGCCTGAGTACCAGCGAACACTCATCAAATAGAGTAGTTGGCCCTCATTGGAAACAAGTCCGCAAGGACTTTCATGAACGGACCTGTTAGACAAAGTATTTTAAATGTAATTGTACTGTTTTACATTTTTTGCCTAATAAAATATTCAATCAATATATTCAATCAATCAAAGTAGGCACCACTTACTGTCGTACACTGGGTGTGATTTTTTCAATGCATAACATTTTGAATTATTGAGTAAACATTTAAAATAATTGTGATTCGTGATCTCCATATTGACCAAAATTATAGTTATTATTTTTGCCATATGCGAGCAGCCCGAAGTGTGAAAAGTCACTATTTTGGCCTGATGGTGCTAGAAGATAGGTCATGGGATAGTGGGGACACTTTACGGTTCATCTTCCAGGGAGCATGGATGCACTAAGCAAGTTTCATGACCATCTGATTCTGCCCATTACATTTTGAGACATGGGGCAAGGGTGAAACTAGAAGAAAGGCCATTTAGGAACCAAAATCAGTTAAATTCATACAATAAAGGACTATGTAACATCAACTATTTAAATAACTGTATCACTAATATTAATTAAGTATATAATAAATGATAGGCTACATATTCACTATGTAAAAAGTCATTGTTAATTTGTATGTTTACGATATAGAATCTTGCACACCCATTCCTTTAGTCTGGTGTATAATTGTGATCCTGGATGGGTCATTCTGGGCCTGACACACTACAGCAGTGGTTCTCAACCTTTCAGGCCGTGACACCCCCAAAATAATCATATTTGTACGGGGGCCCCCCCACCCTGACAAGCACTTGGAATGTAGGAGTTGAGGCATTACATCGAGTTTGACTACAGATAAACATCTTGAAAATAGCAGATCTACAAGCTCACAATTGCGAGGCGTTGTGAGCTTGTAGATCTGCTATTTTCAAGATGTTTGCCGTTATATATATTATTTGAAAATTAAGCCTATGTTTAATTAATTAAGCCAGTTTTTATAGTATAGTTCGTTGATTACTTTTGATGCAGTAGCCTAATGCTCTTTGTCTTTGCTTTTGTATTGATTTTTTAGGTATTAAAAGACTTAAATTGTCACTTTAGTGTCGTCTGGGGACCCCTCCAAAATCATTTGGGGACCCAACACACAGATCGAGAGCCACTGCACTACAGCATCATGACACATGTTTAGTTGGTAAGGATTCAATCTCTGGTGCATGAAGACATGTGGAAATTCACTTAGTTGACAGTCAAATATTACTGTGGACAGAGAACTAAATCCTGCTCATTTACGTTTGCACCTCATTGTTGCTTACATGGAGATTAACTAGCTGTAGTATACAACCCTCGTAGACGTATTTATGATTCTGACGTTTTCAATCTACGAGAGTTGTAGGGTGCACTTCCCATAGTGACTTGGACTTTCTGCACTATGCCCCGTAGACACTCCAAACATTGTACAAAATGAAAATAAAGGCGCTTACCGCCGAGCCCCAAATGTTAACTGGGTCTACGGGGTAGTAGTGTAATGTAATAATCCATATCTTTCAATAAAGAAGTGTTTTAATGCCGTCGGTGGCCGATTCTGTCGGAAGTTCCCAATGGGCGGTAGTGACGGGAAGTGAGGGGGCGCATCCGGTGGAACCCGGAATTACACTAAATGTAAACAGGAAGTAAACGAGGGTGAAAAAATGGCGTTCGGCCACCGACGGCATTAAAACACTTCTTTATTGAAAGATATGGATTATTACATTAAACTACTACCCCGTAGACCTAGTTAACATTTGGGGCTCGGCGGTAAGCGCCTTTATTTTCATTTTGTACAATGTTTGGAGTGTCTACGGGCCGGGGCATAGTGCAGAAAGTCCAAGTCACTATGGGAAGTGCACCCTACAACTCTCGTAGATTGAAAACGTCAGAATCATAAATACGTCTACGAGGGTTGTATACTACAGCTAGAGATTAACCGCTGTTAAACAAGACGTTGGATTGGGTTACATTAATAATGGTGACGTCAACATGGAAGAAAATACAATGTAAATGTAGCCTACTGCAGCTTTTCGCACTGCATGGTTGTATGTGTTTATTTCACATAGATAAATAGCCCCAACGAACCTCTCACTCCGCTCAAAGATGAGGTTCCACTGCGAGGTCTCCCGGAATCGGTAGAACGGCCGCAAAGGGTCCGCTTTTGCCACATCGTATCCAAAAACTAATGGTAGATTCCAAAATGTACAGATGTTTAAGGTAGGCTATGGTCCGGGACCATACATTTTAGTTTGGGCCCGGGGACTAAACAACCCGTTTAAATCACTTATTTAGTCAGCCTGTGGCCATGTTTCTCATTGTAGCCAAACCGGGAGCAGTACTGGCACCGTAGGCTTTTCCGGGTTGAATGGGAAACATGGCCACAGGCTGACTAAATAAGCAATACACGGTTGTTTCGTGCCCCGACCAAAAATGTATGGTGCCGGACCATACCTTAAACATCTGTACAGTTCGGAATCTACCAGTTGACGCTAAGGTAATTTTACCCGTAGAATCCATTTCTGCTGAGGAAAGTTTGGTATTGTGCATATTTGCCTAATAAAATATTCAATCAATATATTCAATCAATCAAAGTAGGCACCACTTACTGTCGTACACTGGGTGTGATTTTTTCAATGCATAACATTTTGAATTATTGAGTAAACATTTAAAATAATTGTGATTCGTGATCTCCATATTGACCAAAATTATAGTTATTATTTTTGCCATATGCGAGCAGCCCGAAGTGTGAAAAGTCACTATTTTGGCCTGATGGTGCTAGAAGATAGGTCATGGGATAGTGGGGACACTTTACGGTTCATCTTCCAGGGAGCATGGATGCACTAAGCAAGTTTCATGACCATCTGATTCTGCCCATTACATTTTGAGACATGGGGCAAGGGTGAAACTAGAAGAAAGGCCATTTAGGAACCAAAATCAGTTAAATTCATACAATAAAGGACTATGTAACATCAACTATTTAAATAACTGTATCACTAATATTAATTAAGTATATAATAAATGATAGGCTACATATTCACTATGTAAAAAGTCATTGTTAATTTGTATGTTTACGATATAGAATCTTGCACACCCATTCCTTTAGTCTGGTGTATAATTGTGATCCTGGATGGGTCATTCTGGGCCTGACACACTACAGCAGTGGTTCTCAACCTTTCAGGCCGTGACACCCCCAAAATAATCATATTTGTACGGGGGCCCCCCCACCCTGACAAGCACTTGGAATGTAGGAGTTGAGGCATTACATCGAGTTTGACTACAGATAAACATCTTGAAAATAGCAGATCTACAAGCTCACAATTGCGAGGCGTTGTGAGCTTGTAGATCTGCTATTTTCAAGATGTTTGCCGTTATATATATTATTTGAAAATTAAGCCTATGTTTAATTAATTAAGCCAGTTTTTATAGTATAGTTCGTTGATTACTTTTGATGCAGTAGCCTAATGCTCTTTGTCTTTGCTTTTGTATTGATTTTTTAGGTATTAAAAGACTTAAATTGTCACTTTAGTGTCGTCTGGGGACCCCTCCAAAATCATTTGGGGACCCAACACACAGATCGAGAGCCACTGCACTACAGCATCATGACACATGTTTAGTTGGTAAGGATTCAATCTCTGGTGCATGAAGACATGTGGAAATTCACTTAGTTGACAGTCAAATATTACTGTGGACAGAGAACTAAATCCTGCTCATTTACGTTTGCACCTCATTGTTGCTTACATGGAGATTAACTAGCTGTAGTATACAACCCTCGTAGACGTATTTATGATTCTGACGTTTTCAATCTACGAGAGTTGTAGGGTGCACTTCCCATAGTGACTTGGACTTTCTGCACTATGCCCCGTAGACACTCCAAACATTGTACAAAATGAAAATAAAGGCGCTTACCGCCGAGCCCCAAATGTTAACTGGGTCTACGGGGTAGTAGTGTAATGTAATAATCCATATCTTTCAATAAAGAAGTGTTTTAATGCCGTCGGTGGCCGATTCTGTCGGAAGTTCCCAATGGGCGGTAGTGACGGGAAGTGAGGGGGCGCATCCGGTGGAACCCGGAATTACACTAAATGTAAACAGGAAGTAAACGAGGGTGAAAAAATGGCGTTCGGCCACCGACGGCATTAAAACACTTCTTTATTGAAAGATATGGATTATTACATTAAACTACTACCCCGTAGACCTAGTTAACATTTGGGGCTCGGCGGTAAGCGCCTTTATTTTCATTTTGTACAATGTTTGGAGTGTCTACGGGCCGGGGCATAGTGCAGAAAGTCCAAGTCACTATGGGAAGTGCACCCTACAACTCTCGTAGATTGAAAACGTCAGAATCATAAATACGTCTACGAGGGTTGTATACTACAGCTAGAGATTAACCGCTGTTAAACAAGACGTTGGATTGGGTTACATTAATAATGGTGACGTCAACATGGAAGAAAATACAATGTAAATGTAGCCTACTGCAGCTTTTCGCACTGCATGGTTGTATGTGTTTATTTCACATAGATAAATAGCCCCAACGAACCTCTCACTCCGCTCAAAGATGAGGTTCCACTGCGAGGTCTCCCGGAATCGGTAGAACGGCCGCAAAGGGTCCGCTTTTGCCACATCGTATCCAAAAACTAATGGTAGATTCCAAAATGTACAGATGTTTAAGGTAGGCTATGGTCCGGGACCATACATTTTAGTTTGGGCCCGGGGACTAAACAACCCGTTTAAATCACTTATTTAGTCAGCCTGTGGCCATGTTTCTCATTGTAGCCAAACCGGGAGCAGTACTGGCACCGTAGGCTTTTCCGGGTTGAATGGGAAACATGGCCACAGGCTGACTAAATAAGCAATACACGGTTGTTTCGTGCCCCGACCAAAAATGTATGGTGCCGGACCATACCTTAAACATCTGTACAGTTCGGAATCTACCAGTTGACGCTAAGGTAATTTTACCCGTAGAATCCATTTCTGCTGAGGAAAGTTTGGTATTGTGCATATTTAATAAGATAATTGCATAATTGAACACTTTGTGAAAATAATCACATGATAAATACAATTACAGTTAGATATTTCAAAAAGTGTAAAACATGTGGAGATACGTCTGTGACCATACTGTAGCGACCCAGCTGGACAGTAAGAGGGTGGAGACTTGACTGATGAGTTTTAAGGATTTTATTTCGGTACTCAACGTAGAAACTATAGCATATAAAATACACAACATAAATCAATACATCAAATAGCACCATAATACATTTGCATTTCCCATCTACATCACTTATACAATAGCTTACACACAAATAAACCTCAGACAATAAAATACTAGGTTCAACAATAAGATCAGAAATCAACCGTGAACAATAATAGTTTAACAAACAATAAAAATGACAGTCACCTTGTTCCCCTTCCAGCTAGGTGCTAATTTTGCTTGAATGTGGCATGTCCATCAGTTACAACTGAAAATACAAAAACCCATTAAAACCATATTTCAACCAAACCCTGCACTGTAGATCGGCAGTAAATGATCAAGTAAACTCACAATGTCCATCATTAGTCCGTCCTTCCTTGACCATCCTTCCAGGTCCTTTAGTCCGTCCTTCCTTGACCATCCTTCCAGGTCCTTTAAACAAACATTTTCTGTGCAGTCCTTGATGCTCCTCTTGAACAGAGCCCTTTTTATAGTTTGCTGCTAGGCACCTTCAGCCCCATACTGAGCATCAGCACCAGGTGAACTTCATTACATTAATCAGTGCACAATCTGAGGCTGATGTGTTCCTGTAGGCAGGAAGCCCTTAAAAATAAGTCTCCAAGAACCTGACAATTGGGCAGGAAACCTTAAAAAATAAAAGTCTACAAAAACACCACTATGGGTCCGTTACACCTACTGGCAATGTGCACAAGCAATTTGGTGCTGATCGGCCCAACGGTTTGAGAGATTAGCTCGGACAAACTGCTACAAGCTGTAGTTGTAATAGCTGTGAGGGAATATGTCAACACTCATAAAGATTGTGCACTTAGTGACAGGTTTTAGTTTTTTGACATGGTTAGGTGTGGGTGTAAGGTTTTCAAAAGCCCTGCATACAACTTGGGCTGGCAACTCTGCATACAGGCCACTAGTGGCCTGTATGCAGAAACTCCAATATTAGATGGCTCAGTATATGGTTGAACACCCCATAAATTCATACAAATTATGAATTATGTTACTATTGGGCATGCTAAATAAGCATACAAAAAAATCTAGGAAAATGTAACTTCCAGAAAGGCTGAAAGTCTCATTTTCAAGATGGCGTCTAGAAGCCATATAAATGATTCACACACATCACGGTTTCATATGGCTTGTTTAGAGTGATTACTGTCATTAAGCTACTGAATTGGAAGATGTATCATACCAAAATATAAACTAGAGACATGTAGGAATACAAAAATACCAAAAATGTACAGCCACCTTAGGTGGTACCAAAATCTGGCTTGGCCCCTATAGGGTGTACCAAAAAATCCTAAAGGGGGCGTCAACATGTGTGACTTGGTCGCGGCGGCCATTGTTGGGGCCGGAGGGTTGGGGTCAGAGGGTACATAAACAGCTTGTAAACAGTGACCCGACCGTGTTTTTTTTTAAACTCACAGTCACAATGGTGAGGACTTGCTCAGTTCATAAGTGCCATAGCAGGTCGGGTCGAGGTAATGTGGTAGATAAAGAGCAGTACAATTTGTCAGCTTTCGAGCATGGAGGCAACATCACAGAGCTCAAATAGATGTAGTATGGCTTGGATCTCAGCTGTGCGACGCACAGAATTAACGTTCAACAACCTGCCCAAGTACAGCCGTGTTTGTTCAGTTCACTTTCTCAAAGGTGTTTTTTTTTACCAAAAATATGAAACTGCTATTTTGTCTCTGCTAACTGAAAGTAACTAGGGTAATGTAACTAGGATGGTCCAGAGTGTTAGTGACTCTTTTTCCTCTCTAACGGCGCGCTGCTCTGCTCATAGACCGAACATTCCACTACCGTGCGAGGTCTCCAACTTTAATAAAAATAAACAAAGCTATTTCGCTACTCACCGAAACTTTCAACAACACAAAACTGCCTTTGTTTCGGTGAATACTAATAGTGAAATAGTTTTGTTTATTTTTTATTAAAGTTGGAGACCTCACATGGTAGTAGCAGCGCGCCTGTCAGAGCGTTAGAGAGAGAAAAGTCACTAACACTCTGGACTGCCCTAGGCTATCCTAGTCTAGTTACATTACCTAGTTACTTTTAGTTAGCAGAGACAAAATATCAGTTTCATGTTTTTGGTAAAAATGTACCTTTGAGAAAATGACGTGAACAAACACGGCTGTACTTGGGCAGGTTGTTGAACGTTAATTCTTTGTGTCGTACAGCTGAGACCCAAGCCATACTAGTCTCTTCTCTTGAATACATTGTTAGCCTCACACTGTATTCAATCTTCAAGAGGAGAGCTGCGACATGTGAACAGATTTCTCATAGACCTGCCACACATGTACAGTGTGCACTGATCACTATGTAGTCGGCAAAGAAGTTAATGTTTACAAACACAAACCACCATCACTCTCTAGTGTTAAACCCGTCTATGTACAGTCTGACCCCTCAAGGGCTGTAGCGTCGAAAAGGGGGCGTGGCGAACTTTTGGTGACGCGACGTTGGTACACCCTATACGATCTAACAAGTACATTTGCTTGAGTACTGTAGCCTACTTAAGTAATTTGTTTTGAATAGTCAATATCTAGGCTACTTACTTGAGTATTTGTATTTACTTGTGACTTTCACTCCACCACAGTTCAAACAAAGACAAATCCACAAGATTCCAGGAAAGGGGGGGGCGGGGGGTATACTTTTGAAGTACTTTTTAAAAAGCCAGTACTCAGGTTAATAAAAGCCTTTTACTTTTGAGTGCCTGGGCCTGAATTTGTTATGCCCTTTTGGCATAATTCTTCCTCTCTCTTTAATATTATTCCCTTCCATAAGCACCGGTGGTTTGAGGGATAACAGTAGCACTCCTGTTACTGTATACTTTGAATGGGTTGAGTACTTGTCCACCACTGGTACTATGTGACCGTCCATGGCCCGTAGAGATGAGAACATCCTTCACAGCTTTCATCAACTGCACACTATTAATGCTGAACAGTTCTGAACATGTCTCACAGAAATAGAGGATACAACATACACTGTACCATGTATTAAACATGTGTTAACCATCTAATCTTCCCATTAACGTAGATATATCAATATTTCTATGACAAATGCAGGCTGTATGTTATATCCAGACTGTGACACAGTAAGAACATCACAAGTTATTTCGTAGCAGAAGTATCCTTTTATATGAAATCATTGTTGAATAGAGAAGAGGATCATTATACGTCAAAGTTTGGTGGATGACTGCTGAACCTATCAAATGAATCAGTAGTCCTCAGTAGCTCCAAACTAACTTTTCCACCAGAGGCACTGTTGCAGTACTACTGTCCCTTTAAGGGGGGGGGGGGGTCTTCCTCTGTTGGGACGACTCCTCTGTCCTCTTAGTTTTGGCCCCTCCCGGCTTATGGGAGGAGGAGGAGGGAGGTGGCGAGAGGGAGGCGCTCCTCGCTCGGCCTTTGGGAGAAGAAGACCTTCGCTCCTTCCTCTTGGGGTGGCGGGAAATGACATGATTAGACCTTGTAGATCTCTGCAAGCAAACAACGCAACATCTCTACCTGCATGTCAGTTTGTAAAACATTTTTACTTTCTTCTACAAGCAACTACATACTATGGAGTGTGTGTGTGTGTGTGTGTGTGTGTGTGTGTGTGTGTGTGTGTGTGTGTGTGTGTGTGTGTGTGTGCCCCGTGCATGATGCACGGGGCACACACACACACACACACACACACACACACACACACACACACACACACACACACACACACACACACACACACACACACACACACACACTTTGATGCACGGTGCATCAATCATCATAAAATGATCAATCAAATGATCAATCATCATAAAATGTAACGAATGTGCACCTTAATGTGCACCAATTAAATTGAATTCAAAAACGTTATCAGACAATTGATATGTTTGTCTTCTGTGCAAGTGATTCTATATGAATCATATATTTATCGAGTGACTTCATGCAAGTCACTTTGAAAAAAAGGATTGTTAATTAATCACATTTCAAAACAATGCGCTGAACGCCAGTACACTCGCAATAAATAAAAAGCAGTGAGAGACCCGCCTAATAATCGTGAACTTGCAAGTCTTGCATGAATGCTTGCACGGATGCAATCAGCTGAAATGTTAACTTGCAGTCATTTTGGTGGCAGTTAAAGGGACATTTCGCCGATTTTGCAACCAGATCTTTTTTTAATGAAGTTTAGGACTCAAGAAACACGGTCCTGGGTTTTTTGTGTATAATCTGTGTTTTTAGATATCTAGTAATCTTCGAAGATCTCGTGACGTTATTTACGTCACGACGGCATGGTCTCATTCCTTTCCGCACTACATGTTGTCTCGACGCGTCTCAGTCAGACCAGCTCCAAAGACAGCCCCAAGGGGTGTCCCCAAGATTTGGTCCAACCTTGAACCGTCTTGGACTCCACCCCATAGAGTTGAGGCAGCGGCGGTTGCTGCTCATGCAGCCAGCGGGCAGCCCCCCCCCCTCCCCGCCGGTGATTTTAGACAGAACAGAACACAGAAAACAGCCCAAACTGCGCATTTGTTCGCGGACCGGCATGCTTTGGTTTAGTTCGGATCAGGGGGGGTGGGTCGCTAATCATCATCATTCCAATACCAAAACTCAGAAGACAGTTGACTGGCAGTAAATGACTGGCTGGTGGCTGCTATTTATGTTAGTAAATGACTGGCTGGTGGCTGCTATTTATGTTATCAAATCACTACATAATGTTATATCATTGCCCTAAATGGCAAGATATTGACAAGGGAAGGATGATTAAAAAATCTTTATGTCTGTATTAGCCTTGATGTCTGTATAAGAAATGACTTTGTACAGGTGGAAAACTTTAGTTAAATTTGCAGAGTGACGCATTACTTTACCTGAGTTACATCTTCTGATAGTTGTAGTTGAATGTTGACATGAAATAATAATCCTGTTTAGTGTTTCATAAGCGCAAGCGTGAAAGAATCCAAATACAGCATGGAGCGACGGTAAACAAACACTGTTGAAAGGCTATGATCAAAATACCAAGGATTCAACAGTTATGTCGCTACTATGCTACACGGAAGTAGAACGGCATAAAGATACCAAGGATTTGTCAGTGATGTGACATCACTAACGAATCCTTGGACATGAGCTAACGCTGGTTGCTTGTTTCTCTCCCAGAACCTGGCAACTCGGTGTTGCCAGGGAGAGAAATAAGCAAACAGCGTTAGCTCGTTCGGCATTAGCATTAGCTTCTCAGGAACTTTCAGTGCATGTTTGAGTATCATGAGACTCTACAATGAGTAGTAGTAGAGAAAAAAATAACTTTGCATCGGTTATAATAGACGAATTTCACTTAGGCACACGCTCCCATTATGCCAACGGAGGGGGTCGAAAAAATGACGACACGGGACTCTCTGAAATAACTCAACGTCCCTTTCAAGGATGGTGAGTGATAAGCGACACATCAAAGATAACACTTAAAATGTCCGGATTTCTCCTTTAACACTTTTCTCCAGTGTGGACACGCTGGTGTTTTTTCAGGGCAGATGTCTGATTGAAACTCATCTTACAATGTTGACAGTGGAAAGGTTTTTCTCCAGTGTGGACACGCTGGTGTGTCTTTAGGTTACTTGATTGGCTGAAATACTTGTCACAATGTTTACAGTGGAAAGGTTTTTCTCCAGTGTGGATACGATGGTGTGCCTTTAGATGACTTAAAACACTGAAACTCTTGTTACACTTTTCACACTGGAAAGGTTTTTCACCAGTGTGGACACGCTGGTGTGTCTTTAGGTCACTTGATCGACTGAAACTCTGGTCACAATGTCTACAGTGGAAAGGTTTTTCTCCAGTGTGGATACGCTGGTGTCTCTTCAGATCAGCTTTCTGAATGAAACTCTTGTCACACCGTTGACAGTGGAAGGGTTTTTCTCCTGTGTGGACAAGCTGGTGTCTCTTCAGATCAGCTTTGTGAATGAAACTCTTGTCACATTGTTTACAGTTGAATGGTTTTTCCCCAGTGTGGACACTCTGGTGTGTCTTCAGGTGACCTGAGTGGCTGAAACTCTTGTTGCAATGTTTACAGTTGAATGGTTTTTCCCCAGTGTGGACACTCTGGTGTGTCTTCAGGGAACCTGACTGATTGAAACTCTTGTCACACTGTTTACAGTGGAAAGGTTTTTCTCCAGTGTGGACACTCTGGTAGTGTTTCTTCAAGTGACCTGAGTGATTGAAACTCTTGTCACAATATTTACAATGGAAAGGTTGTTCTCCAGTGTGGACACGCTGGTGTGTCTTTAGGTTACTTGATTGGCTGAAATACTTGTCGCAATGTTTACAGTGGAAAGGTTTTTCTCCAGTGTGGATACGATGGTGTGCCTTTAGATGACTTAAAACACTGAAACTCTTGTTACACTTTTCACACTGGAAAGGTTTTTCACCAGTGTGGACACGCTGGTGTGTCTCTAGGTCACTTGATCGACTGAAACTCTGGTCACAATGTCTACAGTGGAAAGGTTTTTCTCCAGTGTGGATACGATGGTGTGTCTTTAGGTCACTTGTTCGACTGAAACTCTGGTCACAGTGTTTACAGATGTGTGCATTCGTTCCTGTGAAAGTCAACTGATGTGTCTTTGCTTCTCCTAGTTCAGTTAAAGTCTTGGTAAAGTTTTGATGACTATAAGATCTTGGTTGGTGAGTGTCTCCTCGTTTCGGGCTGGTTACAAAGCTGGTGATTTGCCGACAGGCAGCTGAGGTGATCTGTCCATTCCTCAGCATTTGGCAGTAGAGGTCGTTGTGGCTCCTCTTGATGTGTTTATGGAGGAAGACCTGAGACGTGAAGGCGTCTGGACACTCAGAACAAGAGGAGGCCCGAGTCTGGGAAGAATGGGACCTCACTCCTGAGAGAGAGAGACAGAGAGCAAGAGACAGAGAGCCAGAGAGAGAGAGAGAGAGCGAGCGAGAGAGAGTGAGAGGAGAAAGGGGGAGAGACGGGATAAGGTAGGTTACAAATGGTGACTACAGATGCATCTTTTAAAGCTTTCATCTTCAAACAAGTCCCTTTTTGGGAGCACTAGTGCGTCCCTGTTAATATTCCTGTTTTTATTTTAGTTTTATTCCTGTTTTTTCACCCAATTTAGTCGTTACTCCCAGTTTTCCCCACACATTATCCCACCCTGTCCTTGTGTTTAAAGCTGACTAACCTCCACTGGTCTCCTCCCAATCATCACTGTCTTCAGTGACTTCAGTGTCAGATTCAAGTTCAACTTCAATTTCAGAACAGTGTGAAGAGATGTCTTCATCATCGTCTTCCTCTTCATGTTTCACTGCTAGTAATGTCAACATTGGCCCATCTGGTCTTTGAAGTAGCTCCTCCTGTTCCTCTTTAATCTGTGGAGGCTCTGGTTCCTCCTGGAGCAGACTGGGGCTCCTCTCCTGTTTAGTGGGAACCTCCTCTTTACACACAACCATGTGCAGGATGTCTAGGAGCAGAAAAATAACATGATAGTGTCAGTGAACAATGGATTCCTAAAACGTAAATTCTTTTTTCTATCTTCCATGTTCCATGTACAAAATGAGACATTACCCATTCAGATAAACCAAACAGGTACTAAATACAGGTTAGTAAAGGTGTTTCTGTAAAGTTCTGCTAAATCAGGCTTCAACGTTTTAGCAAGGTATTAGCAAAAATACATATTTTTAAAAATAATTAGAATTTCTATATTTAGTTATTTTAACCCAACAAACGAACATCAAATATTTAACTCACTGAGTGCCAGAATTATTTCTGGCTATTTCTGGCCTGTGCGATTTTTTTTCTTTTTTTTTTCAAAGTAAATAAAAAGTGCTTAGGAAGCGAGATACAGCCTTTTTCAATTATAAGTTAAACAAGGAGTGGATGGAGCTGCAAATCTTCAGATAATGATATCTTGGGTTCTGATTTTTTTTTTTCAAAAAAATCTTTTTACCCTCAAAGGTAGACCCATTACAGCTCATGCCGCATGACGTCATGGAATGAAATGTCTGGTGAAATTTGGGTCATAGTTTAAAATCTACGTAAACTGATTTTTACAGTGTGGCTCTGTAGGAGGCGAGATGTCTAAAAATGGGTCTGTGAGTCGGTGAATCTCTCTGTCTGTGTGTCCAGGCCTAACCTCACACACCGATGTACCGATCAACACCAAATGTATTGTGCTCCAAGAGCCAGACCAAAATACATGTGGATTATATCTGCCTGTAATCAGTCACCAACATACCTGATGCAGTTGACTTTTTTCATAGAAGCCCCTGTTCTCCATTCTGCAGACCCCTCCCACAACTAGAATGGAGCCTAGAGCATATCGCTAATTCGCTATTTTCGTCGCTCCAATTTTTTTTTTTCACGAATCGTCTCCATGTAGTGCCCTGTCACTTATGAGGGGAGGAGGAGCGCTCGACACGAAATCTCGCTAGACACGAGAATCTCGCGAGAGTTCACGCATCAGAGCCGTTCTGTAGGAACGGCAGCTCATGAGTGAGTGCCAGGACACTACATGGAGACGATTTGGGGAAAAAATAAGTTTGGAGCGACGAAAATAGCCAAATTAGCGATATGCTCTAGGCTCCATTCTAGCTGTGGGAGGGGTCCGCAGAATGCAGAACAGGGGCTTTTATGAAAAAGGTCAACTGCATCAGGTATGTTGGTGACTGATTATAGGCAGATACAATCCACATGTATTTTGGTCTGGCTCTCTCCTTTAAGCCAAGGAAGTATTTTTCATATTTGATGTTTCTTCTTTCTTTTTTTCCCCCACATCTGATGTGCCTCAAGTCATTGTAATTTTTTTTTTTTGTCAAAAGATTATCAAAGTGCACTGAAATCAGAAAATAGTTGAATATATACTGTTTCAACCACTTACACCCTCTATAATTAAGAAAGTAACCCTAACCCTAACAATGCATCGCAATGCAACACGTTGTGAGCTTGTAGATTGGCTGTTTTCAGCAAATGTTCCCCCCAGAATAGGGATGCTAGGGTTCAAGTGGTTAAACTACAAGTCAAGAAGCTGAGAAAAAGCCTGTCATAGATCTGTTATCTCACACAGATCACACTCACAGACCCATTTCTAGACGTCTCACCGCCACGTCATAACAATAACTTCATATGATATTTGTTGGCTTGTTTGCTTGGTTAATGTATAGTGAAAATTAGATATTGTGACAGCTCTAAAACAGAACAGAAAATATGAAAGAAATATTGAGCATGTGAAACTTACTGAGGTGTGGGTGGTCTTCAGGTTCCTCCTGTTTAATAGAAATGTCCCTGGCTGAGTCTGGAGAGTTCATCTTCACCTGCAGTCTGGACTCCACACACTGGCCTGAAATGAAGGAATTGAATCATTCAATTGTATTGATCATTAACTATTAATATACATAACGATATCACTAACATTAACTATATAATAGAAATATTTACTTATTTACTATATCAAATATCATTGTTAATTGTCTGATTACTTGTGCAAAATATAATCTTGCACACAATAATTTCCCCCATTCCAGTTTATACCACTTGGACTTGAAGTATACACAATATATCATTTGAAAAATTTTAGTATATTTATCTGGAGAAAACCAGATGTATCTGGAGAAACCAGGGGTTTGGGTAAAAATTTACAATTTGCAGCTCATGAACAAAATGGGGAAACTATTTGCAATGTCATGCATTAACTTGATGGGTCATTCTAAGCCTGACACACCACAGCATGACAAATGTTTAGTTGGTCAAGAGGACCACCAGGTTTATGAACAGCTTCCACCTGACTACCATCAGACTGTTGAACAAGGCATGACCACCGCCTGTCATCAGGCTGATACTGATTTTGCTTTTCCTCATGGACCTACCTGTGGATTAAGGGCCGTTCACACTGAGCACTGTAACTATAGAAATATAGTTTGAGAAATAGTTTTTAGTCAAGTGAATGGCAGAGTTCACACCACAACTATAAGAAATACAAGGGTGAATTTTATAGTTCGCTACTAGCTTAGCTTGATTCTGTTTTTTAAAAAAAACATCTATACATCACCTAAACCTGCTGATCTCTCTTCTCAGCTGTAGCTTGCTAGTGATAGTCATAACTATGGCACCAGGCAAGCCCTGAGAGGTGCTTTCACCCAGCTTAAACCCAAAACTGATGCTTTAAAAAAAAAAAAAGTTATGTACAGGGCAATCACTTACTGGAATAGACTTCCACAGTATTTAGTATTAATCACCAGCAGAGTTGGTTTTAAGAATAGACTGAGAAGAGATGTGGACAGAGATTGTTTTAGATTGCGTCTAATGTTTGTCAGTTTACTATAGTCAAGTTATGCCTGGTGAGTTATGCCTGGCACCGAGTGCCAGGCACCGAGTGCTTGTATATCTGCTATTTTAGAAAAACTGTGAAAATGTGTGCAAATCTTTGAATATATATATGTTTTAAAGCAAACATTTGTAACTCAAATCTTTGCTTCTGGGGGTCCCTAGCCTGGGTAAACCCCTCCCTCAGGAAAACTCATAATGAAAGGAGGGAGGGGTTTACCCAGGCTAGGGGGTCCCTGGAACAAAATATTTTGAGATGGGGTCGGCGGGCAAATACATATCATTTTGGGGGTCCTTGACATGAAAACGTTTGAGCACCACTGATATAGAAACATATGTTTTTTCAGAATACTGTTGGGATTTAGAAAACATTTGTACAATGAAATCGGCTTCAGGTCTTAATGGGTTAAATTAATTTTAGTGTGTTGTTTCTGTTTATTGTTGTTATATTGATAGTTTGATACATCTTGATTTAGCATGTACTTTTGGTATGCAGTCAGGTTTAGGCCTGGCTCAGGGAAGAGGACGCCCTGCCATGTATAGTCAGTCCATCATGGGCATGTTAAACTTTTTCGTCTTTTTTTTTTTTTTCGTTTTTTTAATTGCATTTTTTTATTGTACTGTTTGACCCCAGGAAGAATAGTCACCAGTGGCGTACCCACAGGCAGGGCAGGCGGTCGCCTGCCCATCTAAGATCTTACCTCCCCTAAAAAAAAAAAAATAACCCAAAAAGGTGTCATTGCGTGCTTAATGTCCTCAAAGTCACGCATCCAACAAGCTTTGAACTGAGCAGATTGGACCTCTGTTCCAGAGATAATGGACAAAACATCTTGAACTAGAAAAAGTGCTCCTCGGAGCACAGGTCTCCGCCAGGTCAGGTAAGTTATTGTGGCCTCCTGGTGGCGCTATAATAGGCCAATGTGAAAAGGGTGGCATTTCTTCCTCGGCCTAGTGGGAATGTGCGTGGAAATTTTCACGGAAATCGCACACCGCGTGATTTCAGACATTTTGTTCAAAACGGACCAATCCTGCAAACTTTGGAAGTCAACCTTAGTCAATCAGGATGGAATATGAAATATCGGACAGATGCGTCTTGATCACATGACTATAGAGATACTGTGTACCGATTTGCGTGATGTTTGGATAAAATCTGAAGGATTAATATCCAAAAATGTATTTGACATAAGTCGGCCTCCTGGTGGCGCTGTAAAAAGCAGATGTGAAAAATGCAGTGCATGATGTTTTTCCTGTGCAAAGTTTCACGCAGATCGGTGCAGTTATAGTTAAAAATGCAAATCGGCCTGTTATAGCGCCACCATGAGGCTGATGTGAAAAGTTTTAAGTGCCATTTCTTCCTCGGCCTAGTGGGAATGTGCGTGTGCAATTTTATGGAAATGGCAAGCTGCGTTCATGATTTGAGGCAGTTTGTTCAAAACGGACCAATCCTGCAAACTTTGGATGGTAACCTTAGCGGACAGATCAGGGTTGATCACATGACTATAGAGATACTGTGTACCGATTTGCATGAGGTTTGGTTAAAAACTGTAGGAGTAATGGGAAAAAATGGGTTTTGCACAAATCGGCCTCCTGGTGGCGCTATAACAGGCCCATGTGAAAAATTTGAGGCAGAGGTTCTGAATTGGCATCCAGGGAGTGTGTGTGCACAGTTTCGCAGCGACCGGGCCAACGGTGCCGGAGATTTGGTGCTAACACACAGACAGGACACACGGACACACGGACACACGGACGGACGGACAGGGGCGAAAACATACTCTCTCGCCATGCCTTTCGGCCTGGCGGAGACAAAAAGGCAACTTTCGCCGGTTTTCTATCGCCGGTTTTTGATTGAGTTGAAATTTCTTTTTTGGGGGGTAATAGAGGGGGGAGGCGAAAAATCTCGCCTGCCCTAAATTTAAATCCTGGGAACGCCACTGATAGTCACTGCTGAGGCAGTCACTAATGGGGATCTAAAATAAACAATAGTTGGTTATCGACTTTGTTATAGTGCTCAGTGTGACTGGCCCTACCAGAGAAAGTGACCTTTTGTGGACTTAAGACCTCTACACACTGTACGATATTTGACCCGATTTCACTATCGGGGATATTTTTTGGTGTTCGCCGACAAAACCACCGATCTCAGTTAAGATCGGGCATTCCTCGGCGAGGTGTTGAGCGCGCAGTGTGTAAGGTACTCCGAGAAGAAACACCCCGATAAAGTACGGTCGGCGAGGGGTTCCCGATTTTCAAACTTGTTGGATAATTGGGGCTATGGGCCCCGATCTAGTGCACGCTACAGCCAATGAGAGCACATAACAGCCACGCACGTACAGACAGTCCAGTCCTGTATTAGTTAAACATGATAAACAGATTGATAGAGTGAGCCAGCCTGCTCGACGATGGGGCTGTTTATTATTAGAGAGGAATAGGGCTTGCAGACAGAGAGAGCTGTGTCTGTGTGTGTGTGTGTGTGTGTGTGTGTGTGTGTGTGTGTGTGTGTGTGTGTGTGTGTGTGTGTGTGTGTGTGTGTGTGTGTGTGTGAGACGCACGTATGTATCTCTGAACAGTATTGCCAGGTTTTGCACGAGAAATAAGCAACCAGGTCTATGAAAACAAGCCCAACAATGAGCATTTTAAACCTATATACAAATAAAATAGCCGATCTACAAGCTCACAACGCGTCGCAACTATTTTCAAAGAAAAAAAGCAACATTAAGTAATAAAGCCAAATAAGCAACTTTGGAAATAAGCTAAAAAGAAACGCAAAGTGGTGTTTCTACCTGTGGCATATCTGATCATAACATGATCTTCTGCACCAGAAAGAAACGTAAACCTAAGACCGGTTACCACAAATCAGTCACGATCAGAGACCTCAAAAACTATAAGAGTGAGGACTTAGATCACAGGCTAGAGGAACTGGACTGGTCCGACGTACTAAACAGCACACAGGTAGACGAATCTTGGCTTGGTTTCAAAACCAAATTCATTCAAATTTTGGACAGTGTGGCTCCCATGAAAACCATCAGGGTCAAAACCTGCTCGGTACCATGGATGAATTCGGACATCCTTACTACCATGAAAGTCAGAAACAAAAAGTGTTCTGAGTTTCATAAAGGTAGGATCAAACTCGCCAAATGTTTTAACAAAGGTCTCGAATCCCACGTAGCTAAACTTGAAAAAGAAAAAAACAAGCTTAGAAACAAGGTTAATGGCATGCTCCTATTAGCAGAAAAAAGCTTCCTCGATGACAAAATTGAGGAAAATCAAAGCAAACCACGAGAGCTTTGGAAGCTATTCAACAACCTACTAGGCTGCAGCAAGAAATTGAAAACCAGGTTTACAAACATAAGCCTCAAGGTGAATGACACTCTCATCACATCCAAACATGAAGTGAGTAAAATCCTCAACATATTCTTCACGACCATAACCTCAGATTTGGTTGAAAAACTACCCCCTCACTCTGGGTGCTATGGTGAAGAGTATGTTGACTCATTTTACGAAAAACAGGGTGTACGCAAAGATGATTTTAAACTCTCCCCTGTGAAAACAGAAGAGGTGTTTAAAAAATTGAGTGCTCTTCATCAACACAGAGCCACAGGCCTCGACAATATCCCCGCCAAATTTCTAAAAGACTCAGCCGCCTCCATTGCTCCAATCATTACCCACATAATAAACCTCTCCATCATACAGGGACGGGTCCCTAACGATTTCAAAAAAGCAAGGGTGACCCCTCTGTACAAAAAAGGAAACAAATTAGACCCTGGCAACTACCGCCTATTTTCTATTCTTAGCTCCATCTCGAAAGTCATGGAAAAAATAGTCTATGAACAGGTCGATAAGTATCTTGCCGAGAAAAATCTAATCTACAAATTCCAATCTGGTTTCAGAACAAACCACTCCACTGACACATGCCTTCTCTATTTGAACGACTCTATCAAACAAGATGTCGACAAGGGCAAATATTGCGGCATGGTCATGCTGGACCTCCAGAAGGCCTTTGACACCGTTTATCACCCAATTATGATCAATAAGCTCAAAGCAATAGGTTTTGATGATACGTCAGTGAACTGGATGAGATCCTACCTGGAAGGGAGGGAGCAAGTGGTGGAAGTAAACGGCACCCAGTCCCCCCCCCTCCCTGTGACTTGTGGTGTCCCACAAGGAAGTATACTAGGACCTTTACTGTTCCTGATATATGTGAATGATATGTCATCAGCCTGCGACTGCAAACTGTTCCTGTTCGCAGATGACTCGGCCCTGCTAGTCTCGGACAGGGACAGGCTGCAGGTTGAGAAAACTCTCAGCTCCGAACTCAACAAGATCTGCATTTGGCTCTCTGACAACAAACTTTCATTACACCTGGGTAAAACTGAATCCATCTTCTTTGGGTCCAGTCCTAACCTTAGCAAGGCAGAGAGTTTCACGATCAAAGTGGGTGATGATGTCATCAAAAGAAAGGATGAAATTACCTACCTGGGCTCCATCTTGGAGGCAAACCTCTCTGGTAACAAAAACGCCGAAAATGTCAACCAAACAACACGCTATTTGTGGAGGATTGATCGTCTAGTCAGTAAGAATACTCATCCAAGGTCATTATGATTATGCATGCACTTCATGGTATCACTTCGGTCTGCCACCTCGGGGCGACTGATTGCCTCGTCACTCAAGGGTCCTTCTGGCCGATCCACACGGTCACGACTCTTTTCTGTTCTGGCCCCACAGTGGTGGAATGAACTTCCCACTGATGTTAGGACAGCAGAGTCACTGCCCATATTTCGCCGCAGGCTGAAAACTCACCTCTTCAGGAAACACTACCCTTCCTCTCTGCCTGACCTACTTGTTGTTAACTAGTTGTACGAACGCTTGTTTTCTATTGCTGTATTGTTTATTGGATTGTTTATTGGATCTTGTTTAGTCGATACACTTATTTGTTTTAGCTCATGCTCATTTGATTTAGCTATTTTGTCTCATCTGTTTAAGGAAATAGGTAGCTGATATATTGCACTTTTACCTTAGCGCTAGGTATACTCTTGGTTGCTTGTTTTTGCAGAAAATGCACTAAAGACTTCTGGTGATTAGTAGTTTTCGTTCCCTACCTATGTTGAATACACTTATTGTAAGTCGCTTTGGATAAAAGCGTCTGCTAAATGACTGTAATGTAATGTAATGTAATGTATCACAACACCTCCAAGGCCTTAAAAACAAGGCTCCAAACATCCCAAAACAAGCTTGTAAGGCTACTTCTTGGCCTCAATCACAAAACCCATCTAACCCCTGCTCATTTTGCTAGGATTGGATGGCTTAGGGTTGAGGACAGAGTACAGCAACTTGCTTTGGGCCTGGTCTTCAAGATACACCACAACATTGGGATCCCCCTGTATTTGTCAAAATACTTCCAAAATGTTAATGAAGTCCATGATCATAACACCAGAGGCAGCTCCACAAATCATGTTCAACCCAGATTTGGCTCAACTAAGGGAATGAACTCGTTCTCATGCTATTCATCAAAAATGTGGAATGCCCTACCAAAAGGAGTAAAGGAGTGTAAAACCCTACTCACTTTCAAAACTGCCCTAAAGATACACCTTCAGGAGGCTGCAATTCGAAAATGGCCCCTGTCTAAGTCTTAACCTACCCCCCCCCTCCTTCATTTTCCTCCTTTGTATATATATATTTTTTTGTTCTCTCTTCATACCAGTAACCTGAAAGCTGATTGTATGACATTCTGTATAGTAGTGTGTATATCTGTCTGTCTCTTATATGTCATCATGATTTGTGTGCATGGGGTTCTCATCTTAAACAAGCTGCGTGCTTAATGAGAGTTCCAGTTTAGTAGACCTTGTATTGTGAATTTGTACTTCCATGTACTGTCATGTACTGTTCTCATGTCTTACTAAATAAACTACATCAATCAATCAATCAATCAATCAACCACCAATATTTTTTACAAGCAACTCGCTTATAATAAGCGGACACGGCAACACTGCTTCTGATCTGAATTGCACCCTGGTTGACTTTTGAAACGTTTGTTTCAGAGAGGGAGAGAGAGAGAAATACAGAGAAATTGAGAATTATTTAATGTCAATCATTATAGTGTCGTGTCTCGGTCTCGCGCATATATCACGGGAGCCTTTCACGTTTTCGTGAGACGTTTGGAATAAGAACAAATGTATGTATTGGGTCGGGATCACATCATGGTGAAATATCTTGCAATCAGTGAACCCCTGTCGCCAACCAATCAATTTTGCGAGAATCACAACGATATATTTAGCCCGATTTCAAGAGAGAAACTCATGCAATGTGTAATGCTTAACGATCTGTTCACTCGCCGACCATTTCAAATATCGGGCAGTGTGTAGGGGCCCTAAATGTGGTTGAACTTGACACTGCTGATACTCTGCAACTTATCTCACAACACACTGATACTCTTCTTGCACCTTAAAGGAGTAGTTCACCCCAAAAATGACGTATTTTCTATCAATTGCACACCCCATGTTTTTGACACATTCCTAAGCCAATAATTTGATTACAGGCAGAAATATGCTAATGTATCCGGTAGGAGACACAAAGTAGCCTCTTTGTGTCTCCTACCGGAAATACACCGGTCATCAAATTATTGGCTTAGAATGTGACAAAAACAAAAATAAATCCATGAATTTAAGGCTTCATGGGGTGTGTAATTGATAGAAAATAAGTACTTTTTAGGGTGAACTATTCCTTTAATGTCTAGGCTACATCATGAATAGCACTATATATATATATATATATATATATATATAGTACAAATCCTGCTCATTTACAAGCTACGTTTGCACCTCTGCTTGTATGAAGACTAGCCACTAAATTGCTATAAAACATTGATGTAACTAGCGTTACTTTAATTATAGTGACATCATCAACAACAGGCAACAAAACGTTATGTTTCCCCTCATTGGATCACTCCAATGTGGGTATCACTCCGCGGCGGAGGGATACATTCGAGGTAAGGATTAACTGATTCACTACCGTGCGCACCTGTGCGTGCGTGGGGGTGTGGCCTCCCCTATATAGGCACACCACACCCACGCGCGCCTGCTTTTTCATTTCTCGGCGGAACATTCAGGTTCAAGGTCGGTAAGTGAGCAGAGAAGGTATGTAACCTCTACTATAGCTCAATTATTTCACATCCAAGTGTTCTCAGTGGCTAGGTTTAGCCTGGAGCTGCTAACTTTGTAGCCCTCCTCACGAGAACTCTTTATTATTGTGCCGTGTGTACCATTTATGCTGGTTGCTAAATGTTTGTAGCGCTGTTAGCGCTGGTTAGCAGCCGGCTGCACTAACCAAGCCTCAGCTTGTACTAGCTTGCTAGCTGTTCTGAGGTCTTTTTGTGCTTTCTTTCCTTGTTTCGCAGGAATCCCAATTAAAGGAAATTCTGCTTTATATTATTATATATATATTATAGTTTGTATTTACAGTCAGTTTTACCATAACCTGGTGCTGACTGTTATTCCCCTTAGCTGACAGGCATCTCCATAACCTGGAAGCCTGGTCAGACTGTTGTGCTTTATATTTCAAATTTTGTGTTTTCAGTCAGTTTTACCATAACCTGGTGCTGACTGTTATTCCCCTTAGCTGACAGGCATCTCCATAACCTGGAAGCCTGGTCAGTCTGTTGTTTGCTGACTACATTTATTACTGTTTAGGGGATAAGTGTAGTGTTTTCAGTTACAACTGTGACCCAGGTGTAAGACCCTTACGGGGCGGCCATTGTCTTTGGGCCTCTCCCCTGGTAATTCCCTTACCGGGTGCAGTGCGTAGGGAGAGGCGACCCTGCCACGGCGTGCCAGGGGCACGGGGCCACTACAGGATGTCAGCCCTTTGTGTCAAGTGCAGAGAGGACATCCCACCTGGGGATGCGCATGCATCTTGCATGCACTGCCTGGGGCTGGTCCATGCAGAGGAGGCGGTTAGGCGCCCTAATGGCTGCCTGTACTGCTGTGTCTTCTCTGAGCGCCTGAGAGTGGCCCGACTGGGGGCCATGCGGGCCTGGGTGGCTCAGGCCTTGGCTCCAGCTGAGGACCGTAGATCTCTGCCTCCCTCCGGTGTGGTGAGCCGCCATCACAGTAGTCCTGCCCGCAGTGCGGGCGGGCGTGGAGAGCTGACCTGGCATCAGCAGGTGGACGCTGACCAGGGAGACGACATTCTCTCAGTGGAGGCCAGCGAGGGCCTTTGGCTGGGAGATGACGCCGGCACTGTTAACCGCAGGTCCGAGCAGTCAGCGGGGCCCTCTGAGGGGGGCAGTGACCGCCCTGATGTGGCCCCTGCCATGCAGGAAGGGGTCCAGGACCTTGTAGAGAGGATCAGAGTTACCCTGGACATTGCCCAGGAGGGTCCTCCGGGCAGCCCAACAGTGGTGCCCATATCCAGTGCCTTCAAGGAGGCCATGATGGAAGGCTGGGCTGAAAAAAGAGGCCGCTTCCACTTTACCTCTGATTCAGGGCCATGGGCTTTCATGGCAGAGCCTGATTCCCTTGGCCTCCGGGAGTACCCAACCATGGACTCCATGATTGCAGCCATGGTCCTGCCAGATAAGGACATCATTGGCAAAACCCCACGTCTTAAGCCTGGTCCTCCCAGGACGTTTGACGATGACCTCAAGACGGTCTATGGTTCACTGACAGCGGGGGGACGCCTGTCTAATGCAGTGATGCTCCTCCACGCCTACCTGCAGAGCTTGCTGCCCCAGGTCACAGGGGATAGAGGACCTCTCACTCAAGAGGTGAAACTGGTCTCTGACCTGATCGGCCAGATCCAGAGAGACATGGCCCGGGCTAATGGGAAAGCCTTGGGCCAGATCGTGACTGCTAGGCGCCACCTTTGGCTGGCACAGACCAAGCTGCCTTCCTCTATGCAGAGCACGTTTGCTGACCTCCCCCTGACCCCCGGTGTTACCTTTGGGCCCGGGGTCGATGATATCTTGCGGCAGACGGACAGGGTCCGAAAGGATCGGGAGACCCTGAAACATTTCATGCCTCCACCTCGGGTCCGTGCCCCTCCTTTCAGGCCAGGCCGACCAGACCGAGGTGGCCCTCCACCGTCCGGGAGGACGGCAGAGTCCTTGCCTACTCGGCAGCCCCAGGCTGCGTCACCTAACCCGGCTCAGAGGCGAGTCGACAGGCGCAGAGAGGGGGACCGCCGTCGGGGACGCAACGAGACTGGAAGGCCCAGACGCGCCACTCCTAAGGGGGGCGGGCCTCAGCAGTCAACCTGACAGTGTCGCCGGCCTCGGCCGCTTCTCCCAGGCCCAAAGGGCAATCTGGGAGGAGCGGGTGGAGTCCCCATGGGTTCTTTCTACCATGCTCCAAGGGTACAGACTCCAATTCCAAGGCCGGCCGCCTCCATTCACGGGTATCCATCCTACAACAGTGGCCGACCCCCTGAAGAGGGAAGTGCTACGGAAGGAGATATCCGTACTGCTGGACAAGGACGCCATCAGGATACTACGGCCGCTAGAACGGCTAGGTGGGTTCTACTCGACCTATTTTGTCATTCCCAAAAAGGGCGGGGGGCTTCGCCCTATTCTCGATCTGCGAAGGGTGAATCGCTGGCTAAAGCGGTTAAAGTTCCGTATGCTTTCCCCAGCTCGTGTTCTTCAGGCCATGTCGAAGGGCCTATGGTTCACGACGATCGACTTGAAGGATGCGTATTTCCAAATTCCCATGCATCCATCCTGTTGGAAGTACCTCCGGTTCGCCTTCGAAGGGAGGGCTTACGAATTCATGGTCCTTCCCTTCGGGCTTTCGCTGGCGCCACGGACATTTACCAAATGCATGGTGGCAGTCCTCGCGCCCTTGGCAGCCAGAGGTCTGACGATACTAAACTATCTGGACGACTGGCTAATTTGCGCTCACTCCGAGGAGGAAGCGAATTTAGCCACACACAAGGTTGTGCTCCACATACAGCAGTTGGGGTTGGTGTTGAACCACGAGAAGAGTCACTTGACTCCATCCCAGGCTGTGACATTCATAGGGATGTCTTTGGATGCACAGACAATGAGGGCGTCTCTACCGCGGGTAAGGGTAGAGACGATCCTCTCATTCCTGAGCCGCTTTCAGCGCGGTCAGAAGGTGACAGTGTGGGAGTGCCAGCGTCTGTTGGGCTTGCTAACAGCGGCCTCACTGCTGGTTCCTCTAGGCCTGCTCCATCTCAGGCCTCTACAACTGTGGTTCAACTCCCACAGATTTCACCCGAAACGACACAGACATCGTCGCCTTGTGGTGACAGCACAGTGCCTGAGGGCGCTGTCGAGGTGGCACTCACGCTCCTTTCTATGTCAAGGAGTGGAGCTGCACAGGGTGTGTCGCAGGGAGCTAGTGTGCACGGACGCCTCCCTGGCAGGTTGGGGAGCAGTGCACAATGGCAGGTCAGCGAGTGGCCAGTGGAAGGCCCCGTGGCGGGGCAGACATATCAATGTCTTGGAGCTCAGGGCAGTGCACCTGGCTCTTCAGAGTTTCCTCCCGTCCCTAGGGGACAGACATGTGTTGGTGAGGACAGACAATGCCTCAGTGGTGGCCTACATCAACCACCAGGGGGGGGTGAGATCTCCCCGTCTGCACAGAGTGGCAGAGAGGTTGCTCTTGTGGGCTCATGCGCATCTAGCTTCTCTACATGCAGCGTTCATTCCTGGGGCTCACAACACAGCAGCGGACATGCTCTCGAGGGCAGGGCCGCAAGAGGGGGACTGGCGCCTGCACCCTCAGGTGGTGCAGCAGTTGTGGATGAGGTTTGGCCGGGCCCAAGTGGACCTCTTTGCCGCCTCAGGGAACACTCTGTGTCCCCTCTGGTTCTCAGTGACGGGGCCTCCGGGACCCCTGGGACTGGATGCTCTGGCCCACGACTGGCCAGAGGAACCGCTGTATGCATTTCCTCCAATTCCCTTGATCCCTGCAGTGCTGGACAGGACCAAGCAGGCAGGTCACAGGTTGATACTAATTGCCCCATTTTGGCCGAGGCGCCCATGGTTCAGTCTCCTGTCGTCTCTCCTTGCAGGGACTGCATGGCAGTTGCCCCTGAGGCAACTGCCTCTCGCAGGCCGGGGGGACCCTGTGGCACCCCGAACCACGGTGGCTCAATCTGTGGGCCTGGCCCCTGAGCGGCGCCAGTGGTCAGAGCTAGGCCTCCAAGAGGGGGTGATAGCTACTTTGCAGGGAGCCAGGGCTCCTTCTACTAATGCAGCATATCACTTGCGCTGGCGAATCTTTAGTTCTTGGTGTGCAGCGCACAGCCTGGACCCAGAATTCTGCAATGTGCAGGCCATATTGCAGTTCTTGCAATCCTGTCTGGATAAGGGATTGTCTGCCTCCACTGTGAGGGTGTACTTGGCAGCCATCTCTGCTGGTCATGTCCAGCTTCCAGAGGGTTCGGTGGGGAGACACCCCTGGGTCTCTAAGTTCATGAAGGGGGCCAGACGTCTGCGTCCAGCCAGAGCTAAGAAGGCTGTACGCTGGGATCTGGACATTGTTTTGTCAGCCCTTACTAGGCCTCCATTCGAACCCCTCGAGGCTGCTTCGTTGAAGCACCTTTCCTTGAAGGTGGCCTTTCTACTAGCAATCACTTCCACCAAGAGGGTTGCATGCTCTTTCAGTAAGCCCTGAGTGCTTCCAGATGGGGCCTGACCGGAGGAGTGTGGTTCTTCGACCAAATCCTTCCTTCTTGCCGAAGGTCCTGTCTGAGGGGTACGTCAACAGTTCCTGGTCTCTATCTGCTTTCTCCCCATCTGCAGACGAGGAGGGGCATGGTTCCGCTCCCAGTGTGCTTTGCCCTGTAAGGGCTCTGCAAGCTTATGTGAGTCGCACGCAGTCGCTGCGCAGGACAGACCAGCTCTTTGTGTGCTATGCAGAGCGGGCGCAATCCAGTTGGCGTATGGGCTGGCTGGTAGGCCTGGGCCAGTTGGTGTGGTGGCTCATTCCACCAGGGGAATGGCCACATCTAGAGCCCTCCTGCGGGGGGTTCCACTCTCTGAGGTGTGTGCCGCAGCCAGTTGGGCCTCATCTGCCACCTTTGCCAGATTTTATAATGTCAACGTGGCGACACCTAATGCATTGGTGTCGGCAGTTCTGGGCAGCTCCTCCTGACCTCACAGACGAGGCGGCCAGTTCGGGGTAGGTTCTATGCTTTCAGCCTTCTTTGTTGGCCTGACTGTTCCTACCTCAACCACCAGGTGAATCGGGTACTTCTATACCCACATTGGAGTGATCCAATGAGGGGAAACATAACGTAGGTTACGAAGGTAACCACGGTTATGTGACCCTATTGGATCACTCCAATCCTGTCGTGGTGCTTGAGGCGCCTCGAAATGTTCTTCAAGCAGGCGCGCGTGGGTGTGGTGTGCCTATATAGGGGAGGCCACACCCCCACGCACGCACAGGTGCGCACGGTAGTGAATCAGTTAATCCTTACCTCGAATGTATCCCTCCGCCGCGGAGTGATACCCACATTGGAGTGATCCAATAGGGTCACATAACCGTGGTTACCTTCGTAACCTACGATGTATATATTTGCATAGCTCCCTCCGCTACCACTCCGAGATGAGGTTCCACGTTTGTCGGTGCCATTTGACCGGGACATTATCGAATATTTTCCACTTTACATGATTCTTACCCCTTTCCGCACATCGTATCCAAAAAGTAAATGTATTCTGCACTGCTCTCAGATGTTTTAACTTCTAGCGCCAAAGAAAAATCGAACTGACGGGTTCAAATAAGCGTTTAAATCGCTTAAAATGTTAGCCTATGGCCCCCGTCCGCATGCGCAGTACTGCTCCAGTAAGATTGCATTGGGAAACATGGCCACAGGATAACAATTTAAGCGATTCAAACGCTTAATTCAACCCGTCAGTTCGATTTTTATTTGGCGCTAGAAGTTAAAACATCTGAGAGCAGTGCAGAACACCTTTACTTTTTGGATACGATGTGCGGAAAAGGGTAAGAATCATGTAAAGTGGAAAATATTCCACATATAATATGTCCCGGGACAAAACAGGCAAACGGCACCAACAAACGTGGGACCTCATCTCGGAGCGGTAGCGGAGGGAGAGGTTCCAAATGGGGCTAATATTTGCATCGCTACGTTTTAGTACTGGTCGTAGCCTAATGTGTTTGTTTATGATCACTAAAATAAATCAGATCAACCACAACAGATGTGTTCATCGGAAAGATAAATAGATGAAAACCCAACATGAATGAGTTGATCTGTACCTGCTGTGTTTCAGTGGTTGAGCTGCTAACAAACGTCCTCCTGCTGCTTAACGACGACACTGTTTAGAAACGACACGTTTTACTTTTCTTTGTATCTTACTTTTATATAAATCTATGGTATTTGAAAGTGTCAACAACAGTCCGTCAACACACCATGTTGTTTTCACTACTGCATTGTGGGTATGTTCTTCTTCTGACGACCACATTGTTTAGACGCCAGTTGGCGTATTCTTGCCCCCTACTGTTGGTCTCGGGTACTGTCGTTTATATACAGTAACAGTATATTACTCAGTATGTGCTCAGTATGATAATGAAATTGAAAGCTGCCCTCAGAAGGCATTAAAAATAACATAAATCACATTCTGCACTATGTGACCCCATAGAATGGGGACATTTGGATGTATTGAATGGGGTGATTCATACTACATTGGGTGATGTGACCTTCCAGACCTGTAGAGAAGAGAATCTAGGAGTGCAACAGTTAATCGATTACAAAAGATAATCAACAATTTAATTAATTAATAATAAATCACTATTCTCGCAGGTCATTATAGAAGAAAGTCATACTTAAATAAATAAAAAATAGCAGATCTACAAGCTCACAACACACACACACAGTATATATTTAAAAAATTAAACTTTTTTGTTTTTAATCTAGCTTTGCGATTATTCAATTAATTGAAGAAACAATCTATAGAATAATCATTAAGAAAATAATCGATAGTTGCAGCTCTGCATACATAACATCACAGCTTTCATCAGTGCACATTGATGCTGAACAGGTCCGATTCTGATCACATAGAAATGCAGGGTACAACATATATCAATATATACCATGCTACAGGATGCAACATATACCAACATACTATTGTGTTGTGTAATGTTGTGTCCATATGATTTTCAAATAATGTAAACATATCAATATGAATGCAGTGTAAGAATGCCTAAGAATGGCACAAGAGATTTACATTCTATTTTACAATCCTCTTCACAAGTCTTACAATTATACTCAATTACAAAGTATGCTGCTACTGTCCTAAAAATAGTCCGCCTTATTCAGCGTGAAATACACAAAATATGCTGCTCTACCACAACCCGAGCTGCATTTGTTACAATATGTGTCTTTATGTATCCGTGTTTCAATAAGGTCTAGTAACGGCGACCCATCGCTACATGCAGGCTGTGTAAAATATTTTCAGACTGTGACACAGTAAGAATATCACAAGTTATTTTGTATCAGAAATATTCATTATATGAAGTCATTGCACAGATAAGACAACACTATATTAATCATAACATAAACAAATGTAAGATCATAGAAAAACTGTTTTACCATGAACATCAAAATAATTAGCAAAACACATGTGGCCGGACACAACACCTTTCTTTTCTAAATTAAATTGCATTTTTTTTTTCGTATGATAGTAATAGAGACTCATAGCTAAAGAAATGGGATACTTCCTAATTCAGATCATCTCAGTAGTCGGCGATAATTATTTTGTTATATTTCTAGCTATTTGTTTTACTCAGAGGTGGGAAGAATCAGTTCAGTTCAGTAGAGAAAGCTGCCCTCAGAAGGCATTAAAAATAACATAAATCACATTCTGCACTATGTGACCCCATAGAATGGGGACATTTGGATGTATTGAATGGGGTGATTCATACTACATTGGGTGATGTGACCTTCCAGACCTGTAGAGAAGAGAATCTAGGAGTGCAACAGTTAATCGATTACAAAAGATAATCAACAATTTAATTAATTAATAATAAATCACTATTCTCGCAGGTCATTATAGAAGAAAGTCATACTTAAATAAATAAAAAATAGCAGATCTACAAGCTCACAACACACACACACAGTATATATTTAAAAAATTTAACTTTTTTGTTTTTAATCCAGCTTTGCGATTATTCAATTAATTGAAGAAACAATCTATAGAATAATCATTAAGAAAATAATCGATAGTTGCAGCTCTGCATACATAACATCACAGCTTTCATCAGTGCACATTGATGCTGAACAGGTCCGATTCTGATCACATAGAAATGCAGGGTACAACATATATCAATATATACCATGCTACAGGATGCAACATATACCAACATACTATTGTGTTGTGTAATGTTGTGTCCATATGATTTTCAAATAATGTAAACATATCAATATGAATGCAGTGTAAGAATGCCTAAGAATGGCACAAGAGATTTACATTCTATTTTACAATCCTCTTCACAAGTCTTACAATTATACTCAATTACAAAGTATGCTGCTACTGTCCTAAAAATAGTCCGCCTTATTCAGCGTGAAATACACAAAATATGCTGCTCTACCACAACCCGAGCTGCATTTGTTACAATATGTGTCTTTATGTATCCGTGTTTCAATAAGGTCTAGTAACGGCGACCCATCGCTACATGCAGGCTGTGTAAAATATTTTCAGACTGTGACACAGTAAGAATATCACAAGTTATTTTGTATCAGAAATATTCATTATATGAAGTCATTGCACAGATAAGACAACACTATATTAATCATAACATAAACAAATGTAAGATCATAGAAAAACTGTTTTACCATGAACATCAAAATAATTTGCAAAACACATGTGGCCGGACACAACACCTTTCTTTTCTAAATTAAATTGCATTTTTTTTTTCGTATGATAGTAATAGAGACTCATAGCTAAAGAAATGGGATACTTCCTAATTCAGATCATCTCAGTAGTCGGCGATAATTATTTTGTTATATTTCTAGCTATTTGTTTTACTCAGAGGTGGGAAGAATCAGTTCAGTTCAGTAGAGAAAGCTGCCCTCAGAAGGCATTAAAAATAACATAAATCACATTCTGCACTATGTGACCCCATAGAATGGGGACATTTGGATGTATTGAATGGGGTGATTCATACTACATTGGGTGATGTGACCTTCCAGACCTGTAGAGAAGAGAATCTAGGAGTGCAACAGTTAATCGATTACAAAAGATAATCAACAATTTAATTAATTAATAATAAATCACTATTCTCGCAGGTCATTATAGAAGAAAGTCATACTTAAATAAATAAAAAATAGCAGATCTACAAGCTCACAACACACACACACAGTATATATTTAAAAAATTAAACTTTTTTGTTTTTAATCCAGCTTTGCGATTATTCAATTAATTGAAGAAACAATCTATAGAATAATCATTAAGAAAATAATCGATAGTTGCAGCTCTGCATACATAACATCACAGCTTTCATCAGTGCACATTGATGCTGAACAGGTCCGATTCTGATCACATAGAAATGCAGGGTACAACATATATCAATATATACCATGCTACAGGATGCAACATATACCAACATACTATTGTGTTGTGTAATGTTGTGTCCATATGATTTTCAAATAATGTAAACATATCAATATGAATGCAGTGTAAGAATGCCTAAGAATGGCACAAGAGATTTACATTCTATTTTACAATCCTCTTCACAAGTCTTACAATTATACTCAATTACAAAGTATGCTGCTACTGTCCTAAAAATAGTCCGCCTTATTCAGCGTGAAATACACAAAATATGCTGCTCTACCACAACCCGAGCTGCATTTGTTACAATATGTGTCTTTATGTATCCGTGTTTCAATAAGGTCTAGTAACGGCGACCCATCGCTACATGCAGGCTGTGTAAAATATTTTCAGACTGTGACACAGTAAGAATATCACAAGTTATTTTGTATCAGAAATATTCATTATATGAAGTCATTGCACAGATAAGACAACACTATATTAATCATAACATAAACAAATGTAAGATCATAGAAAAACTGTTTTACCATGAACATCAAAATAATTTGCAAAACACATGTGGCCGGACACAACACCTTTCTTTTCTAAATTAAATTGC
Source organism: Gymnoscopelus braueri (assembly GCF_963280865.1). Lineage (NCBI taxonomy): Eukaryota > Metazoa > Chordata > Actinopteri > Myctophiformes > Myctophidae > Gymnoscopelus > Gymnoscopelus braueri. The sequence continues at coordinate 8,345,503 of NC_137609.1, forward strand.
ATTTTTTTTTTCGTATGATAGTAATAGAGACTCATAGCTAAAGAAATGGGATACTTCCTAATTCAGATCATCTCAGTAGTCGGCGATAATTATTTTGTTATATTTCTAGCTATTTGTTTTACTCAGAGGTGGGAAGAATCAGTTCAGTTCAGTAGAGAAAACCAGCTTCTTACCAGCTTAGACTCTGTCAGAGAGGGTCATTTATGCATTAATTTCTTCAAGGATCAATTACACATACATTTCAGTACTGATGTTTGTGTGAATACAATAATTGAAAGATTCAGAATTTGTGATCAAGTATTTTTTTAACACATTATCTTTGCAATGTTATTCTGCTTTTCTGAAAAGCACTGGCGTGTGTGACAGAATATTAGAAGAGGAAGGGAAGTTTACGAACAAACCGTTAAAACAAATGGTTGTGAGGGTTTAAATGGGGAAACAATATAAAGAGCTGGGGAAAGTCGCCAAAGATGAATACTAATGGGGGAATCTGTTGACAGGATCAGTAATTATTACATTAGTCATTTAGCAGATGCTTTTATCCAAAGCGACTTAATAAGTGCATTCAACATAGGTAGGGAACTAAACTACTAATCACCAGAAGTCCTAAGTGCATTTCTGCTAAAACAAGCAACTAAGAGTATACCTCGCGCTAAGGTAAAAGTGCAATATATCAGCTACCTACTTTCTTAAACAGAGGAGACAAATAGCAAAATCAAATGAGCAAGAGCTATAACAAATAACTGTATCGACTAAAAATAAAACAAGAGTTCGTACAACTAGTTAACAACAAGCAGGCAAGGCGAAGAGGAAGGGTAGTGTTTCCTGAAGAGGTGGGTTTTCAGTCTGCGGCGAAAGATGGGCAGTGACTCTGCTGTCCTGACATCAGTGGGGACTTCATTCCACCACTGTGGGGCCAGAACAGAAAAAAGTTGTGACCGTGTAGATCGGCCAGAAGGACCCTTGAGCGACGAGGCAATCAGTCGCCCCGAGGTGGCAGACCGCAGTGGTGTAAGCATCGACCATAGCCCGGAGGTAAGAAGGAGCTGTTCCTTTCACTGCCCTATAGGCTAGCACCAGGGTTTTAAACTGGATGCGAGCCGCTACGGGGAGCCAGTGTAGAGAACGGAGAAGGATAGTTGAGTTGGAGAACTTGGGGCGGTTGAACACCAGACGAGCCGCAGCTTTCTGAACAAGCTCCAGAGGTCTGATGGCAGATGCCGGAGCACCAGCAAGGAGGGAGTTGCAGTAGTCCAGGCGGGAGATGACAATTATGGTATGTTCGCCCCGAGATTCAACACCAAAGGCTCTAAAAATGGGACCAAAGCCTCCCTGCTTGGCACTCGGCATCAAGGGGTGAATTGGGAAGGGCATATGTACATCAAGCCGCCTCACGCTACAGAAACAGGAGATAGGCTCCTGATGGGCCACATGGCTCTGAAACAATATTAAAACATAATACTCCACACGTGAGCTCTGATTTGGGAGTGAATTAAGCTGTAGGCCAAGGCGTATAAAACATGGTTTGTCTGTACAGTATGTATGTATGTATGTATGTATGCATGTATGTTGTATATACATACCCCCTCCAAAGTAGACCAATGACATGCTGTTAAGTGCATGATGTCATGAAACAGAAGCATATCCAGCCATGAAAGCTTGGTTGTAGTTTAACATCTACTGTATGTTAGCTGATTTTAATGACATTGCTCTGTACATCTAGACATATTTCTGTCAGTCTGTATGTTTCCAGGTCTAATTACACAAACCGCTGTACCGATCAGAACCAAGTTCTTTGTGCACTCAAGTATTTTTTTTCTTCATATCTGACAGAATGTGCTGTAAAATATGGTCATGTTTCAGTTGTGTACAAATTATTGATGTGCAGACTGTAAGCTTTCAAGATATGTGAAATATGAACATAGAAGAAATTATACTTAATTGAATGTTTTTAACAACTTACGCCCTCTATAATTAGTGAACTAACCTTCTATATTTAGTGAACTAATACTTAATTGACCGGATCGGCTCTGTACTGTGCTCTTTTTGCCCCTCGACACCAAATCTCTTTGTCAAAAATAGGCGCTCTACAACCTTATGCACCTCTGCAGGTGCCTGCCGACTGTGTGCTCAGATGTTCACTTGTGCCCTATAATTTGCCCACAAATTATATGTTTTTTTTTATTTATAATAAAGGATTTTAATCAAGAAGAAAATAGAGCTGGGGAATGTCTCCAAAGGATGAGCCTTAATGTTGACAGGAACAGTATTAATAACAATAGCCTGTTTAAGCACCTTCGTTCCGACAAACAGCTGTTTAATTACTTAAAATGGAGAGTTTTACCCTTGAAGTGAATATACTGGTGTGTCTTCAGGTAAAATGATCGACTGAATCCTTTGTCACAATGTTTACATTGGAAAGGTTTGCTGTGGATATGCTGGTGTTTCTTCAGATCACTTGATACACTAAAACGTTTGTTACAATGTTTACAGAGGAAAGGGTTTTCTCCAGTGTGGACATGCTGGTGCCTCTTCAGCTCATCTGACCAACTGTAACTCTTGTCACAGTTTTTACAGTGGAAAGGTTTTTCTCCAGTGTGGACACGCTGGTGTTTCTTCAGATTACTTGACTTACTGAAACACTTATTACACTGGTGACATCGATAAGGTTTTTCTCCAGTGTGGACACGCTGGTGTGTCACCAAGTAACTTGACTCACTGAAACTCTTGTTACACTGTTTACAGTAGAAAGGTTTTTCTCCAGTGTGGATACGCTGGTGTCTCTTCAGGTCATATGACTGACTGAAACTCTTGTCACACTGTTTACACTGGAAAGTGTTTTCTCTAGTGTGGACATGCTGGTGTTTATTCATGAGAGCCGACTGCCTGAAACTCTTGTTACAATGTTTACAGTGGAAAGGTTTTTCTCCAGAGTGGATACTCTGGTGTGCCTTCAGATTACTTGGCTGACTGAAACACACTTGTTACACTGGTGACATCGATAAGGTTTTTCTCCAGTGTGTATACGCTGGTGTGTTTTCAAGGTACCTGATTCACTGAAACTCCTTTCACACTGTTTACACTGGAAAGGTTTTTCTCCAGTGTGGATACGCTGGTGATTCTTCAGTCGATATGACTGACTGAAACTCTTGTCACAATGTTTACAGAGGAAAGGTCTACCTACAGCATGGATACGCTGGTGTGTCTCTACACCTACCAGCCATCTACAGCCTGGCAGAGAGACGACACTCTGCCTCCCAGCTACACCGGCCTGGTGAAGACTACTCCTGCCGTTCAAATTCTGTACTACACTCCACTGACTTAAAGCGTCCACACATGGAGCTCTCCCAAAGTCAGCTACATCAGCCATCCTTTATCTAGGTACTGATAATACTGGACCAAACAAATTTATGCCATTACCAACAAGGGGAAAGAAATTAGGACATGTGACCTTTAAATATCATCAAAACGCTTTATTCATTAGTCTATACCATATCTTACTATATATTAAAAACACATTTTTAACCTAAACCAAATTCCCGCAGGAACCAATGCTCTCTCTCAACAACAGTGTGCGCTGCAAGACAAGGTAAAGTGCTGACAGTGAGTCTAGGACAATTATCAAGCCCAACAAGGTGAGCATGTTCCCCCCTGACTTAGCTACCTAACCAAAACTAACCTAACACAACTTGCCCTGGTCTTCAGTGGCCCTCCCGAGTCCCCCTTACCGACTGGGCATCTCGGTGGTACCACCCTATCCCAGCTTGGGTGGGATAGAATCTAACAAAACCAAAAAAAAAAAAAAAAAACAGCACAGCACAGCGAGTCCCACAGGGGGAAACGCTGCTAACCTACGTGGGGAACACCACTCAACCAACAGAGTAGGACACACCTGTCAACATATTTACCCTGACCTCTCAGCATCACACCAAATCAATGATTATCCAAGCCTGATGACAACACACAACACAATATATGAAATACCACCAACTTGAAATGTAACCCACAACAAAAACACTAAATTACCGTGCACTTCCTCCAAAGACTGTGACAAGCCTAAACAATCTAGGCTCCAAAACAAAACAGGAAATCACTACATTACCTGCTCCAAAAATTTCACAGCCAAACCATCTAAATGTACTTTGTTAACCCAAGTTCTATAGTATCGACGAGCCCCCATTTTGTTATGACCTGGCTCATAGGCCATAACAAAAAGGAGGAAGACACAGCTTTTAAAAGTGCACAAAGCAATATATTTATTTACAATATAAACAATAACTTAAATTCAACATATAACCAAGAATAATATGAGATGTGTTAATCAGTGTCAGTAGTGTCAGCAAATGTATGGATGTAGTGTAAATGTAGTGTGGGGTGTTGAATGGTGCAAACTCAAACAAAGACTAAACTAAACACAGTGTTGCTGCCATCAGGGAAAGAGAGAGAGACTGACTGTGGCCACACCCAGCCTTTTATAGGGCATACTGGGGAACACTGGCCAGGTGCTCCCAATGCACTTGATTGGCACCCCAATTCCCCAACCTACAGGCCCTGTACAAGACAAGACACTAAAGACAAGAGTACACAAGACACAACACAGGACCTGGTAAGCCAGGCTACAGGGCCGTGACAGTCAGAGTCAAGTTCAACTTCAATTTCAGAACAGCGTGAAGAGATGTCTTTATCATCATCATCTTCACGTTTCACTGCTAGTAATGTCAACATTGACCCATCAGGCTCCTCTGGTCTTTGAAGTAGCTCCTCCTGTTCCTCTTTAATCTGAAGTAGCTCCTCCTGTTCCTCTTTAATCTGAAGTAGCTCCTCCTGTTCCTCTTTAATCTGAAGTAGCTCCTCCTGTTCCTCTTTAATCTGAAGTAGCTCCTCCTGTTCCTCTTTAATCTGTGGAGGCTCCGTTTCCTCCTGGAGCAGACTGGGGCTCCTCTCCTGTTCAGGAGAAACCTCTTCTTTACACCCAACCATGTGCGAGATGTCTAGGAGAAGAAAAATAGCATGATAGTAAACCCTAAAAGGTAAATCTGTAGAGCGGATGTCGGCCGTTTACTCTCCTTCAGCCCTCTTCTTCTGGTGGTTCTCCACCAAAAGAGGAGGGCTGTTGTTATTCATTCCTACAACTCTATACAGTGTAATGGGAGTTGCCGACAGATTCAGCTGCGAAGCTCTGAATCTGTCTTGAGAGATTATATTATACCAGCTTGTGCCAAGCTAAAAAAGTGACTGTTACATCTTACTTAACATTACAAAAACATCATTAGAAACACTTCAGCTGCAATTATGTGCTCAGGTCAGGATTCTATCTGATAAGAATTAATAGATTAATAAGAATAAAATTTGATATGTCTCTGAAACAGTGTTCAAAGGAGTTTAGCGATGGTAAATTAGCAAGTGTTGCGCTGAATTCTGTGGCCAGAGCTCTTACGCCTGTTCAGAGGATGGGAAGGAATTGCGGACTACCCATTGGCTAGCCAATGAGGAGAAAGTCACTACTGGCACAACGACTGAACTGAATATAATTTAGACCAAACATATAGGCTACCACAATGGCAATGTAAATGGTTGTGTTTTGCATCATGTATGTGACCTCATCACACGTCGAGTGCACCCTCACAGGAGAGCGTGCACTGGGGCTTGACAATCCTTATCACATCATTATGATCATGCAAGATATTAATGGGATATTTCACTTTCAAAACTAAATTGGGTCATTTTATCATCTACTCAGGCTTTTGGGAGCACCCCGGACAGTTTTTAAGTTGCTTGATTCAGTATTTAGATATTTGATATTCATTTTATCAGACACGCCCCCTTCCTATACAAACCCATTGTAACTTCAAACTCCATTTTAACCATGTTAGATTCATCTAAAACACCCTGGTTCTGGTGACTGATATTGTCCTTCTAATATGTGAAGAGACCGTGTTTTTTCAATTACTTTTTTCATTTATTTTAAATATTTTCTTAGGAAAATGGAAACAATTAAATACAATAAAAAAATGTCATTAAATAAATGAGAAAAGTTATCGGACAAACACGGCCCCCTCACGTATTAGGAGGGCAGGATGAGTTACCAGAACCAAGGACGGGTGTTTTTGATGAATCTAACATGTTAAAATTTTTGTTTGAAGTTATAATGGGTTTGTATAGGAAGGGGGCGTGTCTGATAAAATGAATATCAAATGTCTAAATACTGAATTAAGCAACCTAAAAACTGTCTGGGGTCTCACAAAAGCCTGAGTAGACGATAAAATGAGCAATTTGTTTTTGGAAAGTGAAATATCCCTTTAACTGCGTCGCAAAATGGAACAATATACTGTAGATGGACGCTACCCTGCATGTATAGACACACACGACCGGAAACGGAAGGCCTACAAATCTTTTCACTTTTCACTTTTGACACAGTGCCGCTACTCGAGGTCCATTAGAACGATGAACTGCAGCTCTCAATGCAATCTCTATGAGAGGCATTGTAAAATACCGTCATTTCACTGGTTAACTACTGAGGCTGTAGCGATTTTCTTTGTGTTCTAATAATCTGTCCCATTTGTTTAATTTATCCTTTTTAATGTCCCATATCTTTCATCTCGATATACTACCCACAATATACTATAATTTACTCCATCAGTATGTCAAAACCGATAGCATCGGAGATCCAGAGTTTAAGTGGTCGCATGGTATATACGTCACGGACGCATCCCTTGAGGTTTTCAATACCCAGAAAACTGGCGAAAGTGGCCGTTTTCAATATGTTTTGGTCATTATCTCTGGAACAGAAGGTCCAATCTGCTCAGTTCAAAGCTTGTTGGATGCGTGACTTTGAGGACATTGAGCACGCAATGACACATTTTCGTTTTTTTTTAGGGGAGGCGGGATCTTAGTTGGGCAGGCGACCGCCTGTCCTGCCTCTATAGTGGGTACGCCACTGGTCGGCCCTCGGCGCTCGTAAAGACAGTGATGTCACTGACAGTCTGTCTGCTGTCTACCCTCTGCTGTGTTAACATTATGGGTAACTCGTTAAAGTGGCAAATTAAATGTGAAACACATCAACTATTAAGAAAACAAGAAGATATGTTGACCAAGACACTCCATACATTTGGAAACATATTTTTATTTAAATCAATATCGTCTTCAGTTAATGCAGGATAATTTTAAAAGTAGGCTAACTCTCATATCCTCTCATAGGGAATGCATTGGCAGCTGCAGTTCATCGTTCTAACGGACCTCGAGTAGCGGCGCTGTCTCAAAAGTGGGCGTGGATTTGTAGGCCTTCCGTTTCTTGTGTGTCTATGCTACAGGAGAAGGCAGCCAGTCCCTATCATTCCTTCACAAATTCAAGTGTTTGTTTCACTTTCAGCTCATTCAAGCCTTCTTTCCCTGTGAGCTATGTAAAAAAATACGTCAAGCCTATTTAACTACAGTACAGGCAAGCGTGTGCATGAGACGAGCATGACTGCTTCTGAAATAGTTTCACAGGACTGGTCGCCTGTCCCACGGCCGTCTCCCGCTCACTCGCCTCTCATTGCAAATTAATTACTTGTTTAAATGATCTGTGAAAAAACACCAGAATGCAGCATGCAGCTTGTAAAGCCTTCGGTACAAAATGATGTAACGTTTATATTGGTTCCTTATGTCAGATTAAAACAGCAGCAGTGCCATTACCGTTTGTTTATTGAACGATCAGTGATCAGCAAAACTTAGCACGTTCTTTGTTTACCATATCTGTTTGTATGTTGTTAACTATACTCTATACTTAGTGAACTAATAATTAGTTGAGTAAGGTCGCCTCTGCACTTGGTCTGCTCTTTTTTTTCCCCTCTACACCAAATCTCTTCTCCGGCAACGGCTCACAACGCATCGCAACGTGAGACATTGTGAACCTGTAGATCGGCTATTTTCAGCGAATGTTCACACCATAATATGGATGCTAGGGTTCAAGTAGTTAAACCTTAAATCATGAAGCTGAGAAACAGACGTATCACCTCCTACAGAGCCACATCCCTTTTGCATTGCATTTGCGCACATACAGTATATTGTAATGATAGCTACACATGTCAGAATATCATTGTCATGAGATTGTTTTGCTTGTTTGCTTGGTTATTGTATAGTAAATATAGATATTGTGACAGTTCTACAAGAGAACAGAAAACTACATTAAAGAAAGTAAAAGCTCCTGAAACTTACAGAGGTGTGGGTGGTCTTCAGGTTCCTCCTGTTTAATGGAAATGTCCCTGGCTGAGTCTGGAGAGTTCATCTTCACCTGCAGTCTGGACTCCACACACTGGTCTGAAATGAAGGAATTGGATAAGGACTTTAATAACTGGAGACCTAGTGGTGTCAAGAATAACAATAATATTTGAAAAAGGTAAAGACATATGAATCTTGGGTGTAAAGATTATGGGATTTATATGTTAAGGAAGAAATCATGCTTAAGATTACACAAGGTCAAATGCATATTTGATCACATACTGCACCTTTATTTGACCTCAATGAATCAAATGTTATTTTAACATTGGCTTCCAACAATTATGAAAACAAATAAAAACAATCATTGTGCCACATTCGATTTCAAAATTATGCTCTTGTTTTGTGGTTTTTTGTTATGAATCCAATGCAACCCTTACGTTTACATCAGTGCACTTTCACTCCCTCCCTAAAAGCCAAGATGAAGAGAGCCTTTTATCAACCAGATTCATGAAAAACTAGAAAAAGTGCTCCTCAGACCACAGGTCTCTGCCAGGTCAGGTAGGTTATTGTGGGCTAGTAATGTTAATGGAATATGAAGAATGGGACAGATAAAAAAAATCCAACAGGTCCGACATGAACACATGACTATTAGAGATCATGTGAACATATTTGCGTGAAATTGTGATACAATCTGTAGCTAAAATATGTTAAAACACGAATCGGCCTGTTATAGTGCCACCATGAGGCTGATGTGAAAACATTCTTCCTCTGCCCAGTGGGCATGTGCGTGCACAATTTCATGGAAATTGCACGCTGCATTTATTATTTGAGGCATTTTGTTCAAAACAGAGTACTCCTGCAAACTTTGGAAGACAATATTGGCCAATCAGGATGGAATATGACTATAGAGATACTGTGTACCGATTTGTGTGATGTTTGGACAAAATATGTAGGAGTAATATATTTTAAAAAAAATTGGGTGCAAAAATCGACCTCCTGGTGGCGTTATAACAGGCCAATCTGAAAGATTCGGGGCAGAGGTTCTGCTCTGGCTTCCAGGGAGTGTGTGTGCACAGTTTCGCTGCGATCGGCCCAAAAGTGTTGGAGATCATACACACGGATGAACGGATGGACGTACACACGGAAACTGCGGACAGAGTGCAAAACATAGTCTCCCCCACGTCTTCGGCCTGGCGGAGACAATGATTCATCTGTTTTGAAACACTGGTTGTATTTGGGTGCACCCCTCCATTCATAAACCCCCCCACTCCTACACCCCCCATTCCGAACCCCCCCCCCCCCCCCCCCCCCCACTCCGAATTTATTTTTCGGAATGGGGGGTGTAGGAGTGGGGGGGTTTTGAAAACTTGGAATAAACCCTGCCATTCCGAAAAATAGATATAAATCCTATCTTTTTTTTTTTTTTTTTTTTGGGTGGGGGGGGGTGCATATGGGGCACCCCCCCCACCTGCAAAAAGATAAAAAAAATAATTTCTTTTTTTTTTTTTAAGTTTTTTATTTTTAAAGTTTTTATTAAAAAATAAAATATTTTTTTGGGCGGTGCATATGCCCCCCCCCCCCCCCCTGCAAAAAAAAAAATAAGTTTAAAAAGTTGTTTACATTTTTTTGTATTTTTATTTTTTTTATTAAAAAATAATTTGTGGACTGAAGTTGGTTTGCTTCCACAATCCATAATGATGCAGAGATATAAATCTTATCTATCGGGGGGGTGCATATGCAAAAAAATAATAAAAATAAAATAAAGTTAAAAAAAAAATCTTTTTAACAGTTTTTTTTTTTTTTTTTTTTATTCAAAAATAATTTGTGGACTGAAGCTGGTTTGCTTCCACAATCCATAATGATGCATTTTCGAACTAAATTAATTAGGCTATCTGCACTTCCACCATGGACAGACAGCTAAAACAACTCACTCACATGATTCACTTGAGCTGAGCCCTGATTCAATCAGATCTACATCCTCTTCTTGCATGAAATTCTTGGACGTCGGCCAGCCAGAGGCGGGCCCCGGACTGGGATGCAAGTCAAAAAATATTTAAAAAAAAAAAAAATAATAATAATATTTTTTTTTTTTAATTAAAAAAAAAATATTTTCACCGTTTCAATTGAAACGGGTGAAACATAGGAAAGGCCGCCACTCTATCTATCAGTCATGAATTAATTTTCTCCCCCATACCGACCCGCCGACGTAGTCGATCCTTCATGGCACCAACGTCAATTTCCGATCCATCGACCATATCTGCAGTCTTCTGGCGCGGCTGTTCTAAATCTATCTAGATATCTATCTATCTTTCTATCAAACTATCTATCTCCAGCAATGTACCGCTCAGCAACATAATAGCAAATAGCAGATCTACAAGCTCACAACAACTGTTATTGTGAGCTTGTAGATCTGCTATTTTCAAATAATGTATGCGTTTGTATAAAATATGTCTGAATTGGTTAGTGATTCATATATATCTGCGATGTGTAGGATTATTATAATTATTATTATCATATTACAATTAAAGTAAGCGCATCGGGAGTGTGATTGAGTGCGCTTCCACGGCCTGGGTCTGTCTGTCTGTCTGTCTGTCTGTCTGTCTGTCTGTCTATCTATGTATGTATCTATGTATGTATCTTGTAGATCGATCTGTCTACAAGCTCGGTTATTGTGAGCTTGTAGATCTACTATTTTCAAATAGCGTATGCATAAAATAGGTCTGAAGTGGTTAGTGTATGGTTCATAATATAATAATTTATATCAGACAGACAGACACACAGACAGACAGACAGACTGGTTCAGTCCATTAATGTTGTATTCAGAATAATAAAACTAATATTATTATTATTACCCTTATTATTATTACCCTTATTATTATTACCCATATTATTATTATTACTACAACTACTATTACGCTATTGTTATTATTATTATTATGCTATTATTATTATTATTATTATTATTATTATTATTACTACTACTATTACGCTATTATGATTATTATGATTATGATTATGATTATGATTATGATTATTATTATTATTATTACATTAATGTTGATGTTCTGTCACAGCTCACTTTTGCGCACACGTTGATTGACGGGTCAGTAATCACGTAGGCCTACTCAGAGACGCTCACATGCTCAGGTTTCTCAGATGTTTTCTCGCTAATTAACCCACTTGTCACATCTCACATGAATAGTATACGCATCAGTGGTGGAAAAATTACTCAAATGTTTTACTAAAGTAAAAGTACCAATACTGCAATGTAGAAATAGGCCTACTCTGTAACATGTAAAAGTCAAGAATTCAAATTTGAGTAAAAGTATCCTACAAAGCCTAAGTATTGGTATCAAAATGTTCTTAAAATACCAAAAGTAAAAGTACTCGTTATGCAGAAGGTCCCATTTCACAAGTTTTCAAATGTATAAAAATCCTTTGAATAGCAGATGTACAAGCTCACACAATACAATTATTTATTTGATTTATTTGACAGAGAGAGAGAGAGAGAGAGAGAGAGAGAGAGAGAGAGAGAGAGAGAGAGAGAGATTTGTGAAGCTGTTGCATTTGACCAATGAAATGAATGAACCTCTGGATACCTCCGTTTGAAGATCGCGCAAGAATGAACAGCTAAACTGTTGATAGATAGATAGATAGATAGATAGATAGATAGATAGATTGTAGGCTGTGTGGAAATAACTGCAGTGTGTATTTATGTAGTAACGGTAACAGCCAGAATAGGGGGACACCAAAACATTCTGGGCACTAGGGCTAACTGGGCACCTTGGACGAGTGGGCATTAGGGACATGTGGACACTTGGAAGAGTGGGCACTTAGGGTGGATAAGAGTGGGCGGTAGGGAAATCTGGGAACCATGAAGACTGGGCACCGGGAAAAATGGTGTTAATAATCAATGTTAATAAAGAATACAATCTCACAGGCAATGCACATAGTGCCCACTATCCCTGGTGCCAAGATGTTCCTAGTGCCCACATATGCTGAATCCAATTAATACATCAGCAGAGATGAGAATTACGTATCTTCCCGTCCGACAGACAGACAGACAGACAGACAGACAGACAGACAGACAGACAGACAGACAGACAGACAGACCCAGGCCTTGCATGGAAGCGCACTCAATCACACTAACCGATGCGCTTACTTTAGTTGTAATATAATAATTATAATAATCAGTTGTTGTGAGCTTGTAGATCTGCTATTTGTTGAACAACATGTTGCTGAGCGGTACATTGCTGGAGATAGATAGTTTGATAGATAGATAGATAGATAGATAGATAGATAGATAGATAGATAGATAGATAGATAGATAGATTTATAGACAGACAGACAGACAGACAGACAGACACGCCTTTTTTTTCTGTTTAATGTTTTTCATTTTTCTTTTCTGAAACCGCTCCATTAGCGGCGCTAAGGTGGAGCTTGGAGCTTTGGGGTCCATAGCTAAAACCCCCAAAAATGTCAGCCTACAGTGGGCTGTATATATGTACGTTGTGGAAGTGCAGATAGCCTAATTAATTTAGTTCGAAAATGCATCATTATGGATTGTGGAAGCAAACCAACTTCAGTCCACAAATTATTTTTAGATAAAAAAATTAAATAAAAAAAACTTTAAAAAAAAATGTTTTTTTATTTAATTTATTTCCGGGGGGGTGCCCCATATGCACCCCCCCGCAAAAAAAAAAAGTTAGATAGATAGGATTTATATCTATGCATCATTATGGATTGTGGAAGCAAACCAACTTCAGTCCACAAATTATTTTTTAATAAAAAATTAAAAAAAGAAACTTTAAAAAAACTTTTTTTTTTGGCGGGGGGGTTCCCCATATATACCCCCCCCCCCCCGCAAAAAAAAAAAAAAAAAAAAAAAAGATAGGATTTATATATTTTTTTCGGAATGGCAGGGTTTATTCCAAGTTTTCAAAACCCCCCCACTCCTACACCCCCCCATTCCGAAAAAAAAATTCGGAATGGGGGGGTGTAGGAGTGGGGGGGGGGGGGTTTTCGGAATGGGGGTGTGTAGGAGTGGGGGGGTTTAGGAATGCGGGGGTGTACCCGCACGGTTAGCAGCTAAACCCCCCCACGGCGTTACACGCAACACGGTGACCCGTAGAACCACGTAACAGAGCCTGCATTATAACACATAGAGTATCATAGGTAACACATTTCCACGGGGTCACATTATGCCAGTTACCAGCAGCTAGCCGATATAAAGCCCGGCGCGTTACACGCAACGCGGTGACCCGTAGAACCGCGTCTCGTATACGTCGGCACCCGCTCCGCGGTCACACATTTCCACGGGTCACACGTGTCGGCGTGTCACTCACTTCTCGGCGTCCTTGCCGGCGGCCGCGTCCGTCGCCGCATCCGTGTGTCCGCTCCCCGCGGCCCCCTCTCCCCCGGTGCTCAGCGCTCTGCGGACCCCCTCCCGGTGGGGGGTCGAGCCCCGGCGGACCCCCACCGTCACGGACCACAACGAGCCCGAGGTTCGAGTCCCGAACGACGCGGCTGGAAGCCTCAACACCCTGAGATGGAACATGTTTAATATTCAACCTAAAAACACACAACACAACCCTATGGATGTGATGCAGCCTGAATGTAATGATAATAATAACTGTTATGATAATAATAAGGTGAATATGTTGCTCTATGGATGGAACAACGTCTAGTAACGGTTTGCTCTGTTGACTCCTGAACTGAGGCTCTAAGCCCCGCCTCCTCCACGCCCCCGTTACTTATGTATTTAGTTATTCATGTATTTATTTATTTATTTATGAACGTTAGTTGGCTGACATTGGTGGAAAAAGTTTTTTTTTTTACTTAAGTAAAGGTATACTGCAATGTAGAAATACTCTGTTACAAGTAAAAGTAGGCTACCAGTATTCAAAATTTACTTTAAAAGTACAAAAGTATTGGTATCAAAATATACTTTAATACGTTAAGCATTAAAAGTAAAAGTAGTCATTATGCACAATGTCCCATAGTTTCCAAATAAAATCCTTTGAAAAATAAAATCCTTTGAAAATAGCAGATCTACAAGCTCACAATGCGTCGCATCGCGGCGCATTGTGAGCTTGTAGATCTGCTATTTTCAAATAGCCGAAATGTAAATAGGGCTGAAGTGGTTAATGTATGTTTTGTAATAATAACCAAAATCTACAAAGTAGCCTAGTAACTAAAGTTTTCAAATAATTGTAATGGAGTAAAAGTACAATATTTGCCTCTGAGATGAAGTGGAGTAGAAGTAAAAGTACGGAAAATGGGAAATACTCCAGTAAAGTAAAAGATACCTCAAAATTGTACTTAAGTACAGTACTTGAGTAAATGTACTTAGTTACTTTACACCACTGCTTAGTAATGAACGTGGCATCAGTCTAAACCATGTACTATCAAAATAATAATGAATAATATAGAAACTATAGGATGCAGGTAAACAATGAACCCAGTCTAAACCAGCTGGTCCTGAAACTGTTTTGTACCACGACCCCATATTATGAGGGAATGTTTTTGGCCACACCCCACAGACCCCACTTTGGGTCGCGACCCATAGTTTGAGAACCACTGTTCTAAACAATATACTATAAAAAATATTACTATAGTTTCAATGTACAGATTATGATTTAATAATAATATGTACATTGCAACTATACAAACTATAGGATGCCAGGTTAACACAATGAACTACCATCTGTCTGAATAACATGCTATCTAAATTAATAGACAGACAAACAGACATACAGACAGACAGACAGACAGATCCAACATAGCCGATCTACACTTTTAGATCGTCTCTACACTGGAAGGCAAAAGGAAGGGGACTAGTACAGAGCCCGGGGGAACTCCGGTCAACTAACTAGGGTTTAAGAATATAATTAAATAACTAAACAACATTTCTAAGACATTTTAAGAGTGCCTGCAGCTCACTAAGAGTTTTAACTCCCTTTGATTAGAGAGGAGAGGAGAGGAGAGGAGAGGAGGGGAGGGGAGGGGAGGGGAGAGGAGAGGAGAGGAGAGGAGAGGAGAGGAGAGGAGAGGAGAGGAGAGACATTCATTGATGAGCTTTCATCACATGCTTTATGTAAATAAATAAATAAATAAAACAATAATTGTTGTAAAAGATTCTCCTGTTATGAAACTTGTTTCTGTTCACAGTAACCATGACAACGTCCTGTACTACACACAACACATGTAGGAGAGGAACACTTTAGTTTCATCTTTATTGACTTTTATTTTCTTAAGGTAACAAAGATTAAACATCAAACATAACATATTGTATGAATGTAAGTGTTGAACACTGCTGTCAGATGACACATCAACATGAAGCATTCAGGTCCTTTGAATGGTTGGATGGATCCTATAGGCTCAACCATAATGGTTTGAATGGTTGGATGGATCCTATAGGCTCAACCATAATGGTTTGAATGGTTGGATGGATCCTATAGGCTCAACCATAATGGTTTGAATGGTTGGATGGATCCTATAGGCTCAACCATAATGGTTTGAATGGTTGGATGGATCCTATAGGCTCAACCATAATGGTTTGAATGGTTGGATGGATCCTATAGGCTCATCCATAATGGTTTGAATGGTTGGATGGATCCTATAGGCTCATCCATAATGGACCAAGTTCAAAACGAGAAATCCATCTCAGATGATGTTACATAGAACATAAAAGGATAAGTAATACAATAGAAATAAGAAAATATTAATATACATTGAGGGCCCTATTTTGCACCCTGCGCTATGCGTTGGCTCAATGCGTTATCCGTTAATTATGAACAAGGCAGCTGGTGCTGCCTCTAAACGCTTAAAGCCAATGACACCTGGCATGCTGATTGGTTTTATTAATGTAACGTCCAAACCACACCTATGCATAATGTAAGGGGTAGCTCAGGTGTTTTAGGGATAAGGATGGTGGCACAAAATAACAACTCAGCCACAGGACCGCCCCTTGCACGATGCTAAATCCCCAAATAGTGGGTAGCGTGACTTATGGCCCTGAGAGCTCATAAATCATCTAAAGAAACTAAAGCTAATCCACTAAAAATAATAAGATGGATTGTTCATAACAAGCCTGTTTAAAAAACAACAACAATAAAACCGCTGATAACAAATTTCCCAATATAAAAAAGGCACAATATAATAATTGTTATAATTAACAATAAAATGATAATGCTACCTTATTATTAACAGATCCTCAAAAGCTGTGTTCAAAATACGTAATACTTAAACATCTAAAAGTAAGAAGTGAATTGTAAAAACAAATATATATATATACATAATTTATTAACAAATCTGCATATTCTATTGTGCCAATAGAAACACATGTAATGAGATCAATAGTTGTGTAGCTCAGACTCTGATGGTTCACTGTGTGACAATCTATGAGCTGAATGACTAATGAACAATGACACAAACACCTGGGCTGCATAGACATGTATTGTGTACAGTAGGATCAATAGATTCAATTATTGATAACTAATTACTAATATTTATAAATACTTGATGAAACATCATGAGGGTGAAGACAGACACGGTCCAATGTGATCTGATCTTCAAACACAGAGCTCTTGTTCCCTGTAGGTGTCATTGTCTTCTGACTTGTATCCTCATGAATATTTTCACTGAAGACTTGATCTGCCTCTTCTAAACCTCACCTGGTCTTTCTGGTACATTTACAGTTCAGTGTAAATGTTCAAACCTTGACTGAGGTGATGGACAGTTATGTGATGGATGTGACATGAACTCCTTAGAGATCCACCTCATACACGTGGTGTCCTGGTTCTTCACTGGGTCCAGCTTCAGACCCTCCTGGTAGATCTATGTCGTCATACTGGTGGTATTCTGTCTCTTCACTGGGTCCAGCTTCAGACCCTCCTGGTAGATCTATGTCGTCATACTGGTGGTATTCTGTCTCTTCACTGGGTCCAGCTTCAGACCCTCCTGGTAGATCTATGTCGTCATACTGGTATTCTGTCTCTTCACTGGGTCCAGCTTCAGACCCTCCTTGGAGAGCTATCTCTTCATACTGGTGGTATTCTGTCTCTTCATTGGGTCCAGCTTCAGCATCGGAACCAACAACGTTATAATAAACCATCTCAATGTTCTCCCGTCCTACATTATAATAAACTGCGGTCTCCACTCCTGCTCTCCGCCCTCTGGTGGCCTGGAGAAACACAGCAGCAATCCGATCAGGTTCTCTTCAATACAAGCATTGTAACTACTTCATTTACATTCTGGTCTGGTATTGAAGATGAATAAAGATTGAATAAAGACGTATAAATTACCTTCCAGACACGATAGAGGACATAGCTTATCACCACCAACACCAGCAGCATTACGACTGTAACTTTGAGGATGTTAGATGTCAGCGGAGAAGCTGTGAAATAAAATATTTTACAACATCAAACATCAAGTAAAGATCAACTCTCATTAAAAGTGTATTTTATGTAATTATTTAATATTTGTTAATTTATGTCATAGTCAAGCCTGCTTTATGTAATTTGCTTGATTGAGTTACATATTGTGACTTGAAAAGTCAATGTAATTCTGGTTACCTGTGACAGTGACAGAGAGGAACTGGCTCTTATAGTAGAAGTCTGTTGAGTAAACATTGATGTGATAAATACAGCTGTAGTTCCCTTGGTGGGTGTGGTCTGCTACAGGAAACAGGAAGTTGGCAGAGTGATTGACAGCTGGCTGGGTGTAGTTGTGTGTTGTGTTGGATCCAGTGAAGGTGAGGTGGAAGGAGCCTCCTGGATACTGTGGCTGGATGGAGCAGCTGATAAAGAAACTGTGACCCTCCATCACCTGTGGCCCCTGATGCTGGCCCTCAGAAACCCCGTTCATGGAGGAGGAGTAGAAGGTGATGTTGGGATTAAACGGCAGATCTGTAACAAGACAGAGGTGATTGACTGAAACAACAGATTTACAAACAGAGAGAAAACATGACAATATGGTAAAATGAGAGAAAGATAAAAAAAAATCTTTTATCAAAATCAACATTAAAAATCTAAAGTGATCGGTCAAATTTTATGAAAGTAGAATAAGTAAGTAAGACGTAAGTTCTAATTTATCCTGAAACTGAATTAGCAAACAATATTTATTGGATGGATGGATGGATGGATGGATGGATGGATAATGTAAATATATCATTGAAGAAGTCACTGTTTTACCTGAACAGATCACCTCCAGTCTGGCAGTGGAATTACCAGAAACCTTTGTTCCACACTCTCTCAGTGAAGACTCAGACCCAACACAGGAAGATGAAATCCACCAAACAGGTTCCCACGTAAAACCAGAATTCCACTTTCTTGTAAAAGCAGAGCCACAGTCCAGCTGTCTACACACTACAGATGATGACTTCAGGTTCCAGTCAGACCAACCATCCACTGGTCTCCACTCTCTCTGGTGTTTCATCTCCAGTATACCAATACAGTTACCGATTCCTCCCACCAACCTGACATCAGCAGACTCTGTACATGGACAAGAGAGCAAAAAGTAAAGAGGTAATATTACTTGTATTTAAAATAATAATAATAATAATAATAATAATAATAATAATAATAATAATAATACTAATAATACTAATAATACTAATAAGGGTAATAATAATAATAATAATAATAATAATAATAATAATAATAATAATAATGATAATAATAATAACAACTAATAATACAAACCAAAAGCATTGTTTGCATTTTACCTAAGCAGGTGAGTTCAACGGTCTTGTTAGGTGAGCTGGTGTTTCTAGTTGAGTCTGAGGTTCTACAGTCCAGGAGAACAGATTCACTGCCTTTACACTGAAAGTCTTTGGTCCAGAGTGGAGCCTTCAGTTCTCCATAGAGCGCCCCCTGGAGGACTAAAGGAGCCCCACAGCCAAGCTCCCTACAGACCACCTCTGCATCCTGCTGGTCAAAGTCACCTTCACACACTGATACCCATGACTTTTTTAGACTTGTCTTTGATGGAGCTTCGCCCCAAAAAATATTCAACCACCCCTTTACACTTGTAGACCTTTGATGTGACCAAGTTGATTCTGAGTTCACCTCCACTCTGCCTGAACACAAACTAGTCCCATTCACCAACCTCACAGACTCTGTAGAGAGAGAGAGAAAGACAGACAGAGAGACATTTGAATGACAGAAATCCATTCAGTATTAGATAGGCATATAACAATATCTTTGGTATCGCAATAACAAAAGTGTAACAATATTATCGTGGGCACGCATCTGTTTCATGTTATTCATTTAATTATTTTTTGTTAGGTTTTATGCTATTTTTTATATAGTTTTAGAATTATATTTCACCTGTTTACAGGTCGGGGTGATTTATAGTTTATTTGTAGGTGGATGGATCTCCCTAGTGGTTGGTCGGGGTTATTACATATTTTTCGTTATTATTTATCTATTTTATAGTTTACAATCTATTCTGGCGGTTGTAGGACGGGAGAGTATTTTGCATATTGTAAAGATATTTAGAAGTGATTTATTGAGTAATGGCATGTTCATGTTTCGGCTGGGCTTTTGTTGTGTAACAGGTCAAAAGTTGCCCATGGCAGAGAATGGGTTAATATAAGGTTTTGCACGTCAGTGATCTCTTATGCGCAGGCGCGACTTTCATCAGCCAGTCGTTACGCTGGTGTTTGTGAAGCCAGATCGTCCGTTGGTAAGCTAATGTGTATAAGTGTATAATAAGCGATGTAAAGTACTTCTATTATGTTCATTTGTGTGGGTTATATAGTCTGTGATGTGTTCTGTTATTGATGTTGTGTGTTTCTTTGTGTTTCTGTGCTTCACAGTTAAATTACCTACCAAAAGTGCTTGTTTTGCTACCCAAGCTACATGCTAACGGCTCGTGTGTGGAGTTCACGGGCTGGTCATAATAATTTACTGTGCACAGTTTAGTTAGGAGTGTGTTTGTATATTGTATGAGTGTGATTAGTAATAAATGGCAAAAAGACAATTTTGTTATTGAATGGGTTTATTGCATCGTAGTTTGGTCGAGTGGTTTTCACTGGTTTATCCTTCACAAACAATACCCTGTGCGGAGGGTGAAAACTGAGTTAGGGTTGTAATTTAGAAATATCCGTACATTTTTAGTTTGACCAGCTGTGGAGGGGGGGGGGCTATGAGCGTCTTCACGTGGATCATGTGTGTGTTGAGCTTGTGCATGGGGGAGCGAGACTATCTGCAATGATGATCACTATGAACACATGAACGTGCTGATGTATGGTAAACGTGTTCCCATTTCCTTTGTTTACTGTGGTCTGTGCAGCAACAGTCTCTAATCCGCTGACAATGTTCTTGTGACTAAACACATAAAGCTGCTAATTATTCTATAAAAAAAAAAAAAAAACATAATTCTACATGGTGCTAGTTGTTTAGGAATAAGCACTAATGTGGAGAATTCCACTAATCACAGACTGGGACAGGCCAAAAAACGATATTTCTACTCTTTTTAAATATATATATATATATATATATATATATATATATATATATATATATATATGTAATTATAAATATTGTTATTGTGATAGTATGAGCGAGTTTTTAGTATCATTGCATGTGATCTCAAGACCAGATACCACGTTACAATGAATTACACATTAAACATAATAGTAGGACACAGCTCTCCATCACAACATATCACGTTATCACTATATAATAATACATGAACATTAATATTAAACACATTCATATTATATAATAATACATGAACATTAATATTAAACACATTCATATTAATGTGTTCTTCACCTCCTGGGGGTGGGGTCGAGGAGGGTGTTGTGGCACCCCTACTTCCCACAGCTAACTAAGACACTGTACATATTACTGTAGTTGTTGAAGTAGTAGTTTGTTACCTGAACAGATCACCTCCAGTATGTACAAGGAAGTAGCAGACATCTGTGTTCCACACTCCCTCAGTGAAGACTCTGACCCAACACAGGAAGATGTAATCCTCCACGTAGGTTTATGTGTAAAACCAGAACTCCTTTCTGTGGAAACAGCAGAGCCACAGTCCAGCTGTTTACACACTACAGATGATGACTTCAGGTTCCAGTCAGACCAACCATCCACTGGTCTCCACTCTCCCAGGTGTTTCATCTCCAGTAGACCAGTACAGTCACTGGTTCCTTCCACCAACCTGACATCATCAGACTCTGTAGAGACAGTATATGTATATAAGTATATGTACAACAAATAAACATTATAAAATAATAACCAAACCCGAAGTTTAGTTTGTCTTTTACCTGAGCAGGTGAGTTCAACAGTCTTGTTAGGTGAGCTGGTGTTAGTTGAGTCTGAGGTTCCACAGTCCAGGAGAACAAACTCGTTGCCTTCACACTGGAACTCTTTGGACCACAATGGAGTGTTCACTTCATAGAGCGCCCCTTGGAGGACTGAAGGAGCCCCACAGCCAAGCTCCCCACAGACCACCTTTGCATCCTGCTGGTCAAAGTCACCTTCATACACTGAGACCCACGACTGATTAGACTTCACCTCCACTCTGCCTGAACACACACTAGTCCCATTCACCAACCTCACTGACTCTGGAGAGAAAGAGAGAGAGAGAGAGAGAGAGAGAGAGAGAAAAAGAAAGAGATTTTAAAACCTTATTTCATTAATCCACCACAGAAAATATATGGATCCATTACGCATGCAAGTATTTTTTTACTGAACCCATAAACACGGCGAGAGAGTGACGACAATATTCACGTTAATAATTTATAAACTAAAGAGGAACAAAAAAAAAACGTAAATTATCATCATCGTCATCATCATCATCATCTTCATCATCAGATCTTCCCCAATAGCTTATAGGAGACTAAAAGCCCCCACGAGTCCCTACACACAAATGCACACACTGATAGAGTGACGGATGGATAGGATTACAAACTATACACAAACAGAAAGATGGAGAGGGCAATATGTGAATCTATATACAGAAAAACATGCTTACAGACCTACAGACAGACAGATGAAGTAAGATAATACAAAGATTGCTGCTATTGTTCAAGTCATCGTGTTTCGTTACCTGAACAGATCACTGTGGGTCTGCCTGTAATCAAACCTTTCCGTTTGATACCAAAAGTCTCCATTATGACACAGTCGCTCAGTGAAGACTCAGAACCAGCACAGTAAGGTGTAATCCTCCATACAGGTTGATGTGTATAACCAGAACTCCTTTCTGTTGAAACAGCAGAGCCACAGTCCAGCTGTCTACACACCACAGATGATGACTTCAGGTTCCAGTGAAACCCACCATCCACTGGTCTCCATTCTCCCTGGTGTTTCATCTCCAGTTTACCAGTACAGTTACTGAGTCCTCCCACCAACCTGACATTAGCAATCACTGTAAAGAGTCAATAGAGTAAACATTAATGCAATACAATTGCTTGTATTTTAGAATATTAATCCAAAGCAAGAAAATAGCTTGTCTTTTACCCGAACAGTAGAGTTCAACAGTCTTGTTAGGTGAGCTGGTGTTACTAGTTGAGTCTGAGGTTCTACAGTCCAGGAGAACAGACTCGTTGCCTTCACACTGGAACTCTTCGGTCCACATTGGAGTGTCAACTTCTCCATAGAGCGCCCCCTGGAGGACTGAAGGAGCCCCACAGCCAAGCTCCCTACAGACCACCTCTGCATCCTGCTGGTCAAAGTCACCTTCACACACTGAGACCCACGACTGATCAGACTTCACCTCCACTCTGCCTGAACACACACTAGTCCCATTCACCAACCTCACTGACTCTGAAAAGAAAGAGAGAGAGAGAGAGTTATTTACAATCAATGAGAAACTATAGCATCCCATCTCACTCAAAAAATCACAAGAGATAAATAATCTTTTATATATAAAAGATGAAATGATTTAACCACAACAGAGAATACATGATTACTACATGAATGCATTGTAAACACATCAGATACAAGTTGTTTAACTTTACCTCTATACACACAGAGAGAAAGACAAACAAATGTTAAACAATCTCTAAAATAATGAAATACACATAGAAATAAATGACTAAAGTCCATAAACAAACTAAGCTAATAATTACTTAATTATAGAAAAGAAAACATAACAAAACAATGCTAGTCATCATCATTGTCATCATCATCATCATCATCGTCGTCGTCATCATCAGTCTTCTTCAAGAGCTCATGGAAGTCTAACCTCCATACTCTCTCTGTTAGAAAGGCTCCAAGCATAATATTAAGCTGACTATTATTTGACTAGTATGTACCTCAGTCAGTGTATGTGCATGCCTAGTATATTGCATACTATATTATATTATATAATATATATATTAGATATGATGTAGGTGGGGGCGCTGCGCTGCTGGCGTCTCGCGACGGTCAGAGCGTGTGTTTGTTAGTTAGTGTACTGTTTATTGTTTTTTATGTCCAGTTTATTGTTGCTAGCTGTAGGTTAGTTTAAGTGCTTCGATCCTCAAAGAGGTGTATTGGATTAGAAAATGAATGGACTAAGTTTTCTCACGGGGGCTGAACGCCCGAATGAGGAAATGAGTGAACAGCAAAGCATCTCCTACACCAGAGAGCAACTCCTCGAGATTAAACAACACAGGATACATTACCATCGGTGATCAGAAAGCAAGGACGGCTTGGACACCAACCTCAACGGCGAGAAGAAATGTCCCGTGGGTGGAAAGAGCTGCTTCGCGGGCGGACCCGGCGGAGAGAGTCACGCCGCGGGTGGAAAGAACCGCTCCGCGGGTGGACAGAGCCGCTCCGAGGCCGCATAGAGCCGCTCCGCGGGCGCAAGGACGCGCCTCGCGGACGGAGAAGAAAGAGAGGCAAGCAGGGCGGATTACGGAGGAAACTCCAGAGACGCGAAACAAAGCTACCGCTCCCGACGATTATCCTCGCCAATGTTAGATCATTATGCAGCAAGATGGATGCTCTAAACATCAACATCCGATACTTTAAAGAATGCAGGGATGCATTCTTTGTTTTACAGAGAGCTGGTTAACTGAGGAGTCAAACAATGACACTCTCCAGCTACACGGTTTTACAGGCCCAATACGGGTGGACAGAGACCTGAACAGCACAGTGAAAGAATCAGGAGGGGGAGTATGTTTCTATATAAATGAACGCTGGTGCTCTTCAGTGCATGTTAAAGACAAAATATGCACAAATGAGCTTGAACTGTTGTCAATTTCCCTGCGCCCATTTTATCTACCCAGAGAATATGGACAAGTGACTGTAACAGGCGTTTATATTCCACCATATGCTAATGCCACTAGGGCTGCTCAAACAGTCTACCAATGTATTGAGAAGCTAGAAACGGCCTCCCCTGGTGCGCCAAAGATTATCTTGGGGGATTTAAACTCTTGTAGACTGGAAAATGTGCTGCCTACATATGAGCAGCATGTCTCATGTAACACAAGGAAAGAAAGGAAGCTGGACTTGTGTTATAGTAATGTCACAGGGGCATAGATCCATACAGAAATCATCTGTGGGCACCTCAGATCACTTTGCTATTCAGCTGCTGCCCACATACAAACAAAAGCTAAAGCAGGAGAAGGTGAAACAGAAAACAGTGCAGGTGTGGTCCAGTATGGCCGTACAGAGCCTGCAGGGTTGCTTCGCCTGCACAGACTGGCAGGTTCTCACTCAGGACCACTCCCTCCAACAGTCTGTCACAGCAGTAACCTCATATATAAAGTTCTGTGAGAGTATGCTAATTCCAACAAAGACTGTTAAGCACTACCCAAACAACAAGCTGTGGTTCACAGCTGAACTGAAAAAGGCAGTGGAGGCTAAGAACAGAGCCTTTGCTGCTGGGAACAGAGTTGAGGGGAGAGCTGCACAAGCAACAATAAAAAAGGAGGTGGTCCAGGCCAAAGGACGCTATAAGGATCGAGTGGAGGCCATGTTCCACACTGGCAACCTGAGGCAGGCCTGGCAAGGACTCAATGTCCTCACAGGGAAAACCCCAGCTAAGACCACCACGGACAGGAGGGAAGGAGAGGAGGCAGCATTTGTCACCGAACTGAACTCCTTTTACTGTCGGTTTGACACCCACGACTTCGGTGCAGCATCAGAAAGGCTGAAGAACGAACTCCTGCATGAGATCAAGAAGGGGCGGAGTCAGCCAGTCGTCATCACAGAGGAGGAGATGAGGAAGGTCCTGAGGAGTATTAATCCATCCAAGGCCCCAGGGCCTGACCTCATTAAAGGGAGGGTGGTGAAGGAGTGTACAGAGGAGCTGTCCAGTGTTCTCTGTCAACTATATAACCGCTCTCTCCAGGAGAACACCATCCCTACACTGTGGAAACGTTTAGAGATACGACCTATTCCCAAGACTAACCTGTGGAGCTGAACGACTACCGACCTGTGGCCCTGACATCAGTCCTGGTAAAGTGCTTGGAGAGACTAGTGCTACCACGCATTCTCACACAAGTAAGCTCCACTCTCCATCCATTGCAGTTTGCCTATAGGCCAAATCGATCAGTGGAGGATGCAGTGATAACTGTACTAAATACCACCTACAGTCAACTGGAGACACCACATGCATATGCCAGGACTTTTCCTCGGCTTTCAACTGCATGCAGCCCCACATTCTCTGCACCAAGCTGAAAGATCTCCAGGTGGACCCTCATATGATCCTCTGGATAATGGACTTCCTCCTCAAGAGGGAGCCGTTTGTTAAGGTCAACAACTCCTCATCTTCTGTCATGACCATATCTACCGGTGCCCCCCAGGGGACAGTGATTTCCCCACTCCTTTTCTCACTGTATACCAACAACCTGAGGGGCTCGGACAGTGCGAGCATGGCCGTGAAGTTTGCAGACGACACTGCTCTGGTCAACACCTCAAACAGCCCTGCTCACTTTGAGGAGGGAGCACAGAAGCTGCACCAGTGGTGTGAGGAGCACTACCTCCGGTTGAACGTGAGGAAGACAAAGGAGCTCCTCATAAGCCCCCGGAGGAAGGATGACCTCGACCCGATTCCACAGCTGACACTTGGTGGTGAGGTAGTGGAGCGGGTTAGTAGTTACAAATACCTCGGGACCACTATTGACAATGGATTGACCTTCTCCTTCCTGGCTTGGTATGGGGGGCTCTCACAGACCAACAAGGCTAAGCTGCGGAGGGTGACCACCTTGGGGTCTAAGCTCTGTGGGGTACAGTGCTCTACCCTTCAGCATCTCTACGACCAGAGAACAGTGAAGAAAGCAGGAAAGATCGCGAGAGACCCAACTCATAATCTCAGCACCTGCTTTCAGGTCCTGCCCTCGGGTAGGAGATATGGTGCCTCTCTATTTAGGAAGGCAAAGGGTAGTGTCAGTTTTATCCCCTCAGCCATTAGGCTTCTAAACAAACACAAACACCCTAATACCTGATCCAGGCACCTGGATGAGCTGGACTCTGTGCTAATCACTCCATGGACTTACATGCACACACACACACACACACACACACACACACACACACACACACACACACACACACACACACACATGAAACAAACACAGGCTGGGCGCTCCACAAGTGTGGAGAGGACATTGCTTTCTTTTAAAGTCTCTTTTCCATTTTTAGAACTTTTTATAGAATTGAAGTACTTTGCTAGGTGTTTTAATTGTGGTGTTTATTTATGTATTGTGTTGTTGAATGTATGCATTGACCTGAGCAAAACAATTTTCCCTTGTGGATAATAAAGACATCTAATCTAATCTAATCTAATCTACAGTTACTGAGTCCTCCCACCAACCTGACATTAGCAATCACTGTAAAGAGTCAATAGAGTATTAATATATATCCAAATATAATATATAATTATATAGAATATATATATATATATAATAGAATATTAATCCAAAGCAAGAAAATAGCTTGTCTTTTACCCGAACAGTAGAGTTCAACAGTCTTGTTAGGTGAGCTGGTGTTACTAGTTGAGTCTGAGGTTCTACAGTCCAGGAGAACAGACTCGTTGCCTTCACACTGGAACTCTTCGGTCCACATTGGAGTGTCAACTTCTCCATAGAGCGCCCCCTGGAGGACTGAAGGAGCCCCACAACCAAGCTCCCTACAGACCACCTCTGCATCCTGCTGGTCAAAGTCACCTTCATACACTGAGACCCACGACTGATTAGACTTCACCTCCACTCTGCCTGAACACACACTAGTCCCATTCACCAACCTTACAGACTCTGGAGAGAGAGAGAGAGAGAGAGAGAGAGAGTTATTTAGAATCAATGAGAAACTACAGCATCCCATCTCACTCAAAAAATCACAAGAGATAAATAATCTTTTATATATAAAAGATGAAATGATTTAACCACAACAGAGAATACATGATTACTACATGAATGCATTGTAAACACATCAGATACAAGTTGTTTAACTTTACCTCTATACACACAGAGAGAAAGACAAACAAATGTTAGACAATCTCTAAAATAATGAAATACACATAGAAATAAATGACTAAAGTCCATAAACAAACTAAGCTAATAATTACTTAATTATAGAAAAGAAAACAAAACAATGCTAGTCATCGTCATCGTCATCATCATCATCATCGTCGTCATCGTCGTCGTCATCATCAGTCTTCTTCAAGAGCTCATGGAAGTCTAACCTCCATACTCTCTCTGTTAGAAAGGCTCCAAGCATAATATTAAGCTGACTATTATTTGACTAGTATGTACCTCAGTCAGTGTATGTGCATGCCTAGTATATTGCATACTATATTATATTATTGCAGTAATGTGATATATTGTGATGCTGAATGGTATTTGTACTTACACAAGTTATTGTTCCTTCCTGTATTTACTGCAGAACCACACATACTACTATTGACCCAATGTCATATCAGTGCCTGTACCCATCCATTCCAATCTACAACCCATGCCTGTATAAGCCTGTA
The DNA here is from genome assembly GCF_963280865.1 of Gymnoscopelus braueri. Classification (NCBI taxonomy): domain Eukaryota; kingdom Metazoa; phylum Chordata; class Actinopteri; order Myctophiformes; family Myctophidae; genus Gymnoscopelus; species Gymnoscopelus braueri. The sequence goes on from NC_137609.1 coordinate 8,373,616, forward strand.
CCACCCTGCGCCTTGAACCTAAGTAAAGTTACCAAACCCTCTTCACTCTCCTGTCCAATTGTGTCCTGACCGACACCCGGGGCCGAATGAAGCATAACCCCATAGAACCAGTCCCCCTTATACAGTCCTTTACAAACCCTCATCAACACTCTCTATTTGACATGTGACATTGTCTCTCAACTAGGGCTGTGGTGTCACCTAGCAAAATATTGCTATCTTACACTTATCTTATATATCTGTTCTATAGGCTATAGAAATAAATGCCCTCTCTCTGAGTGCGTGTGGAAAGCTCCGACCTACGTTTATATTTCAAGTCATAGCATTTGATTGCCTTGTAAAAAATATATATTTGATACACCAAATTAACACCCACATTCTGATCATTACAGGGAACTTTGAATTATAGAAATCGGTTCAGAACTGGTGGCGGCATATATGGATTAATGAAGCTGAATGGTCTGGTGTGGTTATAGCGAACGCAGAACCACCAATTACATTGTGTTTGTCTCTATTAGTCTAACTGGTGATACAAACACAACTGACACAAGGAATTGACAGTCACACAGAAACATCCCTGGTTCGTTCACTATAGAATCTACCCCAAAAATAGGCACATATCCACCAGAGTTTCTGCACCAACTGTCGTATCTGTACTGGACTGCGGGTTACTAGGCCTGCTTGAAAGAAGGTTGAAAAGACGTCCAGATTGGTGGGTTTATTCAGTAACAAGTACAGACAGCATAGCAAAGTCCTGCAGCCCTTCGGCTGGGACTGGACACAGTTTCAGTCAGCTTCTTATACTGTAGTAGCTCACACATTCAAAACAGGCGGGTACATTAGTGTATGTGGGGGTCAGGGTCGGATAAGACGAGGTCCAAGCACCGTCTTATCCGCAATGTGCGATGTCTGTGGGGAGAATAGCTTTCCGTTCTGGTTGCACAATACCACACCTTATTTTAAGACAACCACACCGCCAGTCGCAAAGTGTGTGCTGTGAATCTGACGCGTGAAACATTTGTACGTGGTTAGGATATCATTCTGGACGGTGCAACCCGCTAAGATTAGTCTTTGCTGACTGTGTGTTTTGTGTAAAAGAGGGCCATAACTGCTCTACTCTCCAGTCCTGTGACTCAACATGCATTTACAGTATCCAGTAAAAATGATCACAAGACTTCTTAATTAACAAATGGAGCTTTTTATAGGTGTCTGTTCACCATTTTAAATCGACTTAAAGAATTGTGGATGACCGACAGACAGACAGACCGACAGACAGACAGACAGACAGACAGACAGACAGACAGACAGACAGACAGACAGACAGACAGACAGACAGACAGACAGACAGACAGACAGACAGACAGACAGTAGAGTAAGCAGTATAAAGTATTACTTTCATTACAATACCTTCAAGACTGTAATCTATAATCAAGTTTTTATTCTTTCATCTTTGTTTACCTGTTGAGTTGTGTGTTGGTTTAACCTGGAGAGCTGAGGAGAAAAATCATCAAATAAATGAGTTTCACTGTAACAGAGAACATGGATCCTCTCAATACAGCAGCTTGTTGATGTGTTGACATACAGGACAAGAATCAGATGTAATTTGTTTCTCCCGTTCGATTATATGTATTGATGGAAATAAGTTGTATTCGGGAATATAAATTAACTATTTGTTTGTTGATAGCAAATAACTTTCATTCTGTCACCCTCTGATTCTAATTACTGCATCATGACAAGAGATAATCCATTAGACTGAATTGAATTTGGCTATAGAGATTTATTCACCATCCTAATGTTATTACAAATGTATGCAGCACTTAGATTCATATCACATAATAGTTCCGATTTTAATAAGTAATAATCCAAACAAAAGGTATAGTTTATCTTTTACCTGAGCAGGTGAGTCCAACAGTCTTGTCAGGTGAGCTGGTGTTTCTAGTTGAGTCTGAGGTTCTACAGTCCAGGAGAACAGACTCGTTGCCTTCACACTGGAACTCTTTGGTCCACATTGAAGTGTTCACTTCTCCATAGAGCGCCCCCTGGAGGACTGAAGGAGCCCCACAGCCAAGCTCCCTACAGACCACCTCTGCATCCTGCTGGTCAAAGTCACCTTCATACACTGAGACCCACGACTGATTAGACTTCACCTCCACTCTGCCTGAACACACACTAGTCCCATTCACCAACCTCACTGACTCTGGAGAGAGAGAGAGAGAGAGAGAGAGAGAGAGAGAGAGAGAGAGAGAGAGAGAGAGAGAGAGAGAGAGAGAGAGAGAGAGAGAGAGAGAGAGAGACACACAGGCTGACACGGGCGCCTACAAATTCACGCCCACTTTTGAGACAGCGCCGCTACTCGAGGTACGTTAGAACGATGAACTGCAGCTCTCAATGCAATCTCTATGAGAGGCATTGTAAAATACCGTAATTTCACTGGTTAACTACTGAGGCTGTAGTGATTTTTTTGTGTTCTAATAAACTGTCCCATTTGTTTAATTTCTCCTTTTTATGTCCCATATCTGTCATCTCGATATACCACCCACAATATACTATAATATACTCCATCAGTGTGTAAAAAGTTCTAGCATCTGAAATCTAAAGTTTAAGTGGTCGCATGGTATATACGTCACGGACGCATCCCTTGAGGTTTTCAATACCCAGAAAACCGGCAAAAGTGCCGTTTTCAAGATGTTTTGGTCATTATCTTTGGAACAGAAGGTCCAATCTGCTCAGTTCAAAGCTTGTTGGATGCGTGACATTTTCGGGTTGTTTGGGGTTTCTAGGGGAGGCGAGATCTTAGTTGGGTAGACGACTGCCTGTCCTGCCTCTACAGTGGGTACGCAACTGGTCGGCGCGCTGCGCTCGTAAAGACAGTGATGTCACTGAAATGCGACAACTTGTCTGTCTGCCGTCTCGCCTCTGCTGTGTTAACATTATGGGTAACTCGTTAAAGTGGCTAATTAAATGTGAAACACATCAACTATTAAGAAAACAAGAAGATATGTTGACAAAGACATTCATTTGGAAACATATTTTTATTTAAATCAATATCGTCTCCAGTTAATGTAATAATTTTAAAAGTAGGCTAACTCTCATATCCTCTCATAGGGAATGCATTGGCAGCTGAAGTACATCGTTCTAATGGACCTCGAGTGGAGGCACTGTCTCAAAAGTGGGCGTGAAATTTGTAGTTCTGTGTGTGTCTATAGTATGGAAAGAGAGTAGCATTATAATTTAAAAGATTAATGTATTAAACCAAAACAATGGATACATGAATCTGTAAAGAATGCATCTGGAACTCTAAACACTTCATTAAGTCTAAACATAGATCTGCTCTACCATCAAGTCATGTGACTCAATATGCATTTATCTAGTAAAAACACCATCACAAGACAACTTAAATAACAAATGGAGTTTTTTACACATGTCCAATCACTATTTTAAATGGACTGAATAAATTGTGAACTCAAGATGAACAGAAATGGCACATTCTGAATGCATTTTGATAATGACATGACGTTTAAAGCCACACAGACATGCATACATAGAGGGACAGATGTATGCACAGTAGAGACAAGCTATAGATTGAGTGAGAGAGAGAGAGCAATGATATAAGAGTGTAAAGATTAGTGTCATTGTTGAAGTCATTGTTTTACCTGAACAGTTCACCTTCAGTGTGACAGTGGAATCATAAGACTTTACTGGTCCACACTCCATCAGTGAAGACTCAGAGCCAACACAGGAAGATGGAATCACCCATCCAGCTTGACGTGTAGAAATAGAAGTAAATTCTGTTGAGACAGCAAAGCCACAGTCCAGCTGTCTACACACTACAGATGATGACATCCTGTTCCAGTCAAACCAAGCCAACAATGGTCTCCACTCTCCCTGGTGTTTCATCTCCAGTATGCCATTACAGTTACTGGCTCCTCCCACCAACCTGACATCATCAGACTCTGTACAGAGAATAGGCAGTCAAAAGTATAACTTTAATTAAAATACCTTCAACACTGTAATATATTATCAGTTGTTCTTCTTTCATCTTTGTTTACCTGTTGAGTTGTGTGTTGGTTTAACCTGGAGAACTGAGGAGAAAAATCATCAAATAAATGAGTTTCACTTTAACATAGTACATGGATCCTCTCTACCAATACAGCAGCTTGTTGATGTGTTGGAATACAAGACAAGATGTCCTTTGATTCTCCTGTTTGATGATATGTATTTGATATTCAAAGGCTGGGAATGAGTGAATGATGAAATGTATGACTTATACAAAAAACGATAAAAACAAAAATATATACAGGAATGAAAATGTACTATTTGTTTATAACAAATAACATTAATTGAATTGAGAGATATAGATATCTTCACTGTCGTAATGTTAACCCTATGCAGCATTTTTATTACATAATACTTCATATTTTGTTAAGTAATAATCCAAACCAAAAGTTAAAGTTTAAAGTCTCTTACCTGAGCAGGTGAGTTCAACAGTCTTATTAGGTGAGCTGGTGTTTCTAGTTGAGTCTGAGGTTCTACAGTCCAGGAGAACAGACTCACTGCCTTCACACTGGAACTCTTTGGTCCACATTGGAGCGTCCAGTTCTCCATAGAGCGCCCCCTGGAGGACTGAAGGAGCCCCACAGCCAAGCTCCCTACAGACCACCTCTGCATCCTGCTGGTCAAAGTCACCTTCACACACTGAGACCCACGACTGATTAGACTTCACCTCCACTCTGCCTGAACACACACTAGTCCCATTCACCAACCTCACTGACTCTGGAGAGAGAGAGAGAGAGAGAGAGAGAGAGAGAGAGAGAGAGAGAGAGAGAGAGAGAGAGAGAGAGAGAGAGAGAGAGAGAGAGAGAGAGAGAGAGAGAGAGGGGTTATTCTGAGATTATTCAGAGATTATTCAGAGATTATTCAGAGATTATTCAGAAGAAATAAGGAAACAATACGGTGCTATCTTGCACATGAGACAGTAATATATCTGTTTACCTGTTGAGTTGTGTGTTGGTTTAACCTGGAGAGCTGAGGAGAAAAATCATCAAATAAATGAGTTTCACTGTAACAGAGAACATGGATCCTCTCTACCAATACAGCAGCTTGTTGATATGTTGAAATACAGGACAATATGTATTTGTTTGTCCTGTTTGATTAGATTTATTTGATATTCACAGGCTGGGAATGATTAGTGATGAAATGTATGATTCATAAATAAAAACTGCAGGAAATATGACAATTTAAGGACGTATGGTGTGTTTCTTGATAGCAGATAGTATTTTGTCTCCTGTTTGGAACATCTAATTACAGCATCATGCCAAGAGATAATCCATTGAATTGAATTGAGAGATAGAGATATATTCACTGTTCTAATGTTATTACAAGCAAGACCATGCACCTGCTTCTCTGTGTGGTGTAACTTCATCTTATGTCATGTGACATCATCAAGGTGTTGCAGTTTGTCATAAATATCAAGCAGACTGTGTAGGTTGTTGACTGAAGCTACATGAGACCACAGTCTTCCTGTAGCTTCATCAACTCTCTGAAGTTACACAACACATAACTATTCTACAATCTCTGAATGCTATATAGTCTGGAACTACACCTCCTGAATGTTATATATAGTCTGGAACTACACCTCCTGAATGTTATATATAGTCTGGAACTACACATCCTGAATGTTATATATAGTCTGGAACTA